>NC_081417.1:118293167-118893167 GCF_949786415.1 Peromyscus eremicus | reverse complement strand
GCCTGCCCACTGAACCAGGCAGCTTTGGGTGCACAGGAGGCTAAGTCCTGGCTGAGTTCCTTCCTCCCACTTCCAGGTGATGTGAGCACCAAAGGCACAGACACACCCGGTAAGGACACGGGAGTCTGAGTTGTCACATAGACACCCAAGACAGGCACTTCCTGCTGCTCCTCACAGGACCCTCCCACTTGACTGTTTTGTTGTCACGGTGGTAATTCCTGAACACATGCCACCTTCATATTGACCTTCCCTTTATTAATCTTACTCATCTTTCAGCTACTTCAACATGGAAGGACTGCTCAATTCCCCAAACCTGTTTATTTTCTTTCTGATCTCCTCTCTTGGCATGTCCTCAGGAAGACTTGGCACACCCACTTCTAGATCCCATTACCTCTTTCTTCTGTCCCATGCCTTTTCTAAAACCTTATAATATCTGAGCCATATGTCCCCATGCCTGACTGCCTGACTGAACAGTTAACTGGTAAAAGGTATTGGACTATGTTTTTGTGACTGTAGTCTAAACACTTGATGTGGTGCTGGGCAATTCAATTGGGACAGTAAACACACTGGATGAACAGAAGAACAAGGAAATGGACCAATGAAGGAAGAAACAACTAGATGAGCAACTCAGTCATTGGATCGTAAGTTCCTGCTCCATATCTTAAGCACTACTAGGTAAATATTTGTACCACACACTCTGCCGAAGGTGCAATAAATGAGCAAAGAAAAACAGGAGCCTGGTCTCTAGGTGCAGATCAGAATGGGGGGAGGATGGGTGTGGGAGGCGTTGTGGGGGAAAAGGAGGTGAGTGGAAATGATAGAGATACAGTACTCATAATTTCTTTTAAATTTAAAGATTAAGTGTAATTAGAGTCCAGGTCCTCAGGGGAAATGACAATGTAAACTCTGCAGGTGGGGCTGGAATTACTACAAACGGATAAACAAAGTCAACTGTGAATGCTTTAACCAAACAAAATACCAGAAATACAAAAAACACCTGCTTAAAAATTGCAGTAGCTGCAGCCCAGAGTGGCAGCTGGTACAATGGTATGTAAACAATATTAATTATGCTGCAAACGAAGGAAACAGAGACTCCATCTCCTTCACTTTCTGTTAGTGGCTTCAAATAAACCCAACCAAAAGTGACCTAAAACTCAGAAGCTCCATTTCTTCTTTTATAAAATAAGGGTACAGCAGGGAGTTCATAAAGTGATTCTCAGGACAAACTCTATAATGTATGTGAATGTTTTATAAAGCAAGGGGCCTCTCATCTATTAATCCCAAACTTACTAAGAGTTCTTCTCTCTTGTATCACCATGGATTCTGAACTCGCTTATCTGTTGTATACATCTGAGGTTGAGACTACAGGGTATTTCCCAAAGCCTCAAGTACAGAGTTCTTCTCTGGGGTATTTGACAAGACTACATTTCCCAGCATCTCTAGCGACTACCCTTGTGATAGTTCCTGCCCATGTAACGGACATGGAAATGAGCAGCAACATTTTGGGGCCTAGACCCCAAAGAGCAACCATGGATGTTCTTGTCTCTTCCAGTTGGCTGGAATGGAGATCTGCACCAGTTAACCTTGCAAAGTACTTCTAGAAAACAGCAGATTCTCCATCAGTTTTTGCTCCTGAATGGTTGCCTGGAAATGAGATGTCCACCAATTGGTTCATCTACCCAGTACTCTTATATGAGCAAGAAATTAACACCAATTTTGTTTGAATGATTATCCGCTTTTTGATAAGCGTAGCTACAATCACCTTAACTCAAACAATTGCATAAGCCTTTAAGGCACAATCCATAGCATTGAATCTGCCACAGAATTAGAACAGTGCTTAACAAATACTATCTAATCATTAAATGCTTCTAGCAGGAAAAAAAAATGAACAAGCCTATGACTATATCAGCTAACAAGTATGAGTGCTGGAAATGTGTCCTTGAATTTGAATTCATGGACTTTTTCAAAATTGACTATAAAAACAGTGTTCAAAGTATTACAGTTCCTGGCTCTCCTGCCGTGTAATTCTCAGCACATATTGATTCTGAAGCTCAAATCTTTTCAATTCCCTGATAATGCTGTTCCTCAGAATAATGAACCAGGAAGGTCCCCTACGCCCACAATTGTGCTGCTTGTGTAGGGACTGTGATTTTCCTTAACCACAGGTATCTGCATTTGCTCAGGCCCTCATTATAGTAGATAGGATGTTATTTAATCCCCAATGAATCTTTCTCTAACAGCTTCCCTCCTTCTCACGAGACCCAGCGAAGCCCCTTGCAGTGAAAGTGTTGGCTTCACTGTCCCAGTTCCCCAGATAATTATCAGAATTAACCCATCTAATTGTCTGCTGCCCCTCAGACAAGAGAGACGTCTAAGTTCACGATCCCTATGTGTGGGCAGTGCCAAGCCAGACCATCTGTAAGAGTTTTCCACAATGCTTCAGGTGTGAAAGCATTATTCTGTTGTCACACATCTACTGAAGGCTTCCAAGTGTTTTGTGCTAGTAAGGAGTGCATAATAGAGTTGGGAAATAAGATGAAAACTCAAAATAGCACAGTAACCATATTTTTATCTAGAGTTTAGACACAGACAGTTTGCATTATGCCATGTTTTAAATGCCATCATCCATTTGGTTGTTGAATATCACACCCCAGGTCTTATTCAAGGAGTAAACGAGACCATCCCTCACACCCATAAAGCTCTCTACCCAACATCCCTACTTACCACTTCACCAGCACACGCCATGGCTTCTGCTTTTGTACTAGCCTTCTCTCAAGAACACCGTGGACCATAAAACCATCTACCTTGCCATTTCTTCTTTTATTATGTTGCTCTGATCGTCTATTATTCAGATTAAGATGTCTACTCTGTGTTCCTTGAATCAATATTCTTTGGCAATTATCTTTATTATGCATTTGTTATGCTATCATTTGTAATATGTTGGTCTGTGTCCTCTATTAAAAGGTGTTTTTTAAACTCAATAAAGGAGCTAATGAAATAACAAACAGTTCTCAAAAGATGACGTACAAACGGCCAGCAAGCATATGAGGAATGTTCAACCTCAGTAATTGCTACAGACATGCAAAACAGAGCTACACTAAGGGCTGGGAGACGGCTGAGTCAACAAAATGCGTGCTACGCAAGCATAAAGATCCTCAGCACCCACATAAAAGTCAGGTACTGTGGTGCCCATCTGTAGATCTAGTATGGAGTCGGGGACAGATCCCTGGAGCTCAGTGGCCAGCCAGCCTCACTGAATCTAGAAGCTCGAGGTTTAATTAGAGACCCTGTCTCAAAAAGTAAGGTGGAGGGGAATACCCAGTGTCAGCTTTTGACCTTTGCTAGCATGTACACACATGTGTACCTGTACCTACATGCACACACAAACATGCATCACACACACAAACACGCATACTACACTACACTACGCTACGCTACACTGAGATTCCTTCTTACCTCAGTCAGAATGGCAGTTATTAAGAAAACTAATAAATGCTGGCAAAGATATGGACTACTGGTAGGAATGTGAGTCCAGCCACTATGGAAACCATTATGAAGGCTTCTCAAAAGACTAAAAACAGATCTTTTATAGGACCAAGCTAAACCACTGGTGGGTATTTACCCTAAGAATTCAAGTATAACATATCACAGAGACACTTACACCCCAATGTTTATTGATGCACCACTTACTAACTTGACGAAGTTATGGAACTGACCCAGAAAGGAATGGATAAAGAAAACATGGTATATCTACGCAATGGAATTGGATCATCCCTCAATAAGAAGGAAGTTATTTGCAGGAAACTATATGCAATTAGAGATAATCACATTAGGAGAATTAAGCCAGTCTCAGAAAGACAAATAGCAAGTTTCCTATGGTTTACGGTTCCTAGATTTTATATAAATACCAAAAAAATATACACATATGCATACACACAATCACATGCACATGCATGCACACACACACACACACACACACACACACACAACATGAAAAAAGAAGTAAAAGTGATAACTAAGGGAACGAGGCATACTGTGCAGGAGGGGTGAAGGACAAGAAAAGATAGAATAGGAAGTACGCTGGGACTATGTTCAATATAAAATACATACTTGTACGGAACTATTAAAAATACATATTTTTAAGGTAGTTTTTGGAAGGCAATCCCCAGCACCCAATGACTTTGGCAACTTTTTACTACACTGAACTCACTTAAAAGGGAAAAATCAAAGCCCAAAGAAATAAAAGTGCTTGGCATGACCACAGGAGGATGGGTCACAGTTCTGAAGCCGAACCGATGCACCAGACAAGAGAGTCAGATTTGCCGCCACGTACCTGTGTCTTTGCTCCTCCCTCAACTGGCAGAATCCATTTACAGCTAAAGCTTGGTAATATCATTAGTCAGGTCACCAATGTTTCAGTTCTTATAACACAATCAGGCAATAACTACTGAGGAATTAAAATATGGAAATGGGCAATGACTACTGAGCAATTAAAACATGAAAGTCTAAGGAAGCATCCTGTAAGAAAGTCAGAACAATTGGACAGAAACAAGCCTGTTACCCTGACAGCAATGAACAGCTGCCTTCACCGCCCCATCACATAAAGATCTAAAAGGGCAGACTAAGAGAAGTCCATCAAGATTTTCCCATTCCCTAGGACAAAAGGCTGGACTCTAATTAAGTCTACCTAAAATAAGCTCTCTTGAGAAAATCTTTGCAAGGTCCTCATTCTCCCATAGTTTAGAAGCCCCTGTGCTTCTCAGGGCTTCTATTTGCCCACCATTACAGCTAAGATCCACTCATCCCCAACATGGCTTATTCATTATTTTAGAAATGTATAATTACTTATTATTTTTATTCCACATATTCTCACATAATGCTTTGCTAGGGGATTCTTCTATTCTCCATTTTATGGATGAGAAAAGAAAGCATCACTGCGAGAAAGCAATTTGAGTGACATCATCCAGGTTCAAGGCTGAAACTTGCAGCTTGCTAGACTCAAAGCTCATGATGCTTTTACCATGTCAGAATTCAGAGGCTGTGCATGGTGGTGGGAGTGGCAGTAGCATTTGCGCATGTACAGAGGGTTATGTGCATACGCAGAAGGGCTACGTGCATGCACCGAGGGTTACGCGCATGCACAGAAGGTTCCGTACATGCACAGAAGGGTGAGTGCACGCACACGGGGAAGTACAGCATAAATTTGGAAGAACAGTGTGGTAAGATTAGATTTACAGGAAAAAAAAAATCACATATTGTCAGTAAAGACTCTGGGGCATCTAATTACCAAGATGTCCCTCCAGTCCACCAAACAAGCCGCTAGATCTTACCAGTGTGAATGTTAGTTGAAATATGTCAGTGGTATTTTTTAATTTTTTTTCAGTGAAAGCTATTACTGCAAGAAGAGAAAGAATGGCTGTGGGTTTGTGGGCTTGCACGGATGTCTGGAAACTCAGTCATCTTATTGCCTTGATATTATGGTTCATTGTGAGCCTACTTAGAACTCACAGAAATGCTGAGATGTGTGGAGTATCTTGTAGGGATGTTCACAGCTCCCTCTTATACCCAGATGGCTCCTTTAAGGACAAGCCCATTAAAACTGTCTAGCTTGCCAGAGCTAGATAATTTTGTAAAGAAGTATTTAAAGGTTTAGCGTGTTATACAGCCAATCACCTCAAGTACACTAGGACAGCCAGTCAGAAGCTTAAACACACTCTTGAGGAGACAAAGAGAGACATCACCAGACAAGTGTATGGAACTTCTACCCCTTGACTCTCTCACTTCAAGACTTTGCTCAGAGCCCTTTAAACAGAGGAAAATCTTTAATTAAAAAGGGTACCACTTTACGGATTGAAATGGGAAGGACGGCTTTTGTTTTTTCTTGGCTGGCACACTTCTCTTCCAGCAAAGCCTGCTGGGAAGAGATTTCCCCCTTTGTATGGAGATAGCAATTTTGGCAATAGAAATCTCTGGGCCTTCTGGGTGATCGAGGGGACTGGAATAGAGTGGAGTGCTGGTGTGCAAGGGCTGCGGGTGGGAACTCCAGTCCCCAACTGTTGAGCAGAGTCAGGGGCATGATGAAAGAGGAACACACATCCAGCTGCCTGCCTTTCCCTCGAAGCCCTGAAGGAGGAAGCCCAGGCGCTGTCACTCTGAAATCATTGAGTCAAAGACTTCAAAGCAGAGTTCTCTGGAATTTAAGAGTAGATTTAATAATAGGAGAATTTCACTTATACCCCATGTAAAGATACATTCATCTGCCCTTTCCTCATCCTCAAAAACGCTCATCCATTGCTGATTAATTACCAATGCAAACCTGGCCTGCAGCCAATTTTCTCCGAGCTGATTCTGTAGCAAGGTGGATGAAATTTCAGCTCAAGTAAAACCCTTCCTTGCAATCTAAGAACAGGATTAAGAACTCATCAGAGCTTCACCTAAAGGCCCAGAGAGGAGGTGCAGGCTCTTATCCTATTTGATTCCATTGCTAACAAAAATCCATATGATTATTTTAAGACAGTCTTTAAAAATAGTGAAAAAAAAACACATTAAGAAATATTTCCATAAACAAAAATTTAAAAAGTTTCACAATCTCCTTTTAGATGGACTCAATATATAGTTTACAGCTAAAAATAAATGCAGGCTCAGGTATGGGTCTGATAGACACTGAGTACTTACTATGTGCTAGGTATGAGTTCTCATGTGTCCAGGTGGAGAGAGAAGTAAATTACAATGAGAATGTGATATGATTAACAGTAATGATGGATATAAAATAAATATAGATTTTCAGTTACGGAGAAGAAAGTACTCAGTCTCAAGAATGAGAGGGTCTGGTATAGCAGTGGTTCTCAACCTTCCTAATGCTGCGACCCTTTAATACAGTTCCTCATATTGTGGTGACCTCCAACCATAAAATTATTTTTGTTGCTACTTCATAACTATAATTTTGCTACTGTTATGAATCATAATGTAAATATCTGTATTCCCTGCTGTTCTTAAGTGACCCCTATGAAAGGGTCATTGGACTCTAGAGCAATCCACAGGTTGAAAATGACTGCGGTAGATAGGCTCAGGGGGCTGAGAAAAAGTGGGCTCTGCTTACCACCCTATGTTATGGCTGGGGCTTACTTATGAATGGGAGGAAGATGGGAAGCCAGTCAGAAAATCTTTACAGCCATGCTTACCTGAGGCAGCAGAGTGACAGCGTGGGTTCTGTGCTTCCAACAGGCAACTGCAGACAACCATCAGCCAGATGAAAAGGATGTATCAGGCCAAACAGGAGGAAAGCCAACAACCCAAACAGTGGTGACATCCACCCTCTTTTAACTACTTAGCAGGAAGTACCATCCATTCTTTCATGCCACCCTTCTACTGGGGCCATAGGAAGGGGGAGTTATCTGATCCCTAGGCTGGGATCAACTGTGAGGTGTGGGGCTCCCCCATCTGGAGGGTCTCAGCTACTGGATCTCATGGATGCTGCAGCATAGCAGGAAAGCCCAGCCTTGTGTAAGAGTTGCTTGGAGCAGGTAAGGCCAGATCTGCTGGGGGACTGTCCACTCTGTGGACCTCATTTAAATCAAGGGGCACACTTGGAGGGATCTAAGGCACATGCTACGGCCCAGCTTCACAGCATTACAAGGAAAGAGTGTGTTTATGCCGTTCCTATGTCTGCTCTGCAGTTGGCTCTGCAGAGGCAGATGGACAGTATTAAACCAGTCCTTCCAAAGACTCCCCAGCCAGGATCAGGCCACACAAAACAAAATGCAGTGGGAGTGGGAAAGAGTAAAGAGGTTCCAGAGATGAGGAAGGGTAGAGTTAGGAGTCCCCAGGATCTGTTATCATCAGGAAAGAGTCAACAGCCTTTCACAAGCACCACACACAGAACAACTAAACATTATCGACAATGAAAACGGGAAACCTGTGGTATTACCACCCTCATTTCCAAATTCTTGATATTGCTAGGACATTTATTATTAACATAGCGCTTCATATTGCTAGGACATTTATTATTAACATAAACTTTCCTGTGTGGAAAAACTTGATTGCAGCCATCCTCTGCTCCCCATATAGTTTAGTCTCTCTGATGAAAAATAATTGCTTTGGAGGGGGAGGGGTGCTATGTTTGGACACCTTTAATCAGTGCATCACCTGATAGGACATTTATTAAGGATAAAACATTTCTTTTATCCCAATAGCTGCCTCAGCACTTGTTAAGATGAGGATGGGGGAGGGGAGTGAAAGCCTTTATCATTTCTTGATCTCGCTAGCAAATTGCCAATTTATGCACAGAATATTACAAATACTGCTGAATTATTTGAGCCCGGAATTAATTTAGAGAATCTGCCCCTTCTTGGAGTGCCCAGGGATTTGGCTTATCTTTATTTGCTGAAGGAACCATGTCACTGAAAGCAGTCCCAGGATTATTTCAAGTGAATGAATAATGAAATTGCCCAGATTTCTAATGGTTTCCAAATTCCATGACTACCCCAGTGCGCACTGGTGGGCTAGCTCATCAGTAGGCGCACAATGTGGGTGAAGCCCACCGAAGCCTGGCACAAGAGCTTCTGCACTGAGTAATTAAAGCTAGTGAGGAAAACCCAGTGTCACCTGGGGTTACAGATGCTTTGGAAAATGGAGGAGAGATATTTCATCCTGCAGACAGCGTCATTAGGGCAACACACACAAGATAATCAATTACCAAAAGCAGCCATTTTTTTTTTAAATTATTCTCTACTTGCATGAAACCCTTTAGTCACATCAGAAATCACTGGTCTTGCCAGACACAAGCATATTCCAAACAAGCCAGTAGACCTTCTGGCTTTAAGAGGTGAGGAAATTCAAACTGATAGAGCAGGAATTCAAATGGATGCTCTTTTTACATTAAGTCTGCTAAGTACCATGGGTAACCATTTAAAAATATTCCACTCACCTACACTGGTCAACTATATAACCAAACACCACCTTGATTTTATTTTAGTTTTTGCTAAGCAAAGAGTGTTTATCACAGAAAACTTGAAAAATATAAATGCAAGAATAAAAATAAAATAGATGCTTAATCTGCAAAATCAGAGGCATGGACATTTAATATTCAGAATTACTTTCTCCAGCAATAAATTTTCGACACTCACACGAGTTTTTTTCCCACTCAGCCTGTAAGTATTTTGCCAAGTCCTTGATCACTAAAAATGTACACGTGTGTGTACATATATGTGTGCATAATGTAAATGCAATTTTCTGGCATATAATACTTTCATGCCATAACATAAAATGTTAAGATACTAGGGTCTTTTTAAATTCTCAGAACAGGGACTGGCAAGTGGTCAATAAATACCTCATGAATGGATAAGTTAAATAAACAAAACAATGACTAAATGTTTTTCCTCCCACAAATAATCAAATGATAACCTGTTGTTCTTATAAAATCCAGTGGATGGAATCTGATGCTTATCATCGTAATTTCTGAGACTTAGAAGATGGAGTCAAACCTAGGTATACTATGGTACTCAGGGGAAATTTGTCAACCTAACACAAACTAGGGTCATCTGAGAGGAGGAACCTTAACTGAGGGATTGCTTTCATCAGATTGCATGTGGGTCATTTTCTTGATAATGATTGATGCGAGAGGACCCAGCCCTTATTGGAGATGCCACCACTGGGCAGGTAGCACTGGGTGATATAACAAAGCAGGTTGAGCAAACCATGGGGAGCAAGTCAACACGCAGCTTTTTTCCTATGGCTCCTGCCTCTGATCTGCTTGAGTTCCTGCCCTGACTTCCCTCAGTGATGGACTGTTGTGGTGATATCGTGTACCCTAAAAAACTTACCTGGGGTCAGAGAACAGAACAGCCACTGGACAGACACAGAGGCCAGACAGAAAATGGTGTCACACACACCTTTAATCCTAGCATTCCAGATGCAGAGATCCATCTGGATCTCTGTGAGTTCAAAGCCACACTGGAAACAGCCAGGCATGGTGACACAGGCCTTTAATTCCAGGAAGTGATGCCAGGAAGCAGAAAGGTATATAAGGCATGAGGACTAGGAACTAGAGGCTCATTAAACTTTTGGCTTTTAGCAGCAGTTCAGCTGAGAACACAAAGGCTTCCAGTTTGAGAAAACAAGATCAGTTGAGGAATTGGCAAGGTGAGGTTAGCTGTAGCTTGTTCTGTTTCTCTGATCTTTCAGCATTCACCCCAATATCTGGCTCCCAAGTTTTTTAATAATAAGACTCTTTAAGATTCATGCTACAGACTGTGGTGGGTACATGTAAACCAGATAAACCCTTTCCTCCTCAAGTTGTTTTTGGTCATGGTAAAAATCATAGCAATAGGAAGTAAACTAGGGTAGAAACTATGCTCACTCTGTTTCATACTCTTAGCCTTCTGTGTCCACAGGTTCCATGCCGGCACATTCAGAGGGCTGAAAATATTTGGCAAAAAAGACTGTGTGTGGTGACTGTGATGAACATGTACAGACTTTTCTTCCTTGTCATTGAGCTCCAAACAACGTATTAAAAACTTAGAACAGTAGCTAACTGCAAAGTATTTGCATTATATTCGGTATGACAGAGATTATATAAAGCACACAAGAAGTTATATGTAAGATCTATGCAGATGCTGCACCCTTTTATGTAAGGGACCTTAGCAGCCGGAAGACTGTGTCTTCTGTGAAATCCAAGCGATACACCTGTTTCCAAGCCGACAGTTAATATACTGATCTTTTGTTATTATTTCAAATCAAAACAAATCTTTAAAAGTGTATCTTTTGTGTCTAACAGATATCAGAATGTGAGCTCTGCATACTCATAAGCCCCACATAGAATATCCCTGATAATTCTGTTGAACTGCCATCTCAAGGCATTAAAATAAAGAGCTGTAAATATCTTCTGATTAAATATTAACCTTAAGATATGAAATGACTGTTCAGAGGTTGCAACTGACTGACTTGCTGTAATGTGCCACTTATGAAATGTGTATCTTAAATCAGCAGTGAAGTGAAACCGACATCATTAACAGCACAAAAATCAGGGAGTTTCTATATGCATTATCTTTCCCAGTGTGTTATTAACAGCATGCCCCTCCCCCCCAAGTGCTAGATAGTACAACTACCCGGCATTATTCTCTATTACTTTAAAGGCAATTTTATATTTCACATCCAAATTAATGGTTAATCTCTAAAGTCTTATTGTACTTAATTACCTTCCCTTCCCACATCCTCCCTTCTCTCTGCACATCCTTTCCTTAAATGATGCTCAAAAGCTTGTATAATCAGAGATATCACAAAAGTCGTCCAACTGTGGATGCTGATTACACTCAAGGCAGGATCTAGAGGACAAATGCTCGGATTTAAGAGGAAAGAGTCTCCAACAGACCCACAAAGGTCATCCTGAAGGTCTAGTCAAGAGCAAAAAATGTAAGAACAACTCTACCTCTCACATGCTACACCCACTTCTATGGTCACTGTGATCCACACACACTCATCAGGGCCTTCTCAGTGCCACCACCAGCACCACATTCTCACACAAAGGGTCTCAGGAGACACCTGTAGCCACAGCTCTCACACACTTAGCCCTGGCTTTTCAGATTCTCATCTCATACCCATGTGTTTTGTTCTTCAGATCCAAACCTTTGAATGGGGTGGAGAGGTCTATATTCTTTCCTTGTCCATCAAAGTATGTGTCTGCCACTCAGGCTGCCTGTTCTCTGGCATGAGATAAGACCTAGCATCCTTCAGATGTTCCTTGTCCTCCAAGTCCCTGTTGATACTTTCCCAGCCATCTGCCTCCAATTTCCAGAGTAGTCACCAGTAGCCACTGACAGTCTCCTTGCCACCATGGTCCTTGGAACTGCTCTGACTCTGCAAGGCTAATACCATGGGCCACAAAATATTAGGGCCCAGTCTTCAAGTGGCTTTAGAGAGCAAGGATGTAAACCCAGACATCTTTGTTTCTTTGCCAATAATGACACTTGGGATCTGGTATCCCCAGAATAACTTCCTTATTCACAGTCTGCTTTCCTGTTAAACTATTACCCATTTCCCTGACAGTCACCAGGTTTTTAAGCTCTACTGAATGCTTTCCCCAGCACCCACACCTTCATTTGAGCAAGAAACAGACTTAGTCCCCTATCTAATATCCACAGCACTACCTCTTATACACAGACTATCTGACTCCTTCATTGCTCCCAGGTCCCTCCACAATGCTCAATCCAGTTCTCACTACTTGCTCCATCAGGGAATCTGGAGTTCTGAGTGCTGATTACATGCTGCCTGATCAAAAGACTATCTAGCATCTCCTCCATGTATCCCTGGTTCATAAACTACAAATACCACTTTCACAGCATCTCCGGAACCTTTATCAGTCCAGATGGCATCCCATGTTAGAGATGCAGAAACTGTGGCCAAGATAGGGGCAACGTTCTACTAGAATGAGTGTCCACATTCGGACTTGATCCAGATCTCTGTGTACAGGTCATGTTCCCTTTCTACCTGTAGTCACTTCATATACTGTGTTCTCTCAAGGTTCATGATGCCAGAAGACTGAAATCATATCTGCTGGGTAGAAATAAAGTGTCAAGAGGGCTTTCTTCCCACTAGAGGCTCCAGTAGACATCTGCTCCTGGTGGCTGCAGGTCTGCCTTGACCATTTTTCAGCCTGAATACTCACTATGGGCCCAGGGACCTTCCCTACCCTACCCACAATCCTCTCAGGGACCTTCCCTACCCTACCCACAATCCTCTCAGGGACCTTCCCTACCCTACCCACAATCCTTTTAGGGAACCTCATCATCACCATCCCACCTTCTTCCCAGGGAGCCTCCCTACTCCACACCACTGTCCATGGCCTCCTCTGATCTGACCACCTTCCCAAGGACCTGTCCCACCCCACCACTTTCCCAGGGACCCTCCCATCCCACCTCCTCCTTGAGAACCTTCCCACCCCACCACCCTCCCAGAGACCCTCTCCACTCTGCCATCCTTCCAGGGATGGTCCCCACCCTGACCATTTCCTTTCTCACTGCTCAGAACAGATGTATCCTTGCCCCTGCTTTCCTCCAGGCATTACATACCACGCAGGCTGCTCTCTGCACACTCTTTCTCCTCTGCCCACCAGAGCTGTCTGTCCTTCTCTTCAACACTGACAGGACAACTTCAGTGAGCTTCGCTCGCAAATGGCGCTCGCTCCTCATCCACCAACTGTGTTACTTTCTCCCCTTGTAATTATTCTACATTTTTGTACTTTGAACTACATTTACCATCTGCTAGCCCAATTACGCAAATGATCCCAATCCTTTTGAATCTGGTTAAATTGTTCGACAGGATTTGCTCATCCTCCCCACCCCCCCACCCCTACTTTTAAAATCATCTGTGAACCTGGATGTGACACAGGAGGGTCATAAATAGACAGAGTGGGGGTGGGGGGTTTTCATGTGTGGAGGATGTCAGGGAGAGGCTGTGAGCACAGGCCCTGCAGGGGAATGAGTTCTGTTGTCTCTATCCCCAGGAGCCAGGGAGTTAACAGTGTCAATCCAAATGTGCAGGTTCAGCACCTTTGATGTCTCATTTTCTCATGCAACAAAAAGATGGATTCTGCCTTCTCGCCTCCTTGGAAGATTTTTGTGAGGATTAACGAGATGGGTTTGATTAAGCACCTTGGAGAGAAACACTGCATAGATCATTGCATCTGGATGATGTTACGCAGTCAGCTGCTATGAAATAGGAAGAACAAGGCTCCCTGTGCAGTGCCCACGGTCTACCTTTCAATCCTCCCCTTGCCTGGATTGGGTCTTCTTTACCCCCAGGCCACTATTTGACCTCTTTGGATTCACTGAACAGTCAGCCAACTATAGGAAGTGCCAGCTGGGGAAAGAGCAGACAGGTGCAGGCTCCTTGTCCTCAGAGGCCTCACAGCTCAGAGGGGAGGCAGAGCAGAGGGGAAGGAAATGGGAAGTCTAGAATGCAGGGAAGGAAGAGGAAGAAGCTACGGGGAAAGAAGAGCTCCAACTACACCTGACCTTCTTCAGGATACAGCATTCAGGAATGAAGAGTAACTAAACTAGGTCTTCACTAGCAAGCAGGGTTGGCCCTGAGAGAAAGAGAATGTCAGGCCGAGGCAAGCAAACATGCAGAGGCCTATGGGATGAGAAGAGAGCAAAGATCTGGAAGGGTTGAGGCTTTTCTGGTTCCCAGTAAGCAGAAGCAGAATGGCAGTAAGAGACAACAAAGCCCTCAGTACCCTACCCAGCGGAAGAGCCATAAGGTGGACATCATGTTCGTCATGATGAAATCTAGTGCAACAGTAAAGAGGGAGCTCCCCATTTTAGGGGACCTTGTCCTCTTGTTGCTGGTGACATCACAGCACCAAATGAATGAAAACAGGAAAACAGTGGTCTGGTCTCTCAGATTTTACTGCTCTCCAGATGATGAAATTGTCTTCTGTTCAGCATCCAGTTCTTTTTTTTTTTTTTGCAAATTTCTTCCTGATTCCAACTGAGAGTTCATGATTGAAATCATGCCAAGACTTTCGGGAATGCTACATCAGTGTGACTAGATATAGATCACTCTACCAGGCACCAGCCTAACCTCCCTGCTCTACACACATCCATCCCTTCATTTCTTCATCCCACAAACATGCACAGCGGCCAACAACACACCAAAGCTCAGACATGGGGTAATGAAGATGATGCTTCTAAGGTGAGCATCCCCGGATGTAGAAGATCCAGAGTCCACATAACAGGAGGGGGAAGTGGTATGGGATGCTTGCTGGTGAGCAAACTTTCCGCATACGTGGTCTCAATGACTTGTCAGATTCCCCCTGTAGGAGATGATCTCCTGGCATACCCATTTAATACATGACAAAACTGAACTTCCACGTGTTCCAACTTCGCCTACTTATTTAAGCATCCAGAGTTTCTAGTAAAATGCAGAGCCACAATTCCAGCTTACAGCAGTCTGAGTCAAAGCCTAGGATCTGAAGCTCTAGACTGAGCGCCAACAGTCAATGCCACAGCCTGAGCCTCACAGATCCTGGGGTGGCAAAGCACAGACAAAGGTCTTCAGAAGATTCTCTAACACAAACCTGCCATAGTACAGAGAGGCAAAAAGAAGTCTGCGTGCACACATGAGGTCGCAAAACAGGCTTACTTCGCACATGGAAGGACTTACCATGCATCCATCCCCATTACCACAGTTCAACAGAAGCAGACCGCTCTCAGGCCTGTAATCATCTGGTTTTTCCATAGGAGGATGGAATTACATTTAAATAGTCTGGACCTGGAGACAATCAGCCTGGGTTCACTAACTCTGCCATCATTTGCAGGACCCTATTAGGCAACTTAGACCAATCTCACTGTGCCTCAGGTTCTCCCCCACTTAATGGTAATAGCTATCATAATGATTATTTTGTTCCTGTGTGTTCATTGGGGATGCACATATGTACCTAGGTGTACCTGCACATGTATGTGGCAAATATGGAGAGGCCAGGGACTAACATTCGGCACCATTCTTCAGCCACTGTCCATCCTTTCTGAGAGTGTCTCATTGACCTGGAGCTTATAAAATAACATAGGCTGTCTGGCCAGCCAAGTCCCAAACTCTACCCCCAAACACTGGCATTATAAGTAACACTGTTTTTGTTGGTTGGTTGTTTTTTTGTTCCTTGTTTTAACGTAGGTTTTAAGGATTGATCTCATGCCCTTGTACCTGTAAGGCAAGTCCTTAACCAACAGAGATGTCTCTCCAGGACCTATCACACTGCGTTTTTGAGTCAATAAAATTACTGAACAGACATGTACCAGTGTCTAGTCCACAGTAAGCACTCGATAAGAGTGGTGTTCATGACTAAGATTCTAACCTTCTCCATGTGTTTATACACACCAGCCAACAATCGGGAGCAGCCCTGTTCTACTCCAGGCTTTGTAAGAAACAAGTCAGACTGGAGTTAAGTTTTCATACCTTGAAATGAACCTCTCTGGAGTCTGACATATTTTCTCAGCCATGCCTATACAGTTCCCTTATCTACCCAATGACTAAATAGCATTTGCTTCATAAAATGATGTTGGGAGCTACTGAGTCTTTTCTCCCTGTGCCCTCTGACTCCATCTTCATGGCAGGGAGGGACAGCCTCTTCAACAGCTCCATAGTTTACAAAAGTAAGGAGAATAGCGATTACCTCAGCTCTTTAAATTCTGGTGGAGGAAAAGCCGCCATGATGAAGAGATCAGAAAGGGAGCAGGTCCTCCATCATCTAGACCACTGGGACCCAGGGCTCTGCTCTGGCCAAATTGCCTCAGAATGGACAGTAATTCATACCACGGCCGATAAACCAAACCTTGACTGCAACTGAAATCCACCAATCAGGGCTGCCTTCATTTGCATGTCTGGAAGTAAATGACATCAAGTTGTATGCACTGACCACACTGCTCTATAATGGAAACCTGCATGGCTCAGACTTGTGTGATGACTGCTCTTCCCAGTCTACTGAGTGAGACTGTGTTTTCTCCTACTCTGGTATGAAGGATGATTTCATTCACCAACCTACTAAATCCTCTGGCACAGACCCTACCACCTGAGTGTGAACTCCATGAAGATGGTGATTATGTCTATTTTGGCACATCTCAAGAACCTAGAACTTTTCATTTCAGTGTCTATCTCAAGACGGAAAAAAAGCCTACTTCCACAGAGGAAGCTACAAAGGAGAGAAACTAACAAAAGCACCTTTTCCAGGCCTCACACATAAGGACTCAAGTCACCTATTGACTAGTAATAATAAATGAAGTGTGAGAAATGTCAAGAAAAGCACAGTGACCTCAGACAAATCACTACCACTGAGGTACTTACTGTCAAGAGCCTGGCTGCAAAACGACAACCACACCACAAATGTCATATACTCAGTAAGCATTCAAAAATATGTTCCCAAGTTACATGTGGCATGAAAATGCTATCACTGCTATCATGTATGTAAAAACAGAAACAATGATATTCACTCATTCTTCATGCTCAGCTGTCCAGTACCTGCATTTGGGCACTGGAATAAAAGAGGCTGAGCCATTATCCCCACAGAGTATACTGGTTGGCTGAGAGAGTTTTGGGAAATGGGGGTCCAATGAGGACTTCTAGCCAGGTAGTTGGGGAAGCAATGTCAAACACATGGAATTCTGGACCACAAGGGGGAGAAAAAAGGACCTGCAGGGCATTGATATTCCAACTGCACTATACAGACAGCTGAAGCCCAGGCAGATCAAACAACTTGCCTGAAGTTGCAAAACCCACCTCTGAAGCAGGTCTGTTGGGCTGGAATCATGTCACATGTAACCTTAAGACAACGCAAAGAGAAAGCCTGCTTGTCACCAGAGTGCTCTTATCAACCTTGAGTGATGTGATTAATACTCTTAGTGAGAACCTCAGGACCCAAGGCCCATGCCTCTGCCCTAGATGTCTCCCCCAGAGCCACCCACAAAGATAAAGATAGATTACCAAACTCACAGGTTGGAGAGACTCTGTAGTCCAGCCACCAAGAAGGACTGCATTGTTAATTAGCTGGCAAGACCCCATTAGGAATCTTTTCCTTCTTTTCTCCCCCCCTGTAGTCAGTGGTTTTAGTCACACATCCTTTCAGCCCTCAAGCAGAGCTCTTTATAGGAAACCATTTGCATGTGTAAGAGACTCATTTGCATCCAGTCTCCCTGCTGGGCTGGACTTCCCTTTGTAAGGTATTGAACTTATAATACAAAACATAATCTAGGGAATGAAGAGTTCTTTTGCTGATGAAGTAGCCCCCAATACATCATCTTCCCATCGCTGCCCCCATACAGATTTGGAAAGGAAAGACTCTTTGGAAATGCTTTCAGATCCTGGAAATATGGCTCCCAAGCCCCAAGACTGACAAGTGATGACAACTTTCCATGCCATCTCAGACAGCAGACGGGACCCAAGTGTAGTAAACCAGGCAGAGGAACTCATGGTTCGCCTTATGTACCAGGCATAAGGTGGGCTCCTATAAGTTTTCTCTCCCAAGGAGCTCATGGACTGAGTGGCTATGGAGCATCCTAAGAGTGTCTCCTCAGATCCATGTAACTCCTCCAAATCTACATTCCATTATCTGCAGAGTAAGATAATCCATTTTCATTTACTTTTTGGTGTGACAATTAGATGCAATTATGTATAGAAAACGCTTCATCACCTTGCCCTAGTCCAAGCTTCTCAACGGCAGTAGTCATGGTTTCCATGCTGCTGGTGGTGGTGGTGATGGTGCTAACAGGATAGTAGAAGTACCATCTCCCTGGGGAGGTTGCAGCCACACCAGCAGAAGCGATGAAATGCTAGATAGCCCTACTGAGTCAGTAAGAAGATGGGAGAGAAGCTCTGTCAGAGCAAAGTGGCTGGAAAAGCTTCAGTTGTGCTGGAACGCCACAAAAAACCAAAGAATGGTGGGTGGGCTACATGCCATTGACAGACAGAGAGCCAGCTTTTATGCCGGGAGTTTTCATTGCATTGGTTCTATCATCTGTTAAACTTTGGCAATGGTTTTCAAATGAAGAAATCAGGACTCTAATGCAGTTGGATGACTCACTCAAGGTCACATTTGATGAAGTCTGGATTCAAATTCAAGTGTGCCTCGCGCCAAACATGCGGCAGCATAGAAATGATGAGAACAGAAAGCAGAAACTGCTCAGGTATTTTTAGGACAGGGACCTCAAAAACATGGCAGTTCTTGTCCTTGACCAGAAGCCAGAAACCCTTGATTCTATTAGGAATCCTGTTCTTGCCAGAGATAAAAGAGTTTGGGGAGCTTTGGTTCCTGGTCTTGTCTCCTATTGTCTTTCCTCTGCTTCTATAAACATTAAACGACCACCACTGTACATGGGGATGTGGCCCAAACTGAAAGGCCCCTGGACATCATAGGTAAGCCAACTGGATTGACCTGCCCACCTCCCCCAAGCATACCACTTCCCAGTTTCTACTGTGAATCCTATACAAGTCTATAAACTGACAGTTCTTGGTACCCCATCTCTGGAAACACCCCAACTCTAAGGAGCTCTGCTTGCTTACTCTCTCTCTCTCAATCTCTTACTTACGACCCTCTGATAAAGCATGTGGAAACTAACCATTCTATGGCCCATGAACTTCATCTTGTTTTTGTTTTAATTTTATAATTAATTTAATTGTACATATCAGCCACGGATTACCCTGTCCTCCCTCCTCCTGTCCCCCTCCCCCCCCCCGCCCTCTCCCCAGTCCACCCCCCATTCCCACCTCCTCCAAGGAAAGAACTCCCCTGGGGATTCAGCTCAGCCTGGTAAATTCAGTTGAGGCAGGTCCCGTCCCCTCCTCCCTTTATCTAGGCTGAGCAAAGTGTCCCTGCATAGGCCCCAGGCTCCAAAAAACCAGCTCATGCACTAGGGACAGGTCCCGGTCCTACTGCCTGGGGGCGTCCTAAATAGTTCAAGCTAATCGACTGTCTCACTTATCCAGAGGGCCTGATCCAGTTCCATGGGGGCTCCTCAGTTATTGGTTCATAGTTCATGTGTTTCCACTAGTTTGGCTATTTGTCCCTGTGCTTTTTTCAATCATGGTCTCAATATCTCTTGCTCATACAATCCCTTCTCTCTCTGACCTATTGGACTCCTGGAGCTCCACCTAGGGCCTGGCCATGGATCTCTGCATCTGCTTCCATCAGTCATTGGATGAGAGTTCTATCACGACAATTAGGGGGTAGGAACTTCATCTTTTGAAATTATGAGACATGGACCTTGAGCCACTGACTCAGTGGCAACTTTGTGTGACTGGGAGCTTTTGGCACCCTGACTCTGGAGTTAACCCATGTGAGGCAAGAAAGCCTCCATCCTTCTCAAGAACCCTCATTTTCCCTCATTTCAAAAGGACAGAAAAAATGATGGAGATAGGAGAAGAGAGAGAAGCTGTTTACCTAGTTAAAGCCTCACCCCAGCAGGGAAGAAAGGATTCCAGCAGAATTCACAACTATTTCAGGCTTTTCTCTCTTCCCAGTGTAAGCCTGCAATTTACTAAGAATCACACCAGAAACCCCACTTACAAGGAAAGAACACTTACTAATCCCCTTGTTCAAACCCAGGGACTCTTGGTTTCACCTTATCAGATTAAAATTTCACCCAGGGCATCTCTGAAACTACACTATAACCTCACTTATCAGAAGAGAGAAAGAGGAAATGGAAGGAAAGGGTCCTTCGCAGCCTTTTGGGATACAGCTTGAGAGCCACCAAAATGCTATCTATGTATGGCTGATGTTAAGACACACTTTATTCTGGGCTAAGACAAACGGCTAAGACAAATGTATGGCTGATGCTAAGAAACAATTTATTTATTGTGACTCATCCTTGAGGGGCCTATGTCTCACTTTGAGTTTTGGTGCCCCCCATCCATAAGACTGCATTCATTTTCTCAGGCATGCTTTTATTCACTCTGAGCCCCTTTCTTAAAATGCTTAACAGAATCCCCAAACCTGATTCAGGAACCCCCATTTGGCTGGAATCCAGGTCTCTACAAGACTAAGGGAATTCTTCAGGCTGCTGAAGGTGAGAGTATACCCCTGTGTTTCTGTCTTGCTGATAAATACATATCTGGCCTACAGCAAACCGGCCCATGTAGATATCAGGAAGCAGACTCCCAAGAGAGCCCGGACCCTTTCAGACTGTAGCCTGAAAGAACACTCCTATGCTCCCCAGCTCGTGTGTGTGTGTGTGTGTGTGTGTGTGTGTATGTGTGTGTGTGTGTATAGATATAGATGGATAGATAGATAGATAGATAGATAGATAGATAGATAGATAGATAGATAGATAGATCTTTTGCAATGTTGTATTTGGTATTTTACCTTGCCTTCCCAAGCCAACTGAACATTGAAAAAAATAGTTTCCATTTTTCTTTTCTATATATCATGCTATCTGTATTTCTCATTTATAGATAAAGCCTAAAACAGAATGAATTCAACACACTAAATATTTTTTAATCAATGTGTTTCAAGTGAAAGGATTCTAGGCACATTAATACTTTCATAAACAAAAGATAAAAACTCCCTGCATGTGTAGAACTTGTACTCAAAGACAGACAGAGAGCCAACAGAAAACACAATAAGGGAAACCTGTGCCTCCTAAGCAGAGAATGGGTGATGGGATGGAACATGACTATATAACCTGCTTCTGACCCCTTCCCCATCTAGTGATGGTCATAGGTTCCAACTCGAGTTTCACAGAGGCACTGCATTTTCCCTATGCATACCCCTGGAATTGCCTGACCTTGCTATTTCAGCCTTAAAGAGAATGCAATTATGAAATCATCTGTCCCATTTTGCAGAAGGGAAAACTGAGGGGCACAGGTATATCTTTAAGTAAGTTTGAGCCCCTGGAAGGAGGACAAGGGTGGTTTACAGACATCCCCATCCCTCAACCCTCTTTCTGGGCATTCATTCTTGAGGGATGAATTCTCCATCAGCCAAGGTAGAAAAAGCTTAGTTTCAGTTTGTCAATTCTCATTGAGGCCTTGGACTTAATATGCATTCTGATCACCCACTTGGTGCCTATAGAAACAGCTCAGCTGTCACTATCAACAAGTCACCTTAGTAACAGAAAGTCAACTGCTAACCTATGTGTATTTCTTCTTCCAGTTGCCAAGGAAATTTTCTCTAACCCCATTTGCCTCTCAGGACAACCATTAGAACATGAGACTCATACATTCATTTCATTTTGTAGACGGGGACACAGACCAGAGAGAGGAGGGGAGTGGCCAGAGTTCATGTAAACAGTTAATGGTGGAGCTAGTAAGAAGGTACCGGAGGAAACCAGTGGGCTTCCTCCTTCTCTGAGCCACTCCCAAGGCCTCCAGGGGTTATGTAAGTGCTCCAAAAGGCTCATTCTCTGCCTCTTATACCTTCTCATCTCCTGTGAGTCAGCACAGCCAATACAACTCTAATTCCCATGCACCTGAGTTGTGCAGGATGTGCGTTCTTGTATGAAAGCCTGTAAAAATCTATTTATGGACCTAATTGTCAGTTCTCATGAGTGACAGGCATACAGTGCTTTGACTACTCAACCTAATGTGTCTGTTTCTGACATTTTAAATAGAATACTCTCTTTCCCCACTCCCTGCTCTTTTAGGAAGTAATTTGAGATAGCAGGTATTTTTATAATCATATATCTTTAATTATATCTACACAACTGTCAGAGATTAATGATTTCCTCAATCTGGCTCTTCTTACAGGAAAATTCGGAACTCACGAAACACGAAAAAATCCTGAGATGGCTGCTGTCAGTAACAAAGACATTTCTGGGCAAGGTGGTTTGGCTTTAGTCAAGTTTGAGTTCTCATTGTAGATTAATTTCGTATGACATTTCAATGAATTATTGAAAATGCAGCACTCGTGTGGATGGTAAACATAACTAGATCTATACATGTAAACCAATAAGAAGGCATGTGACAGCCGGTAAGCAAGCTGCGGTGTAACTAGTCCCCAGTCCCCAGAGAAATCAGCAACAATAGGGCCCGCATGGTATGTGTGCACTTTGACCCCCAAAGCAAATGTTACCTTCTTGTGTAAACAGACTCAATCCAGGAGCACAGGGTCAGCGAAGATTTCAGAAAGAATTCCGTCTACCTCTCTTGCTTGGTGCCACAATTCCCACTGCAGTAAAACTCATTGAAAGACTACTGTAGAGTACCATGTATAAGGCAGCCCAGGGGCACTTGCTAAGGCAGAGGCCATGGACCCAAGGGTCTGCCAATAAATACAGAGGGTCTAAAAAAAAGAGTAAAGAATTGCAAACAGTTGAAGAAAGACATGGAGCGGTTCCTGCAGGCTGCCACAGGAGGAGGGGATCCCAGTCCTTAGCTAACTAGGCACGTGTTGTGGGTAAATTAATTTCTCTTTCATCCCCAGTGAGATGGGATTCATATTTACCCCTGTGAGCATCACATTAGATCTGGCTTTGTTTCCTATAGTTGCCTCACCCCTCTTTGCTCCACTTCCAGAAACCTGAGTTCCAACATTCCCAATTTCCTCCCATGCCTCCGAAACACTTGATTCCTAAGTCTCAATACTTGAGACTTCTCAGGAGGCATGAGGTACGCCATCCCTTTGTTGCCACTGACTCTTATGAGCTAGTGTGGTGATGTATTGTGTTCCCCAATATACTGTGTCTCTCAATAAAATTTACCTGAGAATCAGAGGAAAAAGCCAGCCACTATATAGAAGTCAGGCAAATGATAGCACACGCCTTTAATCCTATCACTTGGCAGGCAGGGATTTGTCTGGATCTCTGTGAGTTCAAGGCCACACTGGGAACAGAGCCAGGCATGGTGGCAGACGCCTTAAATTCCAACACTAGCTAACCATGGAGGTCTGTACAGACAGACAGGAAGGACAGAGCTGGGCAGGAAGAGGAAGTGATGTAGCTGGACAGAGAGAGCAAATCAGATGGTAGAACAGCAAGGCATATAGGTGTGGGTAGACAGGAAGTAGCTCGCTTTTGGAAGCTGCGGAGTTGGTGAGGTGAGGTTAGCTGTGGCTTTCCCTAGTTCCCTGAACTCTCACTATTGTTTTCACTGCTATATCTGGCTCCATGCTTTTTATTTAATAAGACGGATTAGAAATTCGTCTACACTAGTGCCCATACCATTTCCTTGGGAAGCCTCCACCGATCACCCAGCTGCATTTGTAAATCCCCAGATCCCTGAAAAATTTCCTCATAAAGGTGTTTATCACACTGGATTATAATAGTTGTGTTGTCTAGTGTCTTAGGAAAGTGACATATTTTATATCCACAGGACCTAGCTAACTTGCCCCTGTCAGAATATTTGCTGGAACAAATGAAAGTGAGTGGACAGAAATGTGATCAATGACAGGCAATGTGAATCCATACTTTGTGAACTATAATAGAAGAAGCCACCATTTAGTGAATAGCCCCCTGCCCAGAGGCCAACGGGCATTCTCCTAACTGTCTACCTCCACATGATTACAAAATAACCACAGCCTATAAGAAGAAAGTATATGGCTCAAATGTCCAGTAACCCAATCTGGTGTCAATGACAGACATTATTAGCTCTTTAGAGAATGTAGCCTTTCTAGGGCTAAGTAATGGCCCTTGAAAAATACTGAAGATTCACATTTGAAAAAACTGTCAAAAATCAGGATCTTCAGATCACTCTTTATTATTCAGTAGGCCTGAAATCCGTTGGAAAGTACACCCTCAGAGACGCCCAGGAGAAGACGACTCAAAGACAGTTGAAGGCCAAGGGGTGGCATCAGTCACCATAGGCTGAGGAAGACAAGGACAGATCCTCCCCCTGAGCTGTCACCTGGACAGCACCCTTGCCAGGACCTTTAATGCGCCAGATCTGCGTCATTCTGAGTGAGCAAGCCTATGGCTATGTGTTACAGCAGCTTTCGGAAATAAAGACTGAGTTAGGAGAGTTTTCTCTAAGGTGTCTAGCCATTCAAGAGCAGGGACGAGACTTAGATCTGAACACCTCTTTTCCGCAGAGTGTTGGGCTTTCTGTGGTGTGATGACTTCTCCCAGGGGCAGGCACCTCTGGAGGAAGATGGACTGTCCAGCACCCTGTGTGTGTCCCAGCTTCTGACACAAACCTACCTGTGGATTTTTTCAATAGCAGCTTCAGGTGACCATGAAACACAGTGCTGAGATGCCCTGTGAGAGCCCCACTCTGGGGCATGCCTCATGTAACCAAGAGGGAACATTGGGAAAAAATGAAGCCGATCCAAAGGGAAAATCCAAATGCTGCCTTTTCCTCCGGCATTCCAAGCTCCCTACACTGCTGCATGGTAGGGAGTGGGGGGTTGGGAAACAATTAAACTTAAGAGTGGGCTTTAACTACCTCCATTCCAACTCCCAATGGGGTTTGTTAAATCATTTATAATTCCACAAAGCTGAAGTAAATATTTAATATTTGATTCCTAATCCATAAATATTTACACACTGGGATTTCTCCATGTTCAACAAGCCCACCAGAGGGTTTGTACTTTTAGCAAGTGTGACTAATGAAACCTTGTGATTCCTGCCCCTAAGCAAGAGCATCTGGCTCCAGGAACCATGGCAGAGGGAACCATCTGTGTTCACCCAGAGTGGGCCATGATCAGGGACATGGCCAAGGATCCAGCTTTGGGCAACCACTCTGGGGAAGAAGGAAAGATAATGAGAGAGAGAAAGCAAAGACAAAAACCCTGCTGCAGCTGCTGAGGAAGAGGAGGAAGTGGCAGCCATACAAGGTGCACATCCCAGGGGCGGCTGTGACATTTCTCACTTGTGCAAGTCAGGGCAATTAACATTTCACAGGCACGTGCCCTGTAAAAACACTGGTAGAACAGCACAGGAAACCCATGCAACCGTCCTTTGAGGAGTGTTGGGATGATGTTGATAGAGTCCTCTAACTTTGCTAAACCATTCTGTCAAGAAACAGTTGGTTAAATTTACTCACTTTATTAAGTGGGTGGCATCTAGCTAGGAGGCGAAAAATAAAAAGATCAGGTTCCTTTCTCAAGAAGCAAATGGCTTTCTGAATGTAATAAAACGGGAGCCTTCCCTCCTAGATCTACTGTGCAACCTTGCTCTCTGCTGGAGTCCACACACCTAGAGTCTAATTCTAAATCCAGATTGGGGGCACGGTGAGGGGCTCTGTGGGCTATGGAGTTTCTTCAAAGTTCTGGCGCTTGGACACTGTGGAGCTAGGTTTCAAACACCGAGGATCCATCCACCAAGACCCAGTCAGGCAAAATGAACACTGGCCTGTTATTTAAAGAGGGAATATAATGCAGGGAGCCTTCACAATGGTGTGGAAGAAGCTGAAAAGCCAGGGAAGGAGGAAGTGAGCCAAGGATTAGTGAGAGCAGGAAGCTGCTACTAGCCAGAGGATTAGACCAACAAAAGGAGTGAGTGCCCTGACCAAAGCTAAAGCCAAGAGATGGGCCTGGGAGATGGCTGGAACTCTGCTGGGCCAAAGGAGCTCCCTGCCAGCGCACTGTGACAGAGGAGATTCAGTGGCTGCCAGAATGAGGAGAGGTAACTTGTTTCTCCTTTTGCCCTTCCTTAAGTCCTCCACCATGCCCTCCCATTGGATGGGAGAATCCCAAGTCTGTCCCGAGAAGAGCATAGAGAACTATGGGCATTTATTCCCTCGTCCTCCCCACCTTCATCAGTGAAGAAGGAATCTGAGAGCAAAGACAAATGGCAGGTACTCCTGGTCTAGTCTACGTCTAGGCCTGCCCTTGCTGCCAGAGGAAGCCAGCCTATCAGAAAAGGCTTGAAGGCATGGCCACTCCCCACCCCACCCCACCCCCAGTGCTCCCAGGGGACAGCTATCCCTTGTGCTGGTTTTTAAAGAGCAATGGAGCCGTCATCTCTGTTTGGCTCCCTCAGAATGCTGACGGGAGAGTCAGAACCACATCTATTGGGGTGCTCTGTTCTCTCAGAGGTCCTACAGGTGTGCCAGAGGGCAGGGCTCTCGTTACACCCAGCACATGAACAGGTCTTCTTCCACGTCACAGTACAGAATCTAACTCCTGCCTGTGCTCCTTCTGGAATATTCCCCTTTCCCTCTCAGCCTGAGATGTCCAGCTCTTTCTAACCCGAGGAGGCTATGTTCTGTCGACCCGGAGGAGATCAGGGTAAGAAGTAGAGGGCCTGAGGGGAGCGGGACCACAGCGAGACGACGCTTACTGCCTGGTAATTCTCCGTAAATCACCTATGGTGACAGGCTGCAGACAATCATTTCTTGTGACCGAGACAAGATCAAAGGATTAAGGTTTTTATTTATTTATTTTTGGTAAAGCGGGCTTGGGTTAGGTCATGAGAATCCTAAAAGTCAATCTGAAAAGAATAGCCGGCCACGTGAAAGTCAGATAATGTAGCCCAAGGTCTCTCGGAAAACTCGAAGTCTTTTCAAGGAGAATGGCAGATGAAATCGGGGACATTGTGTCTGCCTAGGAAAGCCTGTCGCAGCCCCTTTCCCTCAATCTCTGGTTACTGGGCTGCCACAGCCTGGGCCTTACAAGTATTCCAATAGCGATGACATCATCTACCTCTTACTGAGCCCTGAGCCAGATGCTCACACGCTCTGAGTAAGAACCTTGTACGTAGACAAAGGGGGTTCCATTTTATCAATAAGGAAATTGAGATGTTATCAAACAACTTACTTTTTGGTTATTAATACAAGTTGTTCGAATGTATGCTGCATACTTATATCTGCTCTTCACTACATGCATCAGACCTGAGTTTAAAACCATACAAGGAAGGACGAGAGTCAGAGAGATGAAGGAAATCATGTTTAGAAATACAGAAGCAAAGTTCAAGGCTGGGTCCTCTCCTGCTAGCCCTCTAGAGGCTGTTCATCACTGGTTCACTCCCTCATCCTTCAAATACTGACTAGGCCTCTACAATGTGCCAGGCCCTGCAGAGAGCACATCTGTGTCCCCGCTGAGCATCCCGGCATGTGGCTTTGCAGTACACTGAGCTGCCATGAGCCCCAGGCAGCCTGTGTGGCCCCAGCACTGGGCTCTGCCATGCAAAGATGAGGATTCACACTCAGCCCATTGGAATGACATTACCTATGCTGTCTTGGCCACTCAGAGCACCTTCTGGATCTGCAGGGTCTGAGGCAGGGTAAGTGGTAGATATCATTTTGTACGGAGCTTCCAAAGTCTTTTATCCAGGAATCTTCAGATCAGCCACCTGAAGGGAACTAACTATAAGTCGGTGAAAGGCAATGTGAAATGCCTCAGCTAGCCATTCTCAAGAAAGAGTGAGGCTGATACTACCCCCTTAGCTTAACCAGCTCAAAAGATGCTGTCCAAAGTGCTGAGTGAACAGGTGCCAGCTCAGCTCATTAAGTCCCCAAAGTTTTCATCGTTTCTAAGCTAATTTGCATTAACATATTGGGCACTGGACAGCTATTAAGTGGTTAGCTGCTGTAGCTCCTGAAGGAGTTTGGGATCAAAGATGTATCACATGAGTGTACATGAAAGCCACTGTGGGAGCTCACTTCTGCCCACACTTTGAAGGGGGAAAAAACAACTGCTTTTTTGGCACGATGATTACTTCCTAATGCTACCAGGAAGTGCTTCTCACTGCCTAGGGAACTATTATTCCATCTGGGTGGCACTCTGTTCTGGAAATGGTTACTGGGGACCCACTCTGCGGCAGCTTTAGGCTGTACGGGCAGGGTCAGGTTTGGAGGGAGGCAGATAGAGGACTGAGCACAGCACAGCAGAGAGCTGAAGCTTAAAGGTGGTCAACGGCTCCTCCTCTAACTGTCTCCAGTTTATCTCTCCAGTGTCACTCACTGATCCTCAGAACATTGTGCCACCCCACCGAGCCTTTACATGGCCTTCCTTTGGAGTCACGCAGCTGCTTAGAACAGAATCGCCCCACTTCCCCACCTCCATCCTTCCTTTTCTTACCTCTTTAACTTTCCCAGAATCTAGGTAGCTCAGGCACCTCACACTGTTTGGCTACTCTAGGAAGGCTTCCTGGCAGAAGTGATTTCCAGCCTGGATTCTCTCAGTTAGCTGTGTCTATACAGATTTTGTACCACTGCTTTGCATACTTCCTCTTCCCTGAGTCACGCACAGGGTGGCCAAAAGTAACTACTCTCACCCTTTGCTAATCTAACTCTTAAGTGGACCAGAGGCGGTCACTGGTAGAGACAGGATGAAATTTGCAGACATTGTCTCTCCTGAATCTAGAATTGGGATCTTCAGCTTAGTCTTGGGTGGGAGCTGCAACAGGGTGAATGTTGCAGCTGGCTGTGAGTGCAGGGACAGAGGCAGGCCTGAATGCAGACAGAAAAAGTGAAAGTGGAGTCTGAGAAGACATGAGGCATGTCCAGAGGATGCTGGAGGGAGGAAAATGCCTTACTTTCCCCAGCAGGGCTCCAGGCCCACCAAGTGGAGGTGAAGACCTGCAGATCACTTGCCTCTCTCCTGAATGAGTTCTATTCCAAGCACATGTGTGGCTCCCGAGGAGGAAGGACAGCCTGAAGCAGCCTGAGTAGCATGCTGTCCTGGAGAGCTAAGCTGGAACATCCCAGGAGGCAGAGACGGTGCATATGGTATCTCCACAAGTCCCACCCTAGCAAGAGCCAGACAGTGATGGTTTGCACACACTGGCTTGCACACTCAACCCTTACAGACATTGTTGTCCCAGATCAGTGACTCTACATGGGCTTCATCCTTCTTCATATCATGTGTACACACATATGTAGATGATGCCCTTGGTTCTGGGTCATCTTTGGGAGGAGGATCTTATAACCTTCACTTCACACATTAGCAAACAGAGATGTAGAGGATCTGGTATTCTTCAGAGTCATGGTGCTTACAAAATAAATGGAAGATGTGACTGATGGACGTGGGAGCCTGAAGACAGTAGCACCATCACTGGGTTGCCTTCTGAAGACAACGTGGCTCATTGTGGGCGGCGACTGAGTAGAATATATTTAACAAGGGCTTATACACCACTAACAGAGCAAAGGATGCTCAGATCACGTGACTTTGCATGGATGCTGGTGGGACAGGAGTTTTGGGTTTGTTTCTGACAAGGACAGAGGTGTAAGAACAACACTGGGGCTTCCTGCTTGGGCAGTCAGCAGTAACTTCTTTCTGCCTCTCTCTTATTCTCTAGCTCTTGCAGACCACGAAAGGGCTAAACCGTGCCAGGAATTACTGGACTAACTTGCCAGGGCAGTTGGTAACCCAGTTTCCACTAGCACCATATTTGACACCTAGTGCCCACCTTTGCCTCTGAGGTGACAGGTGACTTGTGGAAAGCCATTGGTACAGTTAATCTGTCTGTGGTGGGAGAAAGGTGAGAAGCTGGGGGGTGTCTCATAGCAATCCCTAGTATTTGGGTAGAACATGAATCCTTTTGTTGCATATCACATGAATCTTTTTGTTGCCATGTGGCCCACAAGCATGCATCCTACAGCTATCCTACCGCACAGAAAGAACTCGCTAAATGCCATAACAGCTGCCCCTAGATATCTACTACCACAGCTGCTCCAGCACCGCATTTCCCGAGACCCCTCCTTGCCACGGACAGAGCAATGTCGCATGGTCAGGCCCTTTCCTGGGAGGTGAGCACTACTCTAGTGAGTGATTTTGGCTCGAAGACTCACCAACAGTCTTGCTGGAATTTCCCTGGCACTACACTGAAGGCTCTCAGGGGATCACCCAATTGATCTCCCTCCCCACTTCCCTTCCTTCCTTCGCTCTCCTTTACCCAAAGCAAACCTGCATTGTGATCTAATGACTCCCTCTTCGTTTTTTCCCATCAGCCTGAGCAAGGTTGTTTGGCTCCCCATGTCCTTACTTCCTCTGTGTCTGAAGGGAATCTCCCCAGTCCTTAGCTGCCCCTTCTGCCTTTGACATTGGAGGCTGCTGAGTAAAAACTGAACAGAGAGGAGACTCTAGCTTATGCTTTAGGCGGAGAAGTCTGATACAATAGATGCAAAGATGCAGAGGGATCGCCCTTTAAATGCAGGTCTTCAAGATGCAAACTTTATCCCATTAATTTTCATTTCTAAAGGTCCTGGCACCACAGGCATTTTCTGAAATGGACCAACCTCTGCAACCAGCTTCAGAAGGATTTCAGAGATGATTTCACCCATCGCAATGGATAATCCTTCAGCTCTGAAATGGAAGATCATAATAATGCTTTGCCAATCTACTCTGATCCCAGAGAAAATGGACCGATAAATGAAGATGATTTCAAGGTTTAAAGCTGCCTCTTCTAACCCAATCTGCTAAAAATTAAAACTCAGCAAGGCATAGTGAGAAGACTTTTCAGCTTGTCATTTTTATGAAACAGAGAAACCACACAGACCCCAAATCCTCTCCCTGCAAATGAAAACAAGCTGCTGTGGTCAACGGTGTTTTAAGGCAGAAGCGAAAGCTCTACCCTCCTTGACCTTCAGCTCTCAATAATTGACTGTCACCTCCCATGAATTTCAACCCCTTTTATAAAAACAACCAAAATGATTATGTTACCTGAGGTAAGGGGAGAAACCCATAGAATAGAGTCTGGTGCATAATAAACATTTAATAAATATCAAACATGATATATGAGTGCCACATTGTATTTTTGTGAAGACTAACCAAGATACTGAAAGCTGGTACTTTCCTGGCACTTCCTGGATATTTATTTCTTATGAATCTAATCCATGGCTTTAAAACACTTTCAAATAAAGTGACTAGTTCAAGTTTCTTCTTTAGGGCATAAGCAAGGGGAAGAGGGGAGTGGGAAGAGGGGACTAACAATTAAGTGAGGCCTGGGATTGGGTGTTTGTCCGCAGTTCCTTCCAACTGAGATCTATGTTTTGTTTCATTTAAAGCAGTTCTGATCTTTCTGGTGTAATATGCATGCACAGAGAGAGGGGTGAAGGAAGGAGTGAGGGAGGGAGAATATAAAACTATACACCCATAGGCACTGATGGATACCAAGGACAGAAAATTTCCAGTAGACCTGGTCTATAAATTGTCATTTAAATTTGCAATTTAAAAACACTGTCTGACTTTTTGATTTAGCTGACTGTATATGAGGCAAATAATGGAATCCTAATAAGCAATGTTTAAATGACATCTCCAGTCTCCCAGACAGAGAGGGTGAGAGTAGAATTCTAAGAAGAGAAAATAAATCTACTAAGAATAGGAAAGAAGACCAGAACTAAATAGTTGCACTAATCACTTGATGACAGATATCAAGAAAATGTATTTTTGGGTGTTTAAAATTCGAATCCCTGAGAGGCGAAGGATAGGTTATCAGCTAAAACCCCCTAAAGACATTGTAAGGAAACAAAAGTAAGCTCAATTTTTACATTTCATCACATTAAAATAGATGAACCAAAAAATCAAGGCACGAAGACAGCACATTAAAGTTGATAAGCTGGGGTTAGAAGATTTGAACTGCATAAAGCACTCCATCTCCCAGGCATCCACTGGTGAATCTTAATGCCAGCATCCTCCTAGAGTAGTGGGTCCAGCTAAGGGGCACCCAGCCCAGAGATGCTTTCTTCTCCTCGAAGGAAAACCAGTTATAGCCTCCCAGCCACAACACACGGTCCTCACTGAATCAACTCAAGGATACAAAGAGACGTGAACTATCAACTAATAAAAACAGTTCCACATACCACACACATGGAGGAATGTTCAGTAAATCTCAAAATGGACCAGTGAAAAATGGCAACATTGGTACAAAGGTAAGGATGGTCTTTTTGTGCAAAAAAAAAATATTAAAGAAAATTACATCACTTACCATGCTTAAAAATAATAATCATATTTTTTAATTGTAGGGGAATAGCTTACCTGAGGAAGTTTAGTGAAGAATAACACACAGCAGGATTTGATTGCACATGTTTGCATGAATCTGTGCACATATGCACGTACAGGAAAAAGCATCTGAAGGAAATACACTTGAGTGTTAACTGTGCTCGAGGAAAGAAAGGTGGGGGCTACAGACTCTCCCCAGAACACTTGAGGCAGCCATTAAAATTGATCTGCATTGGCAAATTATACAAAATCTATTTGTAATCTATGGCTTTGAGAACAGGAAGGGAAACCACAACAATCATTATTTCAAAACATTAGAGAAAAACTAATGGAATATAAATGACTGATTCTGGGAAAATATAAGCCAAAGGCCAAAGAATTGCCTATATAGTGAAGGCTAGTCTATTGTTCAACAGATGTGTAATGAATGTATACTGTGTACCAGGCCCCATGCATAATACTAGGTGTATAAAATATACTAACTTCAAGGCATGTTATGCTGAAGGAAAGAGAACAGTTACTTTTTGAGGAGATGTCTGATCTGCTGGTCTTTCTGTCTCTGGGGAAAAAGTGAGCTTTGCTGTTTACAGGTGGCCACATAAAGGCTGTAAAAAGTAATGGGTGGACAATGGCTGTGGAACGGAAGCATTTCACAAAGCATTGCCTAACAGCACTCTAAACCCCAAGGACCTTTACATAAATCTCCTAACCCCTGGGAAGTCCTTGGCTTATTGGTTCCTTCTGCTATGTGATTTCAGCTAACTGTAAGTAACTACAATCGCCTCACAGTTTTGCACCTTACATAGCACATCTTTAAGATCCATGAGTCCAAGATCTGTTCACAGTCTTCTGTGGCCATCATTCTACCAGGCTTAAAAAACAACAACAAAAGTAGGCATGGGAAACAAGTGAAAAGAATGGAAGGAAACAAAAGGATAGAGGGAGGGTAGAGGAGTTAAAGACCTCATGTAGCCCTTGCCTTTAACACAGTCAATGTCTGCAATTCTTGAACCAACTAATCTTTCTGGATCACCTCTTCCAGATGTACCCAACCTGATGCCTGTAGGGCCCATGTGTTCCAGGACAACTAAGAATGTAGTAGATGGCAATTTGTAGGTGGCAATGTTATGTCACGATTTCAAAAAGTTGGACAGCCCTGCTCTGTGTAAACAGCTAAATTAGGGTCCCTTCCACTCTCTACACATACTCATCTGCTCCATAACCCATGATTCTGAATCCCAGGAGGTTCTTCACTAGAAGACACTATGGTCAACAAAACATGGGAAGAATGCCAACTGCTCAGATTCAAATCACAACTTCTAGCTTCTGGCCATGGGCCAGGGTTGCCGAATCTCTATGACTTTTACAGCTTCAACATAGGGGTACAAATTGTGAAAATAAAATTGAAAAAAACATTCAAAATGATTTGTACATTTGTCTTCTTCCTGCAAATAGTTTTATTTCTGACCAGCCTATATCATGTACTTTCTACTAGTTAAGCACAGCACTGACCTTAATAAAAGCCATCAGATACCAACTGAAACAGTAGAACAAATCTCACAGATCCTCATGAAGCAAGGGCTAAAAGAGACCTTAGTGAGTTGCATGCTTTGGACCTGCTATCATGCATCAAGCTGCCTTTTCTAAATCCAACCCCATTCCAGCACTCATGTTATCCATCACCACCTCAGTACAATGCCCCATGTCTTTAACACACAGTCTGTACTGCTGTTAATAAGGGGTATAGGGATGATCATCTTCCCAATGATAGAGGTCCTGATCCTTTTTAGGATCACATAATAAGAACATTTTTCATTGTTGGAGATAATTCCCCTTCCCATGCACATTTGTCAAAGGCAGTTTCCAACAGTACCGTACATCATCCTGAAATACATGATAAGATTCAGGTCTGCTATTCATCATCTGCTGGGCTCCGTCCAATGTGAGTTCCTGCGTGGCTTTTCTCGCCTCTGATTTAACAATTAGTATGCAAGTTCTCCCTAGAGCAGTATGACCAACTGAAGGAGGTAAAAGACTCAAATGATGGTACTCCCAAATTGGAAGGAAGAAATCCATGATGACAAATAGGTTCTTTATAAAGGTAAACGGAATCTAAAGTTACTGCTTTGCAGCAGGGAGTAGACCTGAGCTTCTGCTGAGGCTTTATTCAATACTCACTGCTGGGAGCTAAGTGACTTCTAAATGGTATAGCATATAAATACCGTGCATTGAATCCTCTAGACCCAATTTTAAGATGACTTCTTTCAAGGTACATGCTGGGTTACCTTGAACATATCCTCAGTTTAGAAGCATAGGCTTCCTCGTCTGGAAAATAATGCTATGAAACCTACAACTCCCTTTTGAAGCTTTTTAAAGGTGAGATTTCCTTTTAGGTTTTTATGTTATATGTATGAGTGCTTTCCTAAAAGTATGTATGTGTGCCACATGCATACCTGGTGCCTGTGGAGGCCAGAAGGTGGCAGTGGATCCCCTGCAACTAGACTTATGTTTGTGAGCCACCATTTGAGTGCTGGGAATGGAACCTGGCTTTTCTGAAAGAATGGAAAGTATGCTTAACCACAGAGCCATCTCTCCAGCTCTCCTTGTGAAGATAAAAATGTAAGTTCTTATATTCTCTGCCAGGTAGTCACATTGTTAATGCTGTCTCCCATTTCTTCCTTTGAGTCTTGTCCTCCTACTGTTAAGGAGATATAATCACTGAGAAGACAAAGTACAGGCCATCAAATCCTGTCTTAACACATAATCTAGCAGGACTGGAAGGTGTGCAGGTGTGATCTTAAACAAAGAAGGAGTCCTGAGAGTCACAGAGCAAGGAAGGCTTACTACCATCCGTGAAGAAACACATTGAAGAGCTTCATGGCAATGTAAAACGAGGTCTATTTCAAAAGATCAGGTAGGTGAAGGCAGGCGGAAAGGGGACAAGAGAACTCCATCCAGATTGAGAGGAAAGAAGTTGCAAGTTTATGCATGTTCAAGGAGAGCCAGGCAGCTGGTTGTGTCAGAATGTGAGAGATGCTCTCAGAGCCCATGCAACAGTGCTGTGTTGACGAGGGCGGCAGAATTGCAGGGTGGGTCAAGGACGGGGCTTTGACTTCTTGAGTTGACTATGTCTTACCTCTCTAACATCCATTGCTATCTCTGAGATTGTTAAAACAACAGCAACAACAACAACAAATAAACCCAGCTACCTGGAAGGGGTATTCTGAGCAAAATATACATCTATGGTTTTAGTGCATAGCCTGATGTCTATAACCACTGACATGTATTAGTTATACTCATCACTAATATCTTCATTATCTCTTTTGGAAGAGAGATGGATACCCACTGGGAGATTAACCTGGCTGATAGCATTCACAAATTTGGAGAGCTTGCATAATTCCCTGGTCTCCAGGTTTTGGAGTGCTTCTCTGAAATTAAATTCTAGAAACAATGCTTTCTCTTAATATAAAGTACATTTCAACTTCTGCAGTAAAAGTCTTTCAAGTTTACCTACTCTTTACCTTTTCACGTCTGTAAAATAAAGAGGAAGTGATCTTCTTCACACTATGACAATGTTGACCTTGTCAATCATGTGAAGCCTTGCATGGGTCAGCCATCCTTTGGTTAAAGATAAGGTGCTTCAATGTCTAACTACACCATATGGCACAGCCATTATTCTTTGCTTATGCCAAGGCTGAGGCTGCCTTAGTATAAGATACCACTGAAAACTGTAGGAAAGTGCCTTCCTTGTGCTTGCTTTCAGTAAGAGGACAAATCATTCTCCAGAGAACAGTTCAGTCCTATGTTAGCACGTGGACAGACCCCAGGGGTCTATTAGACTGAGGTGCATGTAGCTCTATCTGTTTATAAGTTACATGGGCTCAGGTAAGAAGTTCATCTCTCTGAAGCTTAGCTGCTTCTCTTAAGATGGGAATATGAGGGCATAGACTCTTTTCAAGTATAAATAGAGAAAACATAGCCACATTACCAACAGGCATCAGTTCCCTTTCACTGACATTACCACCACCACCACCACCACCACCACCACCACCACCACCACCACCACCACCACCACCTTTGACCTACTTGGTGCTCTCCTGACAAGCTATATACACAAACTTAGGATTGCAGTAGGTGTCCTTTGACCAAGCTACAAGATGTGCTGTAGAAGAAGAGATTTCTGAAATCTCAGCACACCTGGACACATCTGCTCAACAAACTCACAGAAATAACAAAACGCCATGCTCTGGGCCATTTGTTGATTCTGTGCAAAGCACAGACACTCCAGCTCTGAGAAGGCGCATACACTTAACCTGACTCAGCGCTCCCCAGGACTTAAAGGGCGAATGTGAAGGGCTTTGTTCTTCCCAACATCAAAATTCAGGCCCAGGCACTGCCAGAGGCAGCACACTGAGCTTAATGAAGCAGTGGGATGAACTAATACGGCAAATCGTATAGCTCTTACAACCAATATGGCCCACATCATGCTAAATTACGGCACCAGACATGATTGGACACACATCCAGACAGGAGAAGCAGCTCTTGGAATGGCAAGAATTTTGAATGCCACATAACAAGAACGTCAGGGGGCCAAGTTCTCATGGGAGATGTTTGTATTGCTCTTGTTTTATTTTTCTTTCTCCTCATGTAAATCCTTACCCTGCATACTTTATCAAAATTTACTAAGCATTTACTGAGCCTATGCCATGTGCCAAGGGCTGTGTGACGAACCCACAGCTAATAGCAGAGACTGAGAAGTAGTCGAAAGATGACTGAAGAATTGCGGCCAACGTGAGGACCTGAGTGGGTCTGGGTACTGTGGGACTTAGCCAAACCTGGGTGGCACATGAGCCCTAAGTTTCTGAATTCATTCCTCCATTCCCTTATAGATGCCATAAATGCTGCTGCATCCCTATTACCTGACCCTTCAGTGCTCAGTGTTAGAGATAAGCAACTAACTAAATAGTCCATCCTCCTACAGAACTCCAAGCCTCGGGAGTGAAAAGAGAAGGAAAACCATAGCTTAAAATAACATATTATGATTATTACTAAGGGGTACTTTGAGAGTCCCAGGATGGTACAGAAGAAGAGTAATGGGTCACTGAATATTTCCAGGGGAGAATAACATCTAACCTGAAACCAGATGCATGGAGTTAGCTTTGAAAGGAATAAAGAAGAATTTGCCCCTCAGAGAAGAAAAGACACATGCAAATCTCCCAAAGTAAAAACAACACAGTGGAGTGAATTGAAATTCACTCTCTTGAGCCAGGGAATGGACTACAATTATGAAGAGTGGAAGGAGATGGACCTGGAGAGATAAGGAAGGGCGAGGACACGGGGCTTCTTAGAGGTTAAGATAAGCTGAGACATCAGGAGCCTCTCTCACTACAGATTTTATGCAGACTGTGACCTGATCAAATCTCCCAATCAAATCAACACAAAGTTGGAGATGTCTAATACAGGAAATCTCAGGGCTACTTAGGAGGCTACAGAACATTCCAGATGAGAGATAAAAGCTAGCTCCGAGTACCTTTAGAAATGGGATAGTCAGGAGATAAAGAATTAATGGCTTAGAAAGACATGCAACTTGTCACATAGTCTGATAATAGTGATTAATTAACTGAGGATGCTAAGAGGCTTCAAAGGTTAAGGATAATGGCCCAGTGCAATGGTTTCTGCATGCTAGAGTGTGAACATGAGTAACAAGCGACCAAGATGACAGAGATGGTCCAAGCGGGGGTTCAATCTCCACTAAAGTCATGGAGGCACATCCTAGGGCCTGGAGGTCACTGTGGCTTGGCTATGGAGAAGTAAAGGAAAGGAGCAGGGACATTTTAAAGGGTTTCATGTGCTGCTCTATGGGCCATGATGCTGGAGGGACAAACGGGCGTCTGAGGAAATCTTGACTTTCTTATAAGAGAACCAGTTAGAATGAGTTCTTAAACTAGAGCACCCAGTCAGCCTCTGCAGATGAGTTTGTCTTCAGGGAATGACTACACTAAGTGCAGCATCCTGTAACAAAGTTAGCACCAATGAGCACAGATAACACAGAGGTCTCTACCCACCTTGTGGCATATGCTGTGCTCACCAGGGTAAAGACTGCTTGGCCTGAACCTTTACTACTTTCTCCAAGCCCTGTACATGAGCTTTACTGACCAACCTTAGAGAGATTTATGTCATAACAAAGTCCTGGATTTGAGGCATTTAAAGCTTGCAAATCTCAAAGTCAGTAGAGAACAATGAGTTCACTATGATAAAAACAAAACAAAACCCTGCCAAGACAGAATAGCACCATAGATTTACCTGAATCCAGTGTTCATGCCCCTGTCCCCTATGGCAATGTTTTACACCCCTCATCTCCTAGCACTGAGCCACAGAAAAACCCAAAAAATGTGTACATTGTCATGACTGCAACAATCCACATGACCTGAAAAGAGTCTCCTGACTCACATGATACTATTATATACTCAAAGGGGTGACCTAAGAGTTGGGCTCATTAGGGAGAACTTGTCTGAAATGGCTATCATGCAAGAAGAGCACCAACTCCTCCTAGAGATCTTCACTCCAAGTAAGAGAAGGAAAAACAGAGAGAGGCAGAGAGGCAGCATTAGGGACTAATGCTAAAACTACAAGCTGTTTGGAATCTGTTGAGCTGAAGGTGTTCCAGCCAAGAAGACATTCCTAGGTTCTACTCTTGGCTCATGTGTCAGTTTCTTTTTATTGCTATGGTATAACACCCTGATAAAAGCAACTTAAGGGGGCAAGGGTTTGTCTTAGCTCACAGATCAAGGTCTACTCCATCAGAGTGGGAAGTCAAAGCAACAGGAGATTAAAGCAGCTGATAATACTACATCTACAGTCAGAAGACAGCATGAATACATGCACACTAGTGCTAAGCTCACATTCTCTACTCTTATATAGTCCGAGATCCCCTACCTAGGGAATGGAGCCACCCATAGTGAGTGGATTCCCACCTCAACTAATGAGGCTCAGTTCACAGATGACTCTGGAGTCTATCAAGTTGACAATTAACAATAACTATCACAACTTATCTGGCCCACTGAATGACTGCAGGCAGTGCCTTCTCTCAAGATCCCATGTGAGAGCAAGGCTTTGCCTGCTCCAACTATTAACACCTCATACCTTTTTAGGAGTCTCAACTTCTAAAGAATTTAATCATATGTAGATATACATAGGCATTTAAGACATTGTTCCATTTATGTTTATTTTTATTTTATTATAGACAGGGTCTTACTCTACAGCTCTGGTTGGCATGGAAGATTCCATGTGGACCAGGTTGGTCTCAAACATACAGCAATCTTTTTGTGCTCTACCTATGGTCTAGTGCTGGGATTCAACTTGGAATAAAAGTAATTTTTTAAAATTTTATGAACAGTAATGAATTAAAAATGAACAACAGCAGGAAAGTAGAAAATATATCTCTTCAGGGAGAGACAAGCTCTAAAGAAGTCAGAATGCCTTCCTCAGCTAGAACCCCTTGCTATCACATGGACTGGTGAAAGTCAGCCTCTCTTCCTGGGGTATTTCTCTCTTCCCAGGGCATCAAGTAGAGGTTGCACTCATGGCTACAGCTGGATAAACATCTGTGAAGAACAGGATGACATAATATCTTCAGATGTTTCAAACTTGGGCAAGGAGCTACAATTTCTATATCTGTTTGCTAGCTGGGGAAACTGAAGGCTTCTATATCAGAGGGTAGTGGTCTGAGGGTAAGCACAGATCCAGGGTCTCAGTGGGCCACAGGCTATGTACCTCACCACCTAGGCCAGGAGCAGTACACAGAAGTAACAATAGATGAGAATCTTTGAAGATTCATTTGAACATATTCCCTTCTGTGTCCTGTAGTTGTAACAAGCTAAGGAATATGATGTCATTATAGAGATCACTAAGTGCTCAGCCAATACTAGCAGGCTATTTCCTAAGTGTATCTGACTAGTAAGGACCTTGACTATAGCCTTACCAAAATCATCCCTCAACATAAACTGGCCAGGATTCTAATCCATTTTGATGAGCCTGATGTGGAGACCTCTGCCACCTAGATCCTCTGGGGGCTCTGAGCCTAAAATCCTGGGTCTAAATAAGTTGGGTCTTCAACACTGATGTTGTTAACTGCTAGCCCTGGTGCATACCTCTAACTCAAATACAAGAACAGTATGATAAATTTGCAAATGTTTCTTTAAAAGGAGACAATGATGGATTGTGACCCCAGAAAGACAAAGAGGGAAAAGTTACAATTGCTAGGCCACAATCACAGCAATTCCCAAATGTCTGTCCCTCCTATCTGACAGTGTACACATGAGCCTTTTAAAGATAAGTAAAATCAGGTTTGAAGAAGCTCCATCATCCTCTCTAGTTACACAGCAGTTAAGAAGAGGAGTTGGAATAAAAAAAGTACTTTCCAGAACCCAAGGTGGTGCTTCTTTCTACACACTCAGGTACCAGGTGGTGGTGGAACCCAGGTCCTGACCCCAGAACCACTTGTCTGCTAGTCACAGGACCCCTCCTTCCACAGCAGCCTTCTACAACAGCTTTCCACTGGGCACCCCAATACTGTGGCTGGAAGTAGCAGGAATTGAGTCAATTGACTCTCCTTTTGATGGCAGGCAAGGAACCTGAATATTGTGGAATATTTAACTACATAAAGATGTGTTACATTTATTTCTGCTATGGAATATCACTTTAACTGCGCAAAGGTGTGTTACGTTTGTGTATGCTGCATTTGTTTAACATGTAAGGACATGTGTTTAATTAGGTAAAGATGTGTTGCATCTGTTTCACCTTGCCTGCCTAAGTCACCTGACTGATCTAATAAAAAGCTGAATGGCCATTAGCTAGGCAGGAGAGGGAAAGGTGGGGCTGGCAGGCAGAGAGAATAAATAGGAGGAAGAATCTAGGCTCGAGTGATGAATGAGAGAAGGAGGAGAGAATGAGGGAGACCTGGGGCCAGCCAGCCAGCGATGAGAAGCACTGAATGTAATATATACAGAAAGAAAAATAAAAAGTTCTGAGGCAAAAGGTAGATAAAGAGAAACAGGTTAATTTAAGTTAAAAGTGCTAGCCAGAAACGAGCCTAAGCTAGGCAGAGCATTCACAACTAATAAGAAGTCTCTGACTCATGATTTGGAAGCTTGGCAGCCTAAAATAAAAAGCCTGGTACACCTGAAAATACAGATTTCCTTCTCTGGTCTTCCATCCAATTCCACTCCTGGGATGGGCACTGTTTGACAATTTGTATGTGCTGTGACATAATCTAATAACAATGAAATAAAGAAAACAACTTTATTTCTCGCTGTTTCTACACCTCATTTGCATGCTGAAGACTCTTGCTATGTCTCATACACAGCCTGTCTAGAAACTCATTCCTTGAAGAAATATGCCCTATGCTTGTGTCTGAAACTGCCTGGCTTGCTTTCACAGTCTAAGTTAAAGGAACAGAGCAACAGGCTCCTAATAAACTGGACAGGGCATCTTAGCTTTCATGATGCAAGGTATTCATTTCCAAGAAATAAAATATCTTCCCTAGGGTCCATCTAAATCTCTCCTTGGGGGGGGGGACCCAAAAACAAAAACAAAAATAAAAATAAAAAAAAAACTCTTTTATTTTGTAAAATCATGTAATAGTTTTGGAAATTAATGGCAGATAACAAATCAAGATATAAAATTGCACAGATTGTATAATATCAGCCATGTATTACCCAAGTGCATCAATACAAAATGAAATCTTTTAGAATGTTAATAATACTGAATTTTGGGTTTGTGGGATGCATGATTTCTTTCTCTCTTCTTATTTCTATAACAAGTGCATACATATAACTTTTAAAAAGTTAAATAACTAGAAAATATTTTTATAGAAAGTGGACTAAATATTATTCATATGTTTTCTTTCTGTCAGCATCCATATATGAGTATACAACTGAGTAATACAAGCTACAAATCAGTACAAAAAAAGTTACATTAAGAAAAAAATTGTTTACTTAAGAAATCATACCCCACAGGTTAGAGAAAATACTACATTGTGACCAAATTAAGTGGACCCAGGAATTGAAGGTTAGAAAATCTACTGGTGATTTCTACAGCAATAAAAGGAAAATACACACACCCACTGAAGCAAGTACGGAAACAAATTAAGATCCAAGTTCCTTAAAAAATACATAAAAAGCACTAATAACGAATCTTTAGTAAAAGTGTTATACTTAAATATAATTTTAAATATTTTTCATTAATCCCAAAGAAAGGGTAGTTATTATTGTTAAACAGTATATTGACAGACTCAGCCAAAGCAATATGACAGGCAAAGTAAGTACTTGAGGACTTTATTTTCATATTAATGTTGGCTCCATAAAACTCCAAAAAGCAGTTAAAGAATATAATTTTAGTGTGTTCAAGATTCAAGATTAATATATAAAGTATCCCATGAAAGTTATTTATTATGACCAAGGTAGCAGCATCTATTTAACAAAATACTTATTTTATTATCAAATCCTTAGAAGTAATGAATGAACATTGTTACTACACACTCATCTTCTACTTTTAATGTATTCCTATGCCTTTATGGTACTTTTGTCTACACAGATGTACCTAGAATAAAGAGTGCTTATCACTACTGCACAAGTAAAAGTAATTGTAAAACCATCCTCTAGGACACATCAGTAACATCTGTTAAAAGCTCCCTTGCTATATAAAATGCGATAAGAAAACCCTGTGGTGATGATAAGGAAAAGAAGGGAGGAAGAAAATGAAGCATTATCTGTTGTTAACTGAATAGTCATGCACCATCAAAATCCATATAATGAAGCTTTAAACCCCAGTGTGATGGGATTTTGGGTGAATAGGTGGATAGATAGACAGACAAAGGTGCTAGCTGAAATGATAGTAGGACCTTCATGATAGGAATAACAATAGAAGGAGGAGTAGGGGAAGGAGAAAAGGCAGGGGGAGGAGGGGGAGGGAGAGCAGGAGAGGAAGGAGAAGAGAGGCAGGGAAGGGCAGAGAATGTTGCTCTGTGTTCCAGGTGACACAGTGAGAAGGTGGCCATCTACAACCAGGCAGAGAGAGCCTTCATGACAACAGAGATCATAGGGATCTTATTCTTAGATGTATATTCTAGCACATACATCAGTAAGAAATACATTTGTGCTTTAAGCCATTCAATTTATGGTATTTGTAAGGGCAGCTCAAGCTGATTAATCCACGATACAGGGTGAGGAAATAAAAAATCAAGTCGAGTGATGGAAAGATGATGGAGAAGAAGGAAAATGGGATGAGGAGCAAAGGCAAAGGGAGAAAATGATAGAATGAACTGTCAACTTCTGTTGAACATTTAATATACTCTAGCCTACGAATTTAATTGCCTTCTTTAAATGACCGTACATAGTCAGCCACTGAGTTTATACTGTCATGTTTTATTTTATAGGAGAGGAAAACAGGGCCCAGGGGGGTGAACTGAACTGTCTCAGGTCAGAATTTGGGCTTGCCTGCCTGCCCGAACTCCAAGGTCTCAGCAACAGGCATTGTTCCCCCACTATATTTGATGTTGATGATGTAGATTCTTAGGAGATAAAGCTGAGGAGCCTGTAACAGGGTCACCACCACATTCCCATCCAGGTCAAAATCCTTAGTGTCCTGAAAAACTTAAAAATCCTCTCTTCAGAATGCTCCTGAATTTTGTACATTAAAATTGAGAGAAAAAAATTCTCTTAGGATAAAATTTTAAGGCATTAAATAAACATTCAAGAGCACAAGTTTAGGGGAATGGTTACTTTTGAAGCAGAAATGTAATTTGTCAGTTTCTACTGCAAAAGCATTTGAATTCTAGGACACACTTCCCAACCTCCCCACACAGCACTCTCTCAAGACCCTTGCCCATTTGTTTTTTGGTTTTTTGTTTGTTTGTTTGTTTTTTGTTTTTGTCTATTATTCTTAGACTGGGAGGCATAAAAAACAAGGTTTGCATGAAGTTTCAGGCAATAAAATAGACAGTCTCCAAAATATTTGTGTTTCAAATAAACATCAAACGCAAAATTTATAGTTCGTCCTAGAGTTCTGACAGTCCAGGAGCTGTATGTGGATTCCATTTATGCCCTATGCTTCACGGGTACCCGACAAATGCCATCACAAAACATGATTAGGCAGGCACAGTGATGTCTCCAACAAATCACTGCCTGCACAGAGAAGCCAAGAGCATCCTGATTTGCAAATCCACACAGATTTCAAGTCCTGAAAGAACTCTTTTAATCCCCTTGCATGCAGCTAACATGGGGGAGAGGAACTGAAACCACGAATATATATATACATAATATACAAATGCACACATCTAACACATACCACACAAACACAAACATACACACATGCACACAGGAATATACACATATACCACACCCACTCACACTCACACATAGACCACATGCACATAACACACACACACACACACACACACACACCATGAGCACACACTTAACAAAAGGCATATTCATAAAGCCATAACACCAATTCTCCCCCATAACATGCACAGTGATAGAATTATCTTTGTAAATGACTCTGGACATGTCAATTTTCATCACCAGTTACCTGTGTACCTCCTCTCAAGTACTTTCCACGTGCTGAGAGTCCTGGGGGGGAACTGTGGGAGCCCACAGAAGCTATCTAGTGAAACCTTACTCAGAGTCAGAGAATCTGGGCTTGCTTTACCCAGCAGGGCTGCATAAGGAGATGATTTGACCACGGGCATGTTTACCAGGTGTTTGGAAGGGTCTACACTTGGCTGTACGGTGTGCTTTGATCTTGCAAGGGGGAGGTCTTTTGCCTCTCCCCTTGGCATGTTATAAAAAAGCCCTTTTCAACAAAGGACGAGGCTGGTGGGTATTGACCCAGGCCCTCCCAAACCTATCCTGTGTTTCTGTCTTTCTTCTCATTGGCTAGGTCTCTCTTTCTATTTCTTAATTCCTCTCTCCTCCACCTAAGAACCCTTCAAAAGATGGGAGCAGATTAGAGCTGGACTCCCACCATGAACATGGGATCTAGCTCTGTGAGTTGCTACTCAAGATGACTCACAAAAGCATAAGGCATTTTAGATAAAGTGAGACAGTACCAAAGCACAACTGAAGCAAAACACACAAACCACCAATTCCCACAGGGAGCAAGGAAAGCCTCTCACAGGAGGTTGCAGAAACTCAGCCTGGACAATGGGCACTGATCCATGTAAGAAAGGCAATGAGCTAGAATAGGCTTTCTGTTGATGGCTCCGTAGTTCTCAGTATGGCCTCCAGACAAGCATGGCCTGGGAACTTGTTAGCAGTGTAGTCTGTGGATGCCGGGCACCTACTGGGGATGGACTCCATGATCCACCCTAATTAGCCCTCCAGAGCCTAGTGTGGTCAGAGTTTGAGAAGCATGGCAATATGCAAAAGAGAAACAACTGGCAGAAAGTCTGGAGTGGGAACAGAATTGGCAACTGGGGACAAAAGGTATTGATTGATCTTGATGGAGAAATGGCTAGAAGACATGCCCAGGCCTTGTGTATTACAAAAACACCTTGGAATTTACCGGAGAATAACAGTCATCAAAATAGGAGCGCACAATCACCATAAAAATAACACCTGTTGCATCACTCTGTTTCTGTATTATTCTAGAGTTAACTTTATCACTACACAGAAAAGCAGCCTTATGAAGGGCACAAAGTCAGCCCTACCTTTCTTCCTGGAGTCTTTCTTGGCGCTGGTTTTCACAGCTACTTGAAGTTCTGTCTCAGTTGACATCCTACTTAATCCTTAGTCCTCTTCACACAGACCCCGGGCCTTGGCCAGGCTCATCGAGGATCCTCTCCAAGAGAAAGGCTCCTCCCTTCAGAAAGGACACCCCGCGCTGTGCATGTCATTCACTCTTTCGGAGTGCTGCAAATCAAAGCAAGAATACTCAGAGTCAGGATCCTTCTGGGGCTGAATGGAAATGTGAGGAAATGGACCAGCAAACACACAACAGCAAGACCTGCTTGGTGTTGGTGCACAAATTTGTTCATCTGAGTTCATGAAGACATGGATGGGGTTTATACCACAAATGAGAATGAGAACATTCTTTGCAAAACAGTTTAGCAAGCTAAAAGCTTAATTTTCAAAAGCAGCAAACCACAGCTTTTTGTTGCCCATGTTCCCGATGGCCAAGCACTAGATGCCACCCAGAAAATATCACAAAGACATATTTCCTGACCAGCCCTTTGTGGAGACATTTTCAACAATGGGCCACCCATCCATCAGCCAAGCTTGATCAGAGCCTGGGCAGCTAAGGCAGATCATAGGGGAGTGACCTGTAGTCTGTCCTTCACTGGCAGGCATGGGGGGGGGGGGACACAGAGTTGACATGCAATTGGGCTCCAAGGGTGAGGTGACAAATGGGGCTGAGAAACTTTGCAGCAAGCCAATTTTTATGTCAGCTTTTCCCCTAGCTATAAGAGCAGACAAGCATTTAATGTGGGGAAAGAAAGAAAAGACGTGGTGGTGGGAGACACATTTTGTTCATTCCTTCTCTAAGCTTGTATTGCACAACACTGAACCCTATGAAGAATAGATGCTGTTAGGAGAGTGATGATGATTAAAACAACATGGACACCTCCATTGCAGTTAGCATTTACTATGCACTTACTAGATACACTCAATACTCTGACCTTAATGCTGCACATCACTGTCGCCTTTATTTAAATTGAATAAATGTACTGCCCTTGTCAATAGTTTTTTTTCCCAGCCCCTATCTGATAGTTGTAGCTGAGACTCCATTGAGAATAAACATCTCACTAGTTATCCACTTTCAATAATATTAAGCAAATGCCTACTAGAAATGGTTCTTGAAACAGTGCAACCAATTTTTAGCTCATTCCACAGAACTGGAACTGTTTAATCTAAGAGTGCTGACCCTGAATGCCAGTTGCAGCTCAAAAAGACTAATAACCTAACCCTGTTAATCATGACAATTAAAGATGGCTTAACTCTAAGGCCTAATATGAAAGCCATATAAAATTACATTAAAGCCTAATTATGAGGCAATGTCCACCTTTATCCAAAGACACCTGGTTAGATTTTTTAAAATAACCTAATTATTTTTTTCAAAGGTCACTATCTCTGTATGTAAGCACTTGAATTAGAGGATCTAAGGTGACAAGTAAAGAAGAGAGATAATTTCCTCTGTAGAATGGACTTTCTGAAGCCACACATTAAAAAATGAGAATGTCTTCACTATCTTTGTGGCATGATCTGCATGCCAGCTCCTTTCCAAATAGACAGCCCATCAGGGACAGTAGAATCACAATTATTGGTCACATAATGACATACTCATAATACCCATTATTTTATTGCAATACATAATTGCTAGACTCTAGTATAGACCATGTGTAATCAAACACCGTGCAACTCTGGTGGCCAGGAAGAAATCATCACAAAGAAGTGGTACCCAGCAGAAGACTCAGTTTTGTGGAGGACAGCAATTATGTGCATGACCAGAACCAAAGTAGATATAAATGCCAGACATGCTGGGCCACAAAGAAGCAATGTTTACTTTGCTTGAAAAGTCGTTAAAACTGCACATGGGACTAACCCCATTCTGCATGGTCCCAAAGAACCATGCTTTTGTCAAAAGGACATGCACAGTGGAAAGAACCCCCCTAAGCATATGTACAACAAATACATAAGTGAATGAATAAGTATCATTTTATGGGTGGAAGGCTTGTCATATGAAATAGCAAAGAAACTGGAAATTAATAATCTAATGAATGAGAGGAAGCTCAAGTCGGGCAGGAAGGCCATTCAGTGGGGGTCCTTTCCCCATCCCTCCCTTTTTCTTCTGCTCCATCAGTTCTCTGTTGTTGGGTCTGCCTTGACTTTCACCCAACTACTTGAGGCTCATTGAAAAAGTTCTGAGTTCTCTATTAAAATGGAATCTCTCTCTTTCATCTAGACCATCACTTCTGGCTAAGTCCAGAGTTTCAGGAGTTTTCCAGCTCTGTGACACTGAGGAAGTCACTGAGTTTCCCCTGCCTGTTTCTTTACCTGGATGATGGAGCTAATGTTGCCAAATCAATGAAGTTCCTGTGGAACTACGTGGGATCACACCTGTAACAAGACTGAAAGGTGGCCAAGTACACCCTACTAGCAAGCACTTCATAAATATGAGGTCAGAGTATCTTGTGGTTTGACCAAGACCTCGTGTCTGGTATGAGACCACATGCCCATGAGAAACTGGGAAAGCCTAAGTCTGCTTTCTGAGAATGAAGAAAATATAGGAAGGGGTAAGATATCTGATCTTCCCATCCTGCTGGCCCTGTATCCAGTAGGTACCTAATCGCTAAATATAGAAAAAAAAAAAAAAAAAACCTTACAGATATGGATTCATACAATTTCAAAGATTTTAAAAGCTACTATATGAAAATGGTTAGAATTTGGACTATTTTCTCTTCATCCACTTCAAAGGCCAGCATCTAGCACCTCTCCAATTCCCCTGGGTATCCGGAGTCACTCGTTTGGCAAAATGTGATACGTTTGAGTGCTGTGAGCATTACTTGTGTATCTCTGAAGTACTTCCCTGTATCAATAATGACAGGAAACACCAGAGCCATTCTGAATGGAAACTTCAATAGGGAAACTGTGTGGAGAGTGCACACAGCAAGGGCCTGCCATCCCCTTTAATTTTCCAAAAGCCAGAGGTTGAGCGAATTCTGTGAAGTAACTCCAAATTATTTAGGAAATTCATTTCTTTGTAATTAAGGAGATTAAAGTCCTTCGGGGCCAGAAACCATGTGACAACTCCAATCATTTCCCCAGTAAAAGCTGAGAAACCCTATCAGTTAAATTCAGGCTAGCCTGGAATTTTGAAATGCTTCAATAATGTTTCTTTGCTCCACACAATCTGCAGTAATTTAATATTTCTGAAGTGTGTCAGGTTTTTTATAATGAGCTCTTCAAGTCTAAATGTGAATTATGTAACATTCCACTACAGACATTCTGTCTAGTGGACTGCTTCTGAAATGTAAAATCCCATGTTGGGGGTGCGACGGAGAGGGCGACAAACACACCCTACCTCAAAGCAGAAGAGACAGATATCCTCTGTTTCAAAAGCAAAGCAGGGAGGGTTGGGTAACTCTGACAGCACAAACATAAGCTAAGACACATACTATAATGCAGATTTATATTCTCTCTCCCCATCATGGATGGAGTTCTGTGGTAAGATGGCTACAAATTTTTCAGACATTTTTTTATTCAATCATTTCATCAATGTAAAAGGTTAGATATATTTTTATTTAGCAGATGAGACACCTGGGACACAGCAGGTGTGGAGCTGGTCCAAGGTGACATGGTGAATAAGTGAATAAGTGGCTTCGTATAGAACAGGGGTTCTCAACCTTCCTAAGGCTGTTTGACCCCAAAGGGGTCTCGACCCACAGGTTGAGAACAGCTCGTATAGACCAAAGCACAAGGCATACTTCACCCCCTTCACCTCTCCTTACTCAACCATGGAAGAATGAGTAAGGAGAATGTGATGTGGTCTTTCTGTCCCCTGGACTATTACTCAGCTGTTAAAATGAACAAGACAACAATGGTACAAGGTATAACATGGAGGAACCTTGGAAACCAAGGCCAAGTGAAGGGAGTCAGACAAAGAAGGCTGCATAGAGTATGATTTCATTTCAAGGAAATGGTTAAGACAGGTAAATCCAACTAAGCAGATCAGTGATTATTATGGGCGAATCTGGTAGTAAAAGAGACTACTTAATGGAAACAAGGTCCATTTGGGGGATGATGAAAATATTTTGGAACTAGATAGGGATGACGGCTGGTATTTGCAAATATCTGTGATAAGTGTAACAAAAACCTTTTACAATGGTTAATTTTATGCTATATATTGCACCTCAACTGAAAAAAAAATCACAATAATACTGCTCCAGCTTGATACAAGTCTTATATGGCATACCAAGAAGATACATATTTCCTTCTAAAAAAATAAAAAATAAGACAATGAGTGCCTGGACATTTGAAGACAGTGTTCAGGATCAGGACTTCATATGTGCAGCATTGAAAATTGCACCCAACTATCACTGTGTTGGGGTTGGCATTGCAGTGCATCTTCCTTGGTGGTGTCTAAATTATAAACACATGAAATGGGCCATTTCAACAAGGAACAAATGCTTGCAAGTTGCAGGCAAGCAACCCTGGTTTCCTCACCAGTAAATTAAGAATTGTACCACAGGGTATGAGGGATTTGAAAATAAAAGAGAGTGGCCCCATAACAAGGCCAGCTCAATCTGGGAAGCAAGCCACCTTTTGTTGTTGTTGCAAGAAAGACCTATGTCTGGTGTCTTTTTGAAAAGGGGCAGGGCAATCAGCCAGACGAAAGAGATGACTGCTATTGGAGTCATGATGACTTCCATAGGCTGGGTGGTGCAGTGACCAGGTGGCAGGTTGAAGTGATATGGCAGAGGGTGACCGTTCTCAGACAACAGTTCTTTGTGGAATTTGCACACTGTTCTACACAGCTGGAAATCAACAGAGATGGGAACAGAGGGAGACAAAACAATGGAGCATGGTACTTCCATTTTATGCTCAATGAGAACCCAAAAGTCCATGCATGGTAGGACTGGGCAGGAAAAACAGATCAAGTCACTTAGGAATCTGAAGTTGGACTGCATACACTCCATCTTGGGTAGGGAGGGTGTTCAAAATTTAAAAAGTAAATGCCAAACACATTTATCAGGCTCTTCTGCTTTCTGTAATGTGACAGGCCGAAGAATTTTGAAACTATTTCTGACACATTACAAGACTAGCAAGGAAGGAGTGCACTGGTATCCTGGGAGTCAGAGTTCTCAGGAAGAAAAGATGTTTGAGTATACAGAAAGAATAAAGCAGGAAAGAATGCTAGGAGGCAGATTAGAAACTGGAGGTTTCAGGGGATGAAACCTAAATATATGTGTGTTTGTATTTAACGGTGTGTGTTCATCTGTGTTTTCATCCACTAAACAGCATAGAATTCCAGGAACAGCGAGATACCACCTACTTGGAGGGTGGCCTCTAGCCCTATTCTTCACACAAGAAGCCAGGGCTGGAGTGTAGGGGAACAGGACCAGCCTCAAATGCCATGTTCTTACAGGAAGTGAAGAAGTGCTCAATGAAACTAAGGAAGTAAAGGTCTTAGGACAATGCCACCTCGGATGAGACACTTCAAGCAGCAAGATGATAGGAAGTGATACATGATTGAACAAAACAGAAATCCGTGAATCCACATCTGTAGGAAGCGGAGAAAGCCCCAAGTGAGTAAAGTCCTGCTGAATGTGTGCTGTTGACATGAGCCCAATCATATGAAGGAGCCCAGAGCTTGGGATAAAAAGTCATCTCAAGAAAATGTCCTCCATAGCTGCCCCCTGGATATTTCCAGCCTATAGTATTCCTCGATAGATACTGTTCCTACTGATCTAGCTGTGTACCGTAAGCCCCGCCTTCTTGTCACCTCATCTTCTTGTTCAGCAGGATGCAAGCCTCTCTGTTCAACTCTAGGTAAGAGAGCTTGAGCTTGCGGGAGGCTGAGGTTTCTCCATTCCAGCGCCCACTCCACCCGGTCCCAGCTTTTTTGTGTTTCTGTGTGTTTGCCATTTCTTTATTCCCTTGTCATTTTAGTCGGGTCCAGATCCCTGGAGCCATGCTGGACATGCACAACCCTGCTGACAGGTGAACAAAGGGGACGATGGAAAGGCTGCTGCATAGAGTGGATGCGGGGCACTGAGTGATCGCGACAAGGGAGCACTACAGCTCTGCATTTGCAGCCATCAGAGTAGAGGCTAGTCTGGTCTAACCTTAGACAAATGGAGATCTGGGGATCTTTGATGAGGAACAGGTCTTCGCAGGTCTTAAAGTGTCTTTCCATTTAATCTGTGGGTTCCAAGGGGAAATTTGTAATCATACAGTAGAGGAGTTGAACAACATCTCAATTAGCTTATGGAGACTAGTGTCAATAAGGAGAGCAGAAGAGAGGTGCACAGAGAATGTAGCATCTCTGCTCCTGCCCAAGCCTCCTGACCAGGGATCTTTTCAGGTTGCCCCTTTCAAAGTGGGGGACAGTGAAGGACAGCTTTGTTCTCCAAAAATGCAGTAAACCACAAAGGCAGGCTAGAGAAAGTTTAGAGGAAACATATGATCTCTATACAGGATCTTGTTGTGAAGAGAAAACACATACCACAGTGGAAATCTTTGTAATAATTAAAACTACATTAGGTATCAATAGTGCACCAATGTTAAGTTTATTTGATAACTTTTCTATCTATAGTTGTACAAGAGAATATATCTATTCTTAGAAAAATATTTCAAGTACTTAGACGTAAAGGGCCAAGACGTGTCTAGATTATTTGAAATGATGCAGGAGAAAATTGTGTACATGCAAATGCACATATGCGTGTACTCATGTGATACCTAAAACATGATGCCTATACATGATAAAACACAAGGGATAAAACATTAGCATTGGCACCTAAATAAAAGGCTTAAGTGAACTCACATTCCTTTACTTTTCAACCAACTTTGAGATTTCCATTTTACACATGCATGCACGTGCACATATGCACATGCGTGCACACACACTACAGCTTAGCTCAGACCCTAGTGTGTACACACACACACACACACACACACACACACGAACTCTACAGTTTAGCTCAGATCCTAGAACACATACATACATTATAGCTTAGTTCAGACCCTAGCACACAGTACCAGCAGAAATACTTTTTGATTACATTTTTAAATGTATTTATTTATATTATTGTATGTGTGTGCATGCACGTGTGTGTGTGTGTGTGTGTGTGTGTGTGTGTGTGTGTGTGTGACAAGGGGCCCAATGTCAGAGCACAAATGTGGAGGTCAGGGAACAGCATAATAGTCATCGAATCAGTTCTCTCCTACTTTTACATAGTTTCCAGGGATGGTGCTCAGGTCACCAGGCTTGCAGAGTAAGCACCTTTACCCTATGAGCCATCTTGCTGGCCCCAAACAGTACAGTAGTAAAGAAAGTCCAACGGATGTAGGCCAAACACATTTGAAATAGTTTATAAATGAAACTCATTTGAAATAATTTATAAACGAAACACATTTCTCCTTTTCAAAATTAATGTAGAAGATAAATGATACCTTGCTATGTAATATCTATTGGGTCTCACTTTCCTAGGGGAAAAAAAAACCTAGAAGTAAACTATGTACAAAGTTTATCAGATTACTCATTGTAAAATGGGATGGTAATGAAATTAATTCTACATGTGGACACGAGTAGGGACAAGTGGAAGCTCTGAGGAAATGTTTGTTACAGTACAATGCTACCCCTCAAAGGCAGGGGCCACTGTTCAAGTGTCTGCCAGCCTCCAGCAGCCAATGATGCTGAAGAACGGGTTTATCTAATCAAATTCGAAGCCAAACAAAGTCAGAACCAGGTTTTAGCAATATTAAAGGAGTTTCCTTGACAGCCACATGGCACACTTAGGGGTGTTTCATTTCACTGATGGATCATAAAGCTTCATTAAATATTTTAGGACCATGGAAATTCATTATGTAACTCCGAGGGTATTTAAAAAGATGTGAGAACAAGCCTACAATCCTAGCACTTGGGAAATGAATGGAGGCAGCAAGATCAGTAATTCAAAGCCACCCCGGCTACACAGTAAATCTGAGCCAGCCTGGGTTACATGAAACCCTAGATGGGAAAAGAAAACAATAACAAAATCCAAAAACTTAAAGAAAGTAAGAAAACCCGACAGACAGACAGACAGGAAGGTAGGCTAAGTGTGTAATCCTCACGTCATCTTGCCACTGTTTACAATACTATGGGCGCTTCTATAAAGCCCTGGCCTCTGATTTCACATCATACACAAAGTGGCAAGCTCTAAACTTAATGAGCGGCTGGAGTTGGACTCCTGCCTGACTCCACCACTGACTCCTAGTGACTGCCTGTGTGCCTTTAGTTTCTTGTGCTATTTAATTAGCCTCAGTTTCTTCATCTGTAAAATAGGGAAACTTCCTATCTTGGTGGGTTTTTCAGAAGCCAAATGAAGGAAGCTGCAATCTCTCAGCTGCCTGCTTTTCGTTCCCTCTGCTCAATGCTGCTCTCTTCCATCCTTGCCCTCTTGCCTTCTCTCGGTCTTAATTCCTATCTTTTAAAGTTCTTATTATTTTATATACATACACATGTTTTGCCTGCATGTATATCTGTGCACCACATGCATGTATGGTGTCCACAGAGGCTAGAAGTGGGTGGCAGAGCCCCTGGAACTGGCATCATCTGTATATCTTATTGGCTCTAAGAAGAGGGCATTGGATCCTCTGGAATTGGAATTAGGAATGGTTATGAACTGCCACATAGACACTGAGAATCAAATCCAGGTCCTCAGAAGAGGAGTCAGTACTCTTAACCATTGAGCCATCTCTCCAGTTCCCTTATTATCCTTTTAATACAGCTATGTATCTACATTCTTAGTTAGGCATCACACTACCCCACTATAAGTAGGAACATACTTGACCACCATTGGATGACAGCATCCACAGATACAGGGCCCAGTGCAAGGTTCAGGAAGCACATAAGAAAACATAAAAGCAAGTTCGAGAAGTCACTGAGAAAGTGGCTGCTGAAAGCCTGTTCTCTCGGAATCCACTACTCTGTATGCTCAGAAAGAGATAAAGACATTAGCCCAGCATCAAGCTTTCAAGTGGTTCCTAGGTAGGCAACGGGCACTGCAGAACCTCACTGTGCAATATGAGGAAAGTTGGCAGGGTGGTACATAGCAGATAGGGATCTACCTCAGCCTGGGACCAAGTAGCAGCAGGTGGAGTAGATTTTTGTCAGTAACTAAGATATGGAGTTAAGATAGAGGAGAAGGTATTCTATAGCTGACTTCTGAAAGGCTAGTGAATGGCAGCCATATTGACAAGCAAAGCTCTAGCTGACAGAGATGGAGATCACAGAGACAGAAACGGATATTGATACAATGAGACACAGAGAGATGGAGATCACAGAGACAGAAATGGAGATTGAGACAGTGAGACACAGGGAGATGGAGATCACAGAGACAGAAATGGAGACTGAGACAGTGAGACACAGGGAGATGGAGATCACAGAGACAGAAATGGAGATTGAGACAGTGAGACACAGGGAGATAGGGAACACAGAGACAGGAAAAGACAGAGACAGGCAGAGAGATGGATAGGGATGGAGACAGTCAATAAGGACAGAGAATAAGAAACATTAACTTCCTTATAAACCACTCAGTCTCAGGAATTCAGTTATAGCGATAGCAAGTAAACCTGGGCAAGCATGTAGATAAAAACACACACTGGTACAGTCTTCACAGCTGCAGGGTAACTACTGGCTATCACAGGGGACACCTCAGGGGTATATGAGGGGAACAACGGGGACAGTCCAGGTTCTGTCACTATGGTGTTAGCTCAGGTGTTACCAGGGACCCAGAGGTCAACAACTGGAATGGGGCATGATAGCATGGCTATATTAGTAAAGTCTCTTGGTTTAAAAGCTTCTGCTATTCAATGGCCCTTGTCTGAAAAGTCCCAGATTGCTGTGGGATATCTTTCTGTAGGCTGTGAATATGTGTTGCTCTGATTGGTTGATAAATAAAGCTGTTTGGCCAATGGCAAGTCAGGTTATAGCTAGGTGGGAAATGAAGAGAGAGACAGGAAGAAGAAAAGCAGAAAGGGGAGACACTGCCCAAGGAGCAAGATGCCAGCAGACTGGTAAGGCCACGGAACACATGGTAAAACACAGATTAATAGAAATGGAATAACTTATGATATAAGAGCTAGCTAGCAAGAAGCCTGAGCCATTAGGCCATACAATTGATAATTAATATTAAGCCTCTGAATGACCATTTTATAAGTGGCTGCAGGGCCTTGGTGCCAGGCAAGACAGGAGAAATCCTGTGACTACACCAGATAAATGAATCTTCAGGGGGAAAGGTCAAAACAAAAAACAAAAACAGGCTCTCTTCTCCTTCAGAACAGGGCTATTAATCAGTGTTTGTCAATCAAATCAGCTCAACGTTCAGCCTCTCAGCAACACTCTGCAAAGCTGACTAGAGATGCTGCAGGTTCAGAGAGATGGAACAAGGACTGTCTCCTGCTTCATCCACCCAGGGCAGAGGCCCAGTCAGTCACTGTACTGCTTCCCTCAACACAGTAATCCTAAAGGAGCCCCTCATGGGTCCTTTTAGTCACAGTGCTCCCCATCATTTTGACCCCTCCTGCACTGACCAGGCAGGATACATCGTTCATTTGCTCCTCCTTACTGAACCTTGTTCCTCTCCTCTATGTGTCTCCTTGCAATGTGTGTGACTGACAGAAGGCTACTGCTGTCCCCTGGGGTCTTATAGACAGAAAAAACAAGTATTTAATGAGTCCCTCTCAGAAAGGGGGCCTTAAATAAACAAATGCTGCATTTGGCAGCTTCAACCTGCTGATTTACTTAAAATATATCAGACCCTTATTTACTCTCCCTTCCACAAGCTGCATTTCATTATCTTCAAAGGGAAAGAGAGAGAGAGAAGGAGGGAGGGAGGGGGAAAGGAGGGAGCAGAGGAAAGCATGCAACAGATGCTGCCATGCTACCTGGCTTCTAGGCTGACCTTGGGCAGGGACTCATCCCAACACCATCCAGATCAATGATCATTAGACTACTTCTCCTGCCAGAGTTCTGGCCATCTGCCCACATAAGGGTCCCACTAACAGAAGCCATCCTCTCCCTACAGAAAGTACAGACAGGTGGCATGATCTCTCCTACCACTGACATCCTATTTTTCTCTTCTCCTCTTCTCAAATGTCAAATTTTGATCACCTTCCTTTCAAAAAGCAGGACATCGTCTTCCTTTGCACTGCTAATGATCTGCTAGTCCCATCTCAATTACTGTAAAATGGGATACATGGATGTCTCAAATTTTCTCCACAAAAGGAGCTGCACTTGACGGGGAAGCAACCCAATTTCCACAATTATCTCCCTGACAAAAAGCACCGGCAACAACGCTAACCGTGGGGCTGTGTTTTCCTGAGGCCGTAAATGAGGACGGATGCTCTGACAAAGGCCGTCTTGTTTCTGTTGTTCCCTGATTTGTGGGAGTATTTATTTGAACCATCTCACAGACACATAAAAAATGCAATCACTCTTGGCAACTCCCGAACAACCAAGCACCACGGAAGGCTGTTTGCGCTCCCAGGAAAGCTCCGCTCGGATTCACTGGTCAACATCCAATGCATCTCACTGTAGACACCTCCTGGACTACAGACCTGCTTCTTGTGCACACAAGCAGCTGTTTCTGAGAAGACAGCACACATGACAGCTCCCAAGAACATTGCAAGTAGTCCATGTCAGCCCAGCTGCAGTCCAGCCCTGGCATTGGCATTTTACAGGTTGTGTGGGTACATCCTGGGCACTGGATGAAAAGCTCCCCAGGTGGTTCTAACAGGTAGCAGGGTTCAGAGATGGGAATAACAGATATGAGAGCTCCCATGAGCCTCAGAGCCAGCATGACCCCTCACTCTCACTGGCCAAGAAGCACAATAGGGTGCAGGTTACTTAAGGCCCTGAAACTCTGTCTGGCCACTGATAAATCGAACGACTCAGAATACACACCGTGCAAGGCTATTATAATACATGATATACTCAATATAAAATATTCACCACATAGAGAGGACTGCTGGTAGGAGGCAGAAAAATGTTCCTTCAAAGGGTTCATGCTCTGATTTCAAGAAAATGATGGAGATGAGTTAGATAATGAAAATGTGGACTTTTGAGCTCACAAGGGTTACATGAAATATGATGTTTTGGATTGGTAAGACCACAGAGACACTGAGATGCCATGAACGTATTTTGCATGTAGAATGAATATCAATTTTGGGACCAGAGGGCAAACAGTGGTGGATAGAATAATGCCCTCCACAGATGTCCAGCCTTTAATTCTGAAACTTGTCAGTTTGTTCTGTTAAATGGCAAAGGACTCACGTATATTCACCCTGCTTCCTACACCCCCTTTACCCAGGTCAAGTCCCAGCTTCCTGGGTATGGGTTAGATTCTTTACTTGAATCTAACAGTTGAGCCCAGGAAGAAAATCCACACAGATTGAACATAGCATACACATATGCTCTCTTTCAAGAGTGTGGGTTCACTGATGCAGACTGTCCGCAAGACCAACACAAGGGGACAGCCCTGAAGCAGCCCAGCAGGGACCTAGCAGGAACTGTGAGTCAGCAGAAGCCATGAGCTGGAAAGAAAGTTCACGATTAGCATGGAGGTCAGTCACTTTAAAAGAAGTAGAAGCTGAAGGTCCTCAATTCAGGGAGCGAAGTCCCATACAATGGGAACAAGGGGGTTAATTTAGCCTTAGTTCCCAGGAGGCATCCAAGACCCTTCCTGCTAGGAACTCATACACCAGTCTTCCTGAGGACAGGCTGCATGGCTGTTCCTAAACTCCAGCATGAACTTTTAGTTAAAGCCCTGTTGTCAGCAGGGGATATCCTCTGCCAGGAGGCAGAGGCTACTAGTTATCCACAACTTCAGTCAAGCCCACCTGCTTATCCCGGTCACTCAAATCCTTAAATCAATGCTGCTCACTTTGGGGAGACAAAACTATGAGTACCTCAGACTCACAGATGTCTCTTGAGATGTCAAATTGTGCCTCCACCAACGTCCTGACACATGACCCAACACTATGGCCTCTTGACATCTCTGAGCTTCAGTGTCTACTTCTGTGAAGTGAGAATTGGGATCTTTATTGTAATGGCTTCTGAGTGGATACAGAAGGTGACATATGCCGCCCTTGGCCTCCTAGTGAGAGAGGAATGCATTACACATCACTTGCCTTGCCTTATCTCCATTTCACTAGTACACAGTGTTTTAGAATAAAAAGGAAAATGTTTCCAATATTTATCTCTTATGCTATCTATAAATTGGTTAGTCAATGTGTATTTGTCAAAATTAATAAAGAAGTCAATTTTCAAAAAACATTTCTGTTGTGAGAAATGAGATCTGATATACTAACTTGGCTTGATCCTCAGGCGCCAGTCCAGGGCCCCTCCCCCAACCCACAACTCAGTCCTCATCCACACATGAAACCCTTGCTACAGCTACATCTGCAGAACACAGATCAGAGCCCGACTGGCCATGGAATACCACACCTCCACACCTATTTAAACTCAGTACCCTCTTTGCTGTTTCAGCGAGAATCAGATGTCAAACTCACAGGAAGATTGTTCAGAAGATTTCATAAAGAGATTGCTTATACAAGAGTGAGCTTTGCTTAAGGGACACCTCAAAGGGCAGTGTAGGACCCCAGGGACAGAGTGGCATTACTGCCAGGTCTGGTGGAGGTCATCCAGAACAGGAGGAAAAGCTGCTTTAAGCAGAGCTTTGGCTTTTGGTGGTAGACCAAAGGCAACCCAGTAGGAAGAAAGTCAAAGGTGCTGGAAACCATAGACCTGTCTCATTTCCTCCTGCCAGGATTCAGGACTCACCAATTCCAATAAGCATCCAGGAGGCCTAAGGGTGGACAGATAGTCAGATGGACAATGAGACTGAGGTGGTCCTTACAGGGCAGTCTCTGAGATTAAAGGGAGAAAGTTGAGGAAGGGAAGTGAGTGCCCTAGAGGGACAAGGAGGAGACATCTGCTCGAAGCCCTAGTTCAGACCCTAAGAAGAACATTCTGTCACGGTCTCGATTCTTCAAAAGTCTAAGAAGCCCCATGCCTATGTGCTCAGGATGGAGCAGAAAGTGGAAAGGAGATGGTGAAAGGGAGCAAAATGATACTCAATGTGCCACCTTTGTGCCGCGGTCTGTGCTAAGCATGACTTACTCCTGTCTCACTGAATCTTTGCTTAGCCTGGCAGCTGTTATTAGACCCACTCTGCAGCAGGACAAACTAAGGCACAGAACTGATAGGACAGTCAGTCCTAGATACTATTTCTCTGACAGAACCCATGCATACCTAAGCATACCTCATTTAAAGTATTAAGTATCAAATGTCTCCATCAAACCAGCCTGCCTCGCATCAGCTGTCACTCTGCCCTACCTGCATCTGGTCCCACTGAGCCTGAAGGCCACCTGAGGGCACAGATGGTCCCCTATTTCCCTTACATTTTCCTTTGTCCCTGTCTTAATAAGATGCAAGAAACCTCCACATATATATTAACTGAATAAATAAAGCTGTGAAATCTTTCAAATCTCTACAATACTATTTTTTCTCAGTTTAAAAATAACCTGCTTTGCCAAACACTCAGAAACTTCTTTTCTCTCTTAAAACAGACCGATGTTATTTTTTTTTAACACACATATCATATTGAAATTCCCAACTCATCACTCCCACAAAAAATACCCCTAGGCTCCTTGTCTATTCAGGCAAGCACTTGCTTGGTAAATTCGGAAAACAGTTCAGATTAATTTCTGCCTGCCAAGAATGAGCTTGCTGGGCAGACTCTCCTCATGCAAACTTTTAAAAGGAATATTAGACTCACGTCCTTGAGGGTGTTCTACCACCATCCTCAAAGAGGGCTCTTGATTACAACTCACAAAAGCAACACAGTGATTAAAGATGTAAGCGTGGCTGTTCTGCCTACCGACAGCATGTCTGTATGTCATGTCATGGGGCAGCCTTTCTAAAAGCCCCCAAGTGTCTTCCTGACATTTCATCATTAACTCACCTTACCTGCTCGGCAGGGCAGCCAGAGGTGTTGGTAGAGGCTCAAGGGGAGGCTGAGGCCTGAGGCCTAAACAGCTTGTTCTCTCCCTTCCTCCCTTCCACCCTCACCTCCCATTTTCATTTACTTGGAGGAGAGCAGCCTTGTGAGTGTACAGCAGCAGAGCAAGGGCAGGAACCCAGGGACCCAAGGGAAGACTGGCTCTGCAGAAGACATTGTCTGGCTCACAGCCACTGTCCTGGTTGACCAAGCACCTTCTCTTTTGAGTTCCCTTTCTTTCTACACGGCAACCCAGAAAAGGAGATGATGCGGGCTCATTGTACCCTGAATGGCAAAGCCACGCAAACAACAGCTAAAAAAAGAACTGGAATTCCTGTCTTCTGGCCCAACGATCCCTTTTCATATCTTGCAAATAGTACCTGACTCCTGGGTCTTTATTATACATCCTTAATGACAATCTCAGTTCTGGATTTAAAATGAAGACCATGGGGACTGGGGATGTGAGTGTGGGTATTCCCACCTTGAATGACATTGAGAAAGCTGGGTCTTTTACCTCAACCCTCTCGACTCAGCCCCACCCAGTGAGGCCACACCTCCTCCTTCATCTGCTGAGTCTAGATCACACAAGCTTCACTATCTGCCAAGGCTATGGGGCTACTGACCTGACTGAGGATGTTCTCTCTGGAAGGAACTTCAACCTTTAGCCATTAAAGTTTACGATCTAAATTAGGAACACTCTTCAGGAACCAAGGGATCAAGAGCAAGATAACTAGATTCATACTAAACAGCTTCCAGGAGCCAAACTAGTAAATTAATTACTCCAGGCTTTTAATTGGGTTTTAACTTAAAAAAAATTTTTGAGCTGGTCTTCATTAGGTTCCCATTAACTGGCTTAGGGAAAGCAGTTAACTGGCCCTGTAAAATCCCCTGCCGCCTGTGTGTCTCTAGGCTTCAGCAGTTTAGGTCCACCAAGGAAGAGGGGTCATGTGATCAGCAGGAAGCTAGGAAAGCTCTCCTCCCTCAGGAATTCCAGAGGGAAACACCCACAGAAAACCAGAGGTGAAGAACTAGGACTATCAAACAGGCCTTTGAAAACCTGCATGAAAGCCACAGCCCTTTCCCCAAGCTCAAGTCAAGAACTTAAAATATAAAGTGGAGATTAAAACAAAATTCAAAAAGAAGACATAAACCCGGTATATTTTAAAAGCGGAATTTAAAAACTGTCAGTACGATGTGCGATGCCTTTTCATCTCCTGACTTTTATCCCTCCATTCTGGTGGCACACAGCCAGGAAAAATCACACGATAAAATAAGTTGCTTCAAATAACCACATGGCCTGAGGGCTCAAAAGTACTTCACATTAGTATGCCCAAATAGGATGCTCTTGATGCTGTTCGGAAAACACCTAACAGGGACTTCGGTCCTCACTGCACCGACCACGTAAGCAAGGCTCTGGGAAGGAGGGGGGTCCACCTAGAGCTCCCATCCTTGGAGTGCAGTGAAGGACAAGTCAGGCTTCCAAGCTAGCACTGAAAAGCAGGACAGGTTGTTGGAGACGGCCCATATCAAAGGCTTAGAGTTGTCATTACCCAGACGAGGGACCTATCTTATAGACCGACTGGTCACTCAATTAGAACATTATACAGAACCATTAGCCAGGTCATCTGGTTCCCAGTCTATCTGGGGTCCAAAAAAAACAGTAACACTTTCATCCCTGAATTCATTCCCCACTACTGCACATTATTAACATCTAAAGCCATTTGCTTTTCCAGGAACATTGCTCTGAGATGAAGGTATTTTCAGAAGTATAACAAGAACTTTAAGGAAAAAAAAAACTTTAAGAACTAAAAAGACAATCAAACTTTCGCGTACTCTAGAGAAGGAGCCCTCTGTTTCCGAACATAATTTCCCCCGAGGCACCTTCACAGAGTGTGTTCCAGAAAAAGTGCTCAGAACCTCAGGCACAGGGAGAAAGAACTCATGGGAAATACCTCAGCATGCCGAAAGCAAACAAAACCCCATAGCCCGAACACATTTATTTCTAATAAAGATCTCTACCCTGAGATAAAAAGTTAAATGAAATTAAATAGCACAATACCCATGTTCACCAAGCTGCAGAGGCAAACCCCCGGGGAAGACAGCTGCACCAGCCCTCCGGCGACACACCGGCCACTAAAGGAGCAGGGAGGGCAAAGGGCACAGTTCAGACCACAGCTAGTGACTTCGATGAGTGATCAGCAGAGGAGTGGGGCAGGGTGTGGTCACATGGGGAGACACAGCTAAGGGTCCCGTGCAAACGCAATCAGGGCAAGGGAACAGAGCACAGACCTCTCCATTCCAAATATACCTGCTGACTTACACACTTCACGGACTGCTGAAGTGCATTTTAAAGCGGGGGGTGGGGGAGTTTGCCACGGGTTATTTAGTTCTGGAGTGTAGCTTATGTTTTGGAGGAGGGAGGCAGTCAGTAAACAGAAATATAAATCAAACATAACATGCCAGATGTGCTAGGAAAGAAATTAGGAGTGAGGGGGTGCACATCTCAACTTCCATGGGAGAGGAGTACGTGTTTTTAAGGCAGCTGTCAGGGAAGGGGCGTACGCACCAGAGCAAAACCATTCAAGAAGGTGGGAGTGTGGGGCATGGAGAAGCTGGGGAAGAGCATTTCAGGCAGAACAGAAAGCCTGAAACTCCTGGGACAGAAATAAAACAGGCCGAGGATTCTAGTCCAGCATGCTGGAAGGAGAGTGCAGTAAAACACAGGCTAGCAAGGTACAGACCAGGGCCAGGCTCTGGAGAATGCAAGGACTTTGCTGGTAAGCAGTTCTGTAATCTAGAGTTGGAGTTCTCAGCAGCCACTAGCCATGTGACCCTAGAGGAGAAAAACTTTAGGAGTAACCAGTTATGTATTTGAAAGAAAGGAACAAAATAAATAAATAAATGAAAGAAAGAAAGAAGACGAAGGTAAGGGAAGGGAGAGGAGAGGAGGGGAGGGGAGGGGAGATCCTCTACTCCCTGTCCCACTAACCTGGTTCTTGTTATCAAAATTACATTGGTGCCCCAGATAAGGAACAGAGTGACATCTCTCACTCAGCAAACTACAGGAGGGTATTGGAATGAGGCTCTAGAAATTCACTGTGCCAGTCACTGATGGGTTGGCTCCACAGCTGCCATGGACAATAAATACCAGAGGCAACACGGTTTTCCCATGGCTGCTGCTGTCCTCGACATCACAGGACAGGACAAAGAGCTCTCATATCATGGGAGGTCGGTGGCCCAGAGTGGGGATGCACCCAGCCCACGGAGGAGACTGTGAAACAGTACTGACCTTCTAGATATCTACATTGAAGGCACAATGGAAGCTGAGATCCAGGCTCAACAGGTCAAACCACAAGATGGAGAAAAAGTACTCAGATATCTGTGTGGCTGTGGCTGCCTGGGAATAACTTAGGAGATTTCTGCCTCCCTGGTAAAGCAAAGGAAAACCAGCCCTGTTGACTAACACACATTTATGGCATTAGACATTGCTCCCAATAAATGAACATTGATCAGGCAAGCTAACGTCACCTGGATGCTTTATGACCTGGAATGTCCACACCCTTCATTTCCAACAGGCTCTACACTCAAGCCAAGGTCATCTGATGCTGACTGGGTCAGTGTTGCTGTGTGTGGATACATCCTCCTTCTCAATGTGACTGTGAAAGACACGGTGATAGGAAGATAGTGGCCATGCATGAGGGGAGGTTGCCTTTAATTTCTGGCCAGAGTTGCTAGCGTCTGTCTCTGAGATTAGAATGCTAGCTTTGGTCTTGTGATATTAATATTGTTGAGGAAAGTGTGCAAAATGGTCCTGGCCCACCGTTGTCCCTCTTCACAAAGACGAAAGTGAATAATATTTACATGTACTTGTTCCACCCACATCTGATTCCCTCAACAATTCCCCAGCCTTTAACTCAGGAAGCTCAAATAAGAGAATCCAGAGCCAAGGGAGTTTATGACCTGGATCTTTCATTTCACACAACAGGGAGGCTGAGACTCAAAGAGGGACATATAACTTTATCTAAGCAGATGCCTCCTATAATAATTCAGAGGTTCCTTTTTGATAATGAACTCAGCCAAAGGTAGTATGGCATCACAAACGCGGTGCCACGGGGAACATCACCAGGACACGCACTAATGCACTTAGGATCAATTTAGTTGTAGTTAGACCCAGGGTCATACAATGGCTTTATTAAAGCTCCAGCTCACATAGGAAACTGGAGGGAAGTGCTCTGTGCACTGAATGGAAACCAGCCCCCAGTCCAAGTATACAGAGGAAAGAGAGCCAGACTTCCCAAGCTCCTCATTTGCTGAAGTGGCTGCTAGGCAGCCATACAGTGTGCAAACTCCAGCATGATGGCTTCCTACCCGCCTTTCCACTTGTTTGTTAACTGGGTATTGTAAGATGCCATTCCAAACTCAAGCCAAACTTCACTCACTGTCCATAAGGCCATGCATGGCATCAGGGTATGGCATGGATGGCACTAGCTCTCACTGGGGCCCTACATTTGCTCAGGAATCCTGGGGTGAGGCTCTCTGAAAAGATGGTTTTGTGCATCTCTGTTTGTCATTACTCAGAGCAGATGGGGTGCTAAAATTAAGAATGTAGTGCCCCAGTTTTTAGGCACTTGCTGTTTCTGTGGAAATGATACTCAGTGCAAGTGTGGGGTGAAGCCAAAAGAGAATGAGACCTCACGGTACAGTTGGGAAATGATGGAGGTCTGGGAGTGTGTCAGTCTTCAGTGAGTGCCTTGAATGATGAGCTGCAACTCCTCTGTGCCTCGTGGAGTTTCCACATTGTAACTGCTGGTCCCCCAACACTTCTCCCTCCATACACAATACTTAAAAGGACACTCTCTAAACATGAGTGCATGAAGACAAACACAGTCTCCATCCCTCACAGCTTCCTTTTTCCAATTTTAAAAGAAAGTAAAACATTTTTCTGGTGGCTCTCCTATTACCATGGGACTGCAGCATTATACCTGTTGTTCTAAAGGGATAAGTTGGCTCTGCTCTGAAAACTGGATGGATGGATGGATGGATGGATGGATGGATGGATGGATGGGTGGGTGGATGGGTGGATGGATTCTACCACTCACAACATCAGGGACATCAGCATTCAAGTATACAAATCCACTACCACTCACCAGTATCTAGTAGTGCTCAATCAGTAGTTGTTAGCATACTTATTTCATAAACTAGAAAATACAATTCAAGCATGACTGTCCCCATTCCTCCAATTTCTGTGTTGACAACTAATGCTCAGTATGCATAGACATGGAGTCAGGGATGAAAAAAGAGGAGACGGGGGAAGGATGGTCCATGATTGACCATTTATGTAAACACTTCACAATATAATAGCCCCTTGAAAATCCATGATGAATATTAGTTATTAACAATTTTAAAGTGCTTATTATTAAAGATAATAATACCTTTAGAGCCAGATACCACAGTTCATTTAAACAAACAAACAAACAAAAACATCAGAATAACCACAGACACTACAGAGGACATGGGGAATGCCCCCATGGGCTTCCTTCTGTGGCAAGGTGTCATTAACAGCTGTCATTCTCACCCTTGTCCCCTTATACTATGGTTCTGAACTCAACTGTCACATGACATAAAGCAGCTGCCCAGTGTCCTTTCTACCCTTTCCACTCCACATTTCCACTCGTTTTATCCCGTGGTCCACATTCCACGGAGCATCACGTTACTGTGTCTGTGTTAGTTGGCTGACCCTCACTTCACCTACTGCAGCATCGAGAACAGAGTCCAAGACCGCACCTCAACTAGGGTGTGTTTTGATGGGCAGAAAGTTCAAATAGCATGTGATCTTTAGGAAGCCCCTTAAACTTCATAGGCCTTAGTTTTCCCATCTGTGCAGAGGGAATGTAAAACTCTTTGGTCATTGTCACTTTAAGTAGAAGTAATTCAGACAGTAATTAACACTGCTAATCTGTGGGAAATATTTTTCTGGTGTTCTTTGTTAAATTTACTATTTAGCACAACTTTATGAGAGAAATACTTTTTCCACTGAAAGACTTAAAAATGAAAAGCTATAGAAAAAAAAGCATTAAACCCCTCAGGGCCAGTGATGGAACTCACTGCACCCTTCCCTAAGTCAATGTGGTTTCCTAAGTCAGTGTGCTTTCCACATTATCAGACTCGAAGGCCAAAGAAAATGCTGGCTCTGACTGGCACAAAAGAAATATAACTTCGGCCAGGCAGTGGGGGGCGCACGCCTTTAATTCCAGCACTTGGGAGACAGAGGCAGGTGGATCTCTGTGAGTTCGAGGACAGCCTGGGCTACAAAGGTAGTTCTAGGACAGCCAGGGCTGTTACACAAAGAAACGCTGTCAAAAAAAAAAAAAAAAAAGGAGGAGGAAGAGAAAAAAGAAAAGAAAAATGACTTCAAAAGTAACAAGAAAGGGAACGTAAGAGGTGGCTTGCACAGAATTCACTTGAATGCATGTTACTCTTTGCCTGGGAAATGAGCACTCCCTTCCTCAGTGGGTTTTCAAGCAGCCAAACTTTAGATCCGTACAAATATCTTCTAGGTTTTAATGCAATTTTTTGCATTTTATTTGCAGCACTTGTTCTAAATCACCCCTACACTTGACAACCACCATCCACCTTCCCCCCAACCCCCAAAGTGAAGAGTTTACTTTCTCTTGGAGAGCAATTACCAGACAAATGCCAGGCTGCAGAGGGTGTTTCTACAGCAGCAGCAGCTGTCTCCTTGGCAGCTCCTCAGGCACTTTCATTGGCAGTACTAAAATGGCCAGAGGGTCAGTCAAAGCTCAGCAGCCCATAAGCTCTCAGGTGGCCTCCCAGCTTCTGCCCGGATGTCTCAAAAACAAGGAAAAGGCTTGCATAAACCCACCTTCAAATTTGAAGGTAAGCCAAACCCAAACTCTAGCTCAGTAAGAACCATTTAGGGGGATTTTGGTTTTTGTTGGGAGCCAAACAATCTCATGATGCTATTTGCTTAACAGACTCACTATAACACTAACCTACATAAGGGCAGATGATACCCAGAGAGTTAATATGTACTGTAGTAGTCAGCCTATAAAATGGCATATGGTGACCCCCACCTAGTGGCACTCATGCCTTTGGTAATCTCCCCAGGTGTGGGTAACCTCATGATTCACTTCCAACAACAGAACACAGCAGACAGACTTGATGAGGTGTTGCTTGACAGATTAGGTTGTAGAGAGGCCCTGCTGTGGCAGAGAGTAGGGATGTGGAGAGACTGACATCAAGATTAACATGTGAAAGAAGCCAGTTGACAGATAAAGACTGGAAACCCACCTTAGGGAGCTACCCACACATGCAGAAAACCCCACAGATGTACCAACATGAGAGACAAAATGAGCTATGTAAATGACCTACAAAGGGTCATGGAATTTGTAGAGCAGCACCTGTATGCTTTTTCCCAACTCCCGAGCACACTCCCACACTCAAGTGTCTTCACTCTTAACAAACTGTCTCTATTTCTGTCACTGATGGTGTGTCGCTATACAACCACACTGCTTTCCTCTTGGTATGCCAGCTCTTGGCCTCTCACCTGCTTTATCTCCGAGAAGCCCACACCATCCTGTAATCTGGCCTATGGGGAGACATACTTACAAGGCTCTGAAGGAGGCTTCCAGACAAAGGATTAAGAATCACTGAGGCCCTCCATCTCATAGCCTGCTGTGTTCTAGGGCTGGAACCAGAGCTGGTACAGGTGAGCTTGTGGACCGCAGTAGCCCTGGCCAGTTCCTGGATTATACTGGCCAGGGCTAGTTCCTGGATTATATCACCCAATTGGACATCCTGAGAAAGGGGACCCACTGACCTGACCCTGAACGTAGGACACAATAAGTTTATACTTTTAAGGTGATGTGTTTTAGGTAATTTGTTATGTAGCGAACAGTAATAGATGTGTGTCTAAATAGAAAAAGGATAGTCACTGAATTATGTAAATAGAGTTTCCTATTTCAGGCCTGCTCAAATGCTACTTCCCTGAGTCTATTCCAATACTCTTACTGGAGTACTATGGCAGCTCAGTTCTACCCATTCCTGCATCACACATGGTTCATGAATCTGAAACAATGAGTTAGTGGCATGCATACCACATGCAAGGCTGCCTGAAACATCAGGGACCATTTCAGATCTGCAGAGTCACAATCAGCCTGTTAGGAAAACCCTCAGTTGATTAGCAGGTAAATGGATGATTAAAAGTGCTGTTCTAACACTGGGCAAAATATTCTTTAAATTGTATTTAGTTTTTCTGCATGTTCTGTCTACCCTCAGTGAGAAATCTGATGTGGGGTAGGCAGATGTTTGATGGTTAAAAGGCTTGTCACTCAAGCATGAGGAACAAAATTTGGATCCCTAGAACCCACTTCAAAGCACAGCGAGCATGGTAGCTCATTAATTATTCCAGGACTCAGAAGATGGAGACAGAGGACCTCCAGGCTAGGTAGCTACACTAGCTGTATTGTTAGTTCTGAGTTCAATTTAGAAACTATGCCTCAATGAATAAGGTGGAGAATGATCAAGCAAGTCTTTAGACATCAACCTCTGACCTCCACATGTACACATATGTGCATATATACCCACATATATGTATACATTCACACACACGCGAATATGCATGCCACACATACATACTGTAGCTGGAGTTTTCTCTCCAGGTCCTGCCAACCCCCGGCAGTCCGATAGCCCACTTGTAAAATAAACATACAGACGCTTATATTATTTAAACTGTTTGGCCTAATGGCTCAGGCTTCTATCTAGCTGTTCTTATATTTTAAATTAACCCATTTCTATTAGTCTGTAAGTTGCCACATGGCTCGTGGCTTACTGGTACCTTACATCTCACTTGTCATGGCGGCAGCTGGCAGTATCTCCCTGCCTCAGCCTTCCACCTCCCAGAATTCTTCTCCTCCTTGTCCTGCCTACCCTATCCTTCCTGCTTGGCTACTGGCCAATCAGAGTTTTATTTATCAATAAATCATCCACAGCAACATCCACATGAGAGAAGGGGGTGGTAAGATGTGGGTGTTCATATTCACAGATTTCTACCATTTGGAGTGACCTGGTCTGCCTCTGTGACAATATATACAGGGTGAGGAAGTGGGGACTACACTTTCAAAAGTTTTACACCTAACATCCCTTTAACCAAAGTTCATTTAACCATCTATCACTAAATTTCATTCTATCATTAAATTTCTATCTCCCACAGTCAACAGTGCTTCTAAGCTGTGAAGTCAGAGTCATGAACAAACTTTAGTTAGGGTCTGGCTGGCTTCAATCTCTCTCTTAGCTGCCACTCAAATATCCCAAGAAAGACTGGTTCGGATAAAATTATTAGCATACTCCTAGACCAATCCAATGTGTCTAAAGGTGGAGCTAAGTGGTAGTTCCATCCAATCATGCATTTTAAGCAGGAAAGGTATCTTTAGAAGAGGAAAAATAAGGCCAGGTGGTGGTGGCGCACGCCTTTAATCCCAGCACTTGGGAGGCAGAGCCAGGCGGATCTCTGTGAGTTCGAGGCCGGCCTGGGCTACTAAGTGAGTTCCAGGAAAAGCACAAAGCTACACAGAGAAACCCTGTCTCGAAAAACCAAAAAAAAAAAAAAAAAGAAGAGGAAAAATAGGTGCTGTTCCTGAAGGAGAAAGAAGTGCTAGAAATTTAAGTGCCAGGTGCTTCCTGCAGTCTACAGCTTTCTGCTGTTGTAATTTCTCCACCCCAAATACCCCACCTGGAACCACAATGCCTCCGCTGTGGCTGGCTGTTAAGCTCCAGGAGCCTACCAAGTTCCTGCTGAGATAGCAAGCTCCAGGGTATTTCCTCGGTAAGGTCACGTTTCCTTCCATCCTCCCTTAGAAAATGATCAAGCAGAGCCAACATAAGCTCAACCTTTGATTTACCAACTAATTTGTGTAAAGACAAAAGTAGATGCTCATGTGATTCCTTAGCCTCTGGACTGGGGACAGAAGATATGGGTAGAGGTTTGGGCTTGCTGCGCCATGCTTTCCCATTCACGTGTGTTTATTTTAACAGGCTCACACCATCACAATTCTACCCCTTAGAGTGGCACAATTTGCCAGAATCGTACATAAAACACAGGCGTCGTGCGTAAAAACAGGTTCACACATCCCCAGCAGGCATGGAGCCTCATGTCCACCTGCTCTGCTTTTGTCCCACATCTCCTACCTCATCTAACAATTGTGGGCCAGGGGCCTCCACGTCATTAGCACTGGAGGTCCCCACCTGTCTCTCCATCTGCGAAACTCTCAAGAGTAGTGACAGATCTTATTGAATCACCTTGTCTTTTTAGAAGTGATGCAAGGCCTCAGGGCTCTTGCTAATTACTAGACCTGTTACTACTGTGTATGCTGCCCCTCTCCCTGCGAACAGCTTGCCTGGAGAACAGGAGAAGCTACTGAGATGAGCATCTTTATTCTGGCCTAACACATGGTCTGGCTCCCGAAAGGATGCATTGGTACCCAGCAGCTGAGGACTGAAGAGGGTGTATAGGGTCAGAGTCACCAGCTGCAAACAAGAGCAGTTGGCTGCCTCTTCCATGACAGTTTTCCTGCTCACATATTTGGAATCCAGGCACTTCCTCTGCATTAGTCACTGTCAAATGATGCCTCTATAGAGGAAGGCTTCCAAGGGCCCTTGAAGCCTCCTTAATGTCTGTTTTCTCTTCTTCCCCCCTAAACCAGCTTCCTCTCCAGTGGCCTGTCCTACAAGATAGAAGTTGCCCCATTTTCACTCGTCGCTGACCTATGGAAAGCTGAGATGCTGAAACAAGCCAGATACTTGTGTTCTTGGCCTCCCTTCTGGCTGGAAGTGGCAATGTGATCCAGTTCTGGTAAATGGAGACCAAGCGGGGAGTGGATAGGTGCTGTGTTATATGGGAGTCCCTTCTGGGAAATCATTTTTTCTCCTCTGGTTAAAACAAATAGTAAACAAACAAGGAAGTCCCATCTGACCATCCCCATTGCCTTAGCTTCTTTTTGTTTTCAATGACATGATACGAGGATATGATCTGTGGATCCTTGACAGTTATTCTGAGACCATGAAACAATCTACGAGGCTAACAGAAAGAGCTATAGCCTCTGTTAACAGCTTTGAACTACTATAGTTACCTTAGAGACACCTGCTCTGCTATAACCAGCAACAGAATGACTGTATCCCACAAGGTCACTGCTAACCAGGTCACTGGTTGTCTCTTAACTGACCAGCTCATATTCCTCTGCAAGATTCTTATTCACCTTAATACTTCTTGACTTCTCTAAGTTCCACAGAGCAGTTATCAAAACCAGAAGTTCTCTATAAAAAAAAAAAAAACATATTCCTTTATATCCTGCCATGCATGAATTGCTTGCTTATACAGAAAGCTGTCTCTAGATAATGCTCATATATTATAGAATTATCTAAATAGCATCAATGCATACAATAAGGATAGACATACCCCGTTGTTGGTTGAAAATTTATTTTCTGTGCTGAAGACTCCAAGGCACTTGGTAAGTACACCATATATGTGTGTCACTTAATCACAAGTTGGTATGAAATAGGTAGTACTACCACCGTCACATTATACAAAAGAAGCCAAAGCTGGTAGACAGGAAGTGGCCCCAAGTCACAGACTAGGAACACTGAGCTGAAATGGAAACCCAGGTAATCCACCTGCATAGTCCTCCTAACTTCTGCTTCATGCTGACTCTGTTCCATGTGATATACAAGGTAAGACAGTGAAAGAGTGGGTAGCTACAGTTGGAAAATCACAACAAAACTGACCGATAATTAAGGCTAAATTAGCTAATGGTCATCAATGGTACAAATTTATTTTTAAAATGTGAGTTGAATTTTTTTTTTAAAAAGATTTATTTATTATTTATACAGTGTTCTGTCTACATATGTGCCTGCATGCCAGAAGAGGGCACCAGATCCCATTATGGATGGTTGTGAGCCACCATGTGGTTGCTGGGATTGAACTCAGGACCTCTGGAAGAGCAGCCAGTGTTCTTAACCTCTGAGCCATCTCTCCAGCCCCGTGAGTTGAATTCTTATCACATAAGCTGAGCTGAGTAAAGTAGAGAAGCATCCTCAAACTGAGGAATACAGAGGAATGGTGCAGAGGAATACGCAGATGGGCAGCAATGGTGCCCAGATACCACCCGGCCACAGTGTGTGCCTTCAGCCACTGCTTTATGACTCCAGTGTCAACCTTGATCTTACACTGTTTCAGTGAAGGTAAGACATTTATAGGAGCACTCACACTTACTAGGGTTAAAATCTATCTTCTGAGAGAAGGGAGACAGCTCAGAGGACAAGAACACTTGCTCTGTAAGCATGAAAGCTTGAGTAGAAGATATTAGTACCCATGTTAAAAAAAAATCAGAAGTGACTCTGGGCAGAGATGAGCAGATTTCAACAGCTCTCTAGCCAGTCAGCTTAGCCAAAATGGTGAGCATCAGTAAGAGAACCTACCCCAAGGCAGCAAGGAGACAGCTATGGAAGAGGGTTCCCTGCATCCTGTTTGGGCCTCTACACACACACACACACACACACACACACACACACACACACATACACACACACATACACACATACACACACACACACACACACACACACACACACACACACACACACACACGCGGATCCACACACTCTTGTGCATATATCACACAATACTGTACCACACCACACACTACACACACATAAACACATCACAAAATAATAAAAGCCATCTTCCAATATGCATTAGCTGCTCCCTCTGTCCTCTTCAGGACATAGGAGTCAGAGATCAGAATCTCCTGACTCTGCAATCACTGTGTTGGGAATCTCAGCAAGTCAAGGGCCACTGTCTACACTAGAGACCCCTAGGTACTTATGACCACGCTCTGTATGAAATCTCATTTAATCTCAAAACCTTATGAGGAACCGTTTCCATCTCTTCCTTATATGCAAGAAACCAAGGCTTATAATGACTCAGCAAATTGCTAAAAACGTCATATTCCTCGATCTCTAAAAACAGCCCCCAGTCCGTTCCTCTCATCTGATGGCCAAGGACACTCAAGTCTCTCTCTGATACATGACCACTCTCCACAACTCCCTGCACTTCATATTCAACTCCCTTCAGTGCCTTTTACACACAGCTTGCCTACAGGTCACCTCAAATTCAGTGTATGAATACACGAGAAATCCATCATGGCATCTCTGCAATGCAATAGGACGTCAAAAGCAGATAGGACAGCTGAACAAACTGCATTTGAGTCAGGAAATCCAGGGTTCAAAGCGCCACCGGATCCCCTTTCATCTATGCAAATGGAGTGGTAGCCCCCACCCCAGTGTGGCTTTCATGGGTGAAAGGTGAAATAGATACAAACTTGCCTGACAAAGTACTTGGCAAGGCATCTGCAAAGGGTACATAGTAGATGCTTTGACTACTATTATCATCAGCACAATTCGACTCATCTATCGCATGCAGGAATCTTTCCCCAATACCCACAACAGATGGCTATCCAGGCTCTGCTAGAACATTTCCAAAGATAGAGAGCTCGCTCGCTCTCACCATCTCCCCAGGCAGCCGGTTCTATTATTGGACAGCGCTCTCTGGCACGAAGGCTTTCCTACACTGAGCCAAAGCCTGCCTCCATGAATCCCACTGGCCCCAGTGCTATCCCGTGGTGAAGCATAGCACAGCTCCAGTCTTTCCACACACATTGGTCATCATTCTGGGGGGGGGAAAAAAGCAATTATATGTGATCTGTCCACATCCTCTCTTTTTCAAACATCCATACCAACACACTCCACCTCCCATGGTGTGATTTCTATATTACCCATGAAGCTCACTATGTCCTCAATGTCCAATACCCACAGGGGACACAGCAGTCCAGTATCTGATCTAAACGAACACTGTAGTTTCATTAATGCATTTGATAATCATACTGTGATAAAGTACCCATAAAATGTCACAGCTGTGCAGTCTAGGGCTCCAAGGGAAAGGAACCTGTAAGTGTCCTCTCATATTAAGAGAGATCAAGCTATGTCTTCTCTTGTCCTATCCTATCCCTGTACAAATTGGCACCAACAGCCTGATTTATCCCATCGGATTTACTTCAGTCAACTCACAACTTTCTGAATCATTTTTCTGCCAGTTATATGACTCTGCTCTTCAAACTATTGATTGTAATTTTCTATAAATGTGTTCCAATTGCATCATCAAAATCAGCATTAAAGGCAACCGTGGTAACTCATTTCCATTCACTTTCAAGAATGATTATGCAGAGATGTTTTATTAAAAGTCTCGGGATTCAAAAGTACAGAAGTGTTTCAGTGAGGCCACACGTAAAAAGGACAACAGAGCAGGATGAGTGGGAGCGTGGGTACCACAGCAGCCGGGGGGCCTCTCAAGCTGGCTCCCTCCGGACTATTCGCACAGGCCCCCAACCAGCAGAATCAGCACCTGTGCGGGGGACCCAAGTACTTTATAAAGACAATCAGGTGACTGCAAAGCCAAATTAGCCCAGTGCTTCCCCCTGTCTGTGTCTATGTCTCTCTGTGTATGTGTGTGTATCTCTGCCTCTCTCTCTGTATACATAGATATAGATAAATATATAGAGAGACAGATATATATCTATATATAATCTATAATCTATATCTATATCTATATATGTCTCTCTCTCTTTACTTGGGCTATTTACATTCACATTCTGATCCTGCTGGCCTGAGAGGTACGGGATAGTTCAAGTCTACCCCATTGCACAGGGACACTAAAGTGCCACTGGATCACGGGCTGAATAGCCAGGGCCTGAGCTATGTTACCTAATTCTCCCCAAGTTTCTATCTGCACTCCTGCCTTCCTATACATTCGTAACAGAACCCTTTGCCCCACTTGACTGAAATACCCAGTAAATAGAAAGTTAAATACAATGCCGGCTTCTGATGGGAGCTCTGAGAGACTAGGAGAGTCTTACCCGTGGACAGGGGAACAGACAGCTTCCCAGAGCAGGTTCTGGTTTTCTTAGTCATAGATGGGAAGGCTGTTTCAGATCTGGGAGACAAGTGGACAGCCTGAGAATCCAGAAAAGGCAATGAGGGGGCAAAGTAAAACCAGAGTGTTCAGGAAAGCGATCTCCTCTGAAGACGCCACAACACACTTGAACTTTAGTCTTATGTAATTGGAACTTTCCCTGTCTATGTTGACTAGCATTGTGGCTGACTTGTCATATACTTAAGCTATGTCACCAGAACCAGAATTCAATCTCTCTGAGAGGAAGATCAGATTCAACTATGACTTAGGGACTTAGCAGGGTGCACAATACCACCGATCTTGCTATAAGTTCTTAGGATTGTTAGAAACTACATTTTTACATCTATTTTTCCATTCCAGCGCTTTTACTGAAGTGGAGGTTAGTTTAAGGTGTATGAGTTATTATTCAAGGTTTTGAATAGGCTGTAAACCAGTGAGGTCGGGTGGAGAAATGTGACTGGGGGGAATCAAAACCAAGAGGCATCTGGACGGCCATGTCATGCACCATAGACACACAGAGCTCGTGGCTGTTTATATTTATAAAAACATGGCAGGCGTCTGCAATGTCAGAGCAATGCAGCCCCTCCAAGTCTGATGATTGGCAGGGAGGGGGAAAGTTACATGTGTTTGGGGTGAATGAAACTGCGGAAGAGGCGGACAGAGAAAACGCAGCCTAATTCAATCAGACATTACAATCAGACCTGGTTAATGTGAAACAATTAATACAATCCATTTTTATGCAGATTAGAACATTTCAAATTAACAGGTCAATAGCACTCATATGCTGTGAATGTGGGCTCCACCTGAGTCAGGTGAACCGTTAAGTGAACCAATCTAAACTTTATTACAGAGGACTCCTCAGACTCCTCGGAATTCACAATCCACTCAATTTGGAGTTAATCACTCACATTTTTCTCTCATCTACCAGATATCCTCATTTAAGACAGAACTGCTAGGCTTCCTCTTATGACAAAAGACAAGGGGGGTATGAATTATTCATTAGTGGCAAAGGTATCATTTTATCTGTTTATTTTCTAATTATGTGAAGTCAGATAAAGAAGCAAGCAGTTAATAAAACCAAGAAATGCCCCCTCCCCCATTATATGGAATTAAAAGTAGACAATGTTAATGTGCATCTTGGAATCTATAAAGAAACATTTAATTAGCAGTCTGTATTAGAGAAGGAGACTACGAAGAACAAACAGGACAAGTGCAAAGCCTGGGTGTGGCTCTCTGAGGCCTCATCCCACTCTTGTCTCCCTACCCCTCCACCCTCACCCCCACCCCAGAGTGTGCCACCTCCGAGGTCATATCTGCCTTCCTACCTTGCCTCTCTCCTCTGCTCAAGCTCCTCCCAAGGGTAGCCCTTCCCTTCTGCTGCTCAGCAACCCCCAAACATCCGTCAGGGTTTACACTTCATCCTCAGCAGCCCAGCACCCAGACCAGCCTCACTGGCAGCCAGTTTCCAGGAGCTGGCTCCCCTAGGAATCCAGTCACCCACATGAATCTCTGTTTGGGTTGCCTATATTTCCTGAGACTTGCCTGAGTCCCAGAACGGAAGCCTTTTCCTTTTTATATGTTGGATGCCATACACAGAGCTGGTGCTGAAGGAACAGCTGCTCTCCTCCTCCCAAAACTGCCCTGCCCAGCAGCTGCTGGATCCTGCCCATCTCGATCTCCTTGATTTTCATTTTTATTTTCCAGTGAAACGCCTGAGTCCTGTACTTCACTTAAGTTCATCCTGGACAAGCCTCAGGTAGAAGGGGGCAGACAAGAGGGAAAACCTGTGTACGCCTTTCTGAATTCCATATAAATCACCTCCAATTCCTCTGGATTCTCAGACTGTGGTCCATGCTGCCTTTGGAAGGCCGAGCTGCTCTTCCTGTAGTCTTCCCTAAAGATAGGGAGTAGAAAACTTTACAAGGATCAACCTTAGCCCTGCTTCTTTGAGCTTGACTTCAGTTTCTGAGCTTTAATTTTCTACCTATTAAAGGAGTTACACCTCACCTCAAGGTTTACTTTGAGGACTAAGTAAAGTACATCTTGACCAAGGATGACCTCTTGTGTCCTGGCATTCTCAGAATATACTATAGATGTGCTATCTTGGGCAACTATGACCTATGATGTCTATGCAGTGATGATTATTTGGTGATGTATTGTTCATAACCAGTTTCCATCACTAAGGGATGTGGCTGTATGTTACATTTCTAGAGGCTAGGATGCAACAGCTTTCTGCCATGCCTGGTGAGGATCCTGTCTCTGGATGAAGATAGCCACTTTTCCCCTGTGTCTTCACATGATAGAGAACAAGAACTCTGATTTCTTCCTTTTCTTGTGAAGGTACTATACCCCTTATGGGGCTCCACCTGAGACAATTTGGAGAATGAACCTAAAAAGACAACTGCTACTCTCATCCAGGTATGTCTTGTGCGCCACAAGCTATGGCCAGGTGCCCTTCACAGGTGTTGCTGATCTTTCCAAAAATGTGAACACATGCTGCAGCTGGTCCCTTCACCAGACCTCCTGTAAGACTTCCAGGCAGTCAGTTTCTTCCATGGACCTGTGTTTGAAAAGGTCACAAGTGATACCATGGGAGAACATTGCTTCTGTGCCTAAGCAGCAGAGCCAGTATCCAAATACTGAAACAGACCCTGCCATGCATGCAAGCATCACCGAAATGAGAAGGGAAGGGTCAGTGTCAGGTAGACTGAGGGCTCAACTACTGCCTCCTGAAGATGAGTGGCCAAATAACTCCCTTTGCCAAAGGTAGTTTTCTACTGAGCTAGAAAGACTTATAACGGAAAATAAACAATAATAAGGTAAAACTGTAATTAAGGTGTGGTGCCTGAGACTTATAATCAAAGCATTTAATAGGCTGATGTAGGGGTTCATCAAGGCCAGCCTGAGCTACAGAGTGAGACCATGTGTCAGGAAAAAAAAAAAAAAAAAAAAGCAAAACAACAACAACAACCAGAACCCTGGCATTGTGGTCCATGACTTCAGTTCCAGCTCTCAGAAGGCTGAAGCAGGAGGACCATGAGTTCCAGGCCAGTCTGGAGGATAGAATAAGACCCTGTCTGCAATACAACTCATAAAACATGGGAATGTGACTAATCCGGTTCCTTTGTGAAGTTTAAAAGCAACTTGCAGGGATCTTTTTAATAGGTTTCTTCCTTTAGGACCCCAGCAGGCCATATTTTGGGAGGAATGTCATATGCCAATGAGTCAAATGATCTAAACATAGGCATCTCTTGGTCCTGCCTGGCTGTTTGCTACCTATGACAGCTGTTGCATCTTGCAGGGTGACATTTCCCACATCTGCCACCCAATCAGTAGCACAGAACATAAGACACCTAACTTTGGAGAGGTGGGTGGGTGCGCAAGTTTTCTGGGTCAGATCATGGCAATCAGGAGTAAAATGAAAACCAAGCACTCAGGAAGAGAACGGCTGGGGTGGGCTCTGAGTCTAACAGCCTGGCAAAGTCCAGAAAGGGCACCAAGTTTTCATCTAGCTAGCCAGATTCAACCATGTAGTAAGTGCTGACCAGGGATGCTATACTGAATACTAAATACTAAATACTAAACTTTATAAACATATAAAGTTTCAGAGACTTTATATGTGCTCCAAGAAAATATTGTCACGAGGATAAGAGGCTCTGGCCTGGATGGCAGGTACATCCTAGGCTAAAACAAACATTCACACTGCATTTCGTGGTAATGAAGTGCCTTGGTCATACAGCATATTAAACTATATGCCTATACCAAATTCTTGGTCAAACGTCTTCCAAATATTCCAAAGACATGGACTGTGAGATTTCACAAAGTATTGAAACAGTGGAGAAAGCCACTGTTTGAGGTTACATCGTCCAATAGCCAGTCTATTAATCCCACCCAATCAGTGGATTCTGCATCTTGGTATCAACCAATGAAAGATTGAAACTATCCAAAGAGCAAACCAACAACATAAAGTCCAAGTGTTTCTGTACTAAGTAAACATGTCCAGACTTGACTTTTTACATACTCTAAATAAACTTCAAATAAAAGAGCATTGCAACAACTACTCACATAGCACTTACATGGCCTTAGGTACAGAGCATCAGAAGATGATTCAACACCTGTGAGAGGATGTGCATGGGTCTATGCAAACACTGTATCGTTTTACCAAAGAGATTGAGGATATGAGAATCCATGTAGGTCCCAGAATGGAATCTCCTGCAAGTACCAAGTGATGGCAGTACTCACTAGATACCACCAGACACACAAAGGTCAAAGAAGATTCTTGATTCCCACACCAATTTTAAATTAATGGTGAGAAAATCTACTCACACTTGCCCAGAATCATGTCTGCCTGTGAGAACTGAGATACTATGTCCACACATTACTTTAAAAGCTGAGGGCTGGGGGTGTAGCCCAGGTGGCAGAGTGGTTATCTTGTTTGCATTAGGCCCTGGTTTCAGCTAAAACAAATACAAATTACTAAATGAATTCTATTTACCATTAATAGGATTTTGAGTGACTACCTACGGAAAGTGCTAAAACACTTCCATGAAATGAATGAAAAATTATGTTCACAACAGGTTCAAGAAACAAATGCCAATTGGATCCTTGGGCATTGGAAAATGTCTGGCATTCCATAGAAGGTAGAGAAATCCACCTTCCTACACCTCTTTCCTTGATGGTTCCTACACAGCCCAGAATAGAGTCCTCCAAGTGTGACTGAAGATCAGCACAAAGGAGTGTAAAGCTCTGCCTGAGGGGGGTTGGCTTAGCAGGACATTCAAGCCCAAGAGCACTGAACTGATATGAGTCATGAAGGAAGTGATTCTTAAGCAGCTGACCTTATGCTCACTGTTCACCCCCAAAAAGCCCAGAAGAGGCCCTGAGAACAGCCCTACTGTGTGCAAGTGAGATGGTGTGATTGATTCCTTACTGTTCCAGTTCTTGGTTGGTGACATACATTCCTCTCTGTATGGTCATTACTCATCTTTTACATTGTTGCTAATTTTTGCATGGGGGTGGGGTGGGGGTGGGGTGGGAGGGTAGGGGGGGCGCTCTCCCTTCTCAGGGCTCTTTGCATATTCAAACAGTCTACATGTACAGGTGGATTGTCTCTTGGAAACCTTTGTTTTTAGCCAAGCTATCTGTGCACCACATTCATTAATTCCAAAATTGTTTGCAATTTGTCTCTTTCACAAAAAAAGTGCAAAAGCATCGATACACATACGTATTTCTATATTTACTAGTTGGGCCCCAGGTCAAAGATGTAACAGCAACAGAAGGCACCTAAGTACGCACCAGTAAATCTTAATAGTGAAAAATCTACCACTAAATACCCTGGAAACAGTCAATCAATAAAAATAACAAATAATGGATGGTGCTGTGTTAAATTAAAGTATAACATATGATATTCATTAGCCCATTAAGCCTTACTACTTGAATTAAACCACATATTACCAATGAGCATTTCTGACGCTAACTCAAAAGGCTACAGCAGTCACCCAGGGATGCTTGTAAGGTTTTACACTCTCCCTGTTTTTATAGAAGGGTTATCGAGGTAGTTCAGATCATATTTAAGAAGGCAGCCCGGTGACAGCTGAAGCATTGAGCTACAATCAAGTCATCTACTTCACGGAGGTAACCTGGACAGCTCCACTCCAGCTAATCAGCCTGGCCGAAGAAGAATTGACAAGCTGGTGCAAATCATCCGGGTGGGGAAGGGAGGGGCTTTTCTTGTTCTCAATAAACAAGAACACGAGTAAATAAACAGATAAATGCATCCCGGCTCTTGTACTGCACTTGGTTCTGAAGTGTTTTCCAGCACTGTGTCTTCTGATCTCTAGGATGAGATGGTGCCTGTGTGGTGTGCAGGTTACAGCAGGGAGAATGCACCCAGGCTGCCCAGTCAGCATGACCTCACTGGCATGTGCTTTACAAGCCAGGTATCCCTCGACAGGAGATCTTACTGAGTCTCCATTTCCTCACTGGTAAAAAACGAGAGCACGATCCTCACCCCAGGACGAGGGAGACAATATCCGAAAGGCATCTAGCTCTGAATCGGACACACAGTTAACAAAGTCAGGCTTCTTTCCCATTTCCGTCTAGTAGACAGGAAAATGCAGTGCCAATATGATACACTTCCTGAGAGCCAGGGGCAGTTCCTGGCTTAAGGGAAGCACCCTGGGAATCATGCACCATGCTTCAGTCTGTTGGGCTGGTTTTAATCCTACAGTACATTCCAGTGTGTCTGAGATTCTTGTGGTTCCAAGAAGCTGTGTGTTGCCCTACTGTGCCTCAGCACCTGTTTAGCATATACTTTTCCCTCCACCAGGAATACCCATCTCTTCTCAGTGAGCAAGCCTAGTTTCCTTAGAGCCACCCAAGGGCACCAACTCTGTAGCACCATCCTTTTGTCCCTAACCGCTTTCTCTTGTCCATTCCTTCCCAGTCACCCCTACGGTGCCTGATCACTCACTCCCCTCTCCTGCTTTGGCCCTTGCTCTGTCACTCATCTTCATCTGGTTACTGACTCTGATGACCAAGTCTGATAGAGGAGGCCCCAGGAAGCAGAGGCTCTGGTGCGTTCTGTTTGACTCGTAATTGTAAGTGCTGGAGAGAAACTTCTCCTGAGACCCACAACGACAGGACCATCAGAGCAGCTGCCCTCGCTTTATGCCAGAGATGGGGGAAATGCCTGATTTCATCCTCATAATGGCCCCAGGACTTACATGCTCTATTTCTGCTGCACCAATAAAGTACAAAGAGGGCAAGAACTGGCCCATGACTCCTAACCTCTCCACAAAAGGAGGAGGTGCAATGGCACTATGGCTCAGCTCCAGCCTACTGGGGTCCAAGCCACTGGGCAGAGGAGCCTCATTTCACCTTTGGCAAGCCGTGTGGGGACAGGACACAAATATATTGGGTTGACTGAGCCAGTCTCTCCTAACACCCTCTCTAGCCTTTTCCTACGATGGAGGTTAAGAACAAAATATCGGAACCCTCCCTTTTTCCCTGAGCTTGGCTACCTATATGCCTCAGCTGGAAGCCAAACAGATGCAGATTAAGCTCCCAAGAAAGGCTTTTTCTCCTCTTACAGACAGCCTCACAAACTGAAACCTTCCCCATCCCACCAATTCCTCCTTTGGCTTCCTTCCTTCCTCCTGACTTGGCAAGGAGAGGAGAAAATGAGAAAACTGGAGCCCCAGCAGCTATGTTAAGCTCTTGAGGAATAAAAAGGACATATGAAAGGATTCCGTAGCAGAAAGGCGAACAGGATCTTGGGTTCTCAACGCGTTGCCTTAGAAGTCTATCGGCACCCACTTGCTCTCATTTGAGGCTTCTTGTTATAGAGTAAGGACTAAGCATTTTGCTCATTGAGGACACAGAGTTCTGTCATTAACAACCAAACACATGATACCAAGACCTAACTTTCCATTAAATGAAGGCAATAATCATAACTATCCTTTACAGGGCTCTGAGAATCAAATGACAATGCATTTCAGCAGCGTAGCTTGGTTTCTGGCATAGCAAGAGCTTGCTGGGTGGGTAGTCACTGTCATTCTTAGTCAAGGAGTCTTACCATCCTCTCCTCTGCAGGCCATCTTCTAAGGGCCCCTCCTCACCTACACAGACTGCTGCAGCAGGGGAATTCAGCCTCTGTCCCCACGGTGGTGAAGGAGAGCTTCTAGAGTCCCTTTTATCAACTGTCTTTACTTACTGAGATGCACCCAGCCCAAGATCTGCTGCCAAGCCAAACCTGGACAGCCACAGTAGAAAGGGATGCCCAGGGCCACACATCTAAGGTTTCTGGGAGTTTGAGTGACATCTGGCTGTGATGCCCTGCTTGGTCTGACCTCCTCCCACGTGCTGGCCTCAACACCCTCCTTCTTTTGCCTTAGATGTGTGCTGTGACCTCTTTTCTCTGAGGGTTTTATTTGCCTGGACACTGTTTTGCTCCTTGTGTGGCTGCGTCCCTGCCATCTGCTGGCCCTCAGAGTCCACTCGGCTCGCCCTGGTAAAGTGTCTGCCTCTGAAATGCAGGCTCTGCTCTGTTCACAGGGACAATGATCTGCCTCTTGACTCTCATGTGGGTTTCTTACTGATTTTGGCTAGTGCCGAAGCCTCCTTAGGCAGGCACTCTTTTGTTTAGAACCAAACCTAGCAGGGAGAGGAGAAGAAACATAAACCAACAGAAGTCTATCCTTGCAGCTGGACAGACCAGGGCCAAGCTCAGTTTTGCCCTTTGAAAAGTGACCTGCTCACTGGCTCACATTTCGGCAGTAGAGTGGATATACTGACCCTCCGGGCCACTGTCCCCTTGGCAGGAGAGCTACAGTATAGCATTTCCAAGTTTCACATCTGGCCCACATGTGTCCAATCTATGCACACTTCTTTCTCTTTGTCTAATTGTGCTGAGTGGCCCAACACGATGCTAGAGAAAGTAAGAAGCAACTAACCAATTAACACAGACCAGAAAAAAAAAAAAAAAAAAAAAAAAAGAATGGGATTACACTCCTGGGGATCTGCCAGGAGTGCCCCTCACAAAGCCACCACACTCCCTCCAGACTATAGTGTGCTGATTTATCTGTAGATTGCAGACAGCATTAGCATCTACAACACAGGGCTGCTTCGAGGATTAAATAAATTAATAGGCATTAACCGCTTACAGTAGTTCTGGCTCATATTGAAGCCTAGTAAATGCTGGCCATTATTCTGAGTCTATGTGGATCAACCTAAATAACCTGATTATTTCCCACCATCAGCAAATGTCTACTCTAGAGCAAATGGGGAGGTCTTGCTGTCCTCTCCATTGGCCTGACACCTCAGCAGGCAATGCTCGCTGTGCTAGGAGTAAAATGTCAGAAGAGCAGAGGCAAGGGTAGGAGACAATGAGAAAATGACAGTCATGGACAGAGATTTAGGGGAGGGAAAACAGTAAGATGTCCTCAGCATGGGACTTCCCAGTCCCTTGCAGTACCATAGCCAGCCAATGGGACACAGTCACAGTGGGGCTGAGTAGAAGGTACAGTTGAGACAAGGTCTCCTAGTGAATGTGGAAGCTGTACAGCCCTAAGCACAAGCAAGGCAGCTAGGATTCTGTGGTCATGGAAAACAACCTCAGCTAAGAACTCTAAGGACATAGGTAGCAAAGAAGAGCACTCTGGAATCAGTCATTTCTGCCCCTTGTTAAGCTTGTTCTATGCCAGAAGATTCACTACTCTGGGCCTTTGTCCTCTCCTAAGTGAGGTCACACTACCTTCCATGCAGTAAGTACTTGCACTTACTAGCATGGTAGAGCATTAGACATAATCATAATAGCAAATATATAGGACTCGCTAGGTTTGGGGAAGTGCTTTGCAGATCGGCAAGAATTGGTTTATGCCACACACAGCTCAGAAGAAAGGACTACATACAGTTGGAGGTTGAAGTCAGTCCAGTTGGACATAAATGTAGAGCTTCCCAGATAGTCACAGACTCACATTCATGAAAGTCCTATGACATAACACTGTACAGCCCCCACCACACAGATGGCAGGAACGAGCAACCCAGCTGAAGGTCATCTGACTACTAGACCTGGGGGCTGAGTCTCCACGGTACCCAATATAGAGTAAATCCTCCTAGAAACACTAAGAGATGTTAAAGGAGGATCTTGTACCTTTCTATCACATAAGGAAACTAAGCCTCAGAGGCATCTCAGCAGAAACTAGAAAACTATCTTTTTTTTTTTTTTCTAGAAATCAGGTATGTTAGAAAATATGCCTTAAGTGTTTCTCTAAGATGAGGTAAAATCTGTAAATGTACAAACATAAGAATTTACGATCTCCCTGGCTTCTTTTTTATGAGACAAAAGACTCTAGCAATATGGGACTGAACAACTAAGAATAATAAAAACTAAAACTGCAACGTTTAGAAAACCAACTTTTTGTGTCCTGATAATTAAAACAAACAAAATACGTTTGACCCCCAATAGGATATGTAGTTTGAGCAAAACTGGGTCTTCAATCATTTGGAAATGCTAGCACACGACTGCCTGATTAAACACAATTTGTATTGTCAATAAAAAATGCAAATGACTATTTTACTGGCAAATACAGCATTAGACTTTGCTTGATACGAGGATTAAATTGCATTTCAAGACCAATTCAGGAGGTCAAATTATAAATGAACATCCCCTTCTATTGTCCTTAGGTTGTGGAGGCCGGGATAGGAAATACAATAACAAAAATAATTGCCTGCCACTGTGAGCCATTTCAGTTAAAATAAAATCCATGCCAGTTTTGTGCAGTAGAAAATGATATTTAAGCCCCCAAATGGGTCCTGTAATTTAGCACATAATTCCTTGAAATTCACATGGCATACCCCCACTCATCTGAATCAACTGATAAACTCCCTTTTATTTGTATTAAAGAAAATGGGGATTAAGAGGTGGAGGACACACGTTGTAGAGATAGTGTAAGCCTGGGCACCACTTTCAAACCTTGGAGTCAATCTGGCCCAGAGCTAAATGAAATACACAGGAATGATGCTTGACTGCAATAGCCCCTGGATGCAGATAGGCAGAAGACATGGATTTCAAATCCCACAGAAAAATATGGAAGCACAGATGTTGCTTTTGAGCGCCTTTTTTTTCCCTTCTGAAATTACAAATAATCATTGTTGGCATCTGCAAGGGGAAAATCTAAAAAAGCAAAGAAATACCTCATCACTGAGGAGAGGAGGAAAGCGTGGGGTGCAGACAGCCGGCAAGGCGCAGACCCACTGTGCATCTGCACTGAGATGCAGGTGTAACTCTGGAGAAGCAGCACCAGGGCCCAATTTTCCAAATTTCCCCTTGTTATTTTTCCTCCTCCACACTTTTCCCATTAACTTCTAGTAAGACGAGTTTATGCAGCCTCTAATACCTTGTTACAGCTATTGTCCTTCTCTTTATCAAAGCCTGAATGTGTTCCTAGAACTGTTGGTAAACATGACTAACCCAAGTAGAAATTAAAGAGACTCCCTGATTGCATGGGGGATAGTAAACAGAGAACCAAATAAAAAGGTTTTTGTTTGCTTGAAACTGGCATTCAGGCAGAATTTGGAATCAGAAAACATGGAATTGAAAAACCACACTGGAAATAGGTGTGATGAAACCTCAACATGCTACCAGTCGGCCTCGGGATAGTCTGAGCAACATGCGTGTGACGTGTGCTGGTGCAGAGTTAACTGTGTGCTAACTTACTGAATTCACACAGCTGTCCTGATGGCAAGGCTGCGTCACCAGCCCCTTTCCCACAGGTACACACCATGCTGAACAGTTGCATTGGTTGCAGGAAGTATGGCCTGTGAGCCTGGGATTCTTATGGACAACCTTATTCTGTCTCTTAGAAGTCTCCAGATGTTACCTCTTTTGTCACCCTGCTGGTTCCAGTATCTGCCTCGGGAAGTATGTCAGTACTACTGAGTGCATGGCAGGCTTGTGAGTACATTTAACTTCTTGTTTCACACATAAGGAAATGAACTTGGAGGTGAGGTGGTGCTGCTCAAATCCTCGAACTCCCCTGGTGGGACTGGACCCAGAAAGGCAGTTCCTGTTATGGCCTCAGCCCCTCCTTCCCACAGAACTGGCTGTGATTTGTCAACTAATGTCCTAGGTCTCAGGACCTGAACCTGAATGTCCCCATCAAGAGGCAAACTCCTCTCCACCCCCATGGCAATGCTCTCCTGCAAGCCACCAACACCCCTTTGCTGACTACTGCAACCCCTACCTCCTCCCAGTAAATTCCCTTCTCAACTTTACAAAGACTTCAACAGAGCTCATTTCCAAAGCAATATCCAGACCCTACCATGTTACAAAGGCTCTCTAAGGAAGATCGCCTTAGCCCTATATTTCTGTAACATGTTCCCTGTCCCTATGCCCTTCTCTGAGTACACAGGCCTTTCTTTTGAAACACACCCCAGCTTCCAGCCTTGCCATTACTGGTCCCTCTGTCTGGGGTGCTGCCCTTACAGGCTCCCAGAGCCTCTTCCAGCCCATGCTCAAAAGCATTCTTAGGTAGGCCATCCCCAATTTCCCCCATTTAGAAGACAAGACCCACCTCCTGTGCTCCCATCTGCCTCCCCTGCTGTGGTTTCTCTGAAACATGTTCTAGTGCACCCTGCGATCCTGTTTGCTTTACTGTGGGTAGCTTTCACACCCAGAACAGCACCCGGCATGTGAGCAGGAGTTTATGAATATATTTGTGCATACGGAAGAAAGAAGACAGAAGTGCTTTCTCACATTGCCAGGGAGGGTTTCAGTGAGTATCCTCAGTGCCCAGGGCCACCTACTAAAGTCTTCTTGTCATATTCCTTGCATTCTTTTCCCTCTCCTCTACTTGCATTCCTGCATCCAATACAGAAACACAGAGTTTCATCTGGAAATCCTTAAATGCTGTTTGGCATCATCAAGGACACATCAACCCCTTGGCTCATATTAAGATAATAGCTGTTAGAGATGATGGCTACGTGGATGGATAGGCAGAAAGGTAGGTAGACGTACTGATAATTGGTAGAGGACTGACAGTCTATCTAGCTAGCTTGTTAGATAGACAGACACACACACAGGCACTCGTTCTTACAGTGCTCAGCTCTCTTCCTGCACTGGCCATTCTCAGCATCTCTTGGGTGCCTGGACACAGCATCTGGATGCAAGTTAAATTTTCTGTTCAAATTTTGGAGACAAACCTGTTCTCTCTCTCTCTCTCTCTCTCTCTTTCTCTCTCTCTCTCTCTCTCTCTCTCTCTCTCTCTCTCTCTCTCTCTCTCTTTCTCTCTCTCTCTCCATCTATCTCTGTCTCTCTTTCTCTGTTTCTATCTCAGTCTCTCTCTCTCTCTCTCTCTCTCTCTCTCTCTCTCTCTCTCTCTCTCTCTCTGTGTGTGTGTGTGTGTGTGTGTCCATCTAGCTCTGTCTCTCTTTCTCTGTTTCTATCTCAGTCTCTCTCTCTCTCTCTCCCTCTCTCTCCATCTATCTGTCTCTCTTTTTTTCTTTCTCTCTCTCTGTCTGTGTGTGTGTGTGAGAGAGAGAGAGAAAGCGTGAGTGTGTGTGTCCATCTAGCTCTGTCTCTCTTTCTCTGTTTCTATCTCAGTGTGTGTGTCTCTCTCTCCCTCCCTCCCCTTTCTTTCACCCTCCCTCTCTCTTCCCAGTTCCCTCCCCTACTCCCCTCAGGAAAGCAAACAGCCCTGGCTTCAGGGACACATACAGATGTCTAGCTCACCTAGCTAAGTCTAACTCTTCACCAGATGTCATCAGTGAAAACGACAGGGTTTTAACATCATCGCCCTTCCAGCCCACAGTCTTGTGTAATCGTCACATTCTGCCCCTGTTAGGCTCAGGCACTTGGAAAAGCCATTTCTCCAGTTAGTCTAACTCTAAAGTCAGAATTTCTACTTCCCATGGTTACTTAAAAAAACAAATGAGACAATATATGAACAAGAACTTAATGAATTTTCAATATTTAGATGCAATATTACCCTGGTGTAGCTACTTACCTTTTCTAGAATGTGTTTTTATATATAAAGCCAGATTTTATTCATTTAGTTATTTGAGACAAGACCTCATAGAGTGCAGGCTGGCCTTGAGCTCACTCTACAGGGGAAGATGATCTTGAACTTCTGATCCTTGTGATCCCACATGTTGGAAGTGAACCACCATGCCTGGTTCATGTGGCCCAAGGATGGAACCTTGTAAATGCTAGGCAAATCCTCTACCAACTAAGCTATACCCCAGACTCATAAAATGTGTCTTTCACAAAGCGGTGGTGCCGTATACCTTTAATATCAGCACTTGGGAGGCAGAGGCAGATCGCTGTGAGTTCGAGATCAGCCTGGTCCACAGAGAGAGTTCCAGGACATCCAGTCCTACAGAGAAACCCAGTCTCAAAAAACTTAAGAAAAAAAAGTCTTTCTGTTTTATTAAGAACTAATCATTTTCCATATTCATTCAATATACATGCGATTTCTAATGATAAAATGCGGGTAACTAGCATATCCACCTCCCCAAACACTGATTATTTTACTGTGGTGAGAGTAGTCAAAATCCTACTCCCATGTGGACCACACAGCTTATTATTATTAACTATAATCCCCTACTATGCTCTAGAACACTAGAACGTATAATTCCTATCTGTAACTGAGTACTCAGTGTTCAAACTCCCCCAACCTCTCCCGTTCCTGTGCTAACAGGCCACCATTTTCAGATTGTACATATTTTCAAGATCATGTGGCATTTGTCTCACTGTGCCTGGCTAATTTTTACTTCATAGAAGTATCTTCTAGGCCTATTGTTACAAATGCCTAAATGACACTCCATTGTGTACATATCCCACATTTTTCTGTATCAGTTCATCTACTGATAAATAAGTTGATCACCTTTCCCAGCTATTGTGACTAGCGCTGCAATGCACGTGGGCCTGCAGGTGGCTCCTTGACTCACTGATACAATCCAGTAGCAGAATTTCCTTACCTTTGTGAAGCCTTCTGTCCTTCCTTCATGAGACAGGAGAAAGTAGATCTTATTGCTGAGTGAATAGCAGATGAAAAGGGGTACAAACAGAAGCCCGACACACTGCTCTTACGAAGCATGTGTCCCTGCCCCACCCAGTTCTGCCTACCTTCTCACCAACTTAGAGAAAATCGACATCTTTCTTTAAAGGCTCAACAGATGATTTTTAAACCCTTTAAGAAAACATCTCATTATGTTCTTATTACTGAATTGCTATTTCTATGGAGACACATGAGAGTAAGTAGTGGGAATGAAGAAGTGTGATAACAGAGCCATGACTTCAGGATGACACTTTAATTGAGTTGTATGTTTAAGGTACTAATAGACTCATTTTACAGTCGCCTTTTAATCAAAATCCAACCAGTATTTGCTGAACATAATCATGTGCACATGACCACTTGCTATAAGAGTTGTCAAGGGTAATAATTAGAAATATGTATTGAATTAAAAAAATTAAGATATGATCCCTTATCATAGCCTTTACAGTCTTGTTATAGAGACATTAGTACTGAAAAGTTAAGCATCAACAAAAGGTTTTAATGTTTAAGCAATAGAGAGGTTATTCGGAAGTAGGCCTTAATTAGTTTCCAAGTCAGTCCCAAGGAAACAAGGCCCTGGAGTGTTGTGAATGAAAGAGGCCATGCAGGGTCTACTATGGTTTGGATTCATCCAAACTTGATAGAAATTTCTGATGGGCATTACTGAGACTAGGGGAAGATGTCATGGAGTGAAAGCAGGGGGATCTGCCCTTCCTGGTACCCCTAAGGGGGGAATGCACAAAGCAGACACTCCAAGAAGCTTACTTTCATTCAGATCCCTTGAAAATGGGAAGGGAGGTAATACCTCTTTTATATAATGGGAGTCCCTCTCCAGAATGACAAGGCACCTAAAGAAACCAAACACACGATGCCAAACCCCAGAAATCCTGACAGTGAGCTAAAGCAGTGGAGCTTGGTACACAGGCGCATTCTCCTTGGGTGCACTCAAAAGCGGGGCCCTACCACCAGTTAGGAAGTGGTCTTCATTGGAAAAGCAGCACAACGGAGCTGATGAAAAAGCAGGGAAAATCCATCCTGCTACTTGGCTCAGGAGAACCTCTGCCTCAGTGTCATGGCCCGTAAACTCTATCAGACACACTCTGCTCAAATTGATCAGGCAGCCATTTGTATTGATTGGAGAAGCCACTGTGAAATGAGTCACTATAACCATTTCTAGGCTAGGGGAGATGCAATCTGCATTTGCTTCAATTCCTTTGGAGGCTCGGGGGATGCAAGAGAGATCTGGCTGGCCAGGTTCAGTGTGTGACAATTAGTAGCTCTTATAGAGTGTTAGACCTTTGTCAAGCCATAAGCTCGGGGCATACACTGTGTCATTTCTTTCTCACAACCAGCTACACTAAGTCCAATCATGGCTGAGGATGCAGACACGCAGAGCAGAACAGGGAGGGGTGTCTCATAGCTAGTGAACAGGGTGTCTGAAGTCAGTACCAAAGTCCATACTAGAAGGGCCTTCCAGCCCCAGCCTTGTGCTGAGGCCCATATTCCCAGGAGTTTAGATGATATGCCAATGAACACAAGGTACAGAGGCTGGGAGATTGCTCAAGAGATACTGAAAGTCTGTTTGACCTGGCAGCTAACATAGTCACAGCCCTCACCATGGTTAGGTGCTATCTGAAGAACTGCAGTTAGAGGTGACCCTAACTCTCCCCTGGTGAAAATGCATGTCCATCAGTGCTTGCCTGAGGTCACTCCCAGACCACTGTAGAGCAAAGGTACCATTCTGGGTTCTCTAACCTCAGAGGGTGTGCTCTCAAATCTTAGGAACTATTGATAAATAAGGGTGGGATGCACCAAGTGATGACTGGACCCAGAGCAAGCCGTGTCACAAGAGCTCAAACGGATGGCTCCGACAGGCCACCAGAGATTTCTCTTCCCTGGCAGCAATCAGAGTCTGGAACATACTTGACATTACAGGTTTTCAGCTCCCCCCACTCCACCAGCACAATTCACAGCAAGGGGTCCACAGAGGCTCCCCAGTAAGGCCTTACTCAAGGTCAGAAAGTCTGAGCTTGCTTTACCCAGCAGGATGATTTGGCCAAGGGCATGGTTACCAGGTATTTGGAAGGGTCTACACTTGGCTGTACGTTGTGCTTTGATCTTGAAAGGGGGAGGTCTTCTGCCTCTCCCCTTGGTAGTATATAAAAAGCCCATTAGAATAAATCTTGAGGATCTCCCTTCTCAACTACAGCCAGCTCCATCCAAGAGTCTTTTCTCACCCAGCAACTGTGGCTTGCTTATATAAACTTAGGGAGAGTCTTATGAATCTTCCAATTCTCTCGGCTTCCGGAGCCTTGTAAGTTTCCTTGGCTTCCCAAGTCTTATTTCTTCCTAGATAGAGGAGGTAGGTTCATATTCTATTAGAGGAAACAGCTAGAAACAGCATCATTCCCTGCCTTACCTATTTTACCCTGAGAACAGCCCTGTGAGGCCAGCACTACTATTATAAACATATTACAAGTGAGGAAGCTGAGCCGGACTAACTTACTTGCCTATATCCAGCTTGTTTTAGCATTTTTAAACCAGAGGGTACTAGAATGGACTCCACTTTTTGGTTACCTCTTTTATTTGTCATAGAATACTCCCCTATGAGAACTCCTTTCCACCCCTCTTCCTTCTCTAATGCCCACATCCCCTTTGGATCTCTTCTCTCTAAGCAAGCCTTGTCCAACAGCCCCGCCCATGTTCCTCCTTCTCTGTACCCACACTGTACTACTAGACTGTTTTGAAAGGACAGTTCCAATGTTTATCTGCCTCTGACTGACAGTTCCTTTATGTAAGGGGTCACATTTCCTTATCTGTGATGCCAGCTACAGTCCTTGACCTATACTGTGGGCTCAATACACGCTTGCTATGATCTAAGTCCGTGAGCAGTGCTTATGAAATGAAAGTCTAGGATGACTAGGGCCCTTTCAACAAACCAACCACAAAACACGGATATGAGAATCCTTGGAAACATGATCCCCATTTCACAAGGTGGCAAACTGAGGCTCAGGGAGGATAGTGAACATGCCCAGATCCACACAATCAGCAAAAAGAAGAAGCAACACACAATCCAAGATGGCGGCACAACTTTGAAGTTTGTGCTCCTCACATACTCTGTCTCGTGTGCTACTGGGCCTCTCACTGCTTTTGCCATAAGATCCCTGAGATCTCTCCTAGAACACTGTTCTCCCAACAACATGCCCACCTTCTCTCACTGTTAAAGGAAATGAGCTAAGATAGCCTTCAGCTACATTGTGGTAGAGGCTGGAAAAATTAATCTAGGCTGCTTTGCAGTTGCTGCTTGGGAATCAAACTGTGAAAGCTAATTTAAAAGCTTTCACACTTGGTTTGAAGGAGGACTGTTAGAGCTTGGAGGATGTGAAACTGTACACAGTCAGCTCAGACAGTGTTGGTGTAGAATACCTAGGATCCTCCCGAACAAGAAGGCTCCCATCATCACCCCAATGAACCATGGCAAAGTTAAAGAGAAGTTGCCACTTGTGCCAGCAAAAGGAAGTATGCAGAAGTAAAAGGTGTCCCTGATGGGTCTGTGCATTGGTACGCTGGTCCTGGGGTATCATGTCATCAAGGAGGAGCAACAACATTTCTCTGGGACCACAGACTTGTGGCACACAACCTATGGACCCTAGCTGTGAGACAGACATATGGCTGGGATGGGGTACCTAAAGTTTTTGCTGAAGACTTCATTTTATCATCTGTGAACAGGGCTAATACTATAGTCATCAGAGTCTTGTGAGGATTCAGCCTGCATGGAACATCTTGGCTAAGTGTCACCTCCTCATAGCAGCAGCTGCCAGGTGGTATTTGCTGGGGTTTGGGGGAAGGGTTGTTTTTGTTTTTGTTTTTATTTTTCAAGACAGGGTTTCTCTGTATAGCCCTAGCCATCCTAGAACTCACTCTATAGACCAGGCTGGCCTTAAACTCAGAGATCTGCCTGCCACTGCCTTCCTCTGCCACCTGAGTGCTGGGATTGAAGACATGCACCACCACCACCTGGCAGTATTTGCTGTTTTATTATGTCAAAAGCAGCCTCAAAGTGATGTGTCCAACCCCAAGGGAAGGGCTCAGGCATTCCTCTTTACATCAATATCCTGGTGCATCTAATCTGCATTGTCTTAGAGCCTAGTCTTGTTCACAATGACCATTATTGTCACTGTGATTCACAGAACAGAATGTCATGGGCTATTTATTCTTGCTCAGCCCCTCTGGCAGAGTAATGGAAGGAGTGTTGTGCCATGTGTGAGGACTTGTTCCCTACTGGGATCTGCCATCCTTTATGGGCCAGGTGAGCTTGCACTGACCATTTGCTTGCCTGGCCTAGTGCCTAGCAAGCAAGCAGCCCACTGCTTGATGACTGGTTTAGAATGAGCAAATGACCCACTGGGGCTTCCAATTCTTCATGTGAAAAAAAGTGAAAGGAATAGTAACTACCTTCGGTAAAGGAGATACACATGGAGGTAACGTTGTAACGAGGAAATGAAGCCTGATATTGGGGTGAGGGTGATGAGGAGCAGACAAAAGACAGCCCCTGACACCCTTCCAGGCCCCAGCATTACCGGGCAGTCTGGGTGTCAGCAGAGCCACCTGTGTGGGCCTGTTCCTGCAGCTGTTCCGAGCTCTTCTCTACGTGATGTCTAACGCCCAAACATCTCCCCTGAAAACAATCTCTCATAACTACTTCATAACTACCAAGGGGGGGGGGAAGATTTAATAAAAGAATTTTAATAACAGCAGTTTAATTTTAAGGCAAAAATAACTGTAATTACTTGGAGCCTTCATAACATTTAAAATCTGATTAAAATGTACCATCGTTTATGAGCTGAGATGGTTATCATGTTTCATGGCCCTGCAATTACTGCCGGTGTCTGTGAGTGGGAACAGCCCAGGATGGCTTCTTTTTCTGTACTCCTGTGGTACCTCAGTCACTCGATGGAAAGAACAGCTTCAATGCACAGCAGATGCAGGAAGCAGGCAGGTGTTCAGGGGTGTTCAATAGCCACTGTGTGTCAGGAACGGTGGGCAGTTAAGAAACGCAGCTAAAGATGATGATGGTATCATTATTGACACAAATACCTGAGGCTAGAAGGAGCAAGTGACGAGGTCACAGACTGAAAATGGAAGTGGTGAATGACACTGGGCCCTACAGCCCCTTGGCTTCTGAGGCTGCGCATTCTACTAAGGCCATCAAATGGCCAAACTGGGCTGGCTCAATCTGAAATCACAGCTTCCGTGCATCAGCCCATGGAGAGCTCTTACTGATTTCAGAGAAGGGGAAGAATGAAGGAGAAAGGAGGGATGGAGGAGGGGGGAAGAAAGGAAGAAGAGCAGAAGAGGAGGAAAAGCAGGAAGAAGAGGAGAGAGAAGAGGAAGGGGATAAAGGAAATAAGATACGGGGAGGAGAAGATGAAAGAAGAGAGGGAGCAGGCTGAAGGGAGGCAGAGGAGGAGGTACGAGTTCATATGCCAGCTAGCACTAAAGCTTCAACCTGACGTCATAGGTCAGAGTGTCAAGGTCCTCTGCATATTTTGCTTGAAGAATGTTACTCAGACATTTGGATGTCAAAATCATAATATATTTAAACCTTCATCCATTCAACCAGCACTTGATGATTAAATATCACTCACCCTCAAGACTCTGCCAGTCCCAGGTGAAACTCAATCCCCTAAGGTTCTTAACTCCGCCTTCCTTTTACTTCCATCTAGCTTTAATAAGAGTCACACAGACACAAACTAACCCTTTCTATCCATGTTTCCTTTACGTGTTTCTTGTCATCTGCCCTTTGTCGAGGGTGGCGAATGCGCTTTGTCACTACTGCCCCACGGTGTCTGGGCACCGGGGCACTCTCTGGAGTTACAGGAGACGTTCACTCTGAGATGTTTGTTAAATGAAGAATGAATTGAAACCTGGGGTGAGAGCAGTATGAGCAGACAGGCCAATTTTCCGATGCACATGTCAAGTTTTCAAGACACACTGCTTTTTCTTCGTGGATCTGCATTTGCCGTCTATACCCGCTGCTACCCATTCCATCATTTAGCAGGCATTTACTGAGTGCCTGTGGAGCATCCGACAGTTTCAGGTGTCAGGATTCCAGCTGCGAACAAAGCGTGGAGGCCCATAGACTTATACTGTGGTTGAGAAAAAATAAATAAACAAATCCCTATATACTTTCTGCATCGTTACATATCCATAGGAGCCAGGACATCATGTGAGTGAGGAGAGTGTGGGCCAGGGGAACGGCAGGAAGAGAGGAGTGGCTGAAGTTTGGATTGGGGAAGCATCCCTGAGAAAGTCGAGCTGAACACACACAGTGAATACAAATCAGGAGACGCTGCAGGCTCCAGGGTCACACATCTTTACCCCAAATGGTGCAAATATTTCTCACCTTCCATCCTGGGCTTCGGTCGCGAGCCTGACACGACTACTTACCCTTCCTACCTTGTAAAGCAGGCTTGCGATGACCATAAAACGGAGAGCGCTGTCTCTCCCACCCAAGATAAAGGGGCTGCACGACATGATTGCTGTGATCCCTTCCTGCTGTAATTTACTAAGATTCTATTGCCACAAAAGAGACTTATAAGCCGTAATTTGCTGCAAGAGTGTCTGAGATAACGGGCAGCACAAATGGGACTTTTATCACCATCCAATGATCCACTCTGGTTCTGGGGTTCACAGCCCCCAAGCATCAAAGCACACTTAGCTTCATTTTTATCTCTGCAATTTCAAAATCTCACTGAAAATGTAGGCTGAATGGTAATTTCATTCCTCGCAATGTGTTGTTGTCGGAGCCATAATGTAAATGCCCGTCCTAAATTGTGCCAGTTATCAGCGCTAATGAAAGACTAAAACGGCATAGCTAATCCCAAGGCCTGTGTTAATTTGGTTTTAGGCATTTCAGGATTTCTGAGCACTAGATTTGCCTTCATTCTCCAACACAAGCTAAGCCTCTGCTGCATAGGAACTCCCTGGAAAAGAGTCCCCAGTGTTTTGGGGAATGTCTGAAAATCACCTCTTCTCCATGAATGCACAAGCTAACATATTTCCCCTGCTCTGCAATGTCATCTTTCAGGGTTCTTAACGTGCCCCTGCACCACCCAGGCCTTCGAGGAGAAGGCATCATCCACATCTGTGGGGGAAGCTGTACCCACAGAACACAGTAGTGAGGGTTCTCTCTCCTGGGGGAGAAGCTGCAAGATAAAGAGATGGACAGAAACTAATTAGACCCATCTGCACTTTGTCCAAGGGTCACTCCAGGAGGACATGATTGTATGTGACTACAATACTGATTTTAGCTCTGTACCACATTAATTATGTCTGCAGAACCTTACTGTCACGTGGCTTTCCAGACAGAGAGTTACAAGTTCCTTCATGGGCAAAACAGAAAAAGACAGTATCCTCCATCTCTGCAGTGGTAAAGCACATGGCACAGATGTTTGTAACTGGGTGTGGTTCCTCCAACCACATGGCCAGTGCTCTTTCTAGTAACCCATGCTGGCCTACTGGCCTGCATTGTCCTGATCAACAGGACCCTGTGAAGTTAGACATTTAATTATGATTTACAAGGCTGACTCTATCCTTATCCTTATTGTTTGCTTTTGGTTTGGCTGAGGGGGCAGAGTCCTTGCAAATGTTAAAGAATCAGCTTTAAGTTGGGTTCCACCTACTTTAACAACGGCCACAGCCAGCATTTGAAGACAGGCCCCTTTAGGGCCATCATTATCTATGGATTGCCTGTTGCCACTGTCATGCCCCGGGTGGAGACAAACACCCTTGCAGGAGCGTCGAAGCTTTTGACCACAAGCCACATGCTAATGTGTATTTATCCCTGATAAATGTTTAGTGGCATGGGCAGGGGGCAAACCTGGGTCAGCTCCTTCCAGGCCCCATCTTCAGGAAAGCAGGAGTGTACTGTGTGTTTAGAGCAATGTGCCCTGACACTACTCAGGAGGAAAGCGACAATTACAAGACCTTACCTGGCTGAGTCAGTCATAAGAACATGTAAACTCCATCTGGCATTCAAAACAATGACCTTGGAAATGAAAGAGGAATAAATCCCAAATCCCAGTGACTTCACACAGACAAAACCTGTTTCATGTGTCCTCACAGGAAAACGCTGCTCCAGTCACATGCCAAACATTAGCATAAAACACAGGGCTCTTAATACAATGATACAGAACTTTGTGGTTCAAAATGATTCCGTAGCTCTGGTTCATATAAAACTCACTAGAGGGTCACTGGGAGCCTTGTGCCAGGAGCTGGATATTTGGAAATGCCTCCAACAAGGCCCCTAACCTCAAAGACTACCTTAAAATAACCTCTCTTCCAGGAAGGCCCAGACTAACATATAACACCTTCCTTGCAGGTGTGTGCTTAAAATACAAGTGCAGCACTCAGGCCTGCAAGGACAAAGCAGCTTTGTCCCTCAGGATCTCTGGGGGAAGGCTGAGGCGGTCATAACCACACCACACAGTAGTGTGACAGGCCATTGCACACCCTATGTCCCACCTTCTTGTGCACAAGCCTTGGGACTACACTGGCTGCTCCATCTTCCCTGGGGCTTTATACTATACTTTTGTTAGCCCTCCACCAGTGGCAAAAACCAATAGAGGAAGGCCAAGTGAACCTTCCTTCAAGTTTCAAAAACCAGGCTTTTCAGACTCAAAAATCTCTGACACTGACGGCATGCCAAGAAAAAAAAACAAAAACAAAAACAAAAACAAAAACTTACATCACAAGCACAACAAAGGAGGTAGGCATAACTCTAGGAGAAGCTACTGGAGAGGAAGGCATTCACGCCGGGTCCTGAGGCAAGGCAGGGCTTTCAATTTGTAAATCAGGTTTGGAAGCCCAGGTAGGAGTTCCTCTGGCAAATGAAGGAGTGGAGTTGAACATATTCAAGCCAGGAAGTCTCAGGAACACAGAGGCAGCAAAAGAAACTGCTTATCAAGGAATCTTAGGCCATTATATAAAGCAATACTGGAAATCAGGGCCAGCTGGCCACGGGTGTAGGCAAGAAGCAAGTGGAAAGCCATGTACATATATGTGTATCAATACTACACACACACACACACACACACACACACACACACACACACACATTAGCATGCCCACACATATATACACATCTTGTATGTCATTATCTGCTTTTTTTCAGAGTAGAACCTAATCTGAGTTTGGACACCTGACATGACTGAAAACCAAGCAGAATTCAGCTGTGGTCCACAGGTCCACTCAACTGCAGACAGCTCAGGCTGCTGACACTAAGCTTAGATAAAGCTCCCACAAGTGTATCTGTCATTTCTCCCTGCTCAGTGATAACCACTCCACTCCTTAGCATGCGTGCCTCTCAAGTCTGCAGGGCTTAGCTGCAGTCATAAAGGCAATTAAGCAAAGTACAAAGAAGGCTGAATGTTCAGCCTGAGCATAGACAATCCCTTTACATGCAAAGGAAACGGAAATGCAAGCCCAAAACAAAAAGACTGTGTTTCCAAATCCAAGAGGAAAGCTTGTGCCCGGCAGACGTTGATCCATCCACCAACACACAAACACAAACAGGACAAGATGGAAAGTCCACTAAATACACCATGGAAATGCCATCTGAGATCCTGTCCTGCTGCTGAGTCACTTTATGACCAAGAATAAATCATTTAACTCCTGTAAGCCTCAGCTTATCTGGAAATGGGCACAATAATACACCTAACGCCATATTTATTAAGTCAGAAAATGCATATAAAGTCTCTCATCACTGTAGATGACAAAGTGCTTACTATGGCCACTTGAAACTTTATTAATATGATCTGAAACTATATTTTTGCCCATGCATTCTGACATGAAGGAGGAGTCCAGGCTTAGGTAGTGTTCTAAACTTAAAAGCTCTGTTTCCCTACGATCAGCACCAATACTAGTAACAGCCGCTTCAGTTTATTAAACACACACTTTACAAATTACAACTTTCTTAAATTTCACAGAATCTCTGTGGAGTAGACTCTGATATCACTGACATTTTATAAACAGAGAAAAGGAGGCACAGGGAAGATGAAGTTTGGAACCCAGGCATTCTAGAAAAGGACAGCCTTTCTTGATGTATCTATTTGGAAGTATTTACTTCTAGTGTGTGATAGTCAAATGTATGAACCTGGAGGCTGTTCTTGGATCAGACTGACATTAAATCAGTGGACTGTGAATAAAGCAGATGGGCCTCCACAGTATGGGCAAGTCTCCTCAAATCCACTGATGGTCAAAACAAAAAGGCCAGTGTCCCCAGACACAAGAGGACTGTCTACCCAATTGCCAGTCATCCGGAGCTCTCCCTGGAGCTGCAATCCACAGCAAGTGTTAGACCTGCCTGCCACAACTGCAGTGGGTAAGAAAACACCCCATAAAAGTCTCAGTCTCTCCCCTCTCCCCAACATCAACTCAGATATACCAGCTACTTCCTGGATATGCCACATGCACTAGGAAGACTTGAATAGAAGCTGAGAACCTCTGTTGGTGAGATGGATGTTGTTTTGACCTCCACTCCCCACCACTTTCCATCTCTTGTTAGTCTATCTGTCTCCTTTCTGGATCACCAGAGTCTTGGATCAATGACAAGCCTTCTTTGCACAACATCAGGTACAGGTAATGCCCATCAATGCTGATAAAATACATATTTATGTTTGACCTAGCTGCTTTTCAACATTTACCACATGCAAAGTCCTATGCTAGATACTCAGTGTTCGTGTTGGCTCATTGTGTCCCAATTTTTAGCACACAGGGAGCTCCCATGAGATTAGCTAACCTGCCTTAGGTCATGCACAGTGATTCACACACAGTCCACCTGGAGCCAAAGCCAGGGCTTCCAACTGCTGCTTCTCTTCCTGCCTCTCCCCTTTCCAAGCTGCACAGCAGATGAGGCCTCAGTGAAGGAGTACCCAGAGCCCCAGGGCAGCCAACCAAACCTCCCTAACATATACCTTCATAGCTCTCAGGAGGTGAGGGATAAAAATGAAAGCAGCGGATGTTATCTAGAAACCGCTCAAAGCTTCCTTTCCCTTCACTTAAAAATTCTCTAGTAATTGTTTTTACGATACTTAATCATGAAAATGAATCACCTCAAATTTTAGAAAGAAATTCTCCTTCAAAAGCTGTCAACTTTGCACCACAAATTCATTTATTATGAGACCACATGATGCCTCCAAGTACTGCATTTTATTTAAACGTGACATTTTTTCACTCTGTTTTGATTCCACATCTGAAAATCGCAACTATCAATCTTTTGCTGGAGCCAAACATAACTATTTTTGCTCACTGGAACATTAAATACAGACTCGGGGTCCTAGAATCAAATTAAAAAATAAAAATAAAGTAGGATCCAGCTGACATTCATAGCTTCATATCCAAAGAGAGCCCATTTGAAAACTGCCTTGAACGAGTTTCCAGGATAAAAATTAATCAATCCTAATCGTTTTGGACCTTGAGTTGGTTTTATTTCTGAGGTTCACTCTGGAGACTGTTCACCACTCCAGAGTTTGAAAAGGGCGTAACATCTTCGGAAAATTACCAGACCTCACTGGGCATTGATTGTGATCAATGACATGCCACACCAGCCGCTTTTGTTTTGTGGGGCTGTAGTGATGCTCAGTACATGATCCATTCCCCATACTGTATCATTCTCTTTCTTAACAGTAGAAGCAAACAGGCAAATCCAACACTGTACTGTACTCTTCTTTCATCCCTGATGATGACCTGAACCCTGGACATCAGAAGAAGGAAAGATGTCCCAGGTTCTGAGGAAGAAGGGAACCCTCGCCAATTCATCAGGCTTTGCTTGCTAATGGTAGACTTGTACATAGGAGCCACCAGCACCAGAGAAGCAGCAGGCATGAAAAGGAGCAAAGCACCTATCAAGGATGGCAGAGCTGTGATTAGAATTTCTAGTCATAACTTCTGGCATTCATAATGCAGCCGGGGCAAGGGCAGGGGCACAAGGATTGAAATGTACCCAGGAGTATTTCTCCACCAGCTCTGTCCTCCCCAGGACTAGATGATACTAGGGGCCTCAGAACATGCAATGGCTTATAGATCCAGAGAATTGCTAAAACAAGGAAAAAGCGCATGGTGAGATTAAGCAACCGCGAATCTTCAGAACAATGGCCAGATGAACACCTCTAAGACAAAATCCTAATCTTGTCGTCCTTGATCAAATACCTCCAATTTCCTCCTTGCTTCCTCTCCTGCAGATTTCCTGCTGTGCTTCTCTTTTTTCTTTATCCTTCCTAGCTTCCTTCCTTAAATCTCCTTTCTTCCTGGCTCACCTATCTCTCTTTCTCACCTAGCTATCTTACTTTCCTTTTCTATTTACTAGGTACTTAGAAAGTTATTCCCTGATTATGAAGTCCACGGTCTACAGGGAGACGTCATCAACACACAGATGACGACAATATAGTGTGATATAAAACACCAGTGCTATGGGAATGCATAGGAATTGGGAGCACGGCAACTATGGATATATTAATAGAGCTTCCTGATGAGGCAGGGGTGTGATGCCCCAAATGAAATGGCATACAAAAGCATAAGGACAAAAGGACACTGTGTTTTTAAAGGAAATAGAGGCAGCTCTGTGGCACTGAGGCATAGTTACAGAGAACGCTATGAAATGAGCCTGGAGAGGTAGACACATCCCTGTGAGGAGGAACTTTAAATGTACGGATTTTATGAGGGCAATGGAGGGAAATAATAGGCTTGAAGCAGAAGTGGCAATGGTGACTTGATTTCTAATTAAACCTCAGTCTATGCATGTGCACATACATACATACACACACGCCCTCACAGAACACACACTGTTTAAAACTGCAACCGAACTCATTAGTTTCTGCCTTCCATACTTCATGATTCTCTATCACACCTACTACATCTAGCACCAGATTTGCTTTGTGTTTATTGTCTGCCAGCCCCACTGAAAGGATAAGTCTGAGAGAAGGCAGATGTGACTCAGTTTGCCTATGTCATTCTTGTTCCCAGCACAGTGTTTAGCACGGCACCTATTCAATAGATTACCAAAGATGGCACAGCTCAAATGACCTCAACTTTGCACTTGGAGAAAAGCCCTTGCCTTTAAAGGGTCACATCACTCAAATGTGTTCAGTCACATCCACTGACCTGTATAACATAGGGGAAATGCCTATTTTAAAAATTACAGTGAATGTTAAGAACTAAAAATGGATACTGACCTACAGTAAGTACTATTTCTCTTGCATCAATTTCCCCTCCCTCCACAGGAGCCCCTGGAGATAAGGATTAGGCCACGGCATGTGTTAGGGATGTGGCAAATGGTTTTGGACTCATGGAAGGTTGACAATCAGTCCAATGGATTCATTAGTTCTGAAGGTGAGTAACGCCCTAGGATATTTTCAAGTCCTACAATCAACACTGTTCGAAGAGAAAGAAATCTTAGGAACACACTGTGACTGTCAGACACTGAGTTCTATAGGAACAAAGCTCAATTGTGGCCAAAAGCAAGTTTCTTAGATGTTTAAGATGTGTCCATTCTTCTCCAGGGGATGGATGACACTCTGACACTATGATGTAACTACAAGAGTGGTTTATCATAGAGCTAGGAGCTGTGACTGCTTTCCTCCATAAACCATGTGTGTCTCACCAGAAGACCGATGCTGAAGACAGAGCACCGTGTAGTGGGGAGGTGCATGAATACTGGGCCCAGAAGACAAATTTCAGCTTTGAATTCCAACTCTGCCACCATGTAGCCAAACAACATTAAAAGTTATTTAATGTCTCTGGGTCATAATGGATAGTGGGACCACAATGACTCTACATTTCACCGAATGGGTTAACTGAGCTAATCTCATGAAGACATTAGCATACAGCAAGTTCAAAAATGTCATATTTGATCATGAGTATATCCAACACATAAGTACCCAAGGAATGCTTATAAGATTGGCAACCTAACATAAACATAGCTAGACTAACTTTCAGTTGACCACACAAAGAAACATGAATGAAGCTTCAAACCCAACTCCACCTCTTCCCTAATGTAGAGACATATCTTAAAAATATTGGTCATTGGAAAGGCTCTAGACTGTTTTGTGTGCATGATTTGAGACACAGCCTTTAACTACATGATCTCAGTTTCTTCATCCATAAAACTCTTTTACCTCAGGGTTGTTGGAGGATTCTTGTCTTGTCCAATGCTTTACAAACTCTAAAACTCTACAAAATACAAGACGGTATTATAAATGGAAAAGCCCCAGTTGCTCAGCAAAAGAGAGGGTTAAAAATAACTGTACGTGAAACTGCTCTGTCATCTTACATTTGCTCAAAATTAGAATGACTCTTTGCAGAATCCAATTTGGATAAGCCCATGTCAATACTACTAATACAAGCCATCACTAATGACAAGATTGATAACTCAGAAGGGCGAGTCATTTCATGTTCACTGTGCATCATGTTTAATTCGCCAAAAGGAGTTTGTGTGTATAATTAATGTACTTTGCTTCCTGCCTTCATTTGGAAACATGTAAAAGGTCTCTAGGGAATTCTGTAAGTTAGAAACAATTAATAAAATAAAACCACTTAATTAAAGAGAATAATTGGAGCCTATTTTATAGAAGAAAATGGAGGGATAAAAATCACTTTGGAAACACATTGTACAAAAATTGCTGGGTTCTTTAAGAAAGAACAATCGGTAGACAGAACACATGTAAGTCATGATAGCAAATGGATCTCCCAGGCCCTTTGTTCTAGGATGATTGAAATCTGACTGACTTAATGGGTATACCAAAAGCATGAGTACTGACCCTACAATGACAAGTCCTGATTATTCATGATTTCAATGTACATTTATAGCACCTTTTATTTATACTCATCATGTAGGGACCCATAGGTAAAAGCTGTCTCCTCTTTCTGCCTTACAGAAACTCTGAGAAGGGTAGTACATAAACACACACACACACACACACACACACACACACACACACACACACACACACACACTATAGAAAAAAAGCATATGGAGGGAAGAAAGGATACCATGGAATACACAGGAAGGGTTTACATTGCAGCCTAAGAAACAAATCATGTTTCAGATGCCCTGAGTTTTCACTGGAGACAGAAATGAACATTTAACTGCACTGAATGAGAAAAAATTCAATTACAGATGTAATAGCATATACTAAGTCACAGATACATGAGTGCACATATTGCTTTGGTAAATCACATAAAACTCACCATGTCCCAAGAAAAGAGTACATGTTTTGAGCAGAAAGAGATAAAGCTGGGTACCAGATGGGGAAAGAACATGGACATGGAATCAGATAACTAGTCCAAATCACATAATTATATGTATGTGACATCTCCAGCCTTCACTTTCCGAATGAATAAAAATGGGCTTCTAGGAACACGCAGATGGTAGGATACTATACTGTGATTTCCAATATCTGTGTCTCTCCTAATAAGAGGCTTATGCATCCCTGTCTTTGTCATGTGACTGTCAGTACTTCTAAGCTGATGGAAAATATCACCTGATCCACTGCTGGGTTTGGCCACTGGCCCCATGAGCTGCTTTGACTAATGGAACATGGATGGACATGATGCATACATACCTCAGTCATGTGGGTCATGCAGTTCAGACTCTTACCCTTCCTCTCAGCCATCATGAGAACTGTGCCATCAAGATGGAGCTGTCCTCTGAACCTGGATCTCAAGAATAAAGCAGTTCTTGGATTGGAGCTAAGGCTGTAGCCAAGCCCCCAAACAACTGAAATTCCAAGGCAATGTTGGGCTGCCATTACAGTTATTGACACTACATAGCATAAGGGTGATGACAAACAAATAGCAAAACCAAAACCAAAGTGGCCAGGAAATCCTACATATAGAATATTTTCAAGAACCAACGTCATGTGTAAAGACAACCCATGCTAGGCAGATAACCAACGCTTGATTCTTCACCTTGGGCTGTGCAGGGAGAAGCAAAATTTTGGAGTTAAGCATTATCTCTAAGGTCTTGCTGAAGCATGTATTATTTTGTTCCCTATCATATACCTGCCATCAGATTTAATTGGACATGTTTCTGGCTGCTTTTCATACTCACCTTAGGCAAGTCCTCAAGCTCTTTGTACTCCATCTTTTACCCCTGAGCAGATGAAGTGACACTACCTATTTAAAAAATCACAGTTCTGATAGCTGCATTAATTAATTGTTTTAGTCTGGAGTTCTTAAAATCAAATCTAACACCTCCTCAGTAAATGGCATTCACATTTGCATCCACAACTATTATAGTTGTCAAATAATAACTATAAGGTGGCTTTAATTTACTCAAGAAGATTCCTCCCACACCATCTCAGTGACGCCAGCTACAAAATACTACTTTGGAATGTTTAATTATAGTCTGATCAATATCCCCCCACTACCTCAGATATTGAAACCAATGTGATGTCATTAGGAAGTGAGGCCTTTTGGGGGTGATTAGGTCATGAAAATGAACCCTAGTGGGTGGGGTTAGTGGCCTAGAGGTCTCAGAGAAATACCTTTCCCTTCCTACCATCAGGGACACAATCTGAAGGTAATGTATATGAATGAGGTCCCCACTAGACACCAGATCACTGTCAGCAACTTGATCTTAAGACTTCTCAGCCTCCAGAATCATGAGAAATGACTTTCTGTTAGCTTATTGTCTTTTATGGCAGGCTGAGTGGACTAAGACACTCAACTGAAATACATTTCTGAATGTGCACACAAGCATACATGCATACACACTACACAGATTAAAACCCCTCTCTTACTACTAGAAAATCGGGGGGGGGGGTGGAGGAAGCAGGGTGAAGTAGGGGGAGGGGAGGGGAAAGGAGGTGGGAGGGGAAACTGCAGTTGGGATGTAACATAAATGAATAAATTTAATTAATAATAAAAAATTGAAAAGAAAGAAAATCTCTTTCGATCTATGAATGTATAAATGAACCAAAGCCAAAATTGTTAATAATTCCTTTGAACTCTTTCAATGAGAAGATAAAGTGGTGAAATCTGGGCTCTGTATAGTATATTCACTAGCTAGTTTACTGGGTTTTTTGTTTGTTTGTTTGTTGTTTTTTACTTAATTATTTGGCAGTTTAATATATTTATATAGTGAATTCTAGTCATTTTCATCCCACTACCCTCTCTCACCCTCTCACCCCTCTATCCTTCCCCTCCTTCTTCCTAAAATATACCCCTCCTACTTTCTGGGTAGAGTTGGTTGCAATTGCAAGAGAGGTTATTTACTGGAGCATGGGAACTTACTCATTGAAGAAAGTGGCATTCCCTTCACCCAGAAACTATTAAGTGACAATATACTTAATATTGTTTGCCCCCCCATCCCAGTGTTGGCAGCATGGAGCCCCATGGGTGCTTCTCCTATTCATGATGAAATGTTGATGTGCCCAATTCCCAAACCTATGTAAGTTTTGTGCAGGTAAATACAGTTGTGGTAAGTTAGTAAAGACAATGACCATGTCATATACAAAGAACATCTTTTTGTAGCACTGTCCCCCATCCTCTGGCTCTTACATTCTGTACACCCCCTCTTCTAGGATGTTCCCTGAGCCAGGGAGGGTTGAAATAGATGTCTCATTCTGAGCTGAGAATGCCACCATCACTGATTCTCAGCACTTGGACCAGTCGTGAGTCTCTGTATTTCTTACTACAAATTTCCATTGGAATATCAGTTACTATATTGTTGGTCAGATCATTACAAAGTAATCACTCAAAACCTTAGGAAAATTATCATTCATAAGCTAAATGGATCTATTCTTGATCTTCAAATGGCTGGCTGCACACATTTTAACATCTGGTGATTTTAACATCTAAGTAAGTGGTGCGTAAATGTTTGAGGGTCACAGATGCCCTTCATGGTGACAGAGACACTGGGTGCTCTCTATAGATACACATGCAGGTCTAGGCCTCAGAATACTGGATGAGTTCTCCTCTGTGCACCCTCAGCTGGTGTGTGTTGAGTAACCAGGGCCCAGTGTGAATGAGGCCTATGGGAGAGAGAAGATGTCCACCTAGAAGAATTCCCAATTGCAGAGTAGGAGGGACAGAGGCTTGGCCAGATCTCTCCAAGAACAAGTGTCCCAATTCCCTGTGCCACGGTATCAGGTGGGCTGGCTGTGCCTCAGTTTCTAGGTTTGATGTCTTCATTAAAAAATTTAGTAGTTTTAAGCTCTTGCCTCACGATGTTGCAGAAACTGAGATGGTACAGGGAAATGACTCAGTGACAGAGCCTGACACTAGAAGCTCTCAGTGAATACTTACTACTTCTGTTTCAGGCTAGTAGACACTGGAACCCACAAAGGCATGCTGCTTGCCCACATCGGTGGTAGAGCATGATGAAGCATTGAAGGTTCTTCCCAAAGAGAGCTCACACTGAGCCACATGCTGGAGTTAACAAACCAGGACATGTAGAAGTCAGAAGTGCTAAAAATCCACTGGTATTTGTTTGTAGTTCAGCTGTTCCATCACACCAGCTGCTTGGAATGTTCAGATGTGTCCTAGCTCGGCGCAGAATCACCCCATCCTATATTCATTCCATCAGCTTCAAATCTAATTTTGCTCACAGAGAGTTTTTTTTTTTTTTTTTTTTTTTGAGCCAAAAATTGAACATCCATCCTATTTATAGGAAAGGGACATTTCCTACAAAAGTGCCTTGTAAGGATTCAGATCCTGTTTCCTCAGCAGCTTTCCCTCTTGATCACATGGGGTCTATTTTGATTTCTTCTCTGGTTGAAACATATCTCAGAGGCTCAAGCTGACAATGGGGTAGAGGAAGCTTATGAATGGCCTATCCCCTAGGATGTGCTGAGCCACCCACCCTCAACGGGACAAGGTACAACGCTGGTAATGGGGGGGGGGGCAAACAAATAAATACACAAAAACTATTATTGGTTGCAAATGCAAAGCACAATTCTAGTCGAGTTTTGGACAACTATCCCAAGTGGACAATAAGAATTATAAGAAGCATGGAAAATTGAAATTCCAAGATGGCCTGTAAGACTTGAAATAGTTCAGGATAACCTACAGGAATATGAAACCTAGGTTCATGGTCCACACTGCCATTTGTTATGTCTAGAAGCTGGGGAATAACCTTCCTATCTCTAACACAGCTATCTACAAGGGAAAAAAAAAATCACTCAGAGGCAAGATAGCAGATTACGTAATCAAAAAGACTTTTGAACTTAAGACACTGAGGGATACAAGAATATGTATGGCAACACTTCATGACAGGAAGACATTAGTACAAAATAGCTCCAGATCTCCCACGAGTAGATTAGAAACTAAAGGCTACCTCTACAACAGAATATTATGCATCAGTGAAAATTAATTGTTTACATCTAGACCCACTAAGGAAATCTTGAAAACACAATGAGGGTTGAAGTCCCAAGATTATTTTGCAATATAATTCCATTGGTATAAAGTGTAAAAGCAGGGGAGGTGAAATGATATAATAAGTTGTTGAGCTATATATATAGTGAAAATCATCAAGGAATTCATTAACACAAAATACAGTATAAGCATTACCTGGACAGGAGGAGGTATTATCAAAAAGAGGGCTCCACTGCTGACCTTTGAGACTTATGGTATCCTGTCCTTTGGCTCGAGAAGAGAGCACGTGGCTCTTCATTCTATTAGTCAGTAAGTTGTGCAGTGGTGCCATTGGCTTCTCTGCATATATCTGGTACTTCAATGTTAGAAGACAGATTAAATAGCCCATGTGTCCTCTACTCCACACACTCAGTCAAACGCGGTTGAAGACGCTCAAGAAAAGGAAGGCTGTACCACACTGAGCACGGGCAGATGCTGCTGTCACTGTCACTATCCCCTAAACAAGACAGTATGGCAATGATCTACACAGCATTCACATTAGACTGGGCATTAGCAAAGTATACAGGGTGATTTGTGTAACTTATATGCTAGTAGTACACCGTTTTTATATATAGAAAAACTACTTGAGTATCTGCAGATTTATCTAAGTCTGGACTTGGAATCAGTATCCTGTGCATAGACAGGGAGAATTATACTAAAAGTAGAAAATAATAATTAGGTTTTTAAAGAAAATTAGTAACTAACTACATCCCAACCAAATGCATACCATTGAATATATATAGCTTGGGCAACTCACACAGTAAGACCTTTGGTTTTCCAATGAAGGGAGAAGCTATGAGTGGGTCACTCAAGTGGAGAGGCTCCACTCCAGACAAGGCCTCTTTGACTGCAAAGCTTGTGTGTCCTCTACCTCAACAGGCTCCTGGACAACAGAAGTCCCATGGTATAGAGAAAAACAATGCTTCAGAAAGTTGCTGCATCTTTCTCAAAATTGCCTGGAATGTTCTGAGGCAGACATAGGACAACCTCCAGAGTGAGGTTGTCTTACCTCCTTCCACTGTGCTCTGCTGAGCCCTGCAAAGCCTTCCTCCGCTCAGCCCCTTTCAACTTGGTCTGCATGAAGTCGGAGACTATGCACCTAGTCTGAGCAGCAGTAAAAATGCGGGCAGAGAGATAGGATCATACAAATCAGTGGTCTTCATGTAACTTTCTTTGCAGGACCAGCTTTAACCAGGGGCAATATGATCAAATATGTTCATGGTTTCCTCCTCCTCCTCAAACCAAAATAGCAACGTGGCATTGCTCCAGCCTCTGATAGCCATAGACTTTCCAATTTAAATACTGTTATTGTCTCTGCTGTTTATGAGTTTGTTTCCCATCTCAGGAAATTTCAACCCACGCATAAGCTACAAATGTGCTCCCTTCCATTTTTTCCTCCTTACTCTTAATTAGGTAGTAAAATGCAACCCACCTACGTGAACGAGATGAGTAAAAGAGAGTAATAGCTAAATGCATTTTTCATTTCCCACATAACGATTTCTAAGTTCCCTGGAGCTAACTACATAGCACTTCCCCCAGGATGGAGGGTTGATATTTTTACATCCATCACTGAGTGTCAGGGCTGAAAGGGGAACAGAAATGCACCCCTCATCTCGCCTGGTATTTGGCACATGCCAGTGGCATAATAAATATTTGAAAAGTAAATCATAACAGCTCATAATTATACTAGCTAACATATATCAATACATGTCAGGTGTCAGATAATCTTTTGTGCATCTGTGTGTGTATGCATGTGCATGCATTCATATACGTGTATTGGAGTGTATGTGTGCGTATGTACAGTCATATGTTGGTATTGGTGTGGAAGCATGTTCACATTTGTGTGTACAGGTGAGCACACACATGGGTTTGAGCCTGTGGAGACCCGAGATCGAATTCAGATATTTTCCTCGATTGCTTTCTATGTCATACACTGAAGCATGGTCTCTTCATTGAACCTGGAGCTTCGCTAACTTCATTAGTCTCCTGATCCAGCTTGCTCTGGGGACCCTTGTCTCTGCCTCTTGTGTCCTGGAAGACTAGGCCAATTGCCTCACCCATTGGCATTTATGTGGGTGCTGGGCACCTGAACCCCAGTTCTCATGATGGCAGAGCAATCTCTGCTCACTGGGCCATTTCTCCAGCCCCAGCTGTCAGGGAGCATTCTAAGCACTACACCTACAAAACTTGACTGCCCCTTTTACAATGATCTCAAAAGGCTGGTATTACTACTACCCTCACCTTAAAGACAGGGAGAGTGAAACTTGAGATCATCAAGGTCCTTGCCCCAAGTCACAGTGGGCAAGTGATAGATCCAGCATCTAGGTGGTCAGGTATGGATTCCGTGTTTTCAACTCACCCATTGCTCTGAATATCCCTTAGCAGAGGTGGTGACAACAAGGTCCAAGAATGTATGTACCATGATGACATCTAACTCATCCCTCTGGGAAAGAGCATGAGTCTGAAGACAATTTCCAATTATGGTGCCTGATTTGTTTGGGTATCTGAACCACAAACATTCTTTTTTGGGGTGGGTTATCAAAGACGTGAAGGTTGGCATCAGGTTTATTTTTGTGTGTTTCCACTAAAATTGTAGCTACAAAAAGAGACTCTGAAAGTTCCAATCTAACTGTCGGGTCACACATGGTGGTCAAAGAAGTTGTCTCACTTTCCTTCCCAGAACATACTAAGAAAAAGGTCACAAATCAAGTTGTGGGTAGGTTGACAGGGATTAAAAGGAGTAGCTTGGACTTCAGGGAAGCCACCGTTATGTCTGCGTCATCATCATACCAGAAAGCATCCCAAGAAATCTGCTCAGATCAGGGTCTAAGCAACAGAACTTACTATTAAGCCTGAACACTGGAGTCGGACACACCCAAGTATGCCCGCCCACTCCACCTGCCAGTGGTAAGCTCTCTAGGCCTGCGTTCTGTTGTGCTTTGTGTTTTTGAGGGATTCATTACAATGCTCAGCATACAGCAGGGGCTCAGTCCATGTGAGTAAAAACTCAATCAACTATAGGGAGCTAGATAGGCAGCAGAACTGTTTCCCAAATTGGTATCAAGATGATACAAATCTAAGGGACCACCCAACTGAAGAAACCACAGCCAGAAAAAACACCTTTCCTATAGACCCAAGTGTTCACACTATTAATGATTTCCTTTCTCATTATTTTACACACTTTCATCTCAAATAGAAAAGTAACAGACAAGAAATACAGATGATAGACACTCATGTCCCTTGTATGAGCCCAAGAAATGGACATGCATTTTATCATACTGTATAGTTAACATCAGCAAACAGTATACTTCTCTGTCATTCCACCAGTTTATCAAACCTTTAGCAGTCTTACTTGCCCAGAACTGGCACAGCTTAGGGGCATCTGCTCTAGATTTAGGTTTAGAATGAAACCAGGGCTCTGTTCAGATTCTAGGAAACCATCTTCCCTAGAGCAAGGAGATCATAACACCAGTAAGCACTTGATCTATAGCTGGTGATGGAGTGCTCACCTAGGGCCAGAGATGGTAGGGTGCTCACCTAGGGCCAGAGATGGGGTGCTCACCTATGGCCAGAGATGGTAGGGTGCTCACCTAGGGCCAGCAATGGTAGGTGCTCATCTACAGCCAGAGATGGGGTACTCACCTAGGGCCAGATATGGGGTGCTCACCTAGGGCCAGAGATGGTAGGGTGCTCACCTCGGGCCAGAGATGGGGTGCTCACCTAGGGCCAGATATGGTAGGTGCTCACCTAGGGCCAGAGATGGGGTGCTCACCTAGGGCCAGAGATGGTAGGTGCTCACCTAGGGCTGGAGAAGGGGTGCTCACTGACAGGTACTTAGGAGGATCATGAAGATCAGTGTTAAGACAGCCACCATCGTGACTTTCCCAATGTGAGAACAAGAACATCAGGGAACTGAACCAGGGCTCCTTCAGCTGAGAAGCCACGGTTCCTGGTTGTAACCCCAGTTTTGTGCCCTCCCATGGCTTCCACTCAGCTAACTCTCTCATCAACCTTTCTCCCAGCTCTATTTCTTCTCTCTTGTGATAAACAACAGTGTACCTGAAGCGGCTATCACATTTCCGCTCTCCAGTCAGGAACCTTGGCTAACACCCCTCTCCCAGGTGTCTCCATGAGCAGCAGGCACCCTCTGCTGGCTTCCAGTCCTCCTCTGAAAGCTAACCCAAGAGCAGACAGTCCCAGGAGATGCTTAGATCAAGGAGTGAGTGGATGTACCAGGAGGGCACAAAATATAAAAAGATGCATGTTTTTGTAAAAGGACAAGTGAGCCAGGAAGAGACCTCAATGAAGTTGCAGCTTTGACAAATGCTACCTTTAAAAAAAAAAATAGCACAATTATTGTTCTCTGGACTACTTCACTCATAAAGAGCTACACTTAACTATCTCCAGTCAAGTTCTCCCATCTATGCCCAAAAGTTTAGTAAATTAGGAAAATCATTGTTTACCTCTGTGTGTGAATCTGATGCCTAATGATTGAGATGGGGAATGGAAAACAGAGAAAGAAAGAGAAACAGCACAAAGACAAAGAGAAGACTCCTTCTGTGGCTTTGGACAAGTCCTTTCCCAATGACTTGTCTTCCTCTTCTCTCTACCCTCCTTTCTGATTTTTAACTAAGTGCCTGGAATTCAATTTTCCCCGTTCTTCCCTCAGTCCTGACCTAGAAATCCATTGTACCTTGTAAATGTTCTTTTTGTACGGTCATTTAAAAATTCACACCATTGTCACAGCCAAAGTCTAGAGGATGCTTTTAAATCGAAAGTTTAGAAAGTGATTTCAAATACTTTCCAACAACGCTAAACCTCGGTTGCTGTTTCAGCATGAACCTTGGGACTGGTTGCTGTCCTCTGGTTTCTCAACACATTAAGTGTGGGCTTTAACAAATCCTTCACCACAAGGTTGGCCTCAGCTCTGGCAGGATGTCCACGGGAGTCTGGGGAATAGGCAATGGCTCTCTGCTCTGCTACAGAGATTAGCACTGTATGGCAAAGTCTTCTGCCACCCCCACCCCCGCCACACACACACCGGAATGCAGTGTTTTCCTGCTCACCAGTGTGGACCCAAAAAGATCACATCGACCCCCCTGGACCTAGGTTGGACCTAGGTGCATATGTATCAAGCATGGGTTTCAGAGGAGGCAAAACAAACGGCCAGGAGGGGCTCCATGGAATGCCCTGCATCCAATTGTACAGATGGTTGAAATTGCCACAAAACACAGTGCTGGTAGCATATGGCCATGGGTATGTTGGTAATTCATCATTTTAATGTACATTTTATGTGCCAGGTAGCCATTCAACCCACATTCACTGAATATCTGCTGTGTGCCTACTGCTGTTGATACACTAAGATGGTAAAGAATAATGAATATCAATAAATAGAAATACATACATAGCATGTATGTTTCTACATGTGTACAGAACATGTGCTTCTGAGAACACATAGTGACTGGCAATTAGTTTCCTTTATTCAACAAACCAAAAATTCAGGACTCATATCCAGAGGAAACATTTGTACATGAACAAGTACCTTCCACACTGAGGCTGGCACTACACTCCAATTTATACTCTTACATTCACAGCTTTCTGCACGAAGAATATTCAGGAGCTTTGAACGGACACCACTGAAAGTCCGTGATTTTCAGCCAGAGGCTCTTTTAGACTCTGGGGGACAATGCTGAAAGATGGTTTTGATTGCCACAAGCAGTAGATGAAGGAGTACTGACATTGGGTAGAGGCCAAGCATGCTGCTAAATTACCTGGCCCCGAACACCAATAATAGAGACAGAGAAGGTCTGCTTGAGGTATGTCTAACCATCCTAAAAATGTCAGGGTCAAACTTTAAAATAAGAGTATTTATAGCATTAGATGATTTAGGAGTGAGGCCTCTGGTCTAGTTTAAAAAAAATCTAAAGAGTTAAAAAAAAAGACTATTCAATTGAATTTCCATGGAAATATACATTTATAGGAATGCATTAATGTTTGCCTTACCCAAAAAGGGACCCAGGGAAATTTACAAATTATGATAATTTCTTATGCATACCATAAAATGGTATGCTTAATACCTCTTGATTCACAAGCATACCATACCTGAGGATGCCTTTGGTGCTACAACTTGCAGGACCACCACTTAAGACCTGGTATCTCCCACTTGCAAGAGGAACTTATCTCCAGAAAGACACGTGGACCCCGAGGCCTAACTCAAGATTGGAGAAAGGCCGTAACTCAGGCATCAGACGATCAATAGTCCAATTTGGGATTTAGCACTCTGGAGGTGGAATGTGCAGAAGCATGCATAAAGGATCTGCTTATGATGGGGGCCCAACTCATATTTATAATATAATCACCTAATAAAAACGGTAATGACCTCCGGCTGACTTTACAAGGCATGCTGTGGTGCATGAGTGCCATAAAAGGATTTCCACAGACCCTGCCCTCAAGAAAATCCATCTAAGCCCCTACTTTCTCTATCAAGACTGAAGAGCTCTGAAAGAAATATCATTTTGTCCTGAGAGTGCCTACATACACAATATGTACAATAGATTATCTTGTAATAATACAAGATTGTCCTCAAGAACTCTTTCTGCTCATGTGACCTTTAAGACGCATATGTAACATTCTCCTTAGAGCATCCTCTTTACAAGCAAAACCCAGCCTCTCTCCCATTCTATGCCTGCCTAAAAGATAATCAAAAGGCTGAATGATTAAAATACCCCACGGCTGCTCAGGTTGCTGCATCACTTTGCCTCCTCTGTCCAGTGTCCGAGACCTCTTAAGGATGCTTAACAGTGGTTAAATTTTAACAACATAGCTGGCTTATAAGTCAAGTGAACAGTTAAGAGCAAATAAAGTTTTCCTGAAAAAAGATGTGTTTGTGTGTGTGTGTATGTGTGTGTGGTGTTCAGCAGAAACAATCCTGGTAGACTCCCTTCACCACCCACACCCAAGGCCCACTTTGCAGACTTTTGTGTTTAGTGGGAAATGAAGAGAATAATGCACTAAATACGAGTACAAAGCAGGGCAGGGACATAAAGAGACCGGCTGCACACACTCATCTGCCTCCTAAATTGCCTACGATCTTCTTCTATTATCTACGATCTACTGTTTCCACATTTGAAAATTACTTCCTGAATCTATTAGCAGAAGTGGTTGAAAAGGAATCAGCAGTCACAAATTCCAGTCCACGTGGAATAAATCAGAGCGGGTGGGTCCCCCGCCACTGGCACAGGCGGGGACATATTTCAAGAACATAATCACTAGGTTCTGAGAAAACTCAAGTTCATTTTTCCCATTACAAATTATACATCTGTGGCACCATTCGGGAACATGTATCTGAAGATACTTAAAGGATTATTAAAGAATTGGATACAATTTTTCCAGCCGTATTTCAGACCACTCCAGGAAGTATATCCCAAGGGGGATAAAGAAGAATGAACTTTTTTTTTTTCTTTTTTTGAAACCAGTAAAATTCCTAACTACAAAGTGCTACATCCTGGGAGATCCATCTTTGGCTAGGATTTGAATTTGTGGATGCAGGCATGCTAATGCTGTCTACATCAAATTCAAATAAACTAATTGAAAGAACCTGTATGTTTTAGCAAGAAACACTGGTAGAATAAATGAACAAATGGATTCTTTGATGATGGATGATGAACCTCAATGTTGTGGCAGTAAAGAAAACAAGAAAAGAATAAACAAAAGAGGCTTAAGAAGGGAGCAACTGCATTGTCAGGAGCCATTATAAGACGGATCACCTAATAGCGCAGAGTTTTGTCATTCCCATGCTTTGTTCAGCCCCAGACCAAGACTGTATAAACCTTTATTAATTTCTTTTAAATGTCTGTATTTTAAAAGTATTCTTTTTTTTATTAACCTGGGAAGTAAGCTTTCTGTGAAAATGAATAATCTTTCAAATTACTACCATTCTATTAATATTTAACATAAAAGAAACTTATCCCAGGGTAAATGACCTCTCCAATTATGTTAAATAAATTCAGAGTTGCAATAGTTCGAAATAAAAACCAAGAGATGAGACTGTGCAAGGCATTATCCTTCCTGAGCAGGCTGGCCAGTTTTCCCTTGTCCACTGTTCTCCGTCGTCACTGCTTTTGCGCCTCTCTTTACAAACAGGACACCTTGGGGCTACCTGGTACCTTTCGAATGTTGGTGGGACATTATAGCCATTTGGGGATCATCAATGAACTCCTTAGGTCACATGGAGAAGCAGTGACATGACTGGTCCAACACTGGTCTGGGCATCAACGTATTTCAAAGAGGATTTAGACAGTGCCTGGGGGGGCGGGGTTCTATTTATTATAACTGTAGTTGAGACCCACCCTTTCAAGGGGGAAGGTCAAGGACCTCTGGCTAAGTCCTTGTGATGTTCAGCACCAAATCTGTCATGGTGGATCCTACCCATCACTCTTTCTAGGGATCCCAGCTCGAAGTATTAATCCATTTAGTATTTCATAAGCCACGCTAATTTACAGGCCAAAATGCTGCCTGTTTTTGCCTGGGTTCCAGAAAAGTACAAAGGGACCTTCAGTGTCTAGTTTTGAGCTTAGTCTAGAAGAATCCATCTCACAAAAAGCAACTCTGTTCTCATTTCCCTCAGAAGACATCAAAGGCCATTTGGTGACAATGGTTACTAATTGCTCAATATACAGGATTTCACTGAACTCTCTCACAGTAGCCCTCCAGGACAAGAATACTATAGGACCGCTGAAGAAGTGGCATAAACCAAGGGGCCGGTGGGCCTGCTGCACCCCACACTTCTTTCTTGCCTACCACAGCAGCTGGAAGCCACTCGGTGCTTGCGTTCCCCACTGCAGTGCTAAGTCCTTTCCAAAGATGAACACAGTTAGGCCTAATGATCCCATGACATTAGGATGGGGCACAGAGAGGTATATGGTGTGCTCAGTGTCACAAGTCTAGTGAATGCTACAGCCAGCCTTTATACCCAGGCAGGCTGGATGGAAACCCCAAACTCTGAACCACTCAGCCCAATGCCTTCCTCACCACCACATGGGAAGCCTAGGGAACAGTGGCTGCCTTGACCTCAATCATCACTCACATGGAGCATGGCAACCTGCTGGATGTGTTTCTGCTTCCACAGAGCCTGAAAACCACTAAATGTACAAACATGTCTTCCGTGTCCTTGGAAATGAAGGAGCTGTATGTAGCCCTTCAACAACTACTGTGTGCGCTGTTTTCTGTCAACTTCCATGGCTAGGAAGATGACTCAGGCATGGCCCCTGACTTTAGGAATCTTATGCTATGACTGTGGAGACATGAACAGAGTTAACTGATACTTCATGATGAGTATGGTAACAGAGGTAGAAAGAGAGGCTGGGACACGATGTAAGGGACTCAATGGTAGTCCAAATAGCCCACAGTCACTTGAAGGATGTGACTTGTTAAAAAGGAAGTTATCTTAGCTCCACTCTACAGTGACACAATTAGAATACTCGGAGAGAGAAACCCTGAACTTAGTGGTCTGGGCACCATCCCACACACTTTTTAGGATCATAAAAGAGAAGTATAGAGACGTGTGCATGGACTTTAACTCCAGCTGCTGGAGCCAGGGATATATTTGGAAGTCTGAGAAACAGAAAGACTGCTGAGGCAATGCAATGGTCTTCTCCTGCTCTTGCTACCCAGCAGATTACAAGTGTAAGGCATTTCACTCTACTATATGTAACGGAACAATTTCTATCAGTCAGGGGCCCAATCAATCACAGACGGTATCCTTCAATGGACAGCCTTAGAGGAGATGAATAAAGAGACTGTTTGCAAAGGTGGAATAGTGTGACAGGGGAACTGTGTGAAGCAGTGTAACACTGCAAGATCAGTTGACTTCAGGGAGCTGTTACTACCACCCCAAGGCTAGAAGTGTAGCAGGAAGTTATTGGAATCTATAGACAAAGGGCTGTAGCCTCTGTATAAAAAAGCAGTCAGCCAGTATTGACCTTAAGGCATAGGAAAAGAGACTAAACTGCCTAAGTTCAATCATGTCCTGCAAATGCTCATCACTGGATGAAAAGAACCAGAAGTCAAAGGGCAGCTTTGAGGAGCCAGCTTGACGCCCAGGGTAAATTACAGGGTGAGGACAGATCTGGACAGACAAATGAGGATATTCAGCATGAACCTCCAAGTCTTTGAATAATTCAGTGGTAGTGCTCCACACTTGTGACGCCTTGGCCACTCTTCAAATAATTAACAGTGAGAATATTATGGCTACCCCAAATCAGTTTACCTACAACGATAAAAACTTCTTATCTTACTTATACAGTGAGGACAAATAAAGCCACCCATGGTGTCTGCCTTGAGACCTGTATATTTCACAATCATTAGGTGAGACATGGGTACTAGGGGGCTTGGTGAAATTCCCTCTGTCAAAAGTGAGTTACATTCCCTGGGTAGGTTCAGTGGAGATATGTAATCTGTGCATTAGGAGGATGAAGTAACAGTTTACACACCAGGATGATCTGCGCCCCAAAGCTGAGCTACAACATATGTGTTTATGTCGGTTCTCTTATTTTGAGCAGTGCATTAGGGAAAGGAAGGAGTCCCTGGAATGGATGGACAGCATTTGGCAGCAAAGCACAGACAGCCTCAGTGACACAGAGGTGCTGAGGACATATGCTTAACAGCCTTTTTCATGAACCCAAAAGGAGAGCAGTGGAATCACTGCTTCCAAGATCACTGCTACTTTAAGCGTTTCCTACCTACCTTAATTAGCTCCTCTTCTAAAGTAAATGAATTGTAATGAACTGAAAAGAGCCTTGAAACAAATGTCAAAAGACACAGTCAAGAGGCTGCATCTGCTATCCTCTGAGCTGTGCAGCTGGGAGCGGAAACCAGCAGAAGCTCCCTAAACTGTGCTGTAGGTAGCCCCAAGTAGTTCCACCCACTTGTCTCAGGGTCTGCCCCTGAAGCAGAAGGAGGTGGTAGGGAGCTGGGGCTACCGGATCCTCATAGGCTTCTCCTGTCTTATCGCTATAGAAGCTTCCTACTGCTTAAAAACAAAATGAAACGAAATTATTCTGAACTAGATGATCTCTATGCTTCTTCAGAACATAATATAATAAAACTGTATTAAGTTCATTCCATCCAGTTTTGTGTGGGCCTGTGAAGCTAAGGGTATCTGCCCAAGTTCATTTTTCCATTCCAAAGGATGAGCCAACAGGAAGGTGCAGAGTAAGAATCACCTACCTAGAGTGAAATCAATGCTGAAGCCCTGTGATCCATAAGCAAGCTTGCTGTGAATATGTGTTAGGATGAATAAAGGCAGATGGTTGTGGTTTCACTGCTGAGGCACTACTTTGCTGCAGAACAAACCAGGAAACAGGTACAAACAGGAGAAAAACAAAGAACAGACAATAAAGGTTCCAACCGTTCATAAAACAACCAAATTTTAGGGATTAGCAAACATCTCTCAATAAGAGTAACAATAAATAACAAATAAAAATATCTGATTTCAAGCCACCAATGAAAACACAGATGGTCTCATGGGATTATAAAACTAGATCCAACCTTCTGTAGCCTGGAAGAAACACAGCTTACTGGTAAAGACAAACAGAAACTGAAACTCAAAAGTCATAAAACAATCTATCAAGCAAATGGAAACCCAGAACATGCTGGTATCTATTCTTTTATTTGACAAAAGTAGACTTCATAATTACAAAAGATAATGAAGGTCACTACATATTAATAAAGGAAACAATCTGTTAAGAATATATAACAACTGTAAATATTTATGCATGAAACATTTCATAAAACAGATACTAATGGATATAAATGGTCAGAAAGGTCCTGACACAATAAAAGTGAGGATTTTAATTCCCCACTCTCATCTGTATGTAGGCCATCTGAACTAAAAATAAAGAAAACTCAGAGATAAATTGTATCACAGATCAGATGGATCTAATGGATATCTATAGAATAATCCAGGCCACAGAAACAGAACCCACATTCTGCTCAGCAGCCCAACACTTGACAGGCTGAAGTGAGAGAAGGAGCTATGAGAATTCAAGGCTGCCCTGGGATACACAGAAAGTTTCAGGCCTGTACAGTGAGAACCCAGCTCAAAAAAACCAAAAAATTTAAAAAGTAAATCCTTTAACATTGAATATTATTTTCCTTGTAATACCTGATACAATGCATATATTATGAAAGTATGTATACTACCTTTAATGGAACTTACTACTATTTATGGAATGATATCAAATTAAGATCTATGAGTGTTCAGTACAGATGTGATTTTTTCAAAAAATATTTTCAATTCACAGTTGGCTGAATCCATGAGTGGACTGTGGATGAAGCCATGGATAGAGAAGGACAAACTCAGTGATGATGGTGGGGAGGATGTGCCTACTGCTGTCGCAGCCGCTGTAGCAGATCAACACTTGGAATACCAAAGTGAAATGGCAGAGGACATCCTGCTAGGAAGGGATCGGATCCTAGGAGGACATAGCAAGAACAGAGCCAAACACACTGACAGGTGAACGGCAGCAGGAAGAGCCCTGGGTCTAAAATGAATCAAGAAAGGCTCCAGAGTGGAACCTTTGACTTCAAAGATGCAAGGGGAAGAGGAGTTTTCTGAACATACAATACAAGGATATTCCCCACACAGAGGCTGTGTGTGGGACACAAAGTTCTCCTTTATATCCCTCCCTTTCATATGTACCGATGCCCCTCACCCCTTTTCTGATTATACACGGAATGCAACAGTCGATGACTATGAATTCCCAATGCTGCCTCCAAACCAATGTTTCACTTCTTTCCTAAAATATTTGCAATATTAAAACCCTCTAAATCTCTGTGAGAGGAAGGAGGGAGAGGGAGAGAATCTCTCTCCTGTAATCTGCTGATTGTAGAGAAATACAACCTCAAGTTCCTTTGTCATTCCCAAAGGGATGCTTCTATGCGACAGGCTAATCACCTGCAAAATTACCACAAGTAGCGGGTTCTTAGTTACCTACAAGCAGAACGCGCACTCAGAGCATCTTCACATGGCTGGCATTATAACTCAGGAAAGATGGCACTGCTTTGCCTCGGCTTATTTTTACAATTCAAACTTATAGGTAGCAGAACAAACTGACAGTGGTAGCTGTCAAATGAGAGGGAAACAGAAACACAGGACGCAAGCCGTGGGTAGGCAATCCTGGCTTCTCATTCCTCCTCATGGAGACAATGCAGTGATTTGAAGCCCAGAGCATAAAGCATAGAGCCCCTGAGTATCTTTATGCAGAAGATGGTGCTGTGAACATACTGATAAAGTGCTAATGTCTGTAGACTAAGCTTCGCTTTGTGCCACAGCCTTGTATGTGTCACTCACACAGATTGCTTTCTGTGTTTTTTTCCTCTTTTCATATGGATAGGCTCTATGCTGTTCAGGTCCAGGAAGCATCCCCATCATATTACAGCACAGCTTTCAATGGAGAACATTATGAGCAAACCAGTCGAGACTCTGCTATACACAGGGACTGCAGACCCACTGAAATACATTTACATTCTGTAAATGCATGTTATCCCAGATCCTCTGCCTATCCCCATCCCTTACTGGTAACCTTTGACCATTGGTCTGACTTATTTAGAACTGTAATATACAGTCATATATATTTGGTGTTTAGTGCTTTTCCAGACCCAAGGACAGTCCTGGTACCAAGGTAAGATCCCTGACCCTTGGCTTGCACGTCTTAATGCAGAAGATAGATGTGGCTGCTTTCTGTTGGTCACAAAAAAGAAACTAAAGGGTCTCTTAATTGTTAATATGAACTCATGGTATTTTTTCCTCAGAGTTGAAATTCTTAATTATGTTTCTAAATTATATGGGACAAAATATTTTATTGTTTATCATCCTGTCTCACTTGAAATTTTACACATTAAAATGGTTAGCATAATAAATTTCATATTTGCTGCATACTATTATATTTAAATTAAAAATGAAAAACAGTGCCAGATCATTAAAAGTATATGTACAGGACATGTACCAAGCATGATATAAATGTAAGCATGTCCCGTATGGCATGCTCTTTGAAGAGAAATGGTGGACTATACAGAAACACAAACATTACCATACTTGTAATGATGAAGGATGCAGATAATGAGACACCTACCCATGTCAAATGCAGCCCTAGCACACAACTTCTGAGGTCTCCAGGACATACTATATACCTCCATCAACCAGATAAAAAGATATGGAGTCACTATGTCAAACTGGTATGTTACAAATCAAATTGCTCATAAACATTGTTACTATATCCCAAAATATAGAGCAATAAGAAAACTTTGAACTTAGGCATTTCACATAAATTTCTTCTTTGAAAGGCTGGAAAGATGAATCAGTGGGTAAATGTGTTTGCCAAACAAGCATGAGGACCCAAGTTCAAATCCTCAGAACTCACATAAAAGTCAGACACATGTAGCAAGTATTTGTAATCTTGGTGCTCTACAGAGAGTTGGGAGGTGGAGCCAGGAGAACCCCAGCTTCCAGGCCAGCTAGCCTGGCCTATGTAGCAGAAAACTCACAACAAGAAACCCTGTCTTGGGCCGGGAGGTGGTGGTGCACGCCTTTAATCCCAGCACTCGGGAGGCAGAGCCAGGCGGATCTCTGTGAGTTCGAGGCCAGCCTGGTCTCCAAAGCGAGTTCCAGGAAAGGCGCAAAGCTACACAGAGAAACCCTGTCTCGAAAAAACCAAAAAAAAAAAAAAAAAAAAAAAAGAAAGAAAGAAACCCTGTCTTGAACAAGATAAAAGGTAAAGACCACCACCCAAGGGTGTCTTTGGACTCCCATGTATGCATGCCTACATTCACACTTATGAATGCAAGCATTCACATGCACACACCCAACACATGTGCATTGTACACAGACACATAAACATAGACACACACACACACACACACACACACACACACACAGAACAAAATTAGCATTACTGCCTTTTTGTGCTTCCGAATCTCAAGAAGACTTTATACTACAACTGAACAAGAGGATTCATGGCAGAAACCAGCACCATACAATCTCTGAGGAGCGTCTGAATGAGCGAATTGTATCATGTGTCGCACACTCAGTCAGCATACCTTTACTTAGCATCTACCACGCGCTAGTCCTTTGACAGGTTGTGGTGTTACCAGGAAAATGAAACCTAGTTCTGACATCCCAGAGACAAGGTTGAATTAAACAGTCGGAGACGAGATCTGTAATTACATTTTGGGATGTATGGAGTCCAGAGACATGAGACAGCAGGGTAAACTTGACGGTGGGAAGAGGAGTAGGAACTTCAGGAAAGGTAGAGCGTAGGCTGTGAGGCAAAGAAGTAGAAAGTGAAAGAGCTCAAAAGGTTACTAGGTTGGTACTAAAAGCAATTTGGTAGCCATATGGTTGTACTTCACATTAAAGATGTCCCTAAGTGGGAGGGTACAGTGGAAGGTACCCAGCGGTGCTTTCTTTCTTCATGGGTATCTTTCTGCTTACAACAAAATGAACAGCTAACTGATCACTTCCCGTGGGAAGTATTTAAAGGTGTCTTTATCCCTGTCTTGAGAAAGAGGCAGCCCAGCGAGGAAGAGCCCTGGTCACACACTCAGCAAGAACAAAGCTTCCCATGGAGCAGGGTCACTTTGTACTTGTAAGGTCTCGGGTGAGCTGTCCAAGGTCTGTTTCTGCAGCACACCACGAGGAACAGAGTGAGGGGCTACTCACACACAGACAGGTAGTTTTAGGGTCACAGGAAATAGTGGATGTGAGGAGGCCCTTCACACATAGAAACACAGCATTAAAAGTACAGCTAGTATCCACCCATTTATTCATTTCCTTATTAGATACTTAACAGGCACTATTGGGACCCTAAGAACATAAATATGAATAAAATTTACTCTGCTATACTCATAGATTGGTGCCCAGCCCAACTGTCATCAAAAGGCTTCATCCATCAACTGATGAAAACAGATGCAGACTCACAGCCATACATAGGCGGACCTCAGAGAATCCTGCAGAAGAGAGGGAGGAAGGATTGTAGGAGCCAGAGATGCCAAGGACACCACAAGAAAACCACACAGAATCAACTAAGCTGGGCTCAAAAGGGCTTCCAGAGACTGAACCGACAACGAGGAGCCTGCATGGGACTGAACTAGGCTCCCTGCATATATGTGACAGTTGTGTAGCTTGATCTTCTTGCGGGACTCCTAACAGTGGGAGCAGGGGCTATTTCTGATTCTTTTGCTGGCTTTTGGGACCCTAGTCCTCATATTGGGCTGCCTTGTCCAGCCTTCAACTTGATATGCCATGTTTGTTTGATCTCCATGGAAGACTGGCCTTCCTCTGAAAAGAAACAGAGGAGGATTGGATGGGGGAATTGGCAGGGGTGGGGTGGGGATGGGGGGACTGGAAGGAGAAGGAGGAGGAAAAACAGCAGTCAGGTTGTAAAAGAAAGAAAGAAGGAAGGAGGGAAGGAGGAAAGAAAGGAAGGGAGGGAGGGAGGAAGGAAGGAAGGAAGGAAGGAAGGAAGGAAGGAAGGAAGGAAGGAAGGAAGGAAGATAACATAGTATTTGGCTTTCAAAGAAGCTCAGGCTGATGGGAAGATAAAAACACTACATAATAGGACAAAGAAAATCAGCACCCTCCCCAACACACACACACACACACACACACACACACACACACACACACACACACACACTTGAAAGAAAGGACCTGCTGAGCTCCACAAGAAGTATAGGACAAATTCCATATGATCTTTAAAGGAACCTATGGATAGCTCTGGAAAACTAGTGACAATACTTCATATTTGTCACAGTGTATAAGTGCCTATTTAATATATATTGCCCTCTCCCACCAAAACATGTTTCTGCACCAGATGTCTCAAATAGGAAATGGGATGAAAGAATGGCTACTAGTTTAACATCTTTACATTAAGACCTAACGTTCCGGCAGCATGAAGCTGTGGAGTGATTCTGCCCTACTGTCCTTCAGGGGCACGCTTGGAGGCAGCCTTCCAATCACATCGCCTCTATTAGTCAAGAAGTCTGCCCAGAGCTTCCCATTAGCCCTGTTAGTGGTGATGAGGCAAGTGGAACCAATAACAGGACTCATGGCAGTGGAACGGGATCATCCGTCAGCCGTATTTCTAAATATATCCAGCTCTCCACTCTCAACTCATGACTGAAAGCTAGGCTTTGGATCTAGACAGAAAAGGGTCTGAATCCAGCTTTTCCACTCACTAGCTGAGAGGGACGTTGGGTTGTTCATTCTCTCCAAGCCTGCTTCCTCAAGTAGAAACTAGGTCCAATGCTCTTCCCTCCATAAGTCACAGTAAGGACTAAGAAGATGTGTGGACAGAGTTAGGACCTGACTAGATGGTGGAAGGTGATAGCTATGAGGGAGTAGAGGGTAGGAGGGAAAGGAAGGAGTGGATTATGGAAGAGAAGGATTGAAGGAGAGGGGAAAGAAAAGGGGCAGGAGAGGAAGAAGGAAGAGGGAAGTGGAAGCAGGAAGAGGAAGGACGGGGGAAGGAGCCAGGTAGAGAAGCGGTGAAGAGAGGAGAGGGATGAAGAAAGGAAGAGGAAGTAAGCTTTACCAGGAAGGTCAGATTTTTTTTCCCCAAAACAACCAGAAGAAATAGTCACTGGTCCACCTTTGATTTTGAACTTCACCCCTTTTGCATTCAGTGATAAAATGCATTAGTGCCAAATCACAGAACACGAGCTCTCTGATCATCACAGCAATGTGGTGAGTCCACAGGAAGCGGTACCGATTCATTCCACTATAAGTTCGAGTGACAGACGTGAAGGCTGAAGATGGGGCCCAATTGTACAGCATTTGCTACTTGGGCTACAGCCCCAGCACCACACACAAAAAGAAAACGTGTTTGAAAATGGATGTCTCTGACTTGAGCCCATGGTCTCTCTGCCAGACTTCTACAACGTTTAGTTATTCTGAATTAAGTTTTCAAAGATGGACTTCATCCCCATGCCTACCCTCTCCCAAACAACTACCTTCCTCTTCATGCAGGTAAGGTCTCTCTCCTTGTACACGTCTTCCCTCACACATTATTCCACATGGGACATGGGTACTCTAAACGTGATTATTTCTCCTTCCACATAAATAAACGTAAGAACATACATCGTTCAGCAAAGATTTCTTTTCATTTCAGGTATCCAGCCAATGCTTGTTAAACTAGATCCCCATCCTTATATGATTCTTCCACGGCTCTGCAGTCCCTACTCTCACAGAACATTCCATCATCTGAGATAGCTTTGTTCCCAGTGCTAAAATTACAGCTGGCTCTTCCTTCCCCAAAAGGTGCACAGGCTTTTGGCATTTTAGGCTATTTATGCTTCACGTTCCTGTGTGGGATCCTCTGTCCCATACTGATGTGATCACATCAAAGTCTCAAGGTTCCATTGAACTCACCTCACTCTCCTTAACCTCCATAGATGGCTTGTGAGCTATGTCCAAGCACTGTGTCTCCTCCTCTCTCATATGCCCTTTAACCTTCTGCTACTCAAGCTCCACCCTCGATTGGCCTGTGGTCTCTCTGTGAGTCAGTCTGTCTTGGAAAGTAGCCACACAGACACATCACATCTTTTCCCTCTTCTCTGTGTACTGAGATCCGGTCCTTAGGGGAACTTAGCATCCCATCTCAATCCCATCCCATTCCCATGGCTCCTCCCCTTTCCAGTTCTTCTCTTATTTATCCATTGGTTCATACTTTCCTTTTCTATGATGCCAAATCACTCATGTTCACAGAATTCCACTCCCTCCCACAACCTTCTCTTACTTGCTCTGTGAAAGGCCTGTAAAACTACTTCATGTTATTTATTTTAGAAAAAGAAGTTTCAAAGACATTCCCTTTTACACCATGAGAGATCCAAAACTTCATGCCTCAGTTCCCCTGCTAGTTTAAATGAGAGCATAACTGGAATCCTGTTCTACACAGCCCCAATCCCACACAACTCTGCCGTTCCTGTTGTCACTATCTTGGCTCTGGTCCTAATTATTTCTCTGCTACTCCCCTAAACTCACATTCCTGACTTATTCCTTGTCAATTTCCATCTGCCCTTCACACCCGCTACTCTAGACTGATTCCAAAAAGCAAATTTGATCAATTAATTCCCCTGCTTGCAGAGTTCCATTGGCTCCCCATTAGTTTGAGAAAAAAAAGCAACATGCTCCAATATGGCACCCGAGGCACCTCAGGATCTGGCCCTGCATACCACTGTGTCTCCATGACACAACTCGGCCCCATCCAAGTGTCACTGGGGGTAACAGCAGCATGACCACTTTGCACCCATCTGAGTGCAACTAAGAAAATGCATCCTGGACTCGCACACATCAAAGGTGATTTTCTCTCTGTTGGGAATGTCCTTCCCACACTCATTGCAAGGGCTCTCATCATCTCTTATCCATCCTTCCTTCTAGAGGATACTCAACCAAATAAATAGGTGATGGACAGATGGAGGAAAGAAAGGAACAAGCCATTTCATAGAACAATAACACTTTTTTTTAAAACTTAAAATTACCCCTCAAATCAACTATCACTAAACTGTTCCACAACTAAAAAGGATTTGGCAGGAAAGCAGCCTTATGCTGCCTTTTATGCAGAGCATTTGTATACTTAAATGCCTCTGCATAGACCAGCCTGATAATAACAATAAAAATAATAACTAATATATACCAGAAAAGTTCCAAGTTCTTGAGATAATATTAGTTCCTTTTTTCATCAATAAATAGCATGCTAACACTAACATAGTAAGCAATTCACTCAAAGCCACAAAGCCTTGAATTGAAAGGCTGAGTACAAACCCATGTCACCTGTCAACCAAATAATGCTATAATTTCCTCAGCGATAGTGAACCATGAAGTATTAGCATGCAGCAAACTTTTAAAACATGCCCTTCATAGCTCCTATGATCATCTTACTACATACAATAAAGGTCTGGGTCTTGCATGGCCCTCTGACGTAGACTACACTATTCTTCCAGAAGCCCATGATGGTAAAAATAACATAAAAATGGAGCTTGATTCAAGAGACCTGATGGGATTCAAGTTTTCCTGTTACTCATTAGCCATGTGGCCTTAGGCAAATCATTTAATGTGGACCTCAATTTCTCCCAGTAATGGAGATATTAGCACCTGGCCTCAAAGGGATGCTCTAAAGTGCAGATGAGATAATGCCGCTGAGAATATTTTGCAAAAGTATCCTTTCAATTCCAGTGGTTCTGTTCAGATATCCAAATAACTATGACCATTCTCCCAACAGGAAGACTACCCAGAGCAACAGAATGTAAAAATCTGCAAACATCTGCCTGAATTTATCGAATGGCATAAATAACTAGAGCCCTGAAACACAACCCCTTTTTTTTTCTGGACAATAATCTTATCCAGCATTACTTTCCCTCTCCTTGCTGATCTTCCCCCAAAAGGGGACCTGCAGAGATTATTTTTAGATCCCCAGAGAAGAAGACAAGGAGAAAGAGAATGGAAGAGAGCCAGCATGCACATCTTTACTTCACGTTTCAATCTACCATTATCTTCCTAGATTTTATTTCATTTTTTGCTCTCCTGCCAACTTCCTATTTACCAATGCTAGCCATACTCACCATGGCCCCAGATGATGTTACAGAGAAAATCTGCTTCCTGAAGAGCCAGGTTCCTATGTGCCCTCATCCAGATGTAGCCACTGCTCCTTCCCCAACCTGTCTGCTTCACGGGTCACAAAAGTCATTTGTCCATTGGAGATGTTTTTAACCTCTGGAACTACATGTGTGATCCATGATGATTTAAGTCCTTCTGCCTTGTTCCCAGTGGCCATCCTTTTTCTTTTCAGCTGTTCAGGAAAAACTGAACTGATCCTTGCCATAGCCAAGCAAGGGGAGAGCTGAGATTGGAACCACGCTCCTCACTGCCTACATACAAAGTTCATTCTGTCAAACAAAGACCTAAATTGGTAATTGTGGCCCAAGAATATTCACTCTTTCACAAGGATGGTACTAAAGAACACTGTACTATATTTGACATTGGATCACTCAAGAAATACAATATAAAAAGCCAGAGGGCTACAGTATACTCTTAGAGATGACAAAGCCATCAGTTTCTTTGTGGTCTACATTGTCACAAGCATGTGACAGCATAATAGTGCTGATGGTAATCCAGTAACCCCAAACTCTATTTAACAGTTCATCACACACAAAATAAGCAAAAGGCACAAGAGTCAGGTTGCAGACTCTGGAGTCCTTGTGATCTACTTTTTCAGCTCACTAGACACATGTTAAAATATGAATTAATAGATGTCTCCAAATACATTTAAGTTAGAACACCTAAGATCATGATGTATGGTTCAATTAACAAACAATATTCACTAAACACCTACCATGTGCAAAAAATAATAATAATAAATTAAAAAATAAAATAAAAAAAAATTCTGGGAAACACAGAAGACTGCAAAACAGGATATGAACCCAGAGATCATTTTAATGGTGGTGTCAGGTAAAGACAAATTTATATTTCTTGTTTCTGGAGAATTTATAAATATGTGAAAGAAATATATATGTATGTATATATGTGTACATGCATTCATGCATGCCTGTGTGTGTGTGTGTGTGTGTGTGTGTGTGTGTGTGTGTGTACATGTGTCATGGCACACCTCTTTGTGGAAGTCAACTTTGGGGAGTCAGTTCTTCTCTCCACCATGTGTGTCCCAGGGATCAAACTAAGGTCATCAAGCTTGATATCAAGTGTCTGATCATTGAGCCATCTCATCAGCCACCAAAGCAGCATTTTTAGAAAGCAAAATACAGTGATTATACCAAGAGTAACTTAGATCCTCATTTATTATTCATTTGCTCGCCTAGATAGTTTAGCTAAGATCAGGTCCACTAATTTTGTAATGTCTTCTGACAAACCAGAACAGACCCTTTCAAGTACATTTTAAGGCTGTTTTCACACAACAGACATCAATACAAAGTTCCCTAGTTATTTAACAAAGAACAAAAGGAACACCACTATGTAAGCATCTACAGTAGATCCTCTCTCGCACTTTCCCTGATTTTAAAACCTGTTTGTTGAAGAAACACTAGATACATGGTGAACATCGTGCTAGTTGCTGAGTGAGAAGATGCTCCTGGCTAAGAGTTTATCCTCAGGTAAGAAATTTAAACCAATCAGTTAAATTTCAGCAAATATATTTGGAATAAAAGAAATGAGTCTTACAGAGAAGTTTGCCAAAATTGAAGAGAACGTAATTTTTAAAAGGCCTGGCAGAGGAGTTAAAATTGTGTAGGAGAAGGGATGGCAAAAATGTAATCCCAATGTGCTATAGAGCTCTTCGGGCTCTGATCTGTGAGAGGGACTAGTACACTCAGGTATATCCAGAACATCACTGTAGTCCCCACAAAATTGCAGGTGAGAACTGGGTAGATGAAGATGAAAATGGAACAATGGCTGCAAAGCCACAAATCATGATGTCCACTAACCCACAAAGATTTGCTTTTAGACACATTCCCTTGAAGGAGAGCATCATGTTAGGAGAAGAGCATAGACCCTGATGCTAGAGGGCCTGGATTCCACACTCAGGATCAAAGACCTCTTCAGTGTCTGACATTTTTTCCTGTTTGATTCTGGTTTAATTAACAAGTGCAAAGTTTGTCTTTCTGGTGTACATGTATTGACTCAGATACATACTGTAAATGACTGACCCAGGTTATTTCCACACTGTGGGATCCTGAACAGGCTAACTTGTTGGCTCTGTTTTCTGATCCTAAAGGAGGAAGATGGTAGGGATCTCTAACTCACAGGGTTGCTGCGACAGCTGAGGAGCATTTAGAGTAAAGTCTGGATATTTTTTATTAGCACTGATGACCTGGTACTGCAAGGTCATTATCACTGGGATTCATTAAAAGAAGTCTAGTTTTTCCCAAAGTTCTTCTTTGGCATTGGAGTCTGATTTATACAAGTATTTAGTACTGCCCAGAGCAAAGGATTAGAATTGTGATCAAAGAAATAGATCCAAGAGGTTAGAGAGATTGTTCAGTGGTTAAGAGCACTGGTTTCTCTTCCAAGGGCACAGGCGTGGTTGAGCATCCACATGGTGGTTCATAACCATCTGTAACTCCAGTCCAGGGGTTTCAATGCCCTCTTCTGGCCTCTGATGGCACCAGGAACATATGTGGTGCATAGATAATACATGCAAACAAAAACTTTTACGCATAAAAATAAATAAACTTTGTTGTTGTTGTTGTTGTTGTTTTAAAAAAGAAATAGTTTAGAGTTCAGCAAACCAACTCACAGGAGAATCTAGCTCCACGTTTGTTTGTGTCTGTAAGTAAAGTTTCCTGGAATACACATTTTCAGGGCATCTATGCCTGTTTTAAGTCATAAAAGCAGAGTTGAGATACAATAGAGATCATATGACCAAGAATATATACTATCTACTTCTTTCAGAAAATATCTTTTAATGCCTGAGCTTGATGATTGACTAACAGAAAGTGAGGCCAGCAACATGCAACAGGCATGCATATCCAGAATGTAAAACTTCGGTGAGATGACCTTCCTGCTTTGGCCATCACCTTTGACTAGCAGTTCTAGTACAGTGTTCCATGGTGGCTTTCTGTGAGTGGGTTTACCTGTCAATCTTTATCATTTGCCATACAGTGAAGGAGCAAAGCTGAGATTATTACCCCAGACCCTGAGAGGTTATCAAACCTAACACAGGTAGTGCTTTATTCAAAGCAATCTTTTCCATAACATGGGTGGAATTACCTTCCCCTTCTGTCAGACCAACGTCAGACCCAACAGACAAACAGCTGGAGGCAGAGAGCTTGGAAAACTGCCTTCCAATGAAAACTCACTTCCATTAGCCCCTAGTCTCCAAGCACAAAAACAGCCTTTGTGCCTGTCTGCAACACAAGAGATCGCTCAATCGCTGTTTACTGAACCTTAAGCCTTGACAAAATAGGCTACAGTCGGGTCCTGAACTAGCTGCAGATTTAGCCTTTCCTTAAGAAACTACAAAAGTGACTGCACACTGGATGCACCATGTCTCCTTTGTTATGGGAGAATTAGGGGTTAGTACAGAAGAAAATGCTTTTCAATGTTCCTTCTCTGCAGATCCCTCTGGAAAATAGACCTCTGACCATGCTTTCTGAGCGGTGTGTTGAACAATGGTTTCTGTGAACACTGTTTTAATGGGTGCTCTGAAAGAGCAGAGAGAGGGGGTCTCAGACCCACAAAAGCTCAAAACACCAAGTTAGAAATGGCGAGCATCCTTTTTCTGCCACAACTCCTTTGGAACATTTAACCTGTGTATTGCACTCCCAGGATTCACCAAACATACTGGATTAGAGAAAACCTTTCTTGGTCTGTTTATCCTAGGAATATAACTTGGTGATTATTTAGACTGTAAACATGTTAGATGAATGCAATCACTCTCAGTAACTTGCTTACTAAGTATCTGCTCATTTAAATGTTGAGGGAGAGAGACGGTTTAGGGTTTATTCTGCCCAGAAGTGAGCAAATGGTCACTAATGTACATGTTAAGTTCTAAATTATCAGTTGTACCCACAAAGACAATACACATAGGGGCAAAGATTTGCAACTTTCATCATTACAAACTAGCTCTGAGCTATCAAGGTGAATAAGAAAGAATGGATGTCTTATAGAGAAGAGTTGATCTGTTATGACATCCCATTGAACCTTCAGATGATCTGCATAGGAGGGGTTTGCTATTTGCCATTTGTAGATTAAGACACTGGGACCAGAAAGGAAGTCTCCCAACTACAAAGTCACCAGGACTGAACCCCTATCTGTCTGGCTCAATCCTGAAGCAACAGAGCTTCTCTAGTGAACTCTCTAGAATGGAAATAACCAGCATATGGGCTGGCCACTAGTTCCACCATAGTGGCCACCAGGCATCTGAGACTACTGAGCATCAAACAGGCAGCTGGCTAGTGTAGCTGAATCTTATTTTTAGAGATTATAATATAATTACATAATTTCTTCGTCCCTTTCATCCCTCCAAACTCTTTGGGTATACCCCCTTGCTCCCTTCCCAATTCAAGGACTCATTTTTTAAAATTGTTGATATATATTAACAATTAAAGAAATTAAGCAACAATTAAAGATATGCATCTTTAATATATAATATTATATTACTTGTATGTGCATGCTTTGTTTTTAGGGCTAAACGTTCAGCATTCCTTAGTTGCCAGTTCTTTGTCTAGAGTTCTGGCCTCTGCACTTTCTCCATGTTAACGTGTCTATTGGTGTTAGCCTTGTTCAGGTCATATTTAGGCATGTTGTTGAGATTTCACAGATGTAGCTTCTAACATTTCAAGGAGACACAATCCCACAGCAAACACCCTATTCCTCTGACTCCTACAATCTTTGCACCCTCATCTTCCTCAAGGATCCCTGAACTTCAGGTGTGGGAGTTGGAGGTGTATCAGCTGGGACTGAGCTCCACAACTCTGCAATTTTATTGGTTATAGATTTTTGCAATGGTCTCCATCTGTTGCAAACAGAAGTTTCACTGATAAAGGGTGAGAACTACAAGAAAGCAGGACCAGAGGTTCTGACTATGAGGTTGGAAATCTGGTTCAAACACCAAGTTTCCCACGCCATAATTATGTGACCATAACCATGTCAATTTAACCTCTCTATGCCTCAGTTTCCACATCTGTAAGATGGAGACAAGAGTGGAACTTGTGTCTTTAAGACACTCTTACATGCTAACATATAGCCTGACTGTAGTACTGGTTACCAAGTCAAGGACTGTGTTCCTCTAGTGATGCTATGCAAGGCAATAACCACAGTAAATCAGTGGGTTTTAAATATATAATGGTATTGTTTCCCCTATGTGTGCTCTCTTATGTGAGTCAGGTCATTTGAGATGATGCAATTAAACATGTTTTCAGAAACACAAAGAAACAATAGTTGTTATTTTATATTACCATATTACCTTTCTCCCTGGGGCCAAAAGAACCCAGTTATTTATTCAAACTAAATTATGAAATGTTAGAATTAGAAGGATTCCTAAAACCAGGTGGTGGTGGCACAAGCCATAATACCAGCACTCAGGAAGCAGAGACTGGCTGATCTCTGTGAGTTCGAGGCCAGCCTTGTCTACAAAGCAAGTTCCAGGACAGCCAGGGCTGTTACACAGAGAAACCCTGTCTCTAAACAAAAGAACAACAAAAAAAACAAACAAACAAACAACCAAACAAACAAAAAAATGGTTCCTAGAACTCATTTTATCTGATCTTCAATACAACTTGAGGATTCTTCCCAGTATCCTTTTCCCTGAACATTTTTCAGCTTGTAAACTTTGGAAAGGGAGCCCATTCTGTGCCCAGATAATTCCCTGAGCCCCAACCTGCCTTCTCTATTCTCCATACCTTCAGTGGTGCTCAGAAAGTTTCTTGTTCCCATTTCATATTTCTGCAGAGCAGTTTTCTAGTATGTGAAGATGGCAATCACATTCTGAATTTGCCCCAAGCACTCATCCTCAACAATAGAGACATTTCCGCATACCAACATCTCATCATGTCTATCTCTTGTCTATTTCTTTGAGACACAGTGCGTTTTTATCTTCCTGACCCTCCACCATGCTTCTTGTGCACATAATCTAGTTCGGTCACTTCCTGTTGCCTAACATTTACCTATCTGTCCATCACCCCAAAGACTCAGTTTAGTCTGAGAAGAAAGAAGCTGAGGCAAAAGACTTCCTACCATGCTCATGGCATCACTGAGCAGTGCGGGAGCAGATGTGTCCATATATAACTGAACTACTACTGTCTCTTGAGGGTCAGAGACAGGAATCTATGGATAACGTCTTTCTGAACCAAAGACTCCTGTCAACCACAATGAGGGCAATCAGACATTTTCTATAGACTATCAATAATATGTAGCAACTTAAATTGATGACCCCTCTTTGAGACCCTCTATTTCATAAGGAGTGCTAGATATCCTTGCATTCCACTTTGCTGTTAATATTTTTAATTATCTGAGAAGTACAGAGCTCTACATGTCTCCCTTTAAAAACTACATTGGTCACATCAGCTAATCCTTCTCCTATGTAAAGACCAGCCTTTGGTTGTTTTTCTATTTTGACTTTAATGAGGCAAAACCTTCAACTTCCACTGCTCATACCTTCACAAAGTAGGTAGACAATGTCTCCTCTCTCCCTATATCATAGAGTTAGCATAACAAACACCTTCCATACAACTGCCTGAGTTCACCAGAGATACTAGATATGAATGACATTCCCTTAATGTATTTGTTCATTTATATTGAGTTCATTCTTTGAACAAGACCTTTCTACAGGGAGAGGATTCTAAAATGCAAGAGACATGATCACCAAGCTTTGGACACAAAGTTTTAAGCAAGCAGTAAGCTTGCCATTAATAGCTCAATGTGGGACCTAATGGTGGTGTCACTGGGACTGGGGAGAGAGCCATTCATTCTGACCAAGAAGACCCTGAGTAGGCAGGGCAGTGGACCTGAGGAGCTCAACAGGCTGTGGTGTGGAAAGGACAGATCACTGCTACAGAACAAAGGGTATCAGTATATGATTCAAGGGATCGTGACTACTGGTGGCTTAAATGGGGATATTTTTCCTGTTTCTAAGAGCTCCACTGAAATGTACTCGGGATATTCACTGTCATCTCACATAGGTCTCCTTATCCAAAAATGGTTCATTAAAGATCTGATTGATAATAAAATTTATTCATTTTTCCCCTTAAAGTATGATGCAAAATCACCCCACATTTCCAAACCAGGGAAGAGTCGTCCAGGCTCTGTGTCACAGTGTGTGTTCACCTGGAACTGCTCACTCCTCTCTGAAAGGCTGTGTCTGTGGTTTGGGAATGGCCATGGCTTAGAAACAGCCCACAATAAGCCTTCACAATGCTGCTTGGTTTTGTCCCATTCCTCCTAGGGTGCCCAATTACACTGCACTTTCTGGTGGCCTTTCCTTTCTTTGAGCACTGGCTTGAAGGATGGGTTGGATTTGAATGTGTACTCTTCTGGTACCGAGGGCTTCATTGGGAGAAATGCACTCTGCCTCCTAGCTGGGCTTTTGTTTACAAATGGGCTTTCCATAGGTTTTCTTCCAATTCAGTCTCTAGCTGAAACTTGAAATGATTAAAGGTATTTGCAGGAGCGAGAGCTGAGAAACTTTTTTCTTCTTTTCTATTGGTGGTTACCTACATACGAACCTCATCCCCAATCCACAGAGTCAAGAGCAACCCAGCTGAGAGCACATGGGGTTCAGTGCAAACTTCTCCCTGACTAGAGATTTGTGGACAAGGACCGTGCCTTTCACAATTCTTTGTTTTCTCAGCACTGTGCTTAGCACCAAGGATATACCAGGCACTCAATATTAATAAATATCAAATAAGGAGGATACCATGATGGATGGATAACAGTTTTCCAATCTCAAAATGCACTCTAATTAAATTTTAATTCAAACCTGTGATTCTAGACTTGTATCACTTTTGAAATAAATTAGAACATTGACAGTCATATTTACTTGTATAATATGCATCTGCTTCAGAAGATAGGCCAACTCAGAGAACTCTAGGACTCTGCAGGATGCAGCTACACTAAATGGCTCTTACCAGCTCCCTAGTCTAGCTCACAGGTCACTAAGAACCATCATCCTGTTTGTATACTCTAGGAAGTTTTAAGCAAAAAATAAAAACAACAACAACAACAACAAAAAACATGAGTTTGTTAGATATATAAGAAAAAGGAGTCAGGAAGGAGTAAACTGACTTGCCCAAGATTGTATTACTAATCAACTATACAGCATGGGTTGAATCTATTGGAATTTCATTGACGCTGCTCATTCATGTTCAAGGTAGAAGAAGAATATACATTAACTAGAGCCATAGTGCACTTAATGGACTCAAATAGCTCTATGGTTCCTGCCTTGCAATGAAGAACCAACAAGCTAAAGACAGTGACAGCTAAAGCCAAATTATAAATGGCAGTTGGTCTAAAGAACAGTGATTAACTTTAATAGTCCATTCTACCTACATAAAGATCTGGGCTGACTTCATGCCTGCCTGTGTCTATCATTTATTGAATTGAAATAATGGGTAGTTTTCAATAGATAAGGAGAAAGGGGAGCCTTTGGGATGCTGTCGTAGCACTAGTGTGTGTGACAGCTCCGAAGACTCAACTAAGTGAGCATCACCCTCCAGTATGAGCCACTAGTGTCCACACACACATCACCCTCCAGTATGAGCCACCAGTGTCCACACAGAAATGCAAAAAAATGTACAGTGCATCAGAAAGGAAGCAGTCATTTTTCAAGTTTATTTTTAAGACTATAGACAGAGAGAATACGAAAACCCAACAGGCTCTGGGGCTAGAGAGATGGCTAAGTAGTTAAGAGCGTTTGCAGCTCTTTTAGAGGACCAGAGCTCAGTTCCCAGCATCCACATTAGGTGACTTCTAACTGCCTGTAACTCCAGCTCCAGGGATCTGATATCCTCTTCTGGCCTCTGCAGGTACCTACACATGTATGCACGCATGCATATAAATAAATAATGAAATCTATCTTCAAAAAGAATAGATTTCCTCTTGCAGCCCATTGAAACCTTCCCAGTAAGCTTAGTACTCAATAGCCGCATATTTCATTTGATCTGTCCATGAACTCCTGGGCAAAGAGCACAAGCCAGAGCTGTTTTTACCACCTTAGCATGGCATATCTCCACTTAATACTATTTGCAACAAGACTGTTTGAGTCCTTCATGCCAGAATCAAGCTTTTTTATATAAACAAGCCAATGAGTTTTTCACATTGGTTCTGGTTAATAGCAACATCTCATATAATTCTCTGGAAACTTCCAAAGCAGAAGGTCTGTCTTATCTAGGGTAGCCTGGGCTGTTTGACACAGTTCTCTTCCTATAGGTCCATGGTGCTACCATTTAGCAATGCTGAGAAATGGGAAGTAATCATACCGTGTCCAATTAGACACATTACACAATTCACATAGAGTATGACTGTGAAGTGGGATTTATTCAGTCTTGGGCACTGATATTGGTGCAGCTCAAACCCAATTTTCTAGAGAACAGCACAGTCCTCACTGATTTGGGGAGATCTATGCACATTGCCTTGCTTTGTAGCCTGACTCTTTCTGAGCCCACGCAAACACAATCTGCAAACATTAAGACCTGAGTGAGCATGGTGGAGGCTCCCCATGCATTTTCAAACACACCAATCTGACCTGACCACTAAAAAGGACACATTTTGCAGCGATGGAAAGTAACATAGCACAGTCCTACCATAAGGTGCTGAATAATCAGAAATGCATAAAAGGATTCCATTACGTGCAAGAAATGATTTACCTCTCCTCTCAACTGCAAAAATTTGGCATTTCATATACATTAAAATGCAATCTCCCAGAGAAACTATTGAATTTGCATTATAGGGCATAAGTACCTAAGCAATTTCACCACAACTATGTAAGAGACCCCCCTTTTGGATGTGTCTGAATTTGCCTTGGCTTTATCTTTCCCTGTAACACCTCTAAAATGTAGCTTACGTATGCGGTTGCCAAATATTTACTGGGTGTGTAAATTCAAAACACTTTTCAGATATGGGAAAACACACATGAAAGGCACCTGTGTGCAAGGAGCTGAGGGCCTGGTGGGAGAGACAAGAGATGCAAGGATGACCATTCCGCTGTGTGTAATGTACACTAAGAGATGGATAGAGCTCAGGGCGGGAGGCTGCGGGAAGGCTTCTGAAAGGCCAAGAAATTGTGCAACATCATATTATCTTGTAGGTACCCATCACAACTGCCGAGGTTTAGCAAGCCATCACAGTGCATGTAAAAGGACACAGTAGGCAGGGTTTTCGGAGATTTTCCATCTGAAACATTCCTTCTTGGTGGAGAATATGCAGGGCCAGAGAGGTGAAGTAGGTACTTGAAGGTTAAAGCAGATCTCCACCTGGCCTGTGAGTAGAAGCTGTATATGCAGCCCACTGCAGGATTCTCCACAGTGCAAGAGTACTTCATTTCCTCTATCTGCCCACAGGAAACTCAACCTAGCCTAGGTGACTCAGCAGAGGTGACCACGGAGATTTTCTAAGACTGCCCTCCATTATTTGGGCTTTAAATATAGATAGCCTATTTGTGATCGAATTAAAATTAAAGCAAGACTGAAAACCAAGCTATGCCCATGATACTATGCAGTTTTAATAGTGACTGACTCGTTAAAGGTTGGTAATATATGAGCACCTTACCACAATAAAGTTAAAAAAATGAGAAAGACAAGTAAAATGCTCTCTAATTTCACAAAATCATAGAGCTTAGGAGCCCCAAATGAGCTTATTTCTATGAGGTCAAACTCATCTTTCAGCTGGGAAATATTAAGTTGCTGATTAGTTTCATACTGAAAAGTTTAGAAGGAAACTGAGCGTAAATGGTGCTATGAGATGTCAGTCTCTCTCATAAGACTGGGCAAGAAATAAAGTACAAAGGAAAACATTTTAGTTGCCATATTTTATTTCAAAAAGCCTGAATCAGAAAATTAGAATATTAATAAACTATCTTCCATACAGGCTTTGCTTATTAAATAAATAGATTCATGTTTTTATGAAGTGCTGATAAGCTACAGTCACGTTTAAGGGCATGTGTCCGCTTTTGTAATTACTAATAGATATGGTTTAATTACACCTATAAATCCCAACACACTGGCAGAGGACTGAAGTGCCCACTCTTTACCTGAATCTGAGATTACCTGGAGTCTGACATGCAAATCCCATCAGCTTTGATTCACACGCGTCTATGAAGGGGCTTAGGCAATATATCTTTTGCCTTATTCATAAAGAAAAGTAATCACAATGGATGCATCAATTTACTAACGTCGCTAACTCGCTGGTGCTCCCTGGAGGGAAGGAATTAGCTTGTGAGTATGCTGTCAAAAACATAAGCGCAAGACCAAGCAGACGCCAAACATCCCAATCTCTGAAATTGCAAGATACATCTCAAAAGCCTTCCTCTGGATAAAGGAATGGTGCCATTAAGCTGTACAAGCCCGCTATATGAATTGACAGCAATTTACAGGACAGAAAAATCTTACTCACCTCTTCGTGCTCCCTTCCCCTGCCCAATGAGCTAACATTCTTAAGAAATGGAGGAACCAAGAATGCTTCAGAGATACAGGTCAGATTATTAAAACTATTTTCTATATGATAAAGCAAAATGCAACATGCTTTAATTGTTTATCTTGTCAATTGTGCAACTGCCTCTCAGCTGGATGATCCATGCCCTACCCTGATTTTTTTTTTTTTTGAAAGTCATCCTATTTTCTCAGTTTCAGTTCATACAGTCTGGAGGCTGTCCTTACCCTTTGGCTCCAATGGTGGGATAACCGAGATCCTGCCCTGGCCAGTGAGCTTGGACATGGATTCTACCTCCTCAATCCTGACCACATGACTGGCTCAGGAATGGAAACATGGCCACTGAGATCTGACTCTCTGCCACTCTGTCAGCCTGTCAGGAAGAAAAACCCTCTCTTTCTGGAATTGTTAAGTTAATGGTATGCAAACCTAGCTTGCTCTCTTGGTGCTGCCTGAATAGAATCTACCAACAAAACCAACACCAAAAATGTAAATTGGATGTGAAAATAGAGCAGAAAAAGCATTCATACTGGCCATACCCATAGTAGAACTGTTTCTAGATTAGGTTATGTATGTCAAGAACTTCCTTTCTAGAGGGTAAAACAGACTAAGCTAGATTCTTGTCATCAATGACCTGAAGGGCTTCCGCACAGTGTTCCACCTACTTGTACCTCTAATTGATCATGGAATCAGGCAGGTGAGATACTCTCCACCAACTTTCCACCCAAAGTGAAAGAATCTTATGACAAAAACACACACGACCTTTAGACTATTTTAAGAATCAGAAGATCAGAAAAGAAAATGTTCTATGATGTGTCTGACCAGAAACCAAAGTCCCTGCCCAAGTCCTTTCTAGTCATTGAAATGGAACAGTGTAAGCCCAGTGCTAGCCAGAGTGGTAGTCCATGACCACTTGGATAATTTAAAATCAAGAAATCCAATTAAAAAAATAACTCTAGTTTCTTTGTCATTTTAGCTATATTACTTTTATTTGTTTATTTGTTTGTTTTTCAAGACAGGCTTTCTCTGTCTAGTCTTGATTATCCTAGAACTCCTCTGCAGACCAAGCTGGCCTTGGACTCACAGAGATCCACATGCCTCTGCCCTCTGAGTGCTTGGATTAAAGGTCTGTACCACCACAACCCAGCTTTTTAAAAAAGATATACTTATTTATGTATAAGGATGGTTTGTGTACATCTACATCTGCACACCAGAGGAGAGCATTAGATCTCATGGGACTACAGTTATTGACAGTTGTGAGCTGCCATGTGGGTGCTAGGAATTGAACTCAGGACCTCTGGAAGTGCAGCCAGTTCTCTTGACTGCTGAGCCATTTCTCTAGGCCCTAATTTTAGCTATACTTCTAATGCTCAGTAACCACAGGTGGCTTGTGGGTATCCTACTGGAGAGCATAGACCATGTCCTTCCTCACCTAAAGTTCAGTGGACAAAGGGGTGGCACCTTGTTATTCCATGTCTGCCAACTGGAGAAAACTGAGCTGCCACCAAATCTTAGTGAATGAAGATGCTGAAGAATGAGCATCCACTTACATCTCCAAAGGGAGGCTAAATTCTGATCTAAGCATATAAGTAAACACTCTATGCCTGCCAAAAGCCATCTAGAGAGTGCTCTGTAAAGAGATATGAGAGTAGTAGTTTTTTTTTAACAAAAGGTAATGATATAATGATAAGATGTCACAAAGTAAAATATGTATACCTGCATAATCATAGTTTTTCTAATATTTTCTATGTGTCAAGCAATAGTTAAATGTCTGGTTTAATGATCCAAACAGCTGAACTTAGAACATGAACAAGATGTCTGGCCCTCTTTCCTCAGCTTAAGTTCTACAAAAGCAAACAGAGCAAGCCTAAACTTTTGAGATGGAAGATTTGCAAGCCGAAATAAGTCTATGCATGGGGGTGGGCCCAACTCCAGCTATCCCATGCTGCCTATCAGGGAGTGAGCAGATCCTGAGAGAAACTCTGCAGTCAAACCATTCTGTGGGGAGAACAGAAATCAGGCAGCCATGTCTCCAAACCCCAAAGCCTCCCCCACCTCCACTGACCAAGAGAGTGATAACCCCAGAAAACATGGGAAACCCCAGGACGGCTTATCTGATACTAACTCTGTGGACACAAATACTCCAGAGAAAGACTGTGGGATGCTGGCAGGGAGGCAACCTGACCCCTGGAAAGATGAGCATGCCCAGCTACAAAGGTAAATACAAGTGAGTGCATGGTCCCCTCAGAGCCTTGGACAAAGAAATCTGTTCTTCCCAAGCTTAGCCTTTCAGCAGCATATAGAGAAGAGCACACACAGTCGGCAGGATAGAGACGATCAGAGAGGGATTCCAATGCCGGGCTGGGAAACTCTTAGCAGAGGCAGACTCCTGCACAGGAGGGGTTCAGCCCAGGATGGAGACAGACAAGGATGCTTGTTTAGACACCACTCTAACCTGTTGGAGTGCCAGAGCAGTACAGCAGACAGACCATTCTGGGCTAAGCTGCTGAACCTCAGAGACACCAGCAGCTATTCTCACTCCAGCTGAATTACCTCAAAAGACAACTCAGGAGGCAAAAGACCTGTCCTGGTGAAGAAGAAATATTGACTGATTCCATCATAGTTTTTATTGTCATTTCATTTGTCCCAATTTTCACTTTTACAATAGTACTTGTTTGGGTTTAGAGTTCACCTTGCTTGACATCTGTGACTGTTCTGTTTTGTGTACCTATTCTGGTGTTTCTATATTCCTTCCCTTCCATTCATATTCTTCTCTCTTGCCTTACCTCTCATTCCTTTCCTCACTGTCTAACCTTTGACCTCTTAGTTATAGATCTGTGCTTTAAGAGCCTTTTCGTCTGCATTTCCCGGTTCGTTTGGTTGCAGACAGGGTGTCTTATTTTGTATCCATGCTGGCTGGAATTCCCTATATAGCCCAGGCCGGCCTCAAACTAGCAGCAGGATTCCTATATCTGCTTCTCTACCACGGATGACAGGCAAGAGCCACCATATGCAGCTAGCTTAATAATCCTCAAGTACCCATTTCTTTTCACTGCTTTTTCACTGGGTTTGTTGTCAAACTCCTCTTCTGGTCACAGAAATCTCTTTCTGCAACCTAAAGAGGATGGGATCATAGGCCCAGGGAGAGATCACTAAGAGGCTCCACATTAAATAATAAATAAATAAACAAAAGAGTGGGTAAAAGAAAAAAATCAAACTGCAAGGCACATCCATCCCAAGAGGTGCAGAAATCACAACACAAGACGTGTGAAAACACAAGCCAAGGTGACACTCCTAAAAAGTCCACAACACCTCAATAACTGAAGCCCACGATAATGAAGCAACAGAAATGCCAGGAAAGGAATTTGAAATCTAACTGTTCAAAATGTTCAACAACTTCAAAGGAGATTCAAACAAGCAGATGAGTCAAGTAAGGAAATCAATCCAGGACCTAGATCAGAGAGTCAGCGGTGGAGACCAGAATGTTAGCAAAACAGACAAGAAATCAAGAACATGGGGGGGAAAGTTCAGCAAGGAAATTACAATTCTGGAAAATAACCAAACAGAAGGGTTGAAAATGAAAGAGTCAATCAATCACGAGAAGCAAATGGAAAACATCATCAACAGACAAGCTGGAGCAGAACAGTACTGGAGAGTGAGCCCAAGGTTGAGGAGTGCGACATTCAGACAGCAGCAGTAAAGAAAACGTAATATGACAACAACTTCCAAGGACTCTGAGACGGAAGGAAGAGACAGAGCCTAAATAACACAGCACGGAAAAGGAAACTGAGGTTAAAAACTAAAGACCGAAAAATTTTTCAGTGAGCATGTAGTAGAAACTTTCTCAGGTCTAGAGAAAGGTATGAGCATACATGTGCTAGGGGCATTTAGAACCCTAACTAGAGATGAGTAGAGAAAATCACTCTTTGACACCTCGTCAATAAAATGCTAATCCAACAGAAAGAAGGAATATTCAAGCAGCGAGTGGTAGGAAAATCCAGCTTACTTCCAAAGGCAGACTGGTCAGAATCATATTAGATCTTTCAGAGGACATGCTGAACACCTAGAAAACATGAGATGATATACTTCAAGCCCTCAAAGTGAATGCAAGCTAAACAAGTTTATCACAGCCAGCAAACATGTTTTTTAAAATTGCTGGATGAACAAAGGCCTTCTAAGACCATCAAAAGCTAAAGCAATGAATGACCACAAGCTGCAAAACAGGAGAGACTCAAAGGATTCTACACAGAGGAGGAAGATGACCTAACATGTGAGCACAGCAAAAAATAAATCTCATAGGAGGACTAGAAGAATAAATGAGATTTAGGAAAGAATCAAGCAACCCCATCTTAGTAAATTAGCAAATCTCAAGGATAAATAAAGAGAAAGGAAAGTAAGAAATGATATGTGAGCCCTACAGGAAAACAATACAAATGTTTACAGGAATTATCAAATATCTCTCAACGATAACCCTAAATGTTAGTGGTCTTAACTGTCCAATTAAAAGACACAAATGAGTTGATTAAAAGAAAAAGTAAGATCCAATCATTGGCTGTCTGCAGGAGACACAGCTTATGGACAAAGACTCAACAGACCAGATGTCAATAGAGTGATCCTATATACCACACAAATGGAAGCAGGAAGCAGGGAGGAGTGGCTATTAACAAAGCACACTTCAAAGTTAGTCCAAGGAAATAAAGTCACTACATATTAGTAAAGGGTATACACCCCATCAAGAATATTACAATGATTATAAATACATAGGCATCAAATTTTTGGCATACCAAATCTCATAAAGCACTACTGGACATGGGAGGGACAGATAGGTTTAGATAATAGGCACTTTAATACCCAGTTCTCACGATGGAAAGATCATCAAACAAAACTGCAGCAAAGAAACTTCACAATTACACTGTGTCTTACATCAAATGGACTAACAGACATGAACAGGATATTCTACCCAAGCTGATAGATACACATTCCATGGATGGAGCTTTTAACAAAGTAAACGACAAGCTGCCTTACACATCAAGTGCTAACAAAGTAGAATTGAAATAATTTACTAGATATTATCAAATCAAAATGAAGTAAAACTAAAAGTCCATCGCAAGAGAAACTACAGGAACTTCCGAAAAACAGAAACACAAAATTCAACAGTACACTCTTGAATGGCACTGAACAAATCAGGAAGGAAATTAAAATTTGTTTAGAATCAAGTGAAACTGAAAATACAATTTTCTAGAACTTTTATGATATAGTAAAGGCAGTTTTAAGAGGGAAGTTCATAGCTCTGATTGCCTATAAAAAAAATAAACAAAAACAACAACCAAGAGAGACTTCTAAGGATGCATTTCAAGATCTTGGAGATACAAGGAAAAAAAACTCCCAAACCTGAAATTAGCAGATAAAAAGAAATAATAAACCTGGGGCTTATACAGGACACTTGGCTCAGCCTGGGAGGAGGGGACTGGACCTGCCTGGACTGAATCTACCAGGTTGAACTCGGTAGAACTCAATCCTCAGGGGAGTCTTTGCCCTGGAGGAGATGGGAATGGGGGGTAGGCTGGGGGAAGGTGGGCGGGGGGCGGGAGGGGGGAGAACAAGGGAATCTGTGGCTGATATGTCAAATTAAATTAAATTGTAATATAAAAGAAAATAAAAAAAGAAATTTTCTGAAAAAAAAAAAGAAATAATAAAGAGGAAAGCAGAAATCACTGAAATGGAAAGTAAAAGAACAATGAAGAGAATCCATAAGTGACAAGCTCTTTGAAAAGATAAAGCCTTAACCAAAAGAACTAAAGGGAGGCAAGACCAAAAGTGATAAAATTATAAATGAAAAGGGGGACTAATGAAGTTCAGAATAACATTAGGAAATGCTTTTAAAACTATATTCCAATAAACAGGAAAACCTAGAGGAAACAAATACATATCTAGATATAATATCACCCTCCAAAATTAAACCAAAAGGATATAAACACTTGAAGAAACCTACACCAAATAATGAGATTAGAAGGGTCTTCCCCACCCTTTAAAAAACAAAGACAAAAAGGCCTGGAACCAGAGATTCCTGACTCACTCCTGAACTCTACCAGACCTTTAAAGATAAAAAGAGTATCAATCAGATCAACCAATTGCCCAATCAAACCATTCAACCAATAAAATCAATCAGACTGTGATGACTAGTCTTAGTTCTTGGTTGCCAACTTAACAACATCTGGAATTAACTAAAACTCGGATGATGGATACACCTGTAAGGACTTTTTCTTGGCTGAATAATTTGAGGTGAGAAGACCACCTTCAATCTGGGTCACAAATTCTGGTGGCAGCCCATACAAAGGACATGAAAGAAGGAAGTGCTTCCTTTTTGCCTGCTTGCCCTCATTCCTGACGGTTGGCAAGTTCATTCCATCACTGGTGTTAGAGACTGCTTCTTCAGGATTCCATGTGTAGTCAGCATATAGCAGCCGAGACATCCAGCCTCAGGAACCAAACAACTATTGTACTCTTGAATTTTCTGTCAGGAGATAGCCACTGTTGAACTAGTCTGACCACAACCTGTAAGCCACTCTTATAAATAGCATATATATATTTGTGTGTGTGTGTGTGTGTGTGTGTGTGTGTGTGTGTGTGTGTGTACTCTATCAGTTCTGTTTCTTCAGAGAATGCTGACTAATACACAGATGAACAGGATCAAATCAATCAACCAATCAGTCAACCAATTAATCAACCAATCAAAACATCAAATCAATCAGTCAGTCACTGTACTGATCTAAATGATACTCTACTCTGTGTACTCCTTCTATCAACGTTTATTGCCTAAAATCTGGGGTAGGACATGGGTTGGATCACATGTCCCTCCCTTTAGACAGTGTCTTTTATCACAAGAGGGAAAGGTAATGAGTAACAAGGAGAAGTAAAGCAATAATGAATGTGATGATCATTTGGAACAAGGTCACAGTGGATATTCTTCCCAGTGCCACAGCACACAATACATGCTAGCTCCCTCAATGTTTTAATTAGGTTTAGTTGGTGATTCTGTATGTTTTACCTGGCATGCTTGCTTTGAGTCACTATTGAATTGCATCCTGTTTTGTCAAATGGGTTTCTTTTAGCCCACCAAGTGCATTAAAAAGTCTAAAAGAAAAAGAAATAAATCCCTTAAAATCCCCCCCAAAAAATAAAAAAAAATAGACGATGAATAGATAGTAACTTTGTCTTTCGCAGAAGAGAGAAATAGAAGTTGGAAAAATCCAGTAACCTGAAACTCATGTGGATGCTGATCTAGCCCCACAGTTTCCGTATCTCTGTAACTCAAAAGAGGACCACAGGCTGCCTCTTGGGAGAAATAGTGTAAGTTACCTTTCCCCCAGTTTTGTGCTCCTTTACACTCTCCAAATTCAATTAACATGGAACTAGTTTATCTTTAAAAGCTGTAAAAGGGAAACACATTCAACTTGGCTTGAGCCTCTACACCGTTACCAGCAGGCTGCTGTGTGCCTGGATCCTTGCTTAAAATGGGTTAATTACAGCACTGGGTTCTTTCATATTCCGCCAGAGCTTTGCTTCAAATCTAATTTCTCAAAGTATATTGCTAGACGCTAATGAAAACCTGAAGAGACACACGCATTCAGGAGATGTATAGCCAATGAATTTCCTGTTGTTTTTATACTGAACAACTTTTTTATATCCTAACATTTTTATGCCAGCTATGAAAAAGATAAATAAATATTTATGACACTCACTCAATTCCACAGTAACTACTAAGTTGCTGGTGTTCTCAAATCTGGATTGAAATGTGCATATTTCAGTGGCTGGGAGTCTCACCCTTCAATGAGAAAGCCTGGCAGCACTGTCATTAGGGCCCTAGACTACTCATTTGACACGCTGCAAGGACATGGCTTGAGAGCAGAACGTAAGGGGCTTAATTATGGTGGCTGCAGCAGAGGCGAATACAGACTTCAGTGCTGCCGAGCCAAGAGCCAAGAGCATGCCAGCATCACTGTGGACAAGGGCTCTGCTCGGGCATTTACCATGTATCCGCAATGTTTAATCACAAAAGACAAACAAGGTGACTGAGAAAATAAAAATAAACAAGGGCCAATTCCCACCACTTTCAACTATCTTGCAAAAGTTTTGTCATTTCCTAAGAAATGGTCCATTTTTCCCCCTTTGGTATATTGATTGAATTTCCTCTGGTAAATTTATATATAATCATAACCTACTATTTATGAAGAAGAGGCCAGAAATTCACCAGTAGGTGCTGGATAAGCTAAAAAACTGTAACATATTTCTGCTTGTTTGTTTAATTTAGTGCCTGATCTTCAGAGGGGGTCTCTCTCTCTCTCTCTCTCTCTCTCTCTCTCTCTCTCTCTCTCTCTCTCTCTCTCTCCCCCTCCCTCCCTCCCTTCCTCCTTCCCTCCTTCCCTCCCTCTCTCTTTCTACTTCAGCATGCCTCAGTCCAACATTCCCCACAGTAACCACCAGCTGAGCTGAACAGTGGTTTGGTTCTTCTGGTCTATTTTACTCAAGGAGACCCATCCTTGTAGTTCTTATAACAGAAGAGATTTGTAAGACAATTAATATACACCACACCTGATACAGTTTCATTACACCCAAATAAACCCAGCACTATTTCTCCACAGACTGCTATTTCACTATGGGCCAGAGGAGAACCTGGAAAGGCAAAATCACATTTCTAAGACTTAGTGACCACTATTGGCTCTGCTGACCTTTCAGCCTCATTTTCCCTGACTCCTGCATCCCTGCTCTATACACATACTAATGATCCACTTGTCCCAAATCACTCAGGATTCTCCATACAAAATGGTGTGTTCCACGGCCATCATTATGACCCTCTGCCCCAGAAGGTCTTGTCTTCTGTAGTAGATTGTATGCACTTAGAGGATGAGTGCAGCCTGTGCCACACATCAGATAATCCTGGAGCCCAGCACTAACAACTCACTCTCAAAATGCATAACTGAGAGGCTGACCCTTCCAGATTCCAGAAAAATTCATCCCCTGGTGTTTGCATTGTACTGGGCCAACAGCTTACTTATTTCCACTTCACTATTTGTTGCTAGAGAGCTTGTGTCTTTTTCATATGGTCATATCCACAGAGCACACTATTGTGCACAGAACTGTGCACCAACTCAATAAATTCTGAGTGAACAGATGACATAATGAAGCAGAGAGTCACTTCATATAAATCTTTACTTTCTATAATAGATAATGAAGTAGTCACGTCCCTCCCCCTCATCATTATCGCCTCTATCATTGAGACCCAGCAGGCACAGCTCAGAGCACAGAGTCCAGATACATGCCTTTTCATGGATGTAGCTGAAGTGCAGGCTAGGGGAAGAAGAGGGTTGCAATCCCACCCACAATGATTATTCTGCATGTTTCCATTGCATGTTTCACTCTTTCAAATCCTTCCATTTTAAATATAAAATGAAATAATGACTTGTTTAGGTAACAGTCATCATGATCTTAGTACCTGTTATATGCTCAGAAGACAGTTCACTAAACAATATATGCAGAATTCAATTCTGGCCCTGACATGCTTGATGTCTTTACCTACAGAACATCTCTCATCTCTCCTTCCTCTGGAGTTTTCTGTAAGTTATGGATTAATAAACTTTGCCTAAGAATATGGCTTTATGAATCTTGCAAAATATGTCAGAAGAAGAAAATCTTTTCTTATTCATCCCCAACATGAATTACAGCCTCCAAAGTCCCATGTGGGCTGACAACAAATGACATTGCTCTCCATGGCAAATTGTGTTTGGGGTGGTAGTTGTTCCCTTTGTCCAGTGGGATTTGGAGTAAATAAATATCAAACTGCCTCCTAACGCGTGAGAAAAACAAAGGCCACCTAGGTCACAACAAACCAGACTGGGTTCTTGGGATAGAAAGAGAAAAATGTAGCACAATATGGCATTAAGTCAAGCCCCTCCTGTTCAAAGTCATCTTTACAAACTGCTACAAAGGCACAGAGGTCTGTCATCACTCAGCCACTGAGTTCTTGCACACAAAAGCAGCTCCTTTTCAAGGGAGGCGCTGTGTGGCTGCATGTGACCGAGTCTAGGTTTCTGAAGGTGGAAGATAAGGAACAGAAGAGCCATCATGGGTAGCACAGTGTGCACCAGGCACAAATCTAATTGTGCTAAGTACATTATTTCTTTTGACTTACAAAATAACCCAGCTAGAGGGATGGAGCTCATATGGTAGAAAGCTTGCCTAACCATGCATGTGAAGCTCTGGGTCCAGTCCCCATGAATCCAGACAAGACAATGCACACCTGTAGTTCCAGCACTTGGTAGGTAGAGGCAGAAAAAACAGAAGTTCAAGGTCATCCTCACCTACATATCAAATTCAGTGCCAGCCTGAGTTGCATGAGGCCCTGTCTCAAACAAACAAACTCCCATAATAATCACTGTTGACTAAGACTTGGAAAGTTAAGGGTTTGCCCATGGCTACAAACTAGTTATTGGTCAAGTCTCTGACTGACCACCTGTAAAATGAGGTAGTAACGGCTTTACTACCCACCCTGCCCATAGTTAGAGCTGTTCTGAAGACCAGATGAGAAGACTTTTGAAAAGTGAGGGGAGTGGGGAGAGGAAGAGAGGGGAAAAGGGAAAGGGAGGAGACAGGGAGAGAGAGAAAGAGAAAGAGAAAGAGAAAGAGAGAGAGAGAGAGAGAGAGAGAGAGAGAGAGAGAGAGAGAGCGCACATGTGTAGATATGTGAAACACCACACAAATGTCAAATTACTGAAGCTAGAATTTGTAATACCTAGGTATCTGAAATTTTCCCTCAATTCCATCCAACACTTAAATGCCTGAATGTATATAATCAAAGAATCAGACCAAACAGGACATTTATCTACCACAAAGGGTAAGTCAATGGTTTGAGTTCCAAAAGAAACCCAAGCTTACAACATGTGTACCAGACTCCTCCTTAAGTACTCTCCTTACCTACAGAGTGGGTGGGCTGCCCTGCCAGAGTGCAGGGGCCCATCTAGCTCTGACAGTCCATGACTGTAGGGGATCTTGGTGTATACTTCAACCACTATACTATAACCACATGCCACTGACCTACAGTTCCACTCATTCCTTCTCTATCATTTGGAGACATCGTTCACAAACCTTGTCCCAATTTTCTGCTATGTGATGGGTTCTACAGGGAAATTTTATGTTGGGCTTTAGAAATTCTGCATATACTACACCTCTGTCTTAGGGTTTCTATTGCTGTGAAGAGACACCATAACCACAGCAACTCTTATCAAGGAAAATATTTAATTGGGGTGGCTCACTTACAGTTTCAGAGGTTTAGTCCATTATCATCATGGCTAGAGGCATGGTGGCTGGAAGTACAGTGATGTGCAGTCAGCCATGATGCTGGAGAGGTAGCCAAGTGTCCTATGTCTTGACTTGAAGGCAACAGGAAGTAGTCTGTGACACTAGGAGTAGCTTGAACATAGAAAACCTCGAAGCCCACCCCCATAGTGACATACTTCTTCTAACAAGGCCACACCTACTCCAACAAAGCCACTCCCTTTGGGGGCCATTTTCTTTCAGACCACCACAAGCTCTTACCCTTTTATTTGTAATATCCTTACCCAGATTTGTGGTGACACCCTGTAATCAAATAAATTCTTCACTGTTCCCAAAGCAAAATGCATGGCCAGTAGCACAGAAAGGAATCAGAAACAGATAGCTGATTTGTGTCCCCTAGGGCAGGCTCAGCCTAGGCCTTACCACTAAGTGAGTTTCAAAAATGTTGGGTCTTCAGAGGTTCTCAGGTTCTGGAACTATAACAGGCCTGTGTATGCTAGCAGCCACCACACTCACCAGGACAACAGTACAGTACTCAAGGCACCTATGACAAGATAGAGCCACTGGGGTATAGTGAGTGCCATTCCTGGCATGAGGATGGGTGGGCTCTGGAGAGAAAAGGAGAAATGAGGAGCTAAGCAAATCCAAGTGCTTCCTTCAGCTGACTTCCTGCAACTCTACAATTTCAATAAGCATTTCTGCAGGAGACAGAATCATGAGCCACATAAGGACATTCTGATGAACCAACACCATGAAGTCTGTGGAAGTACATACACCCCATGATCTCAAACTGTTTTGTTAAGCATTGCAACTGTCTTTCCCTAGCATATGAACAAACCCTTTGCCTTTTTCTACCGGATCCATTCCTGGTTCCTACTGATCCACTTTCCTGCTTTGTTGGGTGTTTCAGGAAGTTGGGCTAAACTACATTTCTCAGGCGCCACTATGGATTGATTCCACCGGAAAGGGTGACAGGGGACAGGAGGAGGGAAGAGAAGTCAGCATGTTTCCCTGTTTTATTCTGTCTCGCGGAAATATCTCCAGAGTAGCTGAGTCCTCCAGTGGTCCAGCATAACCCCTGTGTGCCACCCACTCCCATCTCACAGCCTGCTTTGCCTCTGGCTGTCTTCCAATGCTGCTGCCCTTCTGGCCCCACAGCCTCTTCAGAGCCCCTCCCACCTCAGATACACCACATAGTCCTGGTACCTGGAGGTCCAGACTGGCTGACTTCTTGCTCTTGCTAATCTTTGCCATTTCCTTCTGTTTAACACTTTTAGTTCTTCTAACACCTGTGTGACTTGTTTCCTGTATTAGATCTTTCCTGTTAAGCTGCCTGGTGTGGATATCCCAACTAGACTGTCACCAATAGAGAATCATTAAAATGATTAAATTCTGCTTGGCAGTCATGGTTGTGGGGTGAAGGAGATCTCTGCTGCTTGAAGTGTGCTCAAGGATAACACAGAGAGATACTCTCACCCAGACATAGTGACACAAAGTGCCTGGAAGAGTTTTAGACTTTGATTTTCAAGTGGCTACAGAGAATCTGCTAAGCCAACAATCATGCATATAAAATATTTACATGACTATGAGATTTGATAAGAAGCTAGAAGTCTCCTCTTGACTATCCCCCCAGTGCTTCCCACCCCACCAGAAAGATTGACAGACATATAGGGAGCAAGCCACACTCCATCAGCCATGCAAAATCACACCCCAAACCTTCGGGGGATGAAGCCTTTGGCAGGTGCTAGTGATTTCATGACACTCCTTTGGTCCAAGAAAATGTGGAAGAAGGGGGGACAGGAAGATGGCTCAAAGTGTAAAAGAACTACCTCTGAAGCCTGACCACCTGACTTCAATCCATGGAACCTGTGCAACAAGGCCGGATGTGAGGTGCACACCTTTAATTCTAGTGCTTCTACGCAAAATATGAGGTGAGGACCAGAGAAGCACATGGAAGCTCTGAACCAGCTCGCCTAGGGCCGGCAGGACTGGAGTGTGCGGGACTGGAGTGTGCAGGACTGCAGTGTGTGGGACTGGACCGTGCAGGACTGGAGTGTGCAGGACTGGACTGTGCAGGACTGCAGTGTGCAGGACTGGAGTGTGCAGGACTGCAGTGTGCAAGACTGGAGTGTGCACGACTGCAGAGTGCAGGATTGGAGTGTGCAGGACTAGAGTGTGCAGGACTAGAGTGTGCAGGACTGGAGTGTGCAGGACTGGAGTGTGCAGGACTAGAGTGTGCAGGACTAGAGTGTGCAGGACTGGAGTGTGCAGGACTGGAGTGTGCAGGGATGGGGTGTGCAGGACTGCAGTGTGCAGGACTGGAGTGTGCAGGACTGGGGTGTGCAGGACTAGAGTGTGCAGGACTGGAGTGTGCAGGACTGGAGTGTGCGAGGACTGCCGTGTGCAGGACTGCAGTGTGCAGGACTAGAGTGTGCAGGACTGGAGTGTGCAAGACGGGAGTGTGCAGGACTGGAGTGTACAGGACTGGGGTGTGCAGGACTGGAGTGTGCAGGACTGGAGTGTGCAGGACTGAGGTGTGCAGGACTGGAGTGTGCAGGACTGCAGTGTGCAGGACTGGAGTGTGCAGGGATGGAGTGTGCAGGACTGCAGTGTGCAGGACTGCAGTGTGCAGGACTGGACTGTGCGGGACTGCAGTGTGCAGGACTGCAGTGTGCGGGACTGCAGTGTGCAGGACTGGAGTGTGCAGGACTGGAGTGTGCAGGACTGCGGTGTGCAGGACTGGAGTGTGCAGGACTGAGGTGTGCAGGACTGCAGTGTGCAGGACTGGAGTGTGCAGGACTGCAGTGTGCAGGACTGGAGTGTGCAGGACTGGAGTGTGCAGGGCTAGAGTGTGTAGGGATGGAGTGTGCAGGACTGCAGTGTGCAGGACTGGAGTGTGCAGGACTGCAGTGTGCAGGACTGCAGTGTGCAGGACTAAGGCATGCAGGACTGGGGCATGCAGGACTGGGGCATGCAGTGCAGCAGAAGCAAGAGAGGCCCTGCCTCAGCAAGGTGGCGGGACAGAACTGAGTCCTGCAACTTGTCTTCTGAGCTCCACACACACTAATAATGTTTTTATTAAATGAGTAGGAGGGAAGAGAGGAAGGACAGAGGGAAGGCAAGGAAGGACAGAGGGAAGGAAGGACAAAGCACCGTTTCTAAACGAAGCACTAAAACCTTGTCCCCAAAGGCAACGCCTAAGGAAACTCTACTATGGGACACTTTTTTCCTCTACTCTAAAAACAATTCTGCTAGACTTCAAACCCAACAAGAATTAATGGTGGACCTCTTCCATATCCAAGCAAGGGAGCATAAAAGGCAGGGTCCTCCTGGAATCCTTGATCTTTAGAGACATCTAGGTTGACAAATTGGGAGAGGCAGGTGAAGTCATCTTGAAGTGGGGTGCTAAGAGTCCTACACTCAGGGTAAAAGGGTGCTAAGACAAGACTAACCTTAGCTGTTGGACCTTTAATTAAGAGAACAATGAAGGCCCAGTTCCCCATACCCTGCCCACAGCACCTCTTCCTCCAGCTGTGCTGACTTATGGCAACACAAACAAATCAAGACCTCATTCTCCACTGAGACATGCAGGGCAGTGGGTATGCACCAAACGGCCTCACTCATGTGACCCCCCACAACAGACTATGTACAGAGCAATCTACTGGGTTACCCAAGTGGTCACCTCTTCTTTCCTTTAACCTTGTTTCATATGTGGCAGGCTCCTCACATCAACCTGAACTAACACTGCACCTGCTATTCCATTCCAGGGACACAAACAAACAGCTCAAATTAAAATAGGGGGGACACGGGCAAGGAGCAAGGAGGGGTGGAAATTTTATGAATACAGATGTTTTAAGAGGTAGTTCTGGAAAGGAGTGAATAACTGATCTAAAATAAACATCTTACTAAAAGGGGGAAAAACTAAATAAATAAATAAATAAATAAATAAATAAATAAATAAATAAATAAATAAATTTAAGAAAGCAGGAGGACAAGTAGGGAAAGAGTCACACCACAGGGAAAGGCAGTGGAGATGAGGGAACAAAGGGGAGGAGAGGCTGACAGATGTCACTTCGCTCAGTTCTCCCACCTGACCCTTCTTCACAGATGACAAGTAACAATTTCCACCTAGAACCGTGGCTCCCGACAGCATTGCACTCTACTGCCATCATACTCCATTTGAAAATCTTCAATGATCAGGCAGTGTTGGCAAGTGTGCTGGTCTGGATGCAAGGAGCCCAAGCTCTCCAACCTAGTTCAAACATCTGTTTTCAACTCCCCAGACCTGAAGTTCTTTACTTAAAAAGCAGGACTGACTGAACTTCAGTCATCCGAGAAGCTAAAACTGTTTGTTTTTTTTGTTTGTTTGTTTGTTTGTTTTTGCCAGAACTTGCCCCTCAAGGAGGCAGGAGATCACCACCGTCTGCCTGAAATGCAGCACAGTAGCACAACTCGATCTGGCTCACCAGCCCCAGCTCCCAACACTCATGTCAGCCTGGGCATCTTCATGGCTTAGATACAAAGTGTTCCCCAAATGCTCGTGTATTAAAGGCCTGATCCCCAAAGCAGCAATGCGGTAGGACACTGAGAGAGGAGTAGATCACGAGGGTACTAACCCAGTCAAAGAACACTGAGGAATTAGTAGTTGAGTGGGCTGTGAGGTGGGAGGCACACTGAGTGTACAGATTAACCTCCGTTGTCAACGTGAATGGATTTACAATCCTTAGAAGATGACACTCCGGGTGTGTCATGGAGGCATCTCTAGAGAGGCTTAACTGAGGAGGGAGACCAACCCATTCGGAGAGAAGGCAGCACCGTGCCATGGGCTGGGGTCCAGACCAAATAAAAGGGGCGGGAGGAGTTAACTGAACACCAGAATATACCTCTCCCTGTTTCTTGAGCACAGATACGACATGACCAGTGGCCTCCCTCTCCTATAGCGTGACTTCCTCATCATCACAGACTGTACCCCCAAACTGTGAGCCAACACAGTCCTTCCTTCTCCGCACTGCTTTCGCCAGGCGTTTCGTCACAGCAACGAGTGAAGAAACACTGGAGACTTGCCTTTGAAGGCTGGATGGCATTAGCTTCTGTCTCCTGCTCTTACTCTTGCTTGCTCTGATGTCTGGCTCCTAGAAGGTGAGCAGCTTTGTTTCACTTTGTGCTCCCTGCAATGCCACTGTGACCATGGACTGGAAGCTATGAAACTGTAAGCCAGAAAGACCTTTTTCTCCTGTAAGTGGATTACTTCCGGGTGTTTTGTCACCGTAACAGAAGGCTGACAAACACAACATCTCACCAAAAGGGAAAGGTATCTTATCCCCTCACAAAGCTAGGAAACCAAGAGATCGTTTTCAGAACTCCCAAATGAGCAAAATGAGCAGCTGCAATGCCAGTTCACCACCCCTTAGGCTGCCATCCCTCAGAATTTCCATCTGACCACTGGGATCAACATCTTTAAACCCCTGGTACTGTAAGTCTGCAGAGGAGGACAAAGAGCCACAGCGATTCTCTTAAGGCTGATCAAAAGCAAATATCTGAAGCAACTAGTACATGGTAAACCCCGCGCTAATCTCTGCTCTTTTTCCTCTCCTGGTTCAGAGAAAGCAGCATATGATAAAAAGCTACTACAAAGCTAGGAAATATAATTTTTAAAGATAGTGTTTACACTAGCAAAAATATAAAGCATAGTAGAATAAATCTAACAAGAAAGTGCATCCCTCCTGGAGAAAACTATCAAATGTTCGGAAAGATATTAAATAACTAAATTAATGCAGTTACTGTATTTATAGATCCAAAGATTCAGTATCATGATGTCGTCACTCTCAGTCCATAAATTTAATCTTATATAAATCAAATCTCAAGAGTATTGAGAATTTAAAATCTTAAAATATAGATGGAAGGGAAAAGTTGACACCCTTCTGGAGAGGACAATGTGGGGAATTTGTATTGTCAAATATGAAGGTTTATTATAAAGCTACAATAGTAAATGCTGGTTTGAGGAAAAGAACAGAAAAAGGTGTCTAGAAACTGGATCTAAATGTCAAAAGTGATTTTTTTCATATTAAATAAAAATTAGATCAAATTCCCACATCACAACACCACACATCCAACACTCCACAGGAGTAACAGAGCCTACTTAGATACAGCAAAATAATGAAGCTTTTAGAAGACAATGAAGGAGAATATCTTTATGACATCAAGATCTGAAAAAAGTCTTTCTCAAACAGGACATAAAAACTGCCAACTATGAAAGATTGATAAATTCAGTTACATTAAAATTAAGAAGTTAGAAAGCCGAAGATGGGCGAGTACCCAACTTCTACGTGGTCTATAAATCTATTCAGCTTCCCAAAGGAGTAAATTACAGCAAGCTTATTGCATTCATTGAGATGACACTCTAATAACGTACACCAGAACCTATACTGAGCATATGGTCGGTCCATCTTGGACTTTATCCCCAATTGGATTACCTGTGTGCATTTCCACTTTAAACCTGAGTACCTTTGAATGGTGATGAGTTTGTATTTAGATTTCTGTGAATAGGCATACAAAGCTGCTCAGAATAAGGTGACCCACAATTCAAGACAAGCACTACTATGTGTCATTGTGATACTGCATACGTATTAGTGACACTACATGGGTACTAGTCACCAATCAACCCAGAGGTTAATAACCATACAGAATCCTCTCTCCCTAGACCCTATGTGCTTTCTTTTACATTCATATTCATTCACATCACAGAGTTCATTCTTGCTCTTCTATCTGTTGCTATCTGCTAGGATGTAACTATCAGCCTCAAAAATGTCTTTACCACCAAAAAACACAGTCAAGAAACCCTAGGGGTGGGCTATTTGCACAATCAGTTTTCAGGCCCAAGGGAGAAGCTAATCTGCTGCCTCCCAAAAAGCCATGCTTTGGTCCCAAAAGCAACCCCAGTGAACCTCTAAAGGGCCTTCATTCTGCCACTATGCCTCCTTCGTCAGTATTCTGCTCTTCATGAGACAGGCTGATAGGTATACAGTAACATGAATGTAAGGTGAGGACATTTAGAAAGAAAAACAGCGTTTGTATTCGATAGAGCCTATGCACTTAGGCAGGAAAATGCCCCTTCCATATGTCAAGACAGATACTCCTGTTGTCATGAGAGTAGCTAACTACAACACTCTGCTACTGGGAGCTATTTCTTGAAGACTTCAAGGACAGAACCCTCATAAACCTTCCAAGTATTTAGTGTCAGGGTGAGTAATAATTAGCATGATGATTTATAACTTTCCTCTTCTACTGAAAGTATCTTCCCGGAGTAGACATGGATGGTCCCACTCTATTCGCTTTTTACTGGAGCTGACAGGACAGACAGCTCTTATTCTTGATCCTATAAGTTGTCAGTTACACAGACAAATACCTTTATATCAGATAACTGTTGTCTTTCTCTCCCAAACCCATACCACAAAAGTAAAGAGGTATAACAAAAGTTTAGGATTGCTGACCACATGTTTCAGTATCATCTAGTTGTGTGTATGTGTGTGTGTGGGGGGGAACAGTTTAGTCTTTTTACCTCAGTCAACTTAATGAACCGCATGAGACTACACATACTCACTACAATTCCACAGGAATTTACTGAGCATCAACCATACTCCAAACACTAGAGTTAAAAGTAAATTCCATGCTTCTTTACTACTAACAAATGTAACTTATTCCAGGACACTTATTGGAAAAGCCACTTTCTCTTCATTACCTAAGAATTATCTAGACACTGAATGGGAAGTCATTGGAATATTTATATTTATATATATATATATATATATATATATATATATATATATATATAAAAGTGTTTTTTTTTCCGAAGAGCATATTAAAAGATCATTTGGAATGGTGATGGTCAAATTTAGGATGGAGGGGGGATGCTAAGATTAGAGAGCATGACGAAGGGGCTTCATTTGTGTTTGCACGGCCACATTTCCTTAGCTGAGAGGCAGCTACCCAAGTTTCAAAGATAATATACTGTTATCTAAATTTTGCATAGTTCTTGGTCTCTTCTACTGTTCTGGTTTGAAGGAGAAATGTCTCCCCTAGGCTCTTGGGTTTGAACACTTGGTCCTCAGTGGGTAGCACTAGTTGGGAAGGTTGTGAAGCCATTTAGGGGCTAAGCCTTGCTAGAGAGGAAGCGGGTTCCGAGGACTTCTGGGTCTTCAGGCCTTGTAACCTGGTCCCAGTTCTTCTTCACTCTCTGCTTCCTTGAGTACAGATGATCAGTGAGTCTCCCACCTGGCGCCATGCTTTTCCTGTCAGTAGCCAGGTCCTCGCCACAATGATTGACTGTATCTACTTGGAACTGTAAGCCAAAATTAATCCTTGCTCCTTGCATTGCTTTTATCCAACAGATACACCAATATTCCAAATCACGCCTGTTACTTTCCTATTGAAAATCTTTCTAAAATCTTTATATTCCCCCACAAACCTTCCCCTGCCCCTCCTACCTGCCTCATCAATGACTGAAGAACCTCTTGGAACCAGAGGATTTGGTGCTAGAGTTTGGCAGATGCACTCATGTGAGAGGCTGGAGAGGTAGCCTATGAAGATCGTGGGAGGCGGTGGGACCAGGAGATGGATACACAGGGAAGAGGTTGGATCTCTGGGGCCATGCTGTTGAAGGGGATATTGGAAGCCCGCCCTTTGCCTCTTCCTCTGGGTTTCCCATCCACCATGAAGTGAACAGCTGTTCCACCAGTGGTTTTCACCACAGGCCCTGCCCAACACCAGAAAACAAAGAAAAAGACTGAAATCTGATAACCTGATCCAAAGTAAGCCTCCCTGCTCTTTAAGTATACTGCTCCCTAGGAGCAGGGACTCCGCCTTCCAAATGGTTCAGGGCATGGACTTATTTGCACTCTGAGCACTCTTCCTCTTGATTTACTCGAAAAGATCTTGGGAATCATGAGTGTTGCCCAGAACTCAGCTAGGAAACATGCTCCATGGAAAATGCTTTCAACCACATATCTACTTTATAACTGCATCCACTTGTACCCATCTCCAAACCTTGACACTGCCATGCAGTTCACTTGGTCTGGACTCCTGCTAAGTCCAGAGAAGCTCCTAGTCAGATTTCGAGGCCCAGATGAAATGCCAGCTTCCCCACTCTCATCATCCTCCAAAAGACTACCAAAAGCTTCAATGGCTAAACAGATATTTTCCGTACCACATCTTATGCTGTAGCAGTCTTTCATGCATGAGGCTGCAGTCTTTGATGGCAGGCTGCATGCATCTTTACATCCTGGTACTATTCACAGTACCTAGCACAGAGCCAGAAGCAGCTGGTATTCCAGGAACATAAGTGGACATAGGACTGATACCTCTCCATAAGACTGGAATTTTCTTCCTTAATTGCCCAGAAGCCCTGTGTATTCATGAATTTCTGTTGCTAATACTATGAGTATAGACTGAGTAAGTTTCAATATGAACAGGTTCCTTTTGGCTTATGGTTCTGCAAGTCCAAGGTCTTGGGATAGCATCTGGAGATTAATGATGGGTGATGTCGCTCTGTATACTGTGAATATGTGTTGCTCTGATTGGTTGATAAATAAAGCTGTTTGACCAATGGTGAGGCAAAATAAGGTTAGGCAGGACATTCTAACTAGAGAGAGAGGAAGGAGAAAGAGCTGCTAAGGAGATGCTGCTAGACACCACCAAGAGAAACAAGATGGAAAGGTACCAGTAAGCCATGAGCCATTTGGCAAAGTATAGATTTATAGAAATGGGTTAATTTAAGATGTAAGAGCTAGCTAGCAAGAAGCCTTCCATGGCCATAGTTTAAAAATAATATAAGCCTCTGTATGTTTATTTGTGTCCCAGCAACTATGGGACCCGCGGGTGAGAGAGATTTGTCATGCCAGGCGGGACCAGAAAAACTTCAGCCACAGATTAATGCTTCCAGATTCCCAAAGTGGCTACGTCATTGCACAGGATGGGAGAGGAGTGAGTATTTGTCTCTTCTTTAAAGGCACCAGGATGGAATCAACAGGCTTCTATCACAATGACTGGATTCTAATCACTTCCCACAGGCAATATCCACATTTGTATTTAAGTTCTCCACCTCTAAATATCTCACAATTTCTGCCAAACTTCAATACGTGGAGCTTGGGGGACGACGCTCAAACCACAGCGCTCCAATGCAGATCAGTAACTTGTCAGTCTTTGTTTTCAGCTGTAACACTAACAAGATTAAAAACAACCAGACATAAAGATTTCCTGAAACAAAGACGGACAGCAAAAGCAGGAGAGGCAGAGAGACGGGGAAGGAGGGAAGGACTAAACTGAAGGATGGTGAATCAACAGATTATGGCCCAGTTGGGAGAGTAGGAGACTGACCACTGAGAGACTGAGAGACAGGAATGAAGCCTGGAACAGATGGAAGAATAAGAGTGTGGCAAGTCTCCCCGCAGAGGGTCGTCAGCACTGCTGGAAATGGGTTAACTGTGCTCCGACTGCAGCTGTCTAGGGAAGCCACCCCCGTCCTTATCCCTAACCCAAGCAGCCCACCTCTACACACAAAACTTCCATCATCTGGGCCGTGAGCTCTTCTACTCAGCAGAATTTTATTTCTGTTTTCCTTGCGCTTTATGAGAATCCCCCACTGGCATTGCAGATTGGTTATATATGTCAGGTTCAAATAAAATAAAATAATAATAATAAAAGCAAGCTGGCAATTTCTTTCCAATAGAATATGCTGCATATTTCATGAAATAGAAGCCAAAGGAGTTTTATGATTCCTGAACCAAAACCTCTCCACATCTGAGGACTAAATGGAAGAACAACACAATGGGAATGTCACAGAAAAAAAAAAAAAAGGAACCTGAACATTTGCTCTCCAACCTCAGGGAATTTCAGGTGATTAACTGGCATAATAGGTTTCTCTGTTCTGCTTTGTGTTTACATGAGTTCGTATCCTGACATGCATTTCTTAGATGGAACACAGTGCTAGTGCTCATGGATATGAATGTATATTCCCCACTCACACTCCTTTCTCTGTACAGAATGTCTGGCTGGTTCCTGCTCTTAGCCTGACAGCAACTTCCCCGCCAAGTGTTATTTATATTTTCAAGCCACTTCTCCATCCTGGTACAGAAGGCAATCTGGCCTGGTAGAAGGAGCACTGTGCGAAGAGTCCAAGGACTCTGGGCTACAACAGTGCCTCTCACCTGCAAAATCATGTTATCTTTTCTAGCCTGTGTCTCCCCTGTCCTGCCTCAATCTGTGAACTGGGCAAACTGACTTATCCCTTAAGAATTCAATCAAAGCAAGCCAAGTTATTCTGCTCAGAACAAGTACAGAAGAGGGAGGGGATGTGACAATTTCAGCACGATGTTCACGTCCACCATTGCTTTTCACACAGTGGATGTGCATAAGGCCACATGGCCAGTAAAAACATCAAGAAACAAACTGTTCACTGGAAATCTTGAAATCAACCTCTCTGGTTAGCAAAACTGGCACAAAAAGAGAGAGTGTGTTCATTGCCAAGAGGATTTTACCTCATCTGAAGGACAATATTCCTAGTTCGTCATAGTAAATATTTCCTGCTAGGCACTTTCTCCTGATCCTTCACAACAACAGTTATGAAATAGGTACTACTGTTCTAGAATGAACAAAACTAAAGGACAGAACAGTGCTTGCAGAGCTGGGGTGGCTGAAGTCTGTAACAGGGTGACTCAGCCACTCCTGCCGAATTCATACCACCTGTGATTCCCACCTCTTGGTCTGAGTATTTGTTTACAACAGCAGTCACTGACAGTAGCAATGACACCCTGCTAATTAACTGCCTAATCAATTACTTGCTGATTAATTACCTAATTAATAAATATTTCCACAGAGTAGATAGCTATGACCCAATACCAACCAGTACCTTCTAGAAGCTCTAGCGAAGTCACAAGTGTTTACAGTGCAACCATCAGCCCATTGACTTGCTGGTAGTAAAGCCACGCCCATGTGTGTTGACTGCATGCAAAATGGGAAAATCTAGAGCCAGCTTCCACAAGAGGTCTTATCGTTGCTTTGTGTCAGGATGAGAGTTTACAGAGGCCCTGGAAGTAGCTCATTTCCCCTCCCTATCCAGAGCAGCACTACCTGTGGTTTGGGTGGACCCTGGAGCTACATGGGGTGGATGGGTTTAAGTTCCCTTATCTCCTATGTGATGTCAGTTTAATGGCCAGATTTGCCTGTGCCCAGCTCCCTGTCTAACAAACAAGAATAAGATTGAAAGAATGTTTTGTTTGAAAGATGAAGTAAGGTAACTCATGCCAAGTGCTGAGAAGGGTACCGGGCCCTTATTCGGGACTCAGGAAGGTTATTCTTGTTTTTGTTACTATAAGGAATGACTTGTCAAACATCATAAGGGAAATCTGGATCTAATCCTAGCCTTCCAATTACAAAAGCCATCCCTACTCCTTACCCAATTTCCATGCTATTACTAAAATTTACCATTCTCTTGAAATCCTACTAAGTGCCAAAAAACTCAAGGACAGGATTTTCTCTTAAAACTGATACAAGACCCACAAGGAAAGTCCTAGCTTTGCAGATGATGACAGCCAAGTTGTGAGAAGTCACGTGATTTATTCTTAATTGCTGAAGTGGTGAACGTCTTTTGTCACCAGTGACTAGCGAGTGAGGTAAGATTCAGTGAGTCCTAAATAACACTTAAAGTTTCTGGCAACACCCTTTAATGCATGCTATCTGTTACAGTGCCATCTAAAAGACATCACCCGTGCTTCCCTGCTTTATGTTTGACTTGAGTGAATTATCAAAATGAAATGCTGCCTCAAATAGATTCTTCATCTGCCTACAGCATGGCTCCAAGCCTTGAAAACCCACCAAATGCAATTTTAAGATGGGTACATGATCACATACAAAGCCAAACACCCACCTGCTTGAGAAAAATGACTTTGGAGGGCAAAGGGGACAGAAGCAGCAGCTTCCTCTGGGGCTCTGGGGAGGAGAAAAACGAACAATAAGGGATAGAAGCTCTCCCCTGCAGCCTCACACAATGGTGTTTCTTGCAAATGAGACATACTGTGGAACAGCCTGTGAGATGGGATTCGTCAACAATGAGTAATTTTTATTCAGATTTTATTGTGGAGTACAATGAACATGATTAAATGTTTCAGACAAGCCTATTCAGACCTTAAGAAAACCGCCAAAAAATAATAAATAAATAGAATCCTCAACTAAAAAAAATCATCTTTCAAGTCCGATTTCGGGAGATCTAATTGCCCAGTTCATGAGCAGAAGCACATCTTCACTTGCGAGCCACCTGGTTCCCAGGAATAGAGTAACAACATGTTTTCATTTCCCACTTTGGTCTCTTCTCTCCTGCGGCAGATCCTGCGCTGCCAAATAGTTACAAAGTCTGTCCTTTCACATCACCGCATTTGAACTTCCTAAACCTCTAAGAGGGCCCGTGTGTATGGAAAAGAACAATAGCACTTCAAAAGCCATTTCTGAGAGTTCTTCAATACTCCATTTGAATGCTAGGGTTTCAATCAAGGACAGCAGCAGACAATTTGATTGCTTAGAAGTTGACTTTTATACATCTTTGATTAGGTCGCCCTGCTCAATGGGAAATCAAGAAAATCTTTGATCCCTTTCAGTCTCCAGAAGAGCCACCAAGCCTTGTCAGGATAGGAAGGGAATGAGATGGGAAGGGGGCGTTTGTACTCCATCTCACTTCTATCTTTTTGCCTGCGCAACTCAGGGTTCCATCCAGAATTGCTCATCTTGGAGATAATAAAAACAATGGGTGCTAATTCAGGGGGTGGGGATGGTTTATAATTTTATGGATTTCCCGAAGACCCATAATTGGCACATGAATGTACAAACGTGAACTGGATAATTAGGAGGTTCTGAACGTAAGCCACCTTTAATTTATATGATTACTTGAAAACATGTTAAGTGTTCGGAAGTGTCAGCGGAACCCCCACAAGGCCTTTATTCAAAACCATCAACATTGTGAAAGTGTGTCTAACGCGCCAGCTCCACGCAAGAAGAGCAGGGAAGAAGTGGGAAGCCAAGGCAAAGAAGATCTCTCAGCCAGAGTTTGGCCGTGGGAGGCATTGTATCTTTCTGGAGGCCTCTCTGCCTGCCCGACCAGCTCCGGAAGAGAATGGTGCTCCGGCCTCCACAATCTCTCCACTCGGGGCTCTCTTTCTCTCAGGAAGCTAAACACAGGCGTGCGCAGACATACAAACGCACACGCAGGCACCGACCCACGCGGGCACGTACCCTGCCTCAGAAACACACATCCGAGCTCGCACTCGCCCGCGCCGCGGCGCTCTCCACGTCTCCAACGCCCGCCCGCCCGTCGCCAAGAGCCTCAGGCTCCCCGCCCCCACCCCATTCCTTCACTCTCCCAGCCCAGGCGGAAATACCCCGCAGACCCCCAACAATGAGGACTTGTGTGATGCAGATGGGGGTTGGGGCCCATTTACAACCATCGAAACACAGTGTGGAGGGTCGGCTACCAGACCACGTAGCAGCCTAAGGGTACCACTTTGCCATGCAGCTATCCCTGCCCACCCGGCCGGGTCCACTAGCACCACCCCAAAAGAAAATAGAGAAAGAAAGAAAAAGAAAAAGCGCCTTTAAAAGTGCAGTAAAGACGCACCCTCCCACCAGGAGTCACCAGCATACTCCGTGGGACGCAGCCAGCGGAGGCAATGACCAGCAGGGTGTGGAAATGCACTTTGTAGACTCACCCAGTACCTTCCCTGGCGCCGCAACACAACCACCCCAAAATCAAGACTCCTAACCCCAGCTTCCTTTGGCGGCTGAGACCGGGTCCTATGGCTCCTTTATGAGACTAAGCACCACGGGGAATCAAAGTTTCCCCAGCAAGAAAATCCTGCTCTTGCTTTGGAGACAGACCGTGGGGTGCGGAGTTGGAGGAGAGGGCCCGCTGCGAGGGGAGTGGCGGGTGACCAAGGGCCTGAGGACCTAATGGTGGAGGGAGCGCGACAGGGAACACCCGGGAGCGGGACCCAAAGAAAGATTGCGGTCCAGCGCAAAGGATTGGTTTGATTGAGATGAGTCCGATTAACGCAGGGGTCCGGGCAGAACCACAGAACTGCCGGGATGTAGAGAAGTAAGAACGCGGGCTCCGCGGAGTGGGGAAAGAGGTCGCACCCGCCGGCGCCACGAGCGAGGCAGGGAGGAGGCTTAGCGAGAACTCAGCAGGTCCTAGAGTGGTAGAAAGCAGTCTCGGGGTGGCTAGAGCCCGGACAGAGGGAGGGAGGATGCAGGGGGTCCGGCGACAGGCGAGCCTAAAGAGCGGATCGCGCGTGTTCAGAAGTGGGGACCGACCGGGAAGGAGACGCAGGGTCGCCTCCCCTCGCAAGCAAGTGGTGGGAGAGGATAGACAACTGCGGCAGTCGTCAGTGCACAGCACCTCGGGCCAAACTCCCGAGAGACTCGCCCCGAAAACCCTCCTCCACACCCGGGTTCGCGGGCCCCAGCCGAGCCACCCGGGCTCGCCGAAGCCGGGTCCCCGCGGGCCACCTGCGCGCACTCAACTCGGGGGTCCGTCGCGTGCCCCCCGGCCGTGCCTCTCACCTCGGCTCTCCGGAGCATCCTCCTCCTCCTCGGCTGCGGAAGCCGCCCGAAACGCGGCTCTCCATGCCCTGCGGGCGGCCGCACTCAGACGCACTCTCCAGCCCGGGGAAGCCCGGGTGAGCGCGGATCTGGGTCCATCCTCCCCGGGAAGCCACGGGCGCGCGTCAGAGCAGGGGGAGGAGACCGGACCCTGTGCGGTGCGCAGACCCGCCTCCTCCCGCAGCCCCCGCCCCGCGCCAACCCCGCCGCTCACCTGCTAGCTCCCCGCCAACCGCGCGTTCCGAGCCGGTCCACTCCGGCTCCTTCTCCCGCCGGGGCGCTCTGTGCGCTGCCCGTGCGCACTCCAAAAGCTCAGCCGAGTCGCCGCGGCGACGACGAAGAGGAAGAGCCAGCGAGCGGGCGAGCGGGGGCGCCGCGGCTTGCGGTCGCGCTTCTCCAGCCCCTGCGCTCGTCCCCCATCCCGGGAGTGGAGACCGAGCGGAGCCGAGAGCCTGGGGTCCCCGCCCTGCCGTTCTCCGCGGAGGGGGGCGCGCTGAGAGCGGACCACGCTCCTCAGTAGCCGCCGCAGCTCCCGCCCGGACTCCTCGGTTTCTCCAGCGTCTGCTTTTAGCCAAGCCTCTCTGCACACAAGTAGAGAGGGCGCCGAGCCAAGTGGAGGCTGTGCGAGCTTCTTGCCCCGCGCCCCTTAACAGAAGGGGGCGCTCTCTCCCAGCCACCAGGGCCGGCTTCACCCACCTTTTATTGACGTTTCCAGGGCAGTATTGTCTTGCACCTGTCATGATTTCCTCAGCTCTAGGCAGCTTCCTCTGCCCCTGAGGGCACGCGGGTCCCAGTTAACTTGTTTTTCCCTACTCCATTCTTAGAATGCAGGGCCCTAGACTGTCCTGTAAATTAGAACCTGTTGTGCCAAAGAAGGCTCTTCAGGTCCTATCTTACAAAGATCTCAGAAACACCGAGTGGCAAAAAATAATTGGATTAGTCAGAAATTTTTCCACCTTGAGATTGGATTCAGCTTTGTCAAGGCCAGTGTGGCATACTTGTCTCCAGGGGTTTGAATGTTGGTGGGAGGGTGTAGTGCGGATATCTCCTGCTGCCCCCTAGGAGCCGGGTGCCCAAGAGCAAGGGAAGAGGTGGCAACACTTGCTTTTAAAGTTTGCTCTTCTTTTGAGGGGCCACACTCCTGCCCTCCAGCTGGGTGATAATAAAGTTAATGTGGTGGCTTGTTTGGGGGGGGATTTTTTTTTCTGGTAGCTTCTGTTACTCACCCATGAAAATTTAATGATGCATTTAGGGTTATTACCTCTAGAGTCAATGGGCTAAAAATATTTAGCCTAATGCACTGCTTGTGGAGTCAATAGGTCCGTGGCTGGTTCGTACAAAGTCATCTGGAGACCCTCCCTTCCTCCACAAAATTCACGAGCCATTACACTTATCCCATAATAACAGCTTCTGTACAAATGGAGGCCCTGCAAACTTGGCTGTCAGGCACCTCTGAAAAGATAGCAATTTACATAGAGACAAGAAAAAAATTCCTGAGGTCACTGGCAGCATACACTCCACGGAGAAGAGCTGATCAGAGGAAATGCCCCACAGTTTGGCAGAGAGGTTCCATTCTTGATGGTTCCATCTAACTCTGGGGTGGCCGTCAATCTCCTGGGGTGACCACGGAGTCCCCACTGGATTCTCTCCAACTTTTACAAAAGTTCCAGAAAGTGGGGGGAGTTGGGTACCAGGTGCTGTTCTACACCCTGAGCGGAGTTGAGACTGGCTAGGGAACACCTCCGCTGCGATCAAGAAAACATTTCACTCTCACTGTCCGTGAAGACAAGTCCCTGGACTATGAACACCACACCACGAAAAGAAAGAGAAATGTGAGAAGTCGTGGGGAAAAGGGGAAGAGTGTACTTGAGTGTTGGTCATTTCTAAGGGCTAGAGAAGGCCAAACCTTGGATGATGCAGCGTCAGTTCGACTTTTTACAGACTGCAAAACAAAACAATAAAGACCAACACAAAAGTCTAAAATCCTCTAGGTTTTAAGGATAGCTTTGAAATTTCCATTCCATTGATATGCATTTTAAGAGCCCATATCTAAGGTCCGGCTGTACCTGCCCCCTGCCTCCTGTTTTTACCTGGCATGGTGGCTACAGACATCAGAAGGAATTGGGAAAGTGAGTTGACCAAGCCATACAATGTAATAGAATGTAAAACTCTATCTCTCTTCAGTGTTGGACAAAGTCCACCATGGAAACTGGGCAGATTCCCATGAAATCCAGTGGGGGCACCAAGCCGCAGCTGTTCCTATCTCAAGCCTGGAAGAAAGTGTGATGTATAGGCACAAGCTGCCCACTATAGTCCTCAGGGCCTTCCTGGTTAAACTGAACGAAATCTTAAAGAACATTTTGTCACTTCACTAAATGTCAAGAAATAGCTCATCTGAAAGATAAGGTGTGGGGCTTTACTGCTGTTCTTTTGAAAATACCAGTGTAATTTGTATTAAGTATGGCATAAAGAAAAAAATCAATAAATGTGCTTTCATCATCTACTCTGAGATGCAGCAAAGTAATAAGAATAGTGAAGCTGTATATATTACTTATTCCATTTACAGGCAGTATGAGATATTTCTCATATAACCTTTACAACATGGACTTTGAAATCTGATGGGACTTCTTCACCTCTGGCAGGCCACCTGTCTGTGTGTCTACATTTTCAGCTTTCCAGTGGTAGTGAACACTTGACTCAATGAGCCTTCAATGAGATATAGGCAGAAGGACAACTGCCCTGGAGACATCGGTTCTCTTCCCAGAATACATCCCAAATAGTTCATTTTGATTCATCAAACATCGGCAGGGCCCATTCTGCACATCGAGGTCTGTGTAAAAGGGCTCAGTCCACTGGACAGAGATGTGAAATGAGTTGCACAAAGAAGGGCAAAAAGGTGAGCTACTGAGCTTCATAAGTCATTCCTGCTCATGTGATTGACAAGCCCTCAGAGAGTCAGCTAAGACAACTGACCCATGTTTGGGAACAAGACCTGTGGTCACATGTCATAAATCCTGTGGGTGATAACCACTGCCCTAAAGAAAATAATGCAGAGCCTTTATGATGTCCTTGTAAATTGTGTACTTTTAAAACCCTGTTTATTCCTATAATTTTCCAAGTATATGTCTTGTTGGATGATATGCAATGGGCTCTAATTTTGGAGGTCTTTTCTTACATCTTTATTGTTGGATGGTTGGCAAGTCAGTAGTATATATATTTAAGGTGCACAATACGATGTTTTGACATATGTTCACATTGTGAAATGATTAGCACTATTGAGATAATTAACATATTCATTACCTCACATAGTTACTTTTTTTTGCATGTGTGATAAGCTCACTGAAGATCTAGCCCCTAAAAAAATGGCAAGTGCATAGTAGATTATTATTAAATGTACTTACCTCACCCTGTGGTACTCAAGACCTCCAGAACTTATAACAAAGGTTAATACCCTTGACAGCAATCTTCACATTTGTCTTACCCTGTAACTCCTGAACACCACCATGCTACTCTGATTTTATGGCTTTGTCTTGTTTAGATTCCATGTATATGAAATCATGCTGTATATCTTTCTGTGCCCGGCTTATTTCATGTAGAATAGTGCAACTGAGCATTGTCCATGTTGTCACAAATGCCAGGCTTTCCTTCTTGTTAAGGCTTAATAATATTCCATTGTGGAAGCCACACACACCACTTTTTCTTAAACCATATCTCTGTCAACACAAGCATTATATTGATTTTATTATGAATTTGCCATAACGAACAAGGAAGTTCAGATTATCTCCCTGAGATAATCAGTCCCTTTCCTGGAGATACATCCTAGAAAGGAGCTCTACTTTCGATTTTTGAAGAACCTCCTTACTGTTTTCCAAAACAGGTGTAACAACTCCCAATCCCACCAGCAGTGCCTGTACAGGGAGGGGTTCTTTTTATCCACATCTTTACTAATAATTGTTCCAATCTGCCTTTTATGCCAATCATTGCAGGAGGTGTGCAGTTCTACATCTTTGTGTATTTGATTCAGATCTGGGAACTTTTCATACACCTGTTGTCATCCATGTCTTCTTGTGGAGGAAAACATCTGTTCGGGTCCTTTGCCATCTTGTGACCAAGCTGATTATGCTTTGCAAGCAAGTTCTCTGAGTTCTTAGGTCTTGGGTACTAACCACTAATCAAACACAACATCTGAAAAGGTTTCTCCCACTCTCAAAGCTGCCTTTCCCTACCTTTCTAAGCCACTGATGGTTTCTGTAGCTTTGGAAAAGCTTTCAAATTGGATGCAGCCCACTTCGTTTATGTCTTTTGTTGCCTATGCCTTTGGTATCAGATTCTTTTTGTTTTGTTTGTTTGTTTGTTTGTTTGTTTGTTTGTTTGTTTTTATCATTGTCAAAACCAAATGTCAAAAAGACTTAGCCAGATGTTTTGGTCTAGAATTCTTGTGGTGCAGATCTTATATGTAAGTTTTTAATCCAATTTGAACTGGTTTTGTATAAAGTATAAGAGGAGGTTGATTTCCTCTTCCTTGTAAGGGGATAGTTTTCCCAACACCATTTACTGCGCATCCTTTCTCCTGTGTAGTCTTGGTATGTGGTCATTTGTCTCTAGGCTAGCTCTGTTTTGTTCTGCTGGCCTAATTTATCAGTTCCGATGACAGTCTCATATTGTTTTGATTACCATATCTCTGTAATATGCTTTGAAAACAGGTGTGGTTGGCTTAGGTTTCAGTTTATCAGGGTCTTTTGTGGTTCCATAGAATTTTAGGATTTTTGATAAATTTTATGTTTTGCAAAAATGTCACTAGAACTTTGGTAGTAATGTACTGGATCTGAAGGCCACTTTGGGTAGGTAGGAACACTGATATTAATTCTCCCACTTGGACTATGTTTCCTTTTGTTTGTTTGTTTTACTTGCTGTCTTATGAATTCAGAGTAAAAATTATTTATTTCTTTGGTTAAAATTACTCCTCTTAAACATTCTCCTCTTTTTTATGCTATTGTAAATGGAATCATTTGCTTAGCTTTGGAATACTTACTATTTATTAAGTGGTCAGTAGCACTTACATATGCCAAGATTATGTAAATGTTAATATACATATAAAGTTATATATATATATATAAAGTATACATATAAGTTCATATAACTTAAAAAATGATTAGTAGGAAAACCTGCCCTGCATGTCAGAGGCATCATATACTCAAAAGATACTAGTATAGAATGAATAAAATCTCAAAGGTTAATACAGAAGGTACATTAAGCCTCTATATTAAGCCTTTTAGAGAAGTTCTTGTCATGCTCAAAATCTGTATTTGAGAAGAAAAAGTCTCACTCCTTTGTTTAAAATAAAATAAAATAAAATCAATAAAAGCAATGCTTACTCTACAAGGTGCAATGTAAGATCTCAGCAGAGAACAGAGAAAATTGCCCACAAAACACACCATCAAATGGCACTGGAGTTAAAACTATGATGGGCCTGATGCTAGAAGAGCATCAACATTTGTATTGATTTCAAGTTGGGAAAGGAGTGGGGGTGGGTGATATGGACCTCATTTAAAAAAAGGGGGGGCATTTTGAAACACAATTAGGTTCTAGATGAATGACCTGGAGAGGCATTTTGGACCAGAATTTCAAGTCAGAGAAAGAAGGGTTATGTGAAAGAAGGCAGAGTCCTCTTTTGAGAGTAGCTAAAATTGACGTTTGAGAGGCAAGCATAAAGCACTTGTACAGCTCTGCTTGCTGTATTTAATTTAGGGTGGAAATGCAGGGATGCACTTTTTTAAAAAGGCAAATATTTTGAAAAATGTCTTAACCCTCTTACCAAGATGTTGTTTTCCATATGAGACACGAGTAAAGCATCCAATTGCTACTTCTCTTCTGTGGTCAAAAAGACAATAAAAAAAATATTTCTATGGTGCTTCATGAAACAGAGAATGCCCTCTTCATCCGACCCCAGCCAGTCTGACTTCAGGGAAAGGTGGCATGGTGGAGTTACTAAGCTTGACTCTGCTCTCCAGCAGCTATAAATAGCACCCCTTTCATTCTCCAGGAGAAAGTAGGGGATAGAAATGTGGGGATAGCAGTTCTCCCACCAACCTGCTCTTTATAGCTAAATGCACAGTAGAAACAAAGTAGAGAGCCTAAGTGGCTATCAGAGGGCTCTTAGGCTCCAATACAAACTCTCAATTTTTTTCACTCGTAAAGTGGAGTGTAAGTGATGTTAGTATTGGGGGGGGCAGATGAAAAGAGTGGGGAATGACTGAGAGTCTGGCACCTATGGCGTGTCAAAGAAACACAGCAGAATCGTCAGCACAGCATACAACCCAGCAAGCATACATTGTTGCTTCTGTACTTAAGGGGTTGCATATTTGAGCTGTTTGCTGCTGGGGGTGGGATTCTCCCGTCTTGTAAAATAATACCTCGATTCTATTTCATTGGTTTACCATTTCTCTACCTGATCTTTTTTTTTTTTTCTTTCTGATAAAGAAGATTGTACCTCCAGCCCAGGGACAGACAGGTGACAAAGAGAAATGTATCTCTTGGCCACACCAAATTGGAGATGTACCGTGTACCTAGGGTAGTGTGGCTGCAAAAGATACTTTCTTCTTAGTGCTGGACTCAATCCTGGGAAGAAATTAGACCCATGTATAACAGTGGAGAAAAGGTGTTAAAGTATGAAGCAAAAAGAGAATGAGAGTGGTAAGAAGTTGAGAAATAGAGATTTAAGAAGGCTCTTAGAGTATTTGGGTTAGCCTTACCTAAAAACAGCTACCATCTCTTCCATAGACTTTTCTGTCCTGTAAGTATATTTCCTCTTTTACTTAAGACAGTTTGAATTGTAGGAGTTTTTTCACTTTAATAAAAATAATTGTCTATACTAAATATTATGCTATGTACTTTCTAGACAGCATTAAGCTTAATGCTTACTACAGCACAGATAAAATGCAACTTACTGCAGTCCAGCATACAATACTTCAAAGTAGATGAACATAAGCTGTATAAGACTTGTTCACCAAAACTTACACATCCCAGATTAAAAAAAGCCAAGGTAGACCCAAGAATGTAGAGATGTATACCATGTTCATTGTTTAGAATAATTGTTATTATTAAAATATCAATGATCTTTGAATTGAAATGTGCATTTAATGAAGTTACAATAAGAATTCCAATACATTTTTTCCAAGGAATTAACAATATTGAAATGTATATAAGAATGCAGAGGAACTTAGAAAAGCCAGAATGTTTTCAAGAAAGAAGAACAGCTCTAGAGGATTTGTCCTACACTGATTTTATGACATGTCCTAAGTGATAGTAATGAAAACAGGATGATTAAGACAATGAAATAAATAATCATTAGAACAGAATAGACAACCCAGAAATGGACAAACATAATTCAGTTGCTGATTTGTTTTCCTCCCAAAGGACACTGTAATTCAAAGAGGTGACAACAGCCTTTAAGGCATCTGGCAGGAACAGCTGGGGAAGCAGGAAAGAGCTGTACCCCACTTTGCAACATATGTGAGAACAAAAGTTATAGCTGAAATGGTAAAGGTTCTGGATGATTTCAGACAAAGAGGCACATGTCTGGTTCCACCATGTGAGATGTTGCAGCAGGAGGAGGATGAGTTTGAGGCCAGCCTGGGCTACATAGACACACTTAAAAACAAAACACTGTACTAAAGAGCCCTATTGTCTTCATTATTTGGAAGTATGTTCAGTTTCCATGGAGAGGATGCAAAAATCACTGAGTATAACATAATAAATTTGGCTTAATCAAAATTTAAAGCTGCTGATTAATAGACAACATTAAGAAAATTAAATGGTAAGCCACAAGCCTGAAAAGAAACATTCACAATATGCATATCTGACAAGAGACTTAAATCTTGAAAAACATAGAATCTTAGTAATTAATAATAAAAAAGACAACCTAATTAAAATGGACAGAAGATCTAAATAGATACTTCACAAAAGAAAATGCACCAATAAACACAGTAGTGGAAAGGCACATTAGTAATGGGAGAAACATATGCATATACATAGTGAGACATTATTTCACACTCACTAAAATGGCTAGAGGCTAAAAGTTAGATGACGATGGGGCTGGAGAGATGACTCAGCAGAGGACCAGAATTCAGCCCTCACCACCTACATCAGGTAGCTCACAACTGCCTATAACTCCAGCTCCAGAGAACCTGACACCCTCTTCTGGACCCTATGGGCACCTGCACTCAGGTGCATATACCTATAGACAAACACGCACATACGTGCACACACATGCACATACGTGCACACACACACACACACACACACTAAAAAATTAGTAAAAGTGACTCTTCAAAAAGTCAGATGACATTAAATAATGGTGGTGAAGTTGTAAACTCTTGTACATTACTGATAAAAGTATAAAATGATTTTACATTTTGGAAAATTACCTGGTCCAATCTTGTCAAGTTACACACATACATACTTTATGAGCTCTTTTAATGTTTACATATTTATTTCTTCTAGGTGTTTACTCAAGAAAACTAAAGCACACATTGCAGCTCTGTTCACCACAGGTAAAACTAGAAACAATCCAAAAGATCCTGTACAGAATGGCCAAACAAGTCATAAAATCTTCACACACTAGCATATGACTGTGCAAGAAATTAAGTACTTTACAGACATGTGTGGCAACATGGATGAATCTTAAAAACATATTGAGGGAAAGAGAAAGACCAAGTATAAGAGAAGACTATTAGGTTTCCATCTTTGTGAAAACTAAGAGCAGACAAAATAAGTCTACAATAAGAAAAAATAGGATTCCAGTTGGCTCTTTGGAGAGGGATTGGCTTGAAAGGAGTACAGTGAAGTTTCAATGGTATTTTAAACAAAGTGTTTATATAAGCAAACATCTTTATGAAAACAGATCTGCACATTTCAATGTATGTCGCTTTTACTTTAAACATCATTAAGAAGAGCAGGTACAAGAAAAAAATGGAGCAGCTAATAAGCCCTTACAACTGTTATGTGTACTTCTTTATCATGGCCCAACCTAGACATTTATGCTAATAATACAAGTACCAGAGGGGAAAAATACTCTGCTCTCAATGTTAAAAGAATTCTCTGTCATCCATGGCACTTGGAGAGCAATGGATATGTAAAATGTGTCCTTTAAATTACATTAATACACCAATGATCAGATCAAAATGGAACCACCCTCCAGAAAATGAAAGCATTGCCTGGTGATGAAGTAGATGTCATCAGAAGGCAAAGAATATCCTGGCACAGGACTTAATCAAATAGAGATTAGATAATGGCTTGGCAGGAATTCTATAGAGAAATTCAAATTCAAGATGGTAAAAGAGAATGGAGAAGGGGTCTCCAGTAGTAAGATCTTAGGGTTTCCTTCCAAAACCTGATATCTATTATTCTTTGGAGAATCCATAAGCTCTGAAGACATAGTCATACTTCAGATGGCTGTCTGCTCCTCTGCCCCACATCCACCCACAAGTAGCCCCAGTTTTATACCGGAATACATCAGTTGCATCCAATTTGCATGAAAACCTCACAAGGAAAAAAGTCACCACTCTTCCTAGAAACATACTGATGCAAATCACATTTTATAAAATATTTTTTTAAATAAAAAGAATGTAATTGCTCATTGAATTGTAATATGAATGCAAATTAACTTACTGTAATTATACTGTGCAATTTTCTACTTTAAAAACTTAGAAAATGGAAGAGACCTGATAAGTAATTTGAACTGTAATTCTTCATTGTGTTCCTTCATTATGCAATGGTTACCATAAGCAATTTGCTGTTTTAATGTAGAAGGTTTTTAGTTCGTACCTTTACATTGGCAAGACTCAAATGAGACCACTCAGTATAGACAGATAGCTGTCTCCCTTCTCCACAAGCGCATTGCAGAAATTATCAAGATAAAATTAATACAGCACAAGGGAATTTGTGAAGGATGCTTAATACACTTTCACTGGGGAACCTTCATTCCATCAAGCATCTTTCTATCCTTACACCTTCAATATATGTTAAACTTTCAGGGAGTCCTAAGCAAATGGGAGTCAAGGTATCAGCATTCGTGGCTTAATGACAAGACATGGGCAGAGAAGTGAAGAGAAGGGGTTCTAGTCCCAGCTCTGCCACTAATTAACCCTGTGACCTTCTCCATTCTAGTTTTCTTTTCCCACATCTGTGAACTGAAAGGTTGGGCTAGGTTATTTCCAGATTCCATTATATCCCTTACTTATGACTCTGTTGTCACCCTCCTCTTTGCAACATGAGTGACAGGAAATTAATTTTTTACTTAGAATTAATGACTGTCTGAATGAACAGCAATCCCTATAGTTCAGTCATTCATTGCTAAAGAATGCCTAATATAAAGATCATCTGTGATGATGCAATGTGAAAAAATAATAATTACCTATTTTTATGCTAATAATAATTTGCATGTGCAGTTCCTTCTGTGTAAATCCTGTTAACTGGAAGGCATTGATACAGAGAGCTGGGGATCTCATTAAGCACATGGTGCCCTGGAAAGGAATAGGTCAGACTTGGAATCACAAGACTTACCTTTGTTTTCTAAGTAACAACTAAGCCTTGGCAATTCCATCTTTTAGATGGAATGTCTTTGCTACCTCCCTGGATGCTGTGTGAGTTTGGACACACAATGAGTAGAAAGGCATTGGGTCACCTGTATGCATAAAAGTTTCATCTCATCCTCTCAACAACCCCATGAAGTAACTTTTATTATTTCTATTTTCCCATGGGAGAAAATAGAACTTGAATAACTTGTGCAGGGTCACAGCCTATGACACAGTACATACTGTCTGTCCAGGGGGCACATAGCATCCTTTCATCTTCTGGACTTCATAACAATGTGTGTAGTTAATGTTTTTTCTCATGACATCTGAGATACTCTTAGAGAAAGAGAACTATTTCATCCTTGTGCTGCTATCAGTACTATGAGGCCCCCCATTTCCTCAGCTGTGAAATAAAGGAATCATTTCTACAAGGGACACTCGTTTGCCTTCTCCTCACCTGGCCTTACCCTGCTCTTGCCCTCTCCATTTCATCCTGCCTAAAAATCTCCGTCCCCAGGTGAGGAAGTATCCAATATCTGAGGCTGATGTCCCCTGACCCCCTCGGCTCTGGAATGGAGCACAAGGCTTTCAGGTTGTGTCAGTTGATACATTCCATCTTCATGGCCATAGTGGCTGATGCAGGATCAGCAGAGAGGATAACTTTATCTGGCCAGAATAAGTCTCAGGAAAGATGACAAAATGCCTACATTGTTTTCTTTTTCTTAAAAGAAAAAATTCTTTTCATGCTGAGGATCAAATCCAGCATCTTGAACATGCTGACCAAGTGTTCTACCACTGAGCTACATCCCTAACCCTCTTTCCAAATTTTAACAAGGAGGAATATAGCCCAAAGAGCAACATCTTAGGCTCTGAAGGGAGGAGATCAAATCAAAGAGATGGGAAGAGATTTTATTCCTTTTGTATTACTGAGTCATGGCCTAGAGGGAACATCTCCTCAACAGTAATTTGGGCCAACATAGTCATTTCAACACTTAAGCCTTGTTAGATGCAGTTTCTCTTACTTTCTACCAAAACTTGGTAAAAAGCACTTTGAAGGACTAATGAAGTTGTGAGTCAAATTGAATCAGGTTCAATCATGGTGATTGTGTTAATGATGCCATTGACCATAGAAGTGAAAGGGGGAGTGGTCACCTTGCACAAGCCTGATGCCCTAATCTGGTGGACATAAGATGCCTACAGTGAATGAGTTTTCTTCTGCTGCTCTGCTACTTAGTCTTCTAGAAGGTTCACTCATACAGAATAGCACCAAGTCATGGCCCTTTTGTGACTGCCTTTACTAGCTTGCCTTCACACTATGTTCCTGCTGTGTCCTCCAGGATTCCCCTTCCTGGATCTCATTTACTGTAGTCCTTTCCAACCTGAAGTCTAGTTTAAATGAAACCTCTCTGATCTTTTCCTTTGTTTCCCTTCTTGTCTATATTGTGGCTGCTTGCTTACAGTCTTGATTCTTGTTGTGTATTGGAACAATTTTCTACATGGCTGGCTCCCCTCTGCAACTGTAATCTCCCAGAGTAGATGTTAAGCTCCTTATAAATGGAAATAGAGCTGGAAGTAACATCTGCCACAGCACTAGTGTCCAAGTCTATTTGGTCAATGTGACCATAAGTCTTCATTGGTAAACATCAATCAAAAGTATGTGAGGACATGGAAATGCCTAACCATCAGGATGCCTTGACAGTAGTCCAGCTGGAGCTTATGAAGAAACATAGGGAATGCATGGCAGGGCCAAGGAGAGAAGCTGAGGTGCAAGGAGGAGCCAGGGGTAATAGACAGGAGCATACCATTTAAAACTGTAGCCTCATTTCTAATCTTAGTTCTGAGCTGTGAGCTATGGACTTGGGAGTTTTCTTGTACTTGTTGGACATAATAAAGATAATGACACCTATAGAGCAAGAATTACAAAAACTAACTCCAGTGTCTATCATGACTGATAAATGAAATAACATTTCAAGAAGTTTGTTGTATTCCTTAGCATGCATGAACTTAATAAGTCTGTGACATTCAATACAAAATCCTACACTTGTTGTTCATTTGGACATGAATTTCTCTCTTTGATTCTCATGACTTTCTCTAGAAAAATGACCTGCAGGATAATAGGCCCTCACCTTCCTGCATAAAACCACAGAGACTTTGGCAGTACTGATGACAGTCCTGGTACCCACAGTTCCTGAATGAATGCCCTAGCCATGCTACATAAACATTAAGACATCTGTATCTACTTAACTATTTGAGTGAGCTTCTTGTCCCTACAACCAGTAGCCTTTTACTAATCATAAAATTGCCAGTGTCCACACACAATGACTTGGGTGTTGTATCACAGCAGAGCAGATTCCAGCCTATACCTACAACCATGCCACTCTCATATTATTATGCTCCCTTGTCTTCCAGAGTAGGAGAGAAAAGACAGATGCATCTAACATGACCAGAAATGCTAATGACTCTAGGCATTACCCTTGGAGGAGAGCTCCCCATGTGAGTGACAATTACCATGTGAGTATCTCTGGAAATTATTTTGAAAATTGCCCTTCTAGGTGAATGGCCAATATCAAGGTGTTTTGAATATTTGAAGGAAGGGGCCAAATATTTGTAGTAGATGCACCATTGTTAGAGCTAAGAGTGATTAATATGTCCAACTCACTTTGGATTCATGTGTTCCTTCTGTCTTCTCCCCACTGCTTGCTGCAACATACTCAGACAGAACACCAGGACCCATGAACCTCAAGAAAATAAAAATAAGACATCTTGGACATTCATTTAAAAATATAATCAAGCAAGGATTGTGGCATGTAATATTGGTTTCAATATAAAGATAGAATATACTGCAAAATACTAAAAAAAAGGATAGCTAGTCATTGGAGACTTCCCAGATCTAGATTTAGTGAATCATAATGTTTGCACAGTTTAAAGACAAATTAGTCTGTACCTCCTGATTGTGTGGACTAATCTGGGATGGTCCTAGCCTATTCAAATGGATTTGCAGTAGAAAAGCCCCAGTCAGGGGAATGAAATGAGATGCTACTCTAAGCAAAGACGAGGAGAAACAAGGCCATTAAAGGAGATGCTGCTGGGAGCCTAAGCATTTACACTTCTCTTCATTGACCCCTTCCGGTGCCCAGAACACCCTGAGCACTTTCATACACCTCAATGTTATTTCCAGGCTTCTCCTTCTGCATGAAATGGCATTTCTAGCCATTTTACCTACTGTGATGGTTACCCTTGTCAACTAGAGAGGATTTAGAGTCACCAAAGAGACACAATTTGATATTTCTAGAGGAATATATTCAAGAAGGGAAGGCCTGCCCTGAATGTGGGCAGCAACATTCCAAGGACTGGGGTCCAGGACCAAATAAGAAGGAGGAAGTGAGCTGAACACCAGCATTCGTTTCTCACTGCTTCTTGGTTGAGGACACAATGTGAGCAGGTGTGTCACATCACACTGTGATGAAACATACTCTCAAACTATGAGCCAAAATAGGCTCTTTCTGCCTTGAGTGACTTTTGTACATTATTTCACCACGTTAGTGAGAAAGGTAACTAACACACTCACCTGACTTTCTTAAAGTCCAACCCAGATGTGGCTTCTTTGACAGTCTGCTTACCATATTCTTTAGTGTTTCTCTCATAAGTACTACTTAAATACATTATGAATCCCCCTGTTGTAGTCAGTGGTTTAATAATTGCCATCCCAACTAAAAGAAAGTCATCTTTGAAGGTTCCCTCTGCCTTACTTCTCTAAAAGCAGCTTCCTATCAAGCCAGGCCATTCCTTTCTCAAACGTATCACTCAAGTCCATAACCTTCTTTCATGTACCTTCTTTCACCCTTGACAACCCATGGCCATCTGCTACATAGTGTGGTTTTCTATTTCTCGCCTGCTTTTCTGCAATGTACATTCTAAATATCAGTCACAGTAAGATTTAAAAGACATAACCTATCTCCTGACACACTGTGTTCAAAAGACACCCAAGGTACTCCTTTGCACTTAGGTTTGCATTACTTAGAAAAAGGCTCCCAGGTCCTCCATGATCTGACTTGGAGTCAACATTCCATCTTGTTCCGTGCGCTCCAGAGGCAGTGGCCTGCAGGCACTTCTAAAAGGCCCCCTACTCACAGGCCTTGGTGAGGGATGTTCTGCTGCTTGAGATGGCCTCACTCACCTCTCCAACAGCTTCTCTGAAAATCCCAAGTCACGCGTCTGCATTGACAATCAGTTTAAATATCACTTGTTCAGAGAGTTCTGACCAACTCCTTTCTTTAATGAAGTCCCCTGGTTGTAATTTTTCAAAGAACCTTGTAATTTCCTTTTATATACCAGGCCATAATTTATAACTATGTATTTATAATTATACATAAAAATGTAACTGAATTTTGTAATCACTTAAATATCTATCCCCCCGCCCCAAAGATTCTGGGCACCATAAAGTCAAAGGAATGTTTTTGGTTAGTTGTTATTTTTGTTTGTTTGGTCACTATGTGGGTTGAATGATAGTGACTCAGAATGTATGTCCATATCCTAACTCCTGGAATGTGTAAATGCTCCTTAGTTAGGAAGTGTCTGCCAATCTAAATGAGTCTGCCTATGGAAATGAAAATATAATCTTGGATTTTTGTAGGTAGGCCCTTAATCCAATCACACAATCACAGTTGTCCTTAAAACACACCACACAGAGATTCCAGAAAGAGGAGGGGGAAGGTCACTGAAATGGCAGAGAGTGGAGTGATGTGGCCACAAGGTAAGGAAAAGTGGAGACTATCAAAAGCGAGAAGAAGCAAGGCCTGAGCAAAGGAACACACCTGTGTAGACACGTACAAAAGTCCAAGAGAATACATAGTTGCTATTTTGGGTGGAAAAACACGGTGGCTTGTTACAGTAACACTAGGAAACCAGTGTGTCTGTCACCTGTATATTCTGAATGCTGGCTAGTAATTATATCTCTAAATTGTTTTGAAATTTATTATATACATGTAAGTATCTTGCTCATGTGTATGTATGTGTACTATGTGCATGCTTGGTACTCATGTAGGTCAGAAGAGAGCATCAGATTCCCTAGAACTGGAGTTCATTATGGTTATGAACCACCAGGTGGGTGCTGGGAACTTAAATCACATCCTCTGTAAGAGCAACACATGCTCTTAACCACTGAGCCATCTCTCCAGCCCCCAACAACTGTATCATAAGTGAATGAAGAAGTGATCATTCAAGGAAGAGGAGTCACAGTTCAGTATTCATACCAGAAACTACTACCAAAGGGAAATCAGATGCACTCAAATTAATCATCAACTTGTAGTAAATTAGAACTCTTTTTTTACAAAACTCTAGGTACTAAACATTTTAGAGGTTATATATGCAGAGAAAGAGTAAGTTAGGCAACTCTCTTCTTTTATAAATGAAGATTACAGAATTGAGAAAGGTTATCTGACTAACCCCAAAGTCACCCAGGCATCTCAGTCTGAGAGAAGTGGCATTTGTTTATACAATTCCCACACCAGCCAGCTACTACCATATCTTCTCTAAATACAACTGCATCAGTCTAATTAAAGCCATTGGGTAGGTTGCTGCTATCTCCAGCCAAAGACATCAGCATCCATTGTGATTAAACTAGTTAGTATGTGTAGGTCCTCACTGATAATGAAATAAATATTAAAGCCAATCTCAAGAAATGGAAGATAAAAACAAAAATGTTCCATTCACATCCCAAGGAATCCAAGAGGGAATATCCACATTAGACAGGCATTTACTATTCTATTACTTGATTTAATTATGATTTCACTTCTAGTATTCAAATATTTAAGAAGTTTATCAGGTATTATCTCTTCATTTAAGAATTTGCCAAAATATATTAAAATGCATAGAATAAGCCAACTTCCTTCAGAAGTGAGATCCTTCACACTTCATTTGTGACTTAGATAACTCCACCTGAAGAGTCTCTAACAATTATGGTTACATGGATTATGGGGGAAAGAAATCCACAAAAACAAAAATCAGCAGCTGAAACATCTATTTCTATCAACACAAAGGAGTATCTTGAGTTGATATTTTCCTCTTCTCTCTGTATGAGAAAGAACAACCTTCTGGAAATCAGAATATCTCATGGTGTCACCATCCTGTTGAGCCATTCAGTGTCCATTTAGTCAATATGAAGGCAAGTGTACATCACTGTTTTGTCCTCATATTCCCAATAGTCATCTTCAGTCCCAATGCATCACTACACAGTACATTTATAAAATACTTGTCAAGGAAATCAACTGTGGCTGTGGGGGTGGCTCAGTGGATAAATCACTTGCCATGAAAGCATGAGAACCTCAGGTAAAATTCCTCAGAACACACATAAAGCCAGGGACTGTAGGACACACCTAGAATCCCAGTCCTCTTGCAGTGAGTTGAGAGACAAGGACAGGAGAATCCCAGGAAGCTCACTCACAGGCCAGCTAGCATGGTATACACAGCAGCGAACAACAAAAAGGGAGACCTTGTCTCAAACAAGGTGGAAAAAAAGGACCAATGCCCAAGTGCACTCACACAAATGCACTCACATATACACACATACAGACACATAACACACACATAAACACACACACATACACACACACACACACACACGCGCACACACACACACACACACACACAAATGAGCTACATAGTGATTGCTAGAGTGTGACATGTTATTTCCTTTGGTGACTGCATCTCAAAAATCTAGTTATTCTTAGAGAAATCCAGAAGGTCATTTAGTCAGTTCTCTCACTGCAGACCCAGCCTTACATACCCATATATAGTTCTAAATTTATCCACTCTTCTCTTAAGGACACTCAGGACTGAAGCTTTTAAAATCAACCCTGGAATCCATTGCTCTGAACAACAATGGCTCATTCTAGTTAAAAAAAAAATCTGCATTTTTGTTATTCGTGTGTCCATACATTCAAAGGCTTTCCTGCATGCCCTTTGTAGGAAGACCACACTTCTCTAGGCACTGGCAACAGATGCATAGAAGGCTGTTTCTGTTTAAAAAAATTACTCAGAATAATGGCAAAGAAAGGTAAACAAGTAGTTTTGCAAAAGCAGTGCCTTGCGTGTTATAGCAGAACTAGCTGCTAAGTGCTTCAGACCCCTTTCCTAAAGGTGTCCGGGGAAAGACACCATCCTGCATGGTTTCAAGAGAAGGAGCCTAAGGGTCCACTGGGACAAAGGTCACCCTGGAGCCACTGACCCACTGGACTGCTTTGCTACTGATAGGGCCTCTCCAACTTAATCCTTTCTAGTGGCACTGGTCACTGTGTTAAAATCCTCAAAGGACTGTCAATGCGAGAAATCCTTGTGAAGATTTATCACTCTCCAGGCAGCTGTCCGGCTGCTGCCCCTTACAGATGGAGCCACTTCCTTTCATTTGGGCCCACATCCTCACTGTAACTAGCCCAATCCATCCCTTGGTTTTTCGAAGAGGAAAATTTGCTCCTTCAGTAGGCTTTATTTTCAGAGAGATCAATAAGAAACCAGGTTCTCAGAATAAAATATAAGATGATTTTTGTAACATGGAACTTAAATCTGATTAGACCAGGCCTGTATTCAAACTCATTTCCCTGCTCCCCAGGGCCTGCGGGTAAAACCAAGAATTTTAATCCATGGTATGGCCCTCCTGGGTTAGCCTTTGCCTACACTGCCACAGCATCTTTTATCAAGATCTCCAGATGTTAGCAGCCTGCCAGGCAAACCTCCTTTACATTGTGGCCTGAGGAGTCACTGATGGCCTCTTAGTGAAGGAGTGATCAGAATTGATTTACATTTCCAGAAACTTCCTCCACAGTCCCTGCATGAAGCAGCAATGGTGGAAAAACTCATAGACAATTTAACTTGTTTCCTCAAAACCCTCCTAAATAAGGCAGGCCATCAATTCTCAAGGAAATATAAAATAAATAAATAAATAAAAGAGCAAGACAACAACAAAACCTCACCTTAATGTCAATAAAATATTCGTAAAATTTCCTAACAAATATAACTGCAAAGAATTTCTACTACATTGACTATTACTTCATTAAAAAGTCAAAATGAAGATTTTCAGCCAAACTCTATATGTCTTCCCATTAACATATCCACTAAGTATTCTCTATTAACTGGGGATCTCTCCACTAGTCCTAAATTTCCCAGTAATTTAGTGGTTAGTGTAGGTGGTATACTATGTGTACTAGCCATTGAGGATAGGTGTATATTGTTGCACACATGAATCATTGCATTTTAGTATTGCTTGACTGTGAAATGCTCCCCACAGGCCTGTGGGTTGAGGGCTTGCTTCCCATTTGGTGGCCCTGCTGGGAGATGGTGGGTATTTCAGAGGATGGGTCTTAGCTAGAGGAGATAGGTCATGGAGGCTGTGCCTTGAATGGTCTCTTGTCCCTCCTCTGTCTCTCCCTGCTTCCTGGCTACCATGTATGCAGCACTGATCTGCTGTACACGCCCATTGCCACCTTGCTCTGCCTCAGCATGCCCCAAAACAATACAACCAGTTGGCCATGGACCAAAATCTCTTAAACTGACACAAAACAATGCCTCCTCCCTTATAATGTTTATGTGGGGCTTCTAGTCACCGTGATAAGAACTAACATGTGCTTGGTCCTCATATTTTCTGAACTCATTACAAGGTGTGCCCTGATTCAGGTATTAATTTGGTTAAGCAGGGACACAAACGCTATAGGCAATAAACTAGTTTATATGAAAAAAGTCCTTCCAGCAACTTGCAGAGTTAGAGTCCAGACAATCCAATCTGTAATTGATAACACTTGAGTACTGAATTATTATGTTGCACATATAATTGCTAGACCTGTCTCTTCTGATAGATCTATTAATCAATGAATACTTATTGACTGTCTGTTCTGTTAGGCAGCAAAGAACAAATGGTTGAGTGAGACATTGTTCTTACCTGCAAGCAGTGGCATGTGCCCATTTGTTTTAAGGCTCTGATGCATAAAATAAAAAGCAAAAGGGCTCAGTTTGACCCATCCTGTTCCTGCATTTCCTGTATGCTCTCAAGTCAACCATCACACACACACATACATATACACACACAGACACACAGAGGCACGTGCATACACATACATACATATGTTATTTTCTTAGTGCCAAGTCTTTTTAAATTCATGTGTATGTGTGTGTATGTGGATGTTTGTATGTTGGGTGGGGGGTGCATGTATGTGTGGATAGGTGCATAATCACAAATTGCATGTATGTGTGGAGGCCTGGCTTTATCACTGGTAATCTTCCTTGATCACTATTCTACCTTGTCCTTTGAGGCAAGGTCTCTCAGTTAAACCCAGAGCTTGCTGATACAGCTAGTCTGGCTAGTTATCTTGCTTCCGGGATCCCCTGACTCTATTTTTTCCAGGCTGGAATTACAAGCAAGCTGCCTCACTAACCCAGACTTTATGTGGGTTCTGGAGATCCAAACTCCATTCCTCTTGTTTGCATAAGTTATTTAACTACTGATTCACCTCCCCAGACCTCGCAGAAACTATTTCATGCTCCAAATGCTGGCTGGGTATTCATCTTCCCAAGTTTCACGTCAGGCTCGTTGTTCCATAGTCTCACTTTTGTGTATATTATGAAATTCAAACTTGGATTTTTGATCCTTTCTAAGTGACAACCATTTTAATTTGTCTTCAATAAACATTTTGTCCTACTGATTAGGTGTCTTGATGCTATCACAGAGAGTCAAGAGAAAAGCGACATCCATTCCTGCTACATTATAACATGTTGCCACACATCAGCCTAATGTGACTATCCCAAATTTCAAAGGGGAACTGCATAAGTGTAAGAAACCTTGTGGAATATATCACAAAATGGCTTGTTCTACAACATTACTACAAATGTGAGAACAAGAGGACTCTGATTCACATTGCCACTTCAGCTGGAGTCTCTGTATCCTGCTTTATGACTTTATCAAATGAGTGAATAAGTGATAAAGGATTATTCAAGAGCCTTAGGAGACACTTTACCAGTCTTACCAGTGGCTAGAAAATACTTATTAAATGTCATTTATTGTATTTCTAAATCCGACTAATGAAAACACAACATATTTGACATCATGTATTATTATATCTGTTGGTTTTTATCAACTCTAGAACTCTTTAGATATTTAAATTTATGGCAGTCTCTGACTATTATAACTGGTAAAAAAAAATAGCCAGCAAGACATTGACTTAAATTCATATTAAAGCATAAATAACCATCAGGGATACTATTTTATAAATAAAACTTTTGCTGTATAGCAATGTCCCCCAAATTTGGGCCTGTTAAAACCAAAGAAGCAAACAAAACTTAGGAGGCTGAGAAAGTTCCTAAAATTTACAAGATCCACAAGGCTCCTTCCCAAGACCACATAGGCAGTTTAACAATCACTGGGGAGACATGACTCTTAAACTTGCAGAGCTGTCAGGGACCTCCAGGGATATGACTCCCATCGGTGCTCAGCCATGTTAGGATGAACTGTTTGACAACACAGGTGCTTTTGAGTTATCTAGGCCCTTGTGCAAATCCACTCATCTATACTTCTTTACGTAAGCCCAATAATCACTGGTTTAGTGAGCTAGACTTGCATGGTGCATTTCTTGCATCTGTTGTTACCATCTGAGGTAAATAGACACTTATTTACATCTCCTCAGGAAAAGTCACAGAAGAGCTTTTGATACCAGATAGACAAAGAAAAGGCTCCACTAGACTCTGAACTAAAAGAATGTTAGAAGAAAGCATAGTGTGACAAAGGGAGCTATTGCCCAATGGATAGGGCAACTTATGCTGGGCCCTTTGTTATAGACTGACTGATAAAATATTAAAGAGAAGAAGAAATATATATATTTTTATTTGTTAAATAAAAACGGTAACTTTGGAACCACAGCTCTAGGTTTTCATCTGGCCATTTCACTTCAAACTACTTCACTCTGTAGGTAGGAATACGGCACACTTAAAAGGCAAAGTTATTTATAAAAAGGGGAGTGACTTCTTGCGCTTCAACTTCACAGAAAATGAAGATATAATGATAATGACATTGATCAAAGGCTGTAAAATGTGGGACATTCAGGGCAGGGCCAGTGTTTACTACTGCAGATTCCTCAAAGGATCTTCAAACCACAGAAAAAAAACCTGATCCACAATTCGTTATAAACACATGCATCTGTGGGTGTAATCACAAATGATTTCATCTCATACTTTTCAAATAATGAATTTCAACTTTCTAAAAACATGTTTTCATATTAAAATGAAATGAAGAGATTATGCCTTTATATTCTTCAAGATAATTACCGTCTCAGAACTCACCTCATGTTTTGTATTCAATGTGTTCCACACTCTAGTCGCCACGTGTGATACATGCTTCTTTTTAGAACACCTTAAGGCTTTTTATTTGTTTAATTTAGTTACATTCATAGTGGATTTGTGCAAATGAGTGCAGGGCTCATGGATTCCAGAAGAGGGCGTCGGATTCCCAGAGCTGGAGTTACAGGTGGTGTTGACGGCTGAGGATAGAACTTAGGTCATCTACAAAAGTAAGACTGTCAACTGCTGAGCCACCGTTCCGGTCCCCACCATAAAAAGCTTTTAAATAGTTACATCTTCCAAAGGAAAGGCATATCTTATTGCATGTTAGCTAGGACTTAAATGCAGGTCATGAAAACCAGGGGACTTGGTTAATCCTTTCTGCCACCAAGTCTTTCATCTGCTTTGCCTTGTGATGAATGCCTTGCCAGCTAATGCCAGTCCCCAGGCTCCACAAGGGCCACCAGCTTCCAGACACACTCCTTTGTCTGTAACTCCCCACCTGACCTTCTGTCTTCAGCTTGTCTTCCTTGCTGAGAGGTTAATTTACTGAGATTCAAAGAAGTTAAGCTTCTGCCCACAGACACCTGGAAAAAGGTGAACCCCGAAGATTTTAACTTAGGTTTCTAAGGCACTAGAGCCTATATTTGTTCTTCCAACTACATCCCGCTGATTTACAGAGCATCTGAGTCCTCCGCAGTGAGTTTCTTTTTTAGTAGAAAAGACCTAGGTTACAGTATTCTATTAAAAAAAAATTACCTATGTTAAAAGATGTTTTGTGATGTGTAGGACAAAGCGAGCTATTTAAATTGAAATCATTTCCCTAGTATCCAAGATCTCTAAATCTCATGCACATTAAGTTTGAATTAACACTAACAAGGGTCTAACAGCTTTGATGCTGTGTTCTTAGATAATTAAATTCTTAGAAAATCATTCCACATTTGAGGGAGAAGCGAAGGACACAGAGTTCAGTCTTAATTCAAAGTCACTTACACATCGTTACCTGCTGTTTCCGGGCCTTCACAGAACCAGCAGGGAGGATTCGATATTAAAAATGAGGTTTCTTTATTTTGGGGGGAGTGGGGGAGAAGTCTTTGTGGGGGTGTGTGGGATTGTCTGGTGAACTGTTCCTATGCTATTCTGTGCCACCAGCCTCTCCTGGAATTCTGGAAGACTAGGTCCATTATGCAGCCAGAGACTGCATCTCCTCCCTGCACCTCCCCTCAGAGCCATGCCCTCCCTGCCTTCTTTTACAAAGCCCTGCCCATTCACCACTGAATGTGACCCTCACAGAGCCCTGCAGAAACTGGAAAGATAGTTTATTTTCCCAGGACATTGTTTAAAAAGAGACTGGCCGGCAGTTGGCTAGGTCTCATGAGGTGACACTTACCTGGGATTAAATTTTCTAAGTTAGACTTGACTTCCCCAACTTGGAGCCATAGAATCAATCTTGTCATGTCTTAGAAGTAAGTAGATTTGGAAGGCTGACCCACAACAATGAACCTTACAAGAGACTGACAGACACACAGGAGTTCAAGCTTCAGATTTGGAGTGGTTGACCCAGCAGGACCAGGGCATTGTTTCCTAAGATAGCCAAATTAGCAGAAAAGCTATTTGATTTTCAACAAAAGAAAGCTGAGGCTCTGTGAGTTGAGACAACTTAAGTCACCCAGTTAGTATCATGGAGAAAACACTAGAATATTCTGCTTCCTTCCCTGCTACTAGGATTGAAGCAGGGCAGGAAGCAGGTAGGTGCTTGAGAAAGCTTGGTTCTCCTCTTTCTTTTTAGAGTTTAAGAAAAGCCATAGACACTCACCCACTATCTGGTTCTATTGTCTTGCTCTGACTGCTCCTATTCCCCCAAGCTGAATCCCCTCCCTCTGATTAGTGCTTAAGTGACACCATGGGCGCTTACTTTGATGTCTGGCTCATCCTGCCTTGTTCTGATGATCTCATGTCCTTGGATGATAGTGCTCATCCCTGGCTTTGTTGATGCACATTCATGTTGCTGATGTTGGGGTATCCCATTAACTTTTCACAGCTCTGATTCTAGTCTCAATATTTAGATTTAAAGCTGGATCCTCAGATAGTTTCTTCCTAGTCATGAATAGCACTTGCAGTCACCCCTGCTTATACACCAGCACATGACTTTTTCTATGGGTAGAGTATCAATTGTTATCACTATTGTTCTCATGGAAAACTGGAGACCCCGAAAATTTCTGTTCTTGTGTCAAGGACATACAAGTTGCAAGCCTTGCCTACAGACTTGAATCCACCCCATAAGTATGGGTCAGGTATTTCTAACTGCCACAAGGCCCATGGTTAACAATAATCCTAATATTCTCTCAGCACGTGCTATGTGCCAGACATTGTTCTCAATATTACACACAAATGTAGTGACATGCTGGATCATCACAACAACTCATCACTATCATTCCATTACAAGCTGAAGAAGTGACAATACAAAGAAAAAAATCATTGGTCAATATCATACCAAGACAGAAAGTAGCAGAGCCAGGAATTAAACTCAAAACATTCTAGCTCACTCTGTCCATATCTTTCCAGGTAGAAAAAGAAGCCTCACCCCCAATGGAACCTTCAGCAATGGTAGGAAGGTGATGACTTGGTCGAATGTCTGGTCTCTTATTAACCAAGACTAAATATTCACCCTGGGGTTTATAGAAAGGGTCTTTTAGATCCAAGAATACAGTCAATCTTATTAATTATTTACATTCTGTGTCTATGAATGTTTAGTTATTTAGACAGCCGAGATAAACAACTCAGAAGGAGGAAAGATTGATTTCAGTTCATGGTTGGCTCCATTGCTCAGGCTCAAAATAAGGGAAGGAGCTGGAGACCAAGACACGCCTTCCAAAGGCAACCCTCAGCCTGCTTCTCCAAACAGGCGAATCCTCCCCAAAGCCCTTCAGTTATGAGTGCTTTGGTGTGATAATCTATCGAGGAGGTTAGTATGTCATCAGGATTCCATCCCCTCTCTGTCCATCTCTGGTCTCCATGAGCACGTGTGTGTACACTCACACACACTTAGACATGTGGGCACACACACAAGCAGAACACACAAATCTATTATGGTTATGCATGAGTCATCCCCACGTTGGTGTCTTGGAGATGTGGATGCCCCTGTTGGTTCACCAAAATTTGCCCTGTAGTATCTCATCAGGAGACAGTGCTGCCGGGGTTTGCTACCAGCAAGAAGGTCACCCAGTGCAAAGAACCTCTTGAACCATAACCTGACTTTGTAATCTAATTTTTTTTGAATCCTCAGATATGGTCTTAGTAAAAACATAACCAAAAAAGGATAATGACAGAAATCGATTTTCTCATTTAATCAGCTTCTTTGTTAATTCAATCATAAATTATGTGCCAGAGGAGTCTAATCACATTGTATATGAATCTTGCATAATTTGCATTAATTACAACCCAAGATGTAAATGCATTATGTGGCATTGTATGTATTTTTAGTTTATCTTATAAAAATGTTATAGCTGCTTATGGTAGACACGACTTTGTTATTTCTCTGTATGCATAAAAGAAGAAAAACACAATCCTACTGATTAGTTATAGGAATTGTGCCTTTCAGAAGATAATCACTTTAACTCTACTAGCTCTTAGACCCTTCTAGGGGCAGCTTCTCCCAGACTGCTGCCCTTGCATCCAGTCTGTCTTAGCTTTCTATCAGCCAGTCAGCCAGGAGCCTGACTCTCAACCCTACTGTGTGCCTGACTCTGCTCAAGCTTTTGTTGTCCTGACTCTCATGACTGACAGTGGCTGTGGCTTCTGTGCTTTTCCATTTCGTAGTTTCTTAGTTAGGGTTTCTATTCCTGTGGTAAAACGCCATGACCAAAAGCACCATAGGGAAGAAAGAGCTTATTTTACAAGGCTCAGGTCGCACTCTTATCTTTGAGGGGAGAAAGAGCAGGAATTCAAGGCAAGAACCTAGATGCAGGAATGGAAGCAAAGACCCTGAAGGAATGCTGCTTACTGGCATGCTCCCCATGGCTTATTCATCCTGATTTCTTAAATACCCCAGGACCTCCTACACAGGGATCACCATTCATAAAGGGCTGACTTTTCCACATCAATCATTAATTAAGAAAATGCCCCTCAGGCCAGTCTTATAGAGGTATTTCCTCAGTTGTGGTTCCCTCTTCTCAGATGAGTCTAGATTTTGTCAAATTAACAAAAATACCAACCAGGACACTGGACCAAACTCAGATATTGTAGAAGTCGAGTTATGAGCTACTTACAACTCCTAAAGAGAGGGATGAGCCACATCTTCTAAACAAAGTCAGCACATTGCTGAAAGAAGAGGAGACAAAATGAGGTTTAAACTGTATAAGGATCATAATTCTGAGATAGAGGGCCAAAGGTGTTTCAAACAGAAGGGAAAACATGCTCAAAACTGAAGCCATGCTGGGTGTGTATGAGAGAACTTGACACATTAAGTGGTTCTATTTGGTATGTAAGAGCTTCCTAGGACTGGCAATAAGGAAGAAATACATCAGCTCATGGAGCAGCCAAACTTTCTGTGTATCCATCAGGTGTGTGCTTGCTATGTACAATTGATTCTCACAGACCTGAAGCTACAGTATTTATTATTCTGCATTTACAGGTGAGGAAACTAAAACACATACAGCTGTCCAAGATCACACACCTGGGAATTACCAACATCAATATCTACACTCATAGCGTTTGATTGTAGAGTGTGAATCATTCCGGAGAGTTAGGCTATGTGGAAGAGCCTGCGAGGATTGAATTGTGATGATGAGAGCAGAGTTTAGAAAGATCCCTCAGCCCACATCGTGAATGTGGTTTAGAGAAAAGTGTTTGGAGGCAAAACAAATAAAACCAAAACCCTACTCAGGATATGATAATCAAGCCAGGTAAGAAATGCCAGCTACTGAACCACTGCAGTCTCCATGGTTTCTCCAGCACAGAGATGCCAAGGTGACATAGTTATCTAACTTGGGACAAGAAAGTGGAAACCTGCTGGGCGATGGTAGCACATGCTTTTAATCCCAGCACTTGGGAGGCAGAGCCAGGCAGATCTCTGTGAGTTCAAGGCCATCCTGGTCTACAGAGTGAGATCTAGGACAGGCCCCCAAAACTACACAGAGAAACCTTGTCTCGAAAAAAACAGAAAAAAAAAGTGGAAACCTGACCCCACTCTACCATGTGACATCACTCATAGTCCTGTTGTATACACGATGAAGAGGAAAGATTCTCCCTCCTCGTCTTCAAAGGAGTCCAGAGGTCATGGAAGTTCCAGCACCTCAAGATGACTCAGCATATGGGTCTTCTCAAGTCAGGAATTTCTTACAGAGGATCTCTGACAGATGCTGGCCCATTCTCTGCATAAATTAATTGTTCATAACATCTTTCAAATGACTAGCACATATTGTAGGTCTTGATCATCTATTGCATCAAAGGTGCCATGTTTGATGCTGTGTCTGCACTAAGCAAAATCCAATCAGAGCCTCTGAAGACTCCAATCTCATATTTGAATCTCTTTGCCCCAAGTGTCCACCTAGAATCATTGGTTCTACATTCCAGAACCCTGCAGAGTCAGCTTATGCTCTTATCCAATGCAGATTTCAAATTCCTGGGAGAGCACATCTCAGGGGTTTGTTCTTCTCTTTTCCATGATTAATATTCAGTTTCTTCAATATTTTCTCATATAAATCAGTCAAAGCTTCCAACAGCTGTTCAGTTTTCACTGAAGAAATGGCTGACAATTAAAGAAAACACACAGCAACTCTCACTCTTAACAGACACTAAGACCTGACATAGAAATCAAATCTGAAAATAGATGGTCTCTAGGGAATATGTTCATTTCTGTGCATTTTTTTAACTGCTAAAATTTCTATGAAGAACTTTACTATTATAACCAGAAAAATAAAGTTTTAATGAAAACTGTAGAGGGGATGTTTGAGCTACTTGCTCTTCAAGGTGATGTGCCTTAAGATGTAAATTCTTTAAACAACGCATGAGCCTGTAACCAGAATGAACTACTGTATGTTGTATGTCTTTTGAGCCAGTCTGCAAATGGCTTTGACACTTGGGCTCCAGTTTACAAACAGTTGTGCCCTTGGTGCTTTCATTTAGTTTGTTTTGCAAAAGCACATTCATATTTCTACCTGAAGAGGCCTCACATGCATGTAAATTACATGTAAATGCTTTAATTCTCCCATTGCAGGTGATGTGTTCTTGAAGGTCTGTTGTTACAGTTTCCTTGAGGCATTGTCCAGAATTGTAATTACAGTACATGAAGATGTATGTAAACATTTTTACAGTGTTGGGTATGTATTTCCAGATCACCCTCGAAAGCAGAAGGGGCTCATATCATCTTAATTTTCTCTCACAGAAACAATGAGCCAAAGAAAAAACCTGCTAGACTTCTGGGAGCTTAGAGATCAGCCATCCAACGAAACTCACTCTGCAGAGGAGGAAGTGGGGACTCAGAACTGTCTCCAGCTCTGGGACCCAAAACAAAAGCACTACACTAATAACAAAGATCAACCTTAGATCTTCCCACTGCTGAGTTAGGGCCCCTCTCAATGCTACCAGGCCAAAGAGCCCACCCTTTTCCCATTCTTCTTCCCGAAGTCAGAGTTGAATGAACACCATGTATAAGTCAGCAGCAAAGGCAGGATTTGCTTCCTCTTTGGTCATGTCATGGCTCTGCTGTGCATCAGACTTACTTCCCATTGCTTAATTTTTCTGAATCTTAGTTTTCTAATATGTAAGTCAGGAATCGTAGTACTATGCATACTTTACAAGCTAGATATAGGACTGCAGACTGTATTTGTTGGGTGACCAGTATTTTTAGGCCATCTTTTTGAGGGTTAGTAAAAGACACTCACTCTCAAGAAAATGCAAGGCTGTGTCTCTGAGTTACCATGTGGTAACTTGGTGCCAATAAGAATAGGTCTTTCAAGGACTGGAGAGTTGGCTCAATAGTTAAGAGCATTTGCTGCTCTAGCAGAGGATATGGGTTTGGTTCTAGCACCTACATGACTGCTCATAATCTTCTCTTACTCCAATTCCATGGAGCCTGATACCTGCTCCTGGCTTCCTTGGGCACCAAGTACACATTTGGTACACGTACATGCATGCTGTGGATATTGCTCTGTATGCTGTGAATGTGTTGCTCTGATTGGTTAATAAATAAAGTGCTGATTGGCCAGTAGCCAGGCAGGAAGTGTAGGTGGGACAAATAGAGAGGAGAATTCTGGGAAGTGGAAGGCTGAGTCAGGAGATGCTGCCAACCACCGCCATAAGAAGCAAGATGTAAAGATACCAGTAAGCCACAAGCCACGTGGCAAGGTATAGGTTTATAGAAATGGGTTAATTTAAGATGTACGATCTAGCTAGAAAGAAGCCTGAGTCATTAGGCCATACACTTTTAATTAATATAAGCCTCTGTGTGTTTACTTGGGTCTGAGCGACTGCGGGACTGGTAGGTGAGAGAGATTTGTCCTGACCACAGGCCAGGCAGGACACAGGAAGACTCCAGCTACACATGCATCAAAAATACAGAATAAAAACTGAATTGTAAAAAAACAAAACAAAAAGAATCCCTCCTTCTAATGCAATGGTTCTCAACCTTTCTAATGCTGTGACCCTTTAATATAGTTCCTCAGGTTGAGGTGACCCCCAACCATAAAATTATTTTATTGCTACTTCATAACTGTTATTTTGCTACTGTTATGAATCATAATGTGAATATCTGATATGCAACCCCAAGGGGGTAATGACCCACAGGTTGAAAACCACTGTTCTAGTGGCTATAACTCAAGCAGGGCGCACAGTCTGGTACGGATGACACAGGGTGGCTAACAACCCCCATTCATCCCTTTGTTTGGGAGCAGTTGGTTCTGGGAAAAGCCTGTACAACCACTCGGTGAGGGCCAACCCAAGGGAGCCACTGTTCTTCTCATTGTGTGTGTGTGTGTGTGTGTGTGTGTGTGTGTGTGTGTGGTGTCCGATGAAACATTCATTACTTCAGTCAAATTTCCCCAAAGTGAAAGCAGAGATTACTTCTTGGCAACCAAGAGTTAAACAGGGGGCAAACCACTGCTGTGAGGGCCCATCAAGGCCAAATGTGAGCCCCGACCTTCATTAATTCCAGCTTTGTACTTTCGCTATGGGACTGTTGTTTGGCGGCTGCATCTGCTGTTGCTAATTTGGCCTGTTTGGGTAGCAAAGCTCCCAGTGATCATCTAAACCTCGTTTGATGCACCTGTGAACAATTCATTATATTAATATAACAGCAGGGGAGGAGCAGAGACACTAATAAATAGGCTTTAGCTGCCAGGACTTCTTGTCACAGTCACACAGGTCCCTTACTTTAGCTGCATATGTTCCCCAGCTCTGGGCCACACTGGGAAGGAGCCTGCACACACCAGACTCATGCATCTTCCGCTGCAGATTGCCCCATCTGGCTAGAGGGAGGCTCATCCATTGCCTTTCCTCTCCTTCTGCGGAACATTTGCCTTCTTTGACTTGAATCATTTGTTCTCAGGTAGAGACAAAGCACAGGATTTCTAAGGTGGCTTAGCAGGGTTTGGTGACCCTCATCACAGCCAAGTCTCCATTTATCAAGGGGCTTGCACCACTGCCATACACAGAGTCTTTGGTCAATGTCTTCATTATGTTGACTCTCAGCACTTCAGCCTGGCCTATTGTCGGAGAGGAGTGTTCCTTTTTCCCCACTTTCAAAGATACAAACCTACATTTGGTGATGTTCTGTTTGAATGCCTCTTCAAACACATGGGTTCTGTTTGTTCTTTTCCCTCAAACGTAAACCTGCTTGACTTCAAATTAAAATGCATTGTTCCGGAAACTAAAACCTATCCACAGATGTTCTAGAACAGTACATGCATCCTTTCCCTTCATCCTTCCCAAGTACATTACCTCATCTTCTTCTCTAACCTCTGCTTCATCTCATGTCCTGGTTTGTCCACTGTGTTTCAGTTGAAAAAGGAATTTGTTTGCAGTTCCTGGGAGATAGCATGCTATTTTCTGTCCTGTGTGTTTACTTAGACCATGCTCTTTGCCAAGAATTCCCCAATCTGTGCATTATATCTTGCTTATTCTTTCATATTTTGGCCTACCCCGAATTAATGATCTCTCCTCTGTGTTGCCTAGGATACCTCTCTTTCCCATTATGATTACCTGTAGCATTTCTATTGCCGCCATAACAGGAGCCTCATAAACACGTATGCTGCTCTCAGTCTTATTCATATACTCCATAGACAAAAAAGCACACAGAGATCATTGCTTTGCTAGGAAGAGGTGGGAGAGGAAAAAGAGATAAAAAAAAAATCAGGTATTGCCTTAGGATGTCATCAGGTATTGCCTTAGGGTATAAAGGAAACATACTGGCCTAAGTTCAGATCATGCTGCCAATTATTGGCTTAGGAACCTTAAGATGTCACTCCACCTGTCTGGGGTTTTGTTTTTACGCCTGGCATTGATGGTGTATGCCTTTAATACCAGCACTTGGAATGCAGGAGCAGGAGTTCAAGGCCAGCCTGGTCTACAGAGTGAGTTTGAGGACAGCCAGGGCTACACAGAGAAACCCTGTCTTGAAAAAAGAAACAAACAAACAAAAGGTATAAAGAAAGTTAAATGAGTGAACAGTTTTCAAACTTTGTTCTTTGGAGCTCCAAAGATTTTGGTGAGTGAAGAGTGTCCCTATGTATATGGATAGGTAAAACTCCAGTGTCTCCTATCCTCAGACTCGGCTTCATTCGCGCTCCAAGTTCTACACGTGGAACTATTGGTCCAAGGAAACAGTTTACAACTACTGAAAGTTAACAGGCGACTTGTGCACATTAACTCATTTCTTTCCCAGACAGCTCTGAGAGAGGATTATCCTCCTCATCTTCTTTTTTCTCTACTCCCTCCTCCTCCCTTCCTCCCCTCTCTCCTCCTCCTCCCTTCCTCCTCCTCTTCTACATAGAGACACCGAAGCACATCAAAATGAACACTCACACTGACATACAGCTCAGGAGTTACAGAGCTACCATTTGAAAGAAGGCAGTTTCCAGTTCAGAAACTTGTTGTTTTTATCATTGATCAGGGTGTTTCGGTACAAAAAGAAAGAAAACTATGTGTTAAAAGCACTAAGCCAGGAGGCAAACAGGATGGCCAAAGGGTGGAGTGAAGAGAATAGACAATCCCTCTGACCAGGCTCATGCGGGAAGGCTCCTTGGAGGAGTTCAAACTCTAGTAGAACCCCTAAAGAAGAGTGAGGTACAGACAAATGGAGGAGTAAGGCCATTAGATGTCAGAAAAAGGGAATGGAATACAATACCATAATGAATGTAGAATGGATATATTTATCAAACCCAAAGTTAGCAAAGGTTTCATAGTCTATCTTTAATGGATGAGCCATCTCTCCAGCCCTCAAATACACTCTCTCATGTTAACACAGAGGGTTGAGGTATGAGTGGCTTCACTTAGCCAAGTGTGGTACTCTAGACAGCTCCCACACCTGTGCTGAGTCTCATCTATTTTCAGCACAAGATTTAGAGTAAAAGATTCTGAAGAGATTTTCCCTCTCTCCCCCTTTTCTTTTCTTTTTTTCTCTCTTAAATTTTATTTTGTTTTCCTCTGGGGGAGACGGGTAGGATCAGGAGGCATGATGCGAAAGAGAATAAATAAAAAGAAAGTTAAAAAAAGAGTAAAGGATTATGTATAATAATGGTAGGTTAGACAAAGGGTGAAGACTCAAGGATTATTGCTCTGGTTGGGTCTATTTAACATATTTTCAATACACATATTTAAAAATATGCAAGCATACAATTCTTTAAATAACAATATAACATGGATTTGTATTTAGTGTCTAAGGCTTTTAGTATCATGTAGCTCAGTTTGTGTACAGGGTTTATGAAGAGATTAATGCCCAAAGTGTATTCTCTAAGGCAAATAGAAGATACCTAGGAGGGGGAATGTCTTTGCCACCTGCTGTTTCAAGCCTTTGGTGGCTTGGGGCAGCAGTTCCCTGCTGTCCCCTCCATAGTAAGGACCTTGGTGACGCATTAATGAACTGCTCTTTGAATCTTTGCCTCAAGAGTCAGTGGGATTGTGCCATGGTCTGCTCTGGTTTTGGTTTATTTTCTATTCTCTTCATTCATTCAAGACACTATTATTGAGGAATTATCCTGTGCCAGGCCCTACACATGGCCAGTAGACACAGAAACAAATAAGTCACAGCATGTGTCGCCAAAGAGCTGGTAGTTATAGGTTTATAAATGACAAATATTTCCTACATGTACCCACCAGAAAGCTTCTCAGGTACAGTGCAGGCCATGTGTTAGCAGGAGAGGAAGCCTGGTATACAAGACTGGGAGAAAACACAAAGAAGCTGAGTCATATTGACCTTGATTTTTTTCCCAAGACCTTTAGTGAATACACAGATACTAGCTAACCTTCTACAATGACATTTTAATGAACCATGAGCATACGGTTTTATAGGAATTACACATTTTTTCTAGGTATTATCTTAAAGGTTTTATCATTTTTCCCATTTTAGAAGAGAAAACTGAGGTTTTTAAGATGTCAAATCACATTCCCATTCATATTTGCTGTACCCCTTTGTAACTGTGACTTCTTCTTCTGTGCTGTGCTTTTTGCTTAGAACAAGATGACTCCCTAGCCATCATTCTTCCAACCCATTTCCCAGATAACCCCCAACTGCTGCCTTTCCCTCTGTGATCTTACAAATCAGTTTCTTGTGCTTGTACTGCAAAGAAGAATCCGTACTCCCCAACCTGGCTCACCATCCTGTACTGGAAACACTAGAAGAGCCTTCCTCTTCCTCCCTTCCAGGGGTCATAATCTCCGTGACAGCCCCTCTGCCTTGTTCATTCTTAGTATATTCCCAGAGCCCAGCAAAGGCCTGGGCATACAAAAGCTTCAATAAATACTTCTCCAATGAAAGAAAAGCAGGGAAGGATATTAAACCCTTTAAACATTCAGCAAATTCAAACGATTTCCAAGCACTTAATAAGAATTTTTTTCCCAGGGGTCTTATCATACTGTTCCCACAGATGGGAAAAGGACAGTCAATTGGTGAATTGCACCAGTTATCGTAGGGAAGTTGACATTTGTTGTACGGCAGGGAATTTCTCTTAGCACAATATTTCCTGGGAGGAGCTGGTAAATATTGAGACAAGATACACATCAAGTTTTTTTCTTCTGTGAACCACTGTACAATAATCAATTCCAGAGATAACAAAGGCGTTTGTTAACAGCTCCATCTCCCTTTTTCAAAGCTCAGTTCTCAGCCTGGCAATGTTACAAAGCTCAAGAAAAGAAGTGCTGCTAGCAGATGCCAACCACTTGTCAGAGGAAGAGTCCAAAAGGCACTGCGTAATACCTCGGCTTCTTTACATACAGATAGGCTTTCTGCCATCCAGTTCATCAAAATTCCTCAAGGAGCAGCTGTAGAAATGGAAAGTGAGGGCTTTACAGGCAGATTAAATAAGAAAAAATTCAACCCAGCAGAAAAATCTACCTGTACAATCCTCTGGCTTTGGGTTACACTTAAAAAAAAAATGGGACTTTAAGGGTAGGGACATAGATTTCCCTCAGAGGACTCCACACATTAAATGTCTTGTTATTCTTAGTATGTTTTGATCACTTGTACTAGACATTAAATGTAAGGACTTTTCTTCATTTGCCTTGTAACTTTGCCTCCCTTTGGAGCACATGAAAAAAGCCCATTGTTTATTCCCTGAGAGAATGAACAAGTGACATAGAGTGAAGGTAATGCAGGGTCTACCAGTCTTCACTTGAAAGAGCTCAATAAATTATTCTTGGGTTCATTTCTGTAGAATTTCTATGACACGCTTTTGAAACATGCCTGTGCAAATTGGTTAATATAGCTCAAAGCTCTTTTCAAAAGCTGATATCATAATGGGGGATAAATTTTTAATTTTTGCTCTTCCTTACGAGCAAGTGCTTTTGTTCTAGCAAATCTCAGGTCATGTGAAGAAGCCTGGTTGCTTCCATATCCCACAAGCTGCATAACAGAAGGAAGTAAGCAGGCAGGCAAGACTGATGGAAAGCTAGATGGCTAGATGGACTTGACTTTCCTTAGTCTACAAGAGAACTGAGAAAAACTGAATGAAAAGATCAGATTGGAGCAAGTGGTGGTACACAAGAATGTGTCACAAGACTATCTGGTCTGTCCTGATTCAACAGCCATAAAGCTTGCTGCTCCTCTGTCAATAGTCCCAGTCTTTGATTTCTTAGCTGAGATTGTGTGAAATCAAGTTGTGTTCTTGGAACTGATGGAGATTGTCATGGTCTTACCTAAGTGTTTTCTCTGTCTGTAGTGAACTAGAAGAACTTACGCCATTTGTCTCTGGCTTGACATCCTTATTGCTTTGCCAACATTCCGAATCTTGTCAGGAGCACTGGGCTGTATAGCCATCTCCATCCCATGAATCCTGGCTACATGACAATAGCAAAAAAGTCTCCACTTTTGTTTCTATCTTCAGACCATTCGACTCTCTGAGAGAGGTCAGATTAAAATTCCTGTGGCCAGGTCAAAGAAACAGGATTCATTTTCTCTGTATCTACTCACTAGAGTCTATCTTTTTTAGCTTCATAAATTAAATTATAGATTTGCCATTAGATATGAGACTCCAGAAAAGGATCTAAGCCCACCGGGCCTCACACAGTCGTCTGTAAAGGGAGGACAACAATGCCTAGGAATGAGAGCTTGAGGAATAACATGGTACTTACTGTGGCTGAACTGAACCCTGTATGCCTGAACTTTCAATTGCTGTATGACAAACTCCTACAGTTTTGCCATCTTAAAGTAATGCAAGTATTCTTCCACAATTCCACATATTAGACATCTGAGCAGACCACACAGTTCTGCATATTAGACATCTGAGCAGAACTCACTGAGATGTCAGCTCAGCATCTCACAAAGGGAAAGTCAAGGTGTTGGCTAGACTGGACTGGGCTTTGATCTGGAGGCTCTGGGAAAGAAGCTGCTTTCAAAGTCCTCTCAATAATTATCAGAATCCAGCTCTGTGAAGCATAGGACTGAGGTCCAATTCTTTTTGTTTGTTTTTTGTTTTTGTTTTTGTTTTTTTTTTCTGGTGTCAGCGAGGGACCATTAAAGGCTAGAAACATTCTGTCTCATATGACTCTTCCACACTCAAACCAGAAATAGTGTGCATGTAATGTTTCTCACCATTGGCAACTCTTCCACTTGCTTTTCTAGCATAAGCCAGAGAAAATACTTCTTACAGCAGACCATACCTCACTCCCCTAATTCCCCCTTTGCTACATAATATGATATAATCAGCACTGTGACAGAGGACAACACTGATCAGGGCAAGGAGCATTCTTAGACTGCTACCTTGAAAATATATCAGCCTCACCTTGGTCCTTCTAAAAATGATGAGATTACTATTTCTGTTCCAGGCCATCTGAATCAGCAACTCTAAGAGTGGACCCTGAGACTGTGTATATTAAAAAATGACTTTGGATATATGAATACATAGCCAGTCTATGAATCTTAATAAAATGAACAGGTTGTACTGTAGCCAGAATTTTGTCCCACCCAGTCCCACAGCTGTTCAGTTCTGAATAAATACACAGAGACTTCTATTAATTATAAGCCGTTTGGTCTATGGCTCAGGCTTCTTGCTAGCTAGCTCTTTCATCTTAAATTAACCCATTTCTATTATTCTATGTATGGCCACGTGGCTGGTGCCTTACTGGTTCTTTCACATCTTGTTTCTTGGGCGGTGGGCTGGTGTCTGCTCTGACTCTACCCTCTTCTCCCAGTATCTGTCTTGGATTTCCTGCCTGGTTCTTATCCTGCCCTACCATAGGCCAAAACAGCTTCTTTATTAACCAATAGTAGCAACACATATTTACAGCGTACAGAAAGACCATCCTACAGCATTTCTGGTATAAACAGAAACTCAGTGAGTGCCTTTTTTCTGTCTTTCATTTACTCTTTCACCTTGCTATTCAAACTAAAGTCCATGGGTCAGCAATATCATCACCACTTAAGAGCATTTCAGAGACAGACTCTCAGGTGCCACCCCATAGAATTGCAATCTATATTGTAACAAGAACTTCAGGTTGTTTCTAAGGCTAGAATCTGACAAGCATTGCGTGAGGAATCTCTCTCAGGATGGAGCCACTCATCAACTCTATGCAGTTCAAATGTCCCCCTTCGAGATGTATGCTTATATACAATTATGTTGGCTCTATCAGATTCCATCCAATGGAATCCTCAGCTATTTTGCCACGTCCCCAACACCATGATAGGTGGTATGTGCAAAAAAGGTGTAAATAAAATTTTGGGTTATTAGGCACTCCTGCTATCTACTGGACCAATAAAACAGAGGTAGAGTTGAGGACACTTATCTGACAGCACACTTTAGAACTGTAAGAGTAGTTTCTTTCTCTGTAAACACAGAGAACCTGAGCTGATCTTATAGGTACACATATTTTAAAAGCCTAGTTCAAATGACACCTTACTCACTCATTTAGTAAACGTTTATTGGGCTCCAACTGTGTATAGAATGCTTGGAGGAGATGCTGTTTCTGAACTCTTGGAGATGCCAGGGCAACACTTTCTCCTTGAACTCATGCCGTCATTGCAATCATCAGCACGCTTTATTATGTTATCTTGTTTAATATGTGAGGTTCCCATGAAAGGCTGTGCATGCTCAGAGACCAGACTTCATTTTTATTGGTGTCTGCTTCACGAGGATGGTTCTTGGCATACACTAGGAGCTCAGTGAATTAGGGACTGAGTGAATGAATGAATGGACAGATGAATGCAAGAAGAGAAGACAGTGCTGTCGTGAAAGAAGTAAAATGTAGACAGAGGAGTGAGAATAATAAATAACCTTGAAGGAGAATTCCCTCCCAGGTGGATATAAGAGCTCGCTGTGAGACAGTGGCTTGAGTAAAGTTCAGTGGAATTGTAGAAAATTGGAACTGTAGGGTGGAAAATGTAATTTCCAACCAAATTAGACAGATGCATTTTAAGGTAATGGGTAACATGGGGCTGCTGTTGTAGTCTGAGGGTAGAAGAGGTTTGGTACAGGATTTGGTGATCTTTGGTACCTTCAAAAGATTCGTATTATAGATCTGGTGGCTCCAAACAGAAAGGGATTGGAGTGGTAAAGACAGAGTCACAGAAGCACATATGGAATTGTGCACACATGTGTATGTTTACTATGTACATTGGATTGGGGGGGATGTGTCACAGTCATCTGAGAAGCAGAGTCAGAGCAGATGCTCAAGATGGAAACAGTTCCATTTCAAACAACTAGAACATTTAAAAACAGACCGAAGAGCCAGCTCTTACCTAGGAGAGATCCAAGTCAACCTTGGAATGCAGATATAGAGTCCCCTCTTTATTCATTCATCCATCTATTCATTCATTCATTCATGCACACATGCATTCATTTATTCTACAATTCTGTTTCATTCAGCAAACGTTAGCTATGCTGAGCAGTGTGCTAAGCCAGGTCCTTGGGTTATAAAGATGAATAGAAGGTCTTCTGCTCCTGCAGGGAAAAATTCCCTCCAAATTAAACTTATTCACTCTGTTAGAGGATTAATCATATTAGTGATAAGATAACTTTGCTCAAAATTGAAGATGAAAAATTTCTTCTATGAGTGCTTCAAGCTTTCCTTAAAAGTCCAACATTTTCCAGCTCAGCAATGGAAGGCACACAGATAAACCTGGGCTGAATCTATCTCTCACTAGCTCAGTGAGCTTGTGCTCGCTCCATGTGAAAATGGGAGTGATTCCTACATTGTTGGACTATGGTAAAAGGTAAGGAAGCAATTAACACATTCCAAGCACCTCAGGCAGAGCACACACAGCACCCTTCTGGGGCTGAGAGGCTGGACCCAGAAATGAGGCTACGGTTGGCTTCCTCTGGATCGGATATGTCCAGTAACAGAGGAACAAGTGGAGAAAGAAGCTTGGGTACTTTTAAAATCTCATTGTCCTATAAGCTCCACTCTTAAGAGTCCCTCTTAGCTTCTCTGGGTCCCCATCCTTGCCCTTTTAGTCGAGTGGTAATGCATCTTCCATTGCTTACCTGTAGGAGATCCACCCTCATTGCTTACTCTGTAGTTCCATTCCTATCGATTGATGTAGCACATCGCTCATCTCATCATTTGAAAATTCTAATTGATTGTATTGTTCCTTCAGTCCCTTGACTGATACAAAGAGGTTGCCTTTTATCAGGAGGCCACAACTTCTCCAAATGTGTTTGGTGAGTTATTCTGTACAAAAGAATTTTCTCTGGCCAAGTAAGTTTGGGAGCTGCTGTATATCTGATTTTCTTCTAGGAGAGTCACAATGTATATTAACATATTAAAGGTTCAGAGAAGCCTGAAATGAAGAAATGTGTTTAATTTTATTTAACATCGTTTTCTATACTCATCTGACCATGAAACTATTATTTCATGTACCACCTATTAACATCCCACACTTGAGGAAATGCTGAACTAGGCTAAACTAATAAGACAATTTGTCACATTTATAGCAGTCTGAGGGCGAAAGAACATTAGACTTAGACTCAAGATTTGCTACTTCTCTCCCCAATGTATCACTAATTCAAGGAAGTCCTTGAGCAGGCACAGAACTCAGTCTCCATGGAGAGCCAGAGACATGATCTGTCCTACTCATTCTGATCTGATGGCAGTGCACTCACAATACTTCCATCAACTGGGCTGCCTTGGCAGTGTGGGCACCAGTCCTGGCACCTCGAGAATGTTTTGCTTTGTGTCTTTTGCAACTGCAGCTTTTCACCCCCAGGATTTGACTTCTTCACAGTTGTTATTGCAGTCAAGACTCCAGAATTTCCAGAGCTCTTCTTGTGTTGAACCTTACAGAAATATTTGTAAAGCACATTCCCACCATTTTAAAATGTTCTTTCTAGCACAGCATGTTACAGTTGTCTCAACGGCAAAGTGATGGTGTTAAATTTGTCTCCAGTTGCTTTATGATGGGCTCACTGTGCTATCATGCATTTAGCTATGTATCGTGGAAAGGACTGTCTATCAAGAAAGTTAGAGAAAAAAGAAGAATAGGAAAAAAGCAGGGAAACAAACAAACAAACAAAACAACTTCTAGGCAATGAGCCAGAATTCTCCATTCTCAGAAGGCTAATTCAGAATAAGAAAGTCTGAAGATATTAAAACCTTAATAATTGCTCAAGTGACATAAAGAATTGAGGCAATTGAATAACCATCAAATGTTGTCTCAAACCCGAGGAAAAGCAGCCAAAAGAGCAATGTCTGTAGCCATCAGAGCAACATCACAGACATTTGGCTGCCCGCTGATATAATTCCATACACAAAGCACAGTCCAGATATTTCTCCCAATAAGGCGAATTGTAGCTCACAGGAAATGGAATTGAATACAGATTTCCGTTCTCAGAGTTTTAGATAAAAATGCAAATGAGGAGCAAGACAATAATTAAACAAATCATTCTCAGGAATTTTTATGGCCTACTTAAAAACCATCCTCACTATTCAAGACCCTAAGAAATTCTGAGTCCTCAAAATAATTGATCTGCAACAAGGCAAACACTCATCTAATCACCACACTGGAGTTGAATCAAAGGAGCAGATAGTTGGCATCCAATTCCAACTTTCTCAGACTATTTTGTTTAGAGATATTTGAAGAGAATATGATGAACCAAATGTATAGCCAAGATCAACAGCAGAGCCTGATATTAGAGGGTGATGTGATCCATCACCCAGCCTCAGACACATCAGAGATCATGATGACTAAAATTATTCATAGAACAAACCAGCACCTTCCAAATGGGCACTGGGATAGGGAAGCGCTCTGTGAATGGAATGTTCTCATGTATTTAAAGAAAGCAGTTCTCAAGCACAAGTGAAGCTCAAATTTCCTTAATGGGCAAGTCTAGGAGTGTAGTGCAGTGCATTTCTAAGTGATTTTTGGACTTAGATTCATGATTCACATGCTGAGGGGACACCTTTGAATTCCTCACACATCCATGTTAGAGACTGCTTTGGGCATAGCTCAAATGACTCTAGAGTTAAATGTAGATATAGGCATTTTTCAAAGTTAATGTGACAAATGTAACAAAGTTAAAAAGAGCCCATGTGGGGATAGAAAACTTGAGTCATGAAGAAGAAAAAAAATTAGACTCTAGAGCAGTGGTTTTTAACCTTCCTAATGCTGCAATCCTTTGTGGTGACCCACCAACCATGAAATTATTTTCATTGCTCTTTCATAACTGTATTTTTTTGCTACCGTTATGAATCATGATGTACATATCTGATATGCAGGATATCCAATATACTAACCCTCACAGGTCATTTGCAACCCCAAAAGGGTCATGACCCACAGGTTGAGAATGACTGGTCTAGAGTGTGGGAAAAGATGACAGAGGTAAAACCCAGAGGATGCAGGAGACACGGGAACATATCACTTCCATTTTGCAAATGAGGAAACCAAAGTCTTCCAAGACAAACTCTTTTTGTTCCCTGTAGGGTGAGTTGGAGAGGCAGCTAGGAAAGCTCACAAGTGGGCTTCTAGACTGGCTCTCTTTGCTGCATAAGTTTTTTTTTGGGATTTCCTGGAACATGCAGTTTTAGAACCAATCAGCTGTTGGAGAATTGACATGCACCATCTCTACTTCTAAGATCCATAGAGGGCATTCCAGGGGAGAGAAGCAATGTTGTTGCCCACTTCTCTTAATTAGGGAAGTATTTTTCCCCTAGAAATGGGACTCTGTCTTTATTTTGCTTAGCATGTTCATATCTTTATATTTACAGTGCACAGCAGAATTGCCTCCTGCAACAAAAAGTATAGTAAAATCTTCCTCCTTTATGACTGTGGATTTTAAGGGCACAGTCATCTCCGTTTTATGCAGCATGGTGGGAGGGCCTGCTTTACACTCCACAAAGCACCACACTCCTTGACCTCTCTGGGAAGCCTAGCGCCATCTCCCCTGTGCTATTTCTGGACTCCGAGCATGCCTTTAGCGTACAAGATTTTGCTCATAGCAGAAGCAGTCTTGATCATGAAGCTGTTGACCTGGGTTCCAATCCCAGTCTACTAAGAGTGACGTTGGGCAAGGTAAACTCTGAGGATCTCAGCCCTCATTTGAAAGTCAGGAGCAATAATCACCGCTTCACACGATGAGGAGTACACGCTGTTATTGGAGCTGAGCATTGGCTTCCTTTCTTCCCTGAGTCCCTCTTGCTCCTCTACAGTGGAACTTCCTTCTTATACATTGAGATCTTTCTCCTGAGGCTGCCCTTGGGCCACTGTCTCAAAGTGAGGCAAACTTGGAGTAGAAGCTTTACACACCATCCCTTTTCCAGTCCTGACTCCTGGGCTGTCCTCTCCTCCCTCCTGCACAACCCCATGCATCAGTGACTTAAGAATCCTCTTCCTAGAGTTGCATTCTCACGGACTTACTTCAACTAAAGTTGTGACGATTAAGTGATGGTGGTACACTGCCTGGCATCCTGAAGCAGCTCTTGTAAGTAGCCACACATCTGGAGGCTCCAGCACAATGCTAGTCACTTACAGCTGCTCAAGACATCCAAGAGAGGCTGCTCCAAACCTCACCTTGTCATCGATACATTGAATATGAGTACCTTGAATACCTTTGGGGGTATCTGAACCCATCTTTTTCTCTGCTACCACCATTCTACCAAACTTCTGCCATACTGATTTCTGGATATTTTCCTTTAACCAGAAGAACCACAAAAGTGTCGATTACATCCCTAATGCTGTGGTACCCATAGCGAAAAGAGGACAGAAAATAGAGCATCTGTTTGAGAGGACCAGAAATATGTCATAGGATTTATAGTCAGCACAAGGGGAACAATACACTTTGCAAGATTCCCGGAGACATTAAGAAAACAAACTCTGAAATGAAAATTTGAAGTTTTACCCATAACCATATTAACAGTAATATTGGCATATTTAAAATGGCCGATGACCTTTGTTCCTCTTTAAAATACGGGAACAGTGAGAACACTGGGTATATAATCTGAGATGCTGAAATAGCTGGTAGACCTGTGCTTAAATATTTTTTGTTAGGTTTATTAGTTTATTTTGGGCATGCAAGTGCCGAGGCATGAGTGTGGAAGGTCAGAGGACAACTTGCAAAGGTTCCTTCTCTGCTTCCACCATGAGGGTTCTGGGGGCAGGGTGTCAGGCTTGGCAGCAAGCGTGTTTATGTGCTGAGCCACCCCACTGGCCCTGGAGTTTTTAAGTGTATAACTCTCCACGAAGCAGGCAGCAAGGCCATTGCAGGCACATAACAAAAGCAAGCACGTGTCTGACACTTGCTTCAGGTGACAAGGCTCATCCAGTCTTTTGCTGGGAAAATGAGGGCTGCTGTTGGGTTTTTCCATTTTCTCAGGCCTGAAAATTAGTCCATGCTCTACATTCTACGGACCACCCCATTTATGTCTTCTAAATAGACCAATTTTGTTTAATTCAAAAAGAGAAAATCATAGTGAGTTAATTTGATGAATATGGGTACAATTTTTTGTTCCATTAGGAGATATGAACTTACAGTTCCCATAATTTGTTCCAGAAAACCTTCCAAGCTCAGGCTGCTATGTAAAAGAGAACAGCTTCAGCATCATGGGTCTATAGTATAATAATGAACCAGAATAGAACTCTCTTATTATGAGAGATAAGAATATTGATATTTTGTTTATAAAGAAATTCCATTTGGGCAAAAGGAGGATATTCTTCCTAAGAAGGACACATTTAAACTATTTCTTTCATAAACTTCAATGTTTGAGGTAGATTGGATTGTATGTGGATATAAGACAAGAACTATTATGATATAAATATATACTATAATGGCTATATGAAAATATATAAAATAGGAAGCTAGGAAGTGTTGGACTCTAGGGAACGTGAAACGGAATACTATATCTATATTACTCCAACTCCTCTATCCCCCCTCAAAGTTCTCCTATGTATCCCTTCAAATCCACAAACTCTTTTATTATTGCTATATGTACATACATACATATATATGCACACATGTATGCATGAATGTACAACTTACTGGGTCCATTTAGCATTGCTGATATGGACATATGTCCAGGACTGACCACTTGGTCAGCCTATAGGGAGCTCATCCCTGAAAGAAGTTAATTCTCCTCTAATTCTCAGCAGTCATTAATAGCTCTTCTCTAGAGGTGGGACCATGAGCAATTTCCCCCACTTACACTGGCATGTCAAATGATGTCATTACTCTAGTCTTGTTTAGGTGGCCATATTATTGAGATTTCTTGGATGCATCCTCCCTGTACTGCCAAAGGGACACGAGCAGCAGGTGCCCTCCCTCTGGAAGTGTTCTTTTCCCGTCTCTCACGTGCTTTTCCCTGAGCCTTAGGTGCAGACATTGCACTGTTGCAGATGGATCAGTTGGGGTTGCGCCTTCTATAGTTTTGTCTTCTCTGCATTTTGACCACCTGTAGCTCCCTGTAATCATCACCACTGTTGCAGATGAGGCTTTTTTTTTTTAATGAGAAGGCAAGAGACACACTTTACTGGGGGTGTAAAGATGGGTATTTAGAAGGCAGAAGTTATATTTGCTTAGGAATGCTGGTGCATGTTTTCTAAAAACAGCTGTAGGAGATGATAAAGCAGTGGCTTGTTCATTCATTAAAATGCTGAAGTACGAGGTACAGCAGATCTTTGCTGGTGTCGTGCCTTGTTTGAGGTACAGCAGATCCTTGCTGGTGTCGTACCTTGCTCAATGTATGGCAGATCTTTGCTGGGGGAGACCAGCCTAGAGCCTCAAGCCAACTGACTTTTGAGTCAGGCCCTTTGCTGCTAGATAAAATTATTCCAAACCTTGTTCTAACTACCTGTTTATTGCGTTCCAGTATAGACAGGGAAATTCTGGAGGGGAGAACACTGCCCTGTGAGCCTGTATTCCAGGACAAACCACAGGATTTAGACTCACACTGTCTGCTGCAGAAAAGAATGAATAAATAAACCAAATGAACTGGTACCTAAAAGACAGATAAATTTGGTTCTCAGTCATGTCTATTAACAGTGTGGTTATGAATGAAAACACATATTTAATATTTGTGTAACATTTCTGGTCATGCTTTATCTGTTTATAAAGTTTCTGATACTTCTGTGATTACTTTGACTTTCTATGATCTCTATCCAAAGTGATCATTTCTATTATTAAATGGCATTCATGTGTTTACCATAACAGAAAGAGGGAAAAGGAACCTGAGCCAAGCTTCTGGGTTAAATCTGTCAGTTCACCTGAGAACCATGGTAATGCCTTACATTGTACAGTCTGTGAAGAGCATATGATAATGATTACCAGTGATTGAAGCTTTCAGTGCAGGACACATACATGTGCATATTCCAAGACAGTAAAAGAGAAGAAGAGAATGTGATTCTTGTCCTTAATGGTTGTCACAGCTTACTGCTAGGAGGCAGACATTTAAACAATGTGACAAGTACTGTCTTGAAGACTGTGTCTCAGGGAAGCAGACAGGAAAAAGTGCTGGGTCCAACCTAGTGTGTGAGGGACAAACTGGGCAATTTAATGACTGAATGCCTAGGCTTCAGATCACTCAGAGGCAATGGGTTCAAATCCCAGGTTACCTATTTGTCAATTTTGCGACCTTAGACAATTTACTTCACATATCTGCCAATAAAATTGAGATAATAATAGCTCCCTATTCAGAAGTTTGTTGTGGGAAGGAAAGTGACCCATATATTCTAAAGCAAAACTAGACAAAGGCTTAGTGTCTTAGACAGAGTTGGAAGTTGTCAGAAAGACAAAGGAAGGTGCTATGTGCAGAAGATCTCACCAGGAGAATGAACACTGTATAAAATGGGTGGTGATGTGAAGGTTTTGGCACTTTGGTTTTATGACCACTGGAAAACATACACTTGTCATCATAGTTTAACACACACACACACACACACACACACACACACACACATACACACACACACACTCAAATCCAAAATTTAATAACCAATACTTTGTGCGATATACTCCAGTCCTTTATTCTATTACATTCCATGCTGTTATATTTCCTTTCATTCTTCCTTTCCATCTGATTTTTAAAAATTCTTGAAGTCAACTAAATTGTTACCACAACCCTTTACTGGGCCAACTTCCACAGTTTGGAAAGAACTGATTACAGGACAGAGAGAACACTGCTCATTTACATAGCTTCAGTGCTGGGCATAAATATGGGTAGTGCCCAATCATGCTACCTAGTGTGCTTGGTCCTTAGCCAAGGAGTAAGAGTATGTATTGTTAATTTTCTGTTGCTGTGACAAAACATCATGACCAGAAGCAAGTCATGGAAGGAGTTTATTTGGCTTATAATTCCAGTGAGTTAAGAGTCCACTGTGGCAAGGAAGCTTAGCAGCAATTAACAGGCAGGCAAGCAGGAACAGGGAGCTGGGAGATCACAACTTTTACCATAAACACAAAGCAGAGGGAATGAATGGGAAGTGAGGTGAAGCCATGAAATCTAAAAGCATATCCCTCAGTGACATACTTCCTCCAGCAAAGCCACACATCCTGAACTTGCCCCAACAGGACCATCACCAAGGGACCAAGTGTTCAAATACCCAAGTTTAGGGGGGCATTTCTCATTCAAACAGCTACAGAGTGAATCCCAAAAGGATTGAAAAGAAAGCAAAGGTCTGTTTCTTGAAGTTCCTCATGAACCTTGTTCCAGAGGCTAAGAGCTGCAGAGCCATTCTGACTGTTTAGTTTTCAGGGTCAAGAGGTCATTCTGCTGGCAAAACACAGGATGGTTCAGTCGAGCTGGACTAGAGGGAGGTAGAAACTTATGCTTTGATGAAAGCGGTGAGTAAGTGCTAGATTCTATTATGATAAACTTTACAGTAAATTACACACCTCATCCTAAAATGCAGTGCTTTCCCCAGAATGTTGGATTCTATCCTATTTACAGCTGCACAAAGATTTGGCTGGGGGCTAGAGAAATCTCAGGGTCTCAGGGCTGCAGGGGTAGCTTTTCCTTCAAACTGGAAGTGCATTTAGTAGTTACAGTATTAGAAAGGCTTGTCATGATGTATTTTATTTTTAACAAGTGATTTGAAAATATTATGCACACGATCTGAACCCTAACCCATGGGAAATGATTTTCCATAAATAGGAATGTAATGCATTTGCTGCGATGGTATGAAATTTAGATGGCCATCAAAGAAACCTTTGTTAATAAAACTCCAGCAAGAATCTGGTTGCAGGAACTATTTATAAGCTTATCTTTTTTGCATATTAGAATTTAGTAGCTAAATACATTAACAGATAATGAGTACTTGCTATATACAAGTGATTTTATAAATGTTATGAAGAAAGATGCTCTCATATCCAATCTTCACTTATCTAATTTGATAAATTAATGGGGTTACCATTGTTTTGATAACTCTATTGACTGGTACCTATAACATCAAAAACATTGATGACTTGGAGACTCCTCTTTAAGAAACTCTGAAAATGTTGAAGGTTTTCTCTCATTTGTGGATGTTAGCTTTGAATCTTCAAATATGTGTGCTTCATTTGGAATACCCAGAAAGGTCAGGAAATTACATAGGGGCCATGGAAAGAACATCTCAATGGAAGTGATATAGAGCACACTATAATAAAAGGTTAAAAGAGAATAATGGATAAAAAGAGTTAAATTGTGGTTGGGGTGGGAGAGAGGGCAGGTTAGTGGAGGGAATGGAAGAAGAGATAACTAATGCTAAAGACTTTGAAAAAGTCATATGCAAATTGACTACTGTAGAAGCTTCCTATGCACACACATGACAAGTGTTACCCCATAATGAGGCAACAATTTCCCTTCTGGACACCAGAGACTAACAAATAAAAGCCCAATGCCAGGAATGAGTTATTTCTTTTGTATTTGTTGGCCAGTGAGATCCCAATGACCTCCAAACATTATAGTCTGTTGCCAATGCTCTTGGTTACCTTCCAGAACTTGATAGTAAGACCCTATTGCTGAAGACACAGCATACTTTAGTCATAGATATCCATAGAACATGGATGAGCTGGTATGGATCTTGAAGCTTCATCCCTATTGTCTAGGCTTCATGCTACTAGAAGGTGCTATGTATGGAACCAGAGGAGAAAAATCATCACCAATCTTACTCAGCAGTGAGCCCTGACAGCTACAATAATGGCTGGCTTTGCCAAGACATGTTCATTGGTGCAATAGTGGTATTAACACCATGGGAGTAGCCAACCACTCTCTGATTAGATTTAAGTCCTGCTCCACAAGATATAGCCCATATCTGGTACCATATTGGGCTAAGAACCTATGGCTAAACAAATCATAGACCATAGGAGAGGACCTGCTACTATTATTGTGTTATGTGGACATAGCATTAAACTTCTAGTGACTTATCTTACACCCATAGATTAATGTATCTCTCAATCCTTATCACAGAAGCTTCTATTCACAGTAGATATTGATTAACACAGCTGGCCCAGGTGCAGAAAAATAAGAGACTTCAGGATTCCCAGGCATAAAGAGCCTCCCTGAAAGGCTCAGGGATCATTGTAGAAGAGTGGGTAAAAAGAGTGCAAGAGCTAGAGGCTGTGGATGACCACCAGGAAAGCATCCTCTGGACATAGCAGGGCAGCCACATATATGAACTCATACTAGTTGTGACAGCATGCAAGCACAAGCCATGTAAAATCCCAGCATGGAAAGGGGAGATGGACACAAAAATCCTACCCAGAGCTGTGGAGCTATTGGCAATTGTTAGCTGCCGGGAGAGAATATCAGTTTTCTCTAAGAGTATAGCACCTGGCTGGTAAAGCTATCACACTCAAGTGAAAGGCTACAAACCCAAGAATATTTGGACATCACAAATTGGCCTTGATCATTTTTTAAAAATTAAAAGACAGTGTGTGTGTGTGTGTGTGTGTGTGTGTGTGTGTGTGTGTGTGTGAGAGAGAGAGAGAGAGAGAGAGAGAGAGAGAGAGAGAGAGAGAGAGGCAGACAGAGAGACAGACAGAGACAGACAGAGACAGAGACAGAGAGAAGAGAGACAGAGAGAGAGAGACAGAGAGAGAGAGAGAGAGAGAGAAGACCTGGGGAAGATTGATAGAGGGGGTGAATATAATCAAAACACATTGTACTAAATTCTCAAAAAAAAAACCCTATAAGACTTAAAATAAAAGAAGATGTACACATGTATTTATGGCAGCTTACCATACATTTATTTATTTACACTGTGCTTGGCATTATTATTCTGAGATTCATATAAGTGATATATACATAGATTCATTCCATTCACAAGAAGAAACTTTTTCTTCAATCAACTCTATGTTGAAAAGTTTGGAAAGATGACAAAATAAACAAGGCACCTAATAACATGCTAAGTAAAATAGGACCCTTAAAAGGATATGGGTAAGTTGCCGGGTGGTCGTGGCGCACACTTTTAATCCCAGTACTCAGGAGGCAGAGCCAGGCAGATCTCTGTAAGTTCGAGGCCAGCCTGGTCTCCAAAGCGAGTTCCAGGAAAGGCTCAAAGCTACACAGAGAAACCCTGTCTCAAAAAACCAAAAAACAAAAACAAAAAAAAGGATATGGGTAAGTGGCAAAGTTTTTCATAAGTGTTTTCAGGCACTCTAACAGAATTATACACTGTGAATCACAAAATATAGCTTCATGAGTATGACTTGTGCCCAGACTCTGACCAGTAGGCCATTGTCTCCAAGTAAAGACCTTGACTCTCCATCAGAAGTCTACTGTATCAGAGAATCACTACACAGTGACTTCAATAGTTTGAAATTAACTATTCAACTATCTGTATCATTATTTTTCATCAATGATATACTGGTTATCTAAGGCAGCACATTAAAATATTAGAAAGTTAGTGTTTTAAATCTCTTTTGCTCATAGATCCTCCTGTGGACAGCGCTGCATGGCAGCATCTCCTCTCGCTGCCCTTGATGTTAGTTGGGAATCTTGAAATTCAGAGCTAGCATCACCTGTGACTCTGGTGCTCACATATGTGACAGGTGAGGCTAGGACAATCCTGACAACTGGGGCCAGTGTGGGAGGTGCACCTCTGCCATTTCCTTGTGGCTACTCCACTGATCTCCGTGGCGTGTGGCTTCAGAGTAACCTGAGTCCATAGAGGTCAGCTTGGGTTGCCAGGACTTGTGTTCTAAGAGAGGGAGGGCTGTATTGCCTCTTAGGATGTGTCAACTCATGTCTTTGTCATATAATCTGCTGTATGGGCATCTGGTTGTAAGAAGAAAGAATGTGAACTCTACCTCACATGGAAAGATGATGGTTTCATGTTTTAAAAAGAACATGTAGATTCTTTTGGTTTGTTTTAGTTTTGGGTCATTTTTTTTGAAAACTCTATTTATGGCCCATACATGGGCTTATTGTGTTTTTAATTAATTGTCTAAGGATTCTGATATTACTGGGTAATTGTGATTATAACTAATTCAATTCTTACAACAAGACTTCTTGATAGATCTCATAGCAGTCATTAGGGAGAGGAGAGGTATTGAGAATTTGTGACCAACTCTTGTCATCCTCCTATTATGGCAGATTCTCTCTTCTCATAGGGATTGGCCATGTTAATTCTCTATTTCTGCTATGTGCATTTCAATCCAAAGCTTAGGAAGCAACGCAGTGCCTGGAACATCAAGCATTTGGGGCAGGGGGAAACAGGAGCATCTCTGTTCTATTGTGCACACAGACTTGTAGTTCAGCAGCTTTGCTGTTCAGCAGGACAACCTGAAGCATTTACATAGAAATCCCTGTGGACAAGTCACGCTCCTTACCCATGGTGTCATAATGTCTGAGGATGGGAGCCAAAAACTCAGGATATTTTAATACCCAGGTGGTAAAAATGAGAAGCAAAACTGGGCAGCTGCGGCCTACACTCTGCCTGATCTCCATTTTGAATTTCCTCTACTGTCAATTCAATCTATCTGTTTCATTTCCCCAACTTTTCTAGCTTTTCCCCTAACCTCTTGACTCAAGGACTTTCCTCATATAGATTCTTCTACCCAAGCCCTAGACTCCACTCTGTAGCAAAGAGCCATCGAATTTGGGTTCTTCACAGTCCTAACACTCAGTTTTCTGTACCATATTGTGGTGGTAGGGATGGTGATGACGATGATGATGATGACGATGACGACGACGACGACGACGACAATGATGATGATGATGATGATATTGCTAATGATGACAATGATGATGATTCCTAAATTGCCACTCTATCACAAGGATTAAAAGTGATAATGTAGGAGGCAATCAATAAGCTTGTTAAAATATCTGTGGAGTGAATGAAAGAGTCTGAGCCATTTCATACATTTCCTTTATAACCAAATTAAGTCAACACAAATCTGGCGTCAGGTATTAAACACAGATTAAATATTCATTTTTAGGAGACATTTGTTTTAAAGTTAATACATGGGCTCTTGAATAACACTATAAGGAATCTATTATTTGAAATATTAATATAAATATCTATGCAGGGGGGAAATAATTGGGGAATTTTATCTTCTGTGACAAAAGGGGAAAGGGCCATTTAAAAATATCACTTTCTCCTCTTCAGACAGAGTGTGGAGGTGAGCCACAAGGAATCCAAGTTCACAGGAAAGAACCTCAATGAAAAATGCAGGCACTGTGAAACATTTATAAGGGCCGAGCGTGAGGCAGTGTGTAAGGCTGAATGTGAAATGACATTTTTGGCATAAAACAGATCTCCCACAGGCAGCTTTGAAATTCCCAGAAAAGTCTTAAAATGACATCTTTCAAAATGAACAATCATCAAATATGCCCAAGTTATTACCTCAAAGCCCTTTGCTAATGAGACAAGCTGAAGGAATGGCTAAAAATAATTGACCCCAGCTTTACATCTGAAAATTGTTAATAAAATAAATAAATAAAAGAGAAATTTCCAAAAGGAAAAAAAGGCTATTAGAGGGTACAAGCCTAGAATTAGGCGCTGGCAACCATTTAGCATATTAAACACAAACATTAGGACATGTCTCACTCAGCATAGAAAAATTGCCAATATCTTTTTATTCACAATTTCAAATTGCTTTACAAATGACTTGTTGTCACAGTCCCTCCTGTAAATCTTATTCTACTTGCACAATGCTATGGTTTTAAAAAAATGACATTTACCCCAAATACTAATGAGATGTTTGCCCTGATACATCATTAGATCTTGGCACAATCCTGTAAATTAATAAAGGCAGGTTTTGTTGGCCCTCATTTTGTAGATAAACACATTGAGGTGTGGAAATGTTAATAATGTGCTCACGTACTCATGCCCATGTACTATACTATCTCACTTAACCAAATCAAAGAACAGTGGAGACACTTATGTAAGAGTAGTCAGGAAGGAGATCAAGACAAGAAATAAGAAATGGATGTCTCTTTGATCGTAGATCATGTGAGATATGAGACACAATGCAACGAATTGCTTATGGATGCTGAATCTTAAAAACGGGTTACAAATTGAGTATATTCAGACATTTTAATTTAAAAATATGCATAGAAAAAATGCAAAAGAAATAAAGCTAAATGTGCATTTCTTTGTTTTACTATCATTTCCCAGCTTTCTGCTATAACCATGTACTGCTTTGGTAATTGATGACAATAGATAAATTATTAATTCAATTTTTCTATTGAGCATCCCCCTATGCTGTGCATTGTTCAGACACTGAGACTGGATAGTAAAGAAACTAGGGGAGTCTCTGCAGGTATAAGTACAAGCCTACTTCCTAGAGGTGAAATGAATAATAAGTAGAAATTGTATCAATTGATCCACAGTAGAATAAATATTTCAGGTGTTTGTAAGTCTAAAGGTCTAAAGATATGATGATATACTTGCCATGGTGAAGGTGGGCAAGAGGCCAGGGTCGGGGCAAGAGTTTGTTTGAAGTAAGGCCTTAACATTTTTACTAGCTGTCTGATACTAGCTATGTTAATTCTGTAATTCATTTTTTCCTCCTTCCCCTTGCCCAACCATTTCCCCCCTTCTTGTTGAAAAAGTTACTAGGATGGTTAAATTAGTTGATACTATAAACTGATGAGCAGAGCACAGAACACCTGATAATGAGAAATAAATAAATTGTTGGGAGCTGTGCTTCTGCTTTCCATGGTCTGATGCTCCCCACCCACATCGCCTGTTCTGAGAATGATATGGTATGATTAGAACCACCAAGCCAATAGACTTCAGATCTTTACTCTTCTGCTACCTATCTAAGTTTTACAAAGAACATGTGAGTATAAGCACCAGGGTCTTATTTTCCTTCCTCTATGAAAAGGGAATAGTAATACTACACCCAATAGTTTGTGGGTCACTGTGTAAGTACCCAGCCCTGGTAAAGCCCTGATGCTGCCCTGGTACACTGGACAAGCCCTCCTGACTGCCATCATGATGGTGATGGTCCTTGTCTTCTTTCTGTTACTGTGTTCAAGTACCCTGACAAAAGCAACTTATGGAGAAAGAGCTTATTTTAGCTCCCAACTCCAGGATCCAGTCAGTCTATCACCATGGGGACATCAAGGGGACAGGAACTCAAAGAGATGGAATGAATACATGCCTGCTTCCCAGTGCTCAGCTCCATCTTTCCTGTTCATTCAGTCCAGGATCCAACTCCTGCAATGATGCCACCCACATTCAAGGCGGGTCTTCCCACTTCAATTAACCCAGTTAAGAGAATCCCTCACAGGCATGCCCACAGTGCGGCATACACGATCCAGACATCTCTTCATTGAGACTCTCTTCCCAGAGGATTCCAGATTATGTCAAGTTGACAATTAAAGCTAGCCGTCATAGGGATGTGACAGAGTCTTTTGAAAAGTAAACTTCTGTGCACCTTCAGATGTCCTCATTGCTGTTAAGGAGTGATTTATGGCTGTCCAGACATCAGGCTGCATTTCCCTGAGACTTCCTGCCCCTCTCCCTTCAGGGCTCTGCCACCACTGTCTACTCTTAGACTCCTCCCTGGCTCACTCTCTCCTGGAAGTCTTCCCTAGTTAATTGTCTTTTGTCTACTTTTCCAGTCTCCAAACACTCCATTCATAGGAGTAAATTCAGATTTACAAAACAGATGTATTAGGGTTAATTGCTTGTAGCACTAGAGGGTCCCTCACAATTGCTTTAAATCAGGCACTCCCAAAGCACACTCAAAACATATGCAATTTACAAAGATTTGATTAACGCTCAGAGGCTCTGGGACCTCACTGTTGGCCACATTGAGACCCAGGTTGGGTTCTATTTGCATGCACAGCTGGTAACTTGCTTCTCTGGTCTTCAGAGTCAGTTCTCCCCATCTAGGATTTCACATTGATCCTCCAAAAGGAAAGGATCATGTCTCTTGGTTGTTTTTTTCTGAGATAGGGTCTTGCTATAAAGTCATGGCTGGCCTGGAACTTGTCATGTAGATCACTCTGGCCCCAAACTTGCACCAATTCTCCTGTGGCAGGATTACAAACATGTACCATCCAAGAGCCTGTGACTTTAACTGTTGTTAACTTCAGAGAGGAAATACACTGAAGAGCTATCCTTGGTGAGACACAGGGGACGAATGCCAATCTGATTTTTGACAAGCAGAACAGTTTGTACCTAGTGTTTTGTCACAATTGCTTCCCAAACCTCCTGGAATGGTAGTCAATTGTACACAAAGAAGGGGCCCTAGAAGATTTTGCCCATGGTATCAAGGAACTGGGGAACTGAAGATGGGGGTAGTGCTTTTGGAGGCCATTCTTTTCTTGTTTCTTCGTTGCTGGCTGAGCTGTGGGTGTAGCAATGAAGCGTGATGCAGGGGGATGTCCTTGCCATCAGTGGGTGGTGGACTTGGAAGGGAAGAGTCCAGAAGATGGAGGTGATCAATCTTCATGAGATAGTATTGGGCAGAAACATAAGATAGTCTGAGTCACAGACATAACTGGAAGGAAAAACACCGAAGAAGACAGAGACTTCCACACCCTGGAGTTCCATAAATGGGAGAGATTGGTGACTAAGATAGGGGACAGAAGGCTCCAAGACATTAAAGAAAGATTTTCTCAGGAGGAGTACAGAACGTGAAGATGGGTTGTGGCCTAGATCTAGTCTGGACTCAGCCTCTGGGGACATTGTGATGGCAAAAGAGCAGACACAAGTGAAGAGCAGGCCTCTTCTCCCTCTTCCCTGCCCTGGGAGGGTATAATAAAGGCTCTTAGCACATGCTCATTTACAGCCTCTAGCTTCAAGGGGCCTTCACAGCATGATTCATCTTTGACCTGTCTCTAGCCAGCACATTTCATAAGACCTGGTTCCTGTCCAGACCCTCCTGGCCCTTGAGAGCATCTGTGAACTGTCAGCAGGGGCCCTAGCAATTATTTAATGCCAGTGTGTTGTTTCCAGTTCAGTTCCAGCTCCGTGTCCACCCTCGTCTGGCTTCCTGTCTCTGTCTCAAGGAGAGGGTCTGCTGGCACCTAGCTTTCTTACTTGGTCTCTGACACTCAACTCCTGGTTCCTGGCTGAAAGATTTGTGCTTGGCTATATTCTCTTCCACCCAACCCCTCTGGCTAAACAATGCTAACAACCTGCTGTTGGCATTCTTTTTTCCATCTCTCTCTCTCTCTCTCTCTCTCTCTCTCTCTCTCTCTCTCTCTCTCACACACACACACACACACACACACACACAACAATAAAAAAAAGTGATGGTAGCACATCCATTCCTTTGTAGATCTCCTCCTTCCCATTTAACAGTACATCATACACATCCCTCTGGAGTCTAGATGAAAGTATACACAGAATCCACACCACCTTTTATCAGCTCAATTATATTCCACAGTGAATTGCTATCCTGTAGTTAACCTTGCTACAGTGATGAACATTGAGGCAGTTCCCTTTCTTTCTCTATTATAAGGAATATTGTAATAAGCATCCTATAATATGTACTCACAAGATGAAGATTTTATTGTTATTGAATAGATCTAGTTATCCTAATATGTGTGTTCATATATAAGTATAATTAGACAGACTTGGAATGGAATCATAGAGTCAACTGGCATGTACATTCGAAATTTGATAGGTACTGCACCACGGAATTACACGAGAATAACATTTACAGCTGGGCTTATTTGCCATTCACTAGGTGATGACTTTGGGAAAGGTTGTCTCGGTTTCCCATCTCCCCTTTCCTGAGTCTCAAAACAGAATCTGTTTGCAGTTAAGTGTAGAAGTGATAAAAGGATACTCTCTGGCCCAAGCCAGAAACCGACTGAGTCATCTTCCCTTTATCCCGCTTTTGCATAAACCTAATCCCAAACTTAGAGTTAGCAGAAAAACACGCAACCAAGAGCATGCAAGAAGAGCCACCTGTAACATTTTAAAGCCCTGGCTCTCCAAATCTACAACCATTGGGAGCAGGGTCAAAATAAGCTGTTGTCAGTCCTTTTGTATCTGATGGTTTTATTTCTAGGGAATTATCTGGAAGATGCTGCTGGTCTTTCCACTGTGCATAGATTATTTGCACTGAAACAGAAGCGAGACCACAAAATAAACAAGCAAACCTCCATGGCCAGGTCCTTAAGGAAGGGTGAGAAACAGCTGTCTCAAAAAGAAAGCTCAGCTCTTTGATCTCAGCTGGTGGCTGATTGTCACTGGTACTGTATCCACTTGGTTGGCAAATTACCTTCTTACAAAGATGGGCATTGGCGACCCCTCTGGGAGACTGGAGATAGGAAAAATGAGTCTGGAATACCCTCCCAAGAGATCAAGTCTTACTCCCTTGACTGTCCACGCTGACTCCATTTCTTCTACCATGCCTGCAAAGCTTCCATTGCAATGAACACAGTCTGCTGCTCTGTGCTCCAAGGGTAGGTGTGTCTACCTCTATGATTCTCAGTCATTGTCTGATTGCTGGATTACTAGAATATCTGGCCCAGGTATAGACGTAAGACATTAGTTAAATAGGACCAAATTGTGGTCTTTCTGCAGGTAAATGTATTAAACACTGTATGAGGCAAACTTCCTCCTTTACTCCAGATACTTTCCTTGAAAATGCAACTAAATTGAAGGTATGAGTCATACGCCATGCGTGGGAGAGATTTCAAAGAATACTCACCCAACATGTTATCAATATTTGTGTCCCTTCCACAAAATTGGAACATTGAAATCTAATTGCCAGTGTGATGGAATTAGGAATTGGGAAATGGTTAGGTCATAAGAGTGGAGCTCTTCTGAATGGAATTTGTATACTTAGGAAGTGGTCCCCGAGAACTGCCATGCCTCTTCTATGATGTGAGGACACATTGGAGAAGGCATTGTCTGTGAAACAGCAAGCAGGTCTTCACTAGACACAGTCTACTCACTTTGACTCTGGGCTTCCCAGCCAGCTGAACTGGGAGCAATATGTTATTGTTGATTAAAAGGTAGTTTGTTGATGGCATCTTGTTATGGCAGCAGCCTAAACATACTAAGATACAACACCTTGATTTATCATTTCACTCATTTACCCAGTGGGTATTGCTTTGTCCTAGAGGATGGAGCTGGGCTGCCAGGAAGTTCCTTTCAAGGTTGACTAGATGAAGATCTCAGACCAACACCTAGAGACTCCTGAGCCATTGCTCACCGTATTATTTACCATGTTGCAACAATAATTATAATGTGGTGATCAATTCTACATACCATAGTTTTCTATGATAATATTTTAAATATAGACAAATGTGTGGGTTTCTTGAACTTTTTTTTACAGCTCTAGGACTTTCTGGAACTTAAAAAAAGAAACGTAAAATTCCATGTGATTGCTTTATTCTAAACCCTCTCATCATCATACATCAGAACGTTGTAGTCCTAGCTTCCAGACTAGTGGATGCATACTAATCACTGGAGATGACACATTTCTCTTAGAAAATGTTACTCATTTAACAAAAAGCCAAACTCTGCTACCTGTGCCATGAAGATGGTGTCTAAACAATGCATTTGGATTTCAAAATAAGGCCAAGGCTTTGGGTTACGTCTCTCCTACTCTCTCAGTACCATATCCAAGGTGGAAGGATGATGGAACAGAAATACATAGCTCTTGAGGTAACAGCTGCAATAGATTTTTAGTTAGTTTGTGTTGAGTATAAAATTGAGGTTGAAGACTTTCAGACCTGGGAGTTCTGTGGCTTTCATAGACTCATTATACTAAGGAAATTTCTCATCATGTGCAAGAAAGGTTTTTACTGCAATAAGGCTCTGGATCCATATGGTCTGGGTTCATTGGGCTAGGGTAGAGAAATGGTAGATGAATGGTAGAACAGTTCTCTAGCATACAGAAGGCTCTGTCTTTCACCCAGAACTACTATGCCCTCAAACACAGAAGCCAGATGGCGCTGGCTGCAGCCTTTGACTGTATTCCTTTACATCTTCATGAATTTGTTTCTCAGTTCAGCTCACACACTGCTCAAGTAGAGATACCAGTATCTTCCTCACAGAGTTGCTACCCAACAGCGTTATCTTCACGGTATGCACTTGTTCCAATGAAGCAGTTGTACACCCAAATAAACTGTTTCTTCTATGAGCTGCCTCGGTCATGGGGTTTGATCACAACAGGAACGTAACTAAATGCATTCCCAAGCTCTCCATCTGCACCTGTAGATTTTGCATGGAATGGACAGCCATTTTTGTCCCTCAACTTTGCTAGGAGACATTGAGCTTTCTTTTTTCTTCATTTAGGCATTTGTCATCCACTGAGTCATTCTTAATTTTCATGTTCACTCTTGCATTGGGTGTAAACTCTGCTCCACAGCTCTGTGTTGACCTGTGTTGTCACTAGCAGAGCTCATGTCACGCTCTGGCTTGTTTCCTTGTTGGGCATCAGGTACACAGTGAGGACTTACTAAAGGGTGATATATGAAACTTTTTATTACCATAACATATATATTACACGAATGCATCATTTTAACCACTTTAAGAGTGTGATCCAGTACAAATGACAATTGTGCAAGCATCACCATCCACCCCAGAACCCTAACTTCTTTCCAAATGGAAACTCTGTACCCACTTCCCCTGGGTCCTTCATCTCACCACCATGGAGGACCCTGAGAACCTGATTGATCTAGAAACTCCTTCAAAGATATTTAGAGACTGTCTTTTTGTGACTGGCTGAATTCACTGAGAATAATGTCCTCATATTCATCCACATTGAGCATATATCAAATGCTTACCCTTAGTAGACAGAAGATTGTACACAGCCCCATGTGTCTATGTCCATGTCATTTTGTTTATCCAGTTATCTAGCTTGCTTCCACTTTCCTGCTACTATGAATGTGCTGCTGGAAACCATGGTACAGGGCTGGGTTTTATAGCATATATTTCTCCATATTCTCAACACCAAGTACACAAATCCTAGAAATAAGTGGAAGCAATGAGAATACCCGGGGGAAGGAATTAGGTGAGAGAAGGCAGGGAGTGGAATATGGACCAAGATGGCAGGCTGATAGAGTCACAACTTAGATACAAACACTGACTGTGCCTTCCCACTAAAGGCAATGCCACATTGGAAAAGCCAAGCTCTCACTCATCTTAGATGCATCCCTTCTTAGGCATTTTTTGTTTTGTTATGTTTTCCAAATCAGCCTAACCCTGTAGTTGTAATTAGAGGTTTTGTGTATATTTCTGTTATTTGATTTAGACGTTCCATTACCTAAACTTCAGCTTTGTCATCTTTAATTTTTAACATGGGACAATAGATTATTACTTCTCTCTGTGTGTGTTCTCATGCACACATGTGTGTGTGTGTACACACATGTCTATCTCTGGTATAAAGATTAAATATCAGTATACTCCAGGAAGGCTAAAGAACTATACAAACTACAGAGATTTCAATTATTCCACAGAACTTTTCTTTCTTCCATGTTTCAATTATAATAAGTCAATTAAAATCCATAATGGAAAAAAGAGACTAGAGACTTGGGGAAGATTTCCTTTTAAATTCCATTTCCAAACCTAGAGGCAAGGACTGTCAAATTGTTAATTTTTTTTTCAAATTCTAATCACTCTCGGATTCTATTGAAGTTCTGGGTATTCTATTTGGGCTTGACACAGTCAGTGAAAATATTAAGCTTTCATAACACCAAAAAGTGCTAACACGAAACTGCAGTAATACTTCAGCCACGGGCGACATTTAAAGAATCCCCAGCTACATAATCACATTAACATTTAATGTGCCCAAGTTCAGCTTAAAGATGTTTTCCTCTCTTTTGCATCTCTTTGCTGATGGGGAAATGCCAGTGGAGCTGGAGAATCCCGTTTGTGCATGTGATAGGTCCCCATAGAAGAGGGAGTCCTTCGGCCCCTTCCCCATGCCGGCTGCTCCTCGAGGTAAACACAGCCTGTCCATGTGGGCAAACATCTTTTATCATTTCACACCCTTTATAGGTCAGCCAGCTTGAGTTGGAGACACAGGAGAGTTCCTGGAGAAATCCATTACTGCCGCTCACTCTGGTTTTCCGTCTCAATATAATTAAGCCTGGCTAATTGTCTATCATGATTAAAATCATGCCAATAACAACCTTGTTCTCAAGCCTGGCTATGCTCCAAACTTGTTAATCGTTCTTGTTTTAGAGTAGGTCATTCTGTACCTTACTTCAGCTGTGAAATTCCTTATAAATAACATGCTTAGATAATAAGATCATCCTTGGGTGACCAGGAGCCGTCACCATGATGACACAAGCTGTGTCTAATATATGGGATAAGAAAACTAGAGCTTAAGCTATTGTCAACAACCTGGATAAAGGGCTGAGTTTAGCATGATGTCACTGCAGTAGGAAGAAATGGGGGGAGGAGAAAGAGAAAGAGGGAAAGGAGAAAGTGAGAGAGAGAGAGAGAGAGAGAGAGAGAGAGAGAGAGAGAGAGAGAGAAGAGGAGAGAGGAGAGGCAGGAAGGAAAAATATCCATTCAAATGGTAAATGATATAGAAATAGGTTGGCAGGAGTTCATAAAACTGGTTTTGCTTGTACAAAATCAGGTGAACCCAGAGTTCAATGTGAATTGATACAGCTTCTAAAAACACAAAGTTTGCCTAGATTAATTGACATTCATCATGTCACCCTGCTTAAGAGGTATCAGTTACAAGGTGTACTAGTCTTTCTTGTGCCAGGAGGAAAAAAGGAAGAGGCTGTCAATGAAAAGCTATGACAACACTTTCTTGTCGCTTAGTATTTTTATTTTAGACCCGGTGAGAAATCCCTCAGATGGGTTTGTATCCTTTATCATGCCGCCCTTGCTTCCCTGTGTTTTCCTTCCCCTCCGAGTAGAAATAACTTTTCATTTCAAAGCAGAATCAGAGTGTAATATTTCTTAAGGATCTTTCAGCTGTCAATCAAACTGAGTGGATGGTGCAGTGGCAGTGGGCAAAACTGAGTTAAGTGACAGAGGTGTGAGCAGCTCTGGCCAGCTGTGCAGTGCTAATGAAGCTGATTACTTGGAGGTCAGCAATTCTGGGATGTATTCTCATTTTCCAGATTTTATAATGTGAAACAACTACGTATATTAGGGTTTAGGAAACATGACACTAGACAGGGAAAATATTGCTTTCTCTAGTGGTGGGGAATCCATGACTTACAGAAGAATCTTAATTCTGAGTAGTCTTTCCCATGTAAGGCCCTTCGTGTTCTATTAAGGCTTCTCTAGATCTCACAGAACATAGCGTGTGGTTCTGCTTATCCCAACTGTCAGACAATGCCATTATTGCTCCCATGTCTACTATGAAGCTTTATATTCCTCAAGAAGTTGAGTCTTCTCATTTCTGTCACATTAGCAATTGGTTGGTCAAGTCCGATACATAGTAGGTACACAGAGGAATAATTATTGTACTAGGATGATCTCAGAGACAATTTCTATTTTTTTCTTTTTTTAATAAAAATCTGAAAAAAGTCATTATGATACAGAAAATATTCAAAGAGTCTTATTTACTGAAATAAAACATGTAGTATCATTGTCATCATCACAATGTCTCTGGAATTGGGATTTCAGACAGCTCCCCATCTACCCACCCACCACGCACATCTACCAAGGGTAGACTTTGCATTGTAACAAAGAACCAAAACAGGCTGACCAACCCAGACTTATTCTTCAATTTAGCTGAACATGAGCTTTTCTTATTCTCAGATATATGGGTCTGTATCCTAAGATAGCTATTAGGATGAAATTGCCCTTGTAAAGAGTCTGAAGCAGTACCCAGGAGACTGGAAATTTTCAATACATTCTAGATGTGAGTTTACACTAGATGAAACATTTTACACTTCACAAAGAGACTTCACAGTCATTCTGTCTCTTGACTGTCACACCCATTCTGAGAGGAATCTTCTCTTCCTGTTTCCCAAACCCAAATAGACCCAGGGAGAAAAGTGGCTTGCCAAAATCACAGTGATAAGCAAGCACCTTTCACGTGGTTCTTTCAAAGCACATTCGTAAGAAATGGCCTTTAGATCTAGAAAGAATGTTAAAGACAATCTAAACTCTCATTATTTATTCTATGTAAGGAAACTGGAAATGGAAAGAAAATGCAGTGCACTGAGTACTACACAGGTGTTGGTGACAGATCCTTTAAGGCTGGAATTGGAATAAAAGATACTTGTTCCTGTGTGTGTCATGAAAAATGCTGTCCAGGTCTGAAGCATGAATCCTCACATGGTCCTACTTGACCTGCCCTCCCTTCTCTCCACCCTGCTCCTGTACTGATAGGACTGTCTCGTTGGTCCACATGAACTATTTTCTCTCGTTCATACCACACCTATTTCCCCACATGCCAACTTCCCTCACCCCACAGAGCTCTTTCCCCAAATTTCTTTCAAGTTTTCTTTTTCTCTTAATTCAGGTTTCTGTTCAAATGTCACCACAGACCAATCTTTTCTATTCTAAACAGCCTTTTAGATACTGAATAAAAGAGCCCTAACATATCACTCTCCACTGTTCTAAGTACTTCACTATGCCACTTTCTTTATAGAAATAATTGCTTTCTAATAGAATATGTGCATTTATTTGTTTCATTTAAACACTAGGATAGGTGCTAGGGAAACAGCAGTAGGTCACAGGAACAATCCCCTCCACCTTCATGGAGTTTCTAGTCAAGTGATGGATACAGACACTGACCAAATAGCCATGAAAATGCATCGTGGTGGGGAGCATATCATTGAAAGAAGTGAATTGGTCTTGAGATTCTGGGAGGCTTTCCTCCAAAGAAGGAACTTTCTGTGTACACTCTGATGGTTAAGAAAGAGATAAAAACAAATTGATGGTCCAATAGAAAGGATGCTAACCTCACCCCTGCAGCAGGAAGTGATGATGGAAAGGGCAATGACCAGCAGGGTGGGGGGAGGGAGGAGCATAAGTCAGACTGTGTAGAGGTTATTAGGAAATGTTGAAGATGTCCTTTATCCTGACAGCCACAGGAAGTTGTTGAGAATTTTAATCAGAACAGTGATCAATCAGTCTCATATTTATAAAAATGTAGAACTTCGGTATTGTATAGAAGATGAACTGGAAGTAGGGGCATCATAATGAGAGTCAAGAGAAGGGAGAAGGCAGTGAATGGTGCTTAGGTGAAGACAGAAGTGGAAAAAATGGATGCAACAAAATGAATTTAGAGTGAGAAGTTAGAGGATATGCTCAGGAGTTAGATGAGGCTTGAGGAAAAGTGCCTAGCAAGAGAAGACTCAGATTTTAATTTACTTTTAGCCTGGGAAAGATGGGGTCTAATATAATAATAAACTGTGGATTCTGGAGGAGAACAAACCACAAGTCCTGCTTTCAACAAGCTGGTATGAGATGCTTCGAGACGTCTGTGGAGAAGTGAAGTAGCAGAAATGTGGGTCTGGTTCAACGTGGGTCTGATTCAAGAAAACTGCACTGGAGATGCAGTCTGGGTGGAATTTGATGAGTCTTGAGACTGTACATATGTGGTATTCTGCAGAGAAAATATATTGGGAGTTTTAAGAAACCACACCAGAGCCTGGAGAGATGGCTTAGTGGTTAAGAATACTTGCTGCTCTTACAGAGGTTCCAGGTTCAGCTTCTGGGATGCATACAATACTCTCAACTGCCTGTAACTCTAGTTCTAGGAGATCTGATGCCCTCTTCTGACTCCTTAGGCTTTTACAAACACATGGTACACAGACAAATACTCAGGCACATACATAAACATAAAATTAAAAAAACTTTTTAAATATAAAAAAATACACAATACTATTTAATAGTCAGTTTGAAAAGGCATGGAAGTACAGGCAAATATGAGTGGCAAACCAGGAGAATCATGTCCCCTGGGGTGAAAGAAGGAAAAGATGGCTGTGACAGAGTCCAGAAGGGTACTGAGGCAGGCTTTATGACATCAAGACCACTTGAGGGCTGTTGGAATGAAATGGCGCAAAATGAAACCAGATGAGAATGTGCCAAAGGGAAAGTAGGAAGGATTGATGTGGAGACAGAAATTGGCCTTCACCAAGACACACAGAGCACACTCCTTTTTGTGGTAGGAAAGAGTGAGGGCAGGAGGTGGACATTCAATTAGGATTGTGTGTTCAGTGGGAGGAGGTGAGGGAGTTCTCGCCTCATGGATTTATTTCACACATAAAAGAGAAGGCAGAAACAGTTGCTGAGTCAGAGGTTAGGAAATAGTTTGGGAGGAACCAGGAATTGAAGAAGGATGGAGAAATATTTATTACAAGGAGTGACACACTGTGTTGAACCAGGGAAGTGGGTAGAAAGTCAGTGCTTTCAAGGCTGGTAGTGAAACCCCTATATCTACTGGAACGAAGCTGCAGTCTCCTGCATGCCATTAGCACCAAGTCAGAGAGGGGCTGAGCTCACCTAGGACTGGTGGTTTCCTAGAGGCATGGGATCAAACCAGGGGAGGTGGAGGCTTAACTAACATGAGGCTTGGCAGGGGATTCTAGTTCAACGCACACGTAGCAGATCCAGGAAGAGGGTCTTCCTCCCCAGGTATGGCGGTACATACCCTCAAAGACAGGAAAAACACCAGGTGGATGTCAGTCTGGGCCATGTAGTACAACCTTATTTTGAAATAAACAAAAGAAAACACAAAACAAAAAGGCAAGATGGAAAACAAAGACAACACACTTCTCATTATGCTTTTTGCTTGAGTGGAAGGGGGAGTGCCTCTTTCTCTCACTTCCAATTTCAAAGAAGCCATTACTTTAAACATGTTTCCAAGTGAAATACTGGGAACTGATCAATTTTGGTCTATGTCCATCCTTTACACTTCACTGTGAGCTACACTGAAGGAATGGGTCATAACTAATTCATACTTACATTGCCCATGCCTAGATTGGTAATTTTCACATTGCTGATGCCTGATAAATGGTGTATGTATGCACTGTAGAAATGAATGCATCAGAGAACACTTAAACTGGGTAATCACCAGTAAGATATTTATCCATTCCATCTCAACTAATAAAAGGAATAATCACCTCTATCCTTGACACAGATTTATAGTTTGCTCCTCAAAACAGAGCAGAGTGAGCTGGAAACTAGACTAGGTTCTGACTGAAACAAGCAGCCATGGTTTTATTTTTGTTCTCATTGCTAAGTAGATGCGATTTCTTTCCCTTACAGAGAAATGAGAAAAAGAGGAAGGAACCAGACTAGATGGCTTTAACATTCTTCATTAGCATCCACACTGAATACATTTCAACAACAGGAGCCTTACCACAGCTTTTGCTGTATCTGATGCACAGAAAACGAAGCCTGCCAATCTCGCAACATGTCTGGAGATGAAGAAGGTCAACATATCAGAAAATAAAATCAGTAGCAGAGATTTCAAAGAAATTCATCCCAAGAGTTCTTCTCAATGAATACAGTGCAAGATTGAAGAATTCAATTACACGAAAAAAAAGAGCCCTACTTTTTTTTTTCTTTTTAATACCATGCCCGGCTATTAGGTTTTTTGTCATTGCTAACATGAAGGCATATTGTTAGCCATCACGATATCTCAACCAATTCATATATTCAAATCACAAGGGATTTGTGTGGTAGATGGATCTGAGGTCTGCTCTGCCTCCAGTTCTTCACCCAAGATTTCATTTATGCCAAAGAGAAACTTACTCTTAATCAGACACGGGAAAGTCCAACTCATTGCTACTAAACTGCTTTACTCTTTGAGGAAAAAACAATCTTTCTTTGATTTGAACAGTATTTGTTAGAGTGGGCGATTGGGGTGCCCTCTGACAGTGGGAGCTTATCTACAAGCATTTGGGAAACAGGCCCCTGTGAATTTAGAGCCTGTATGCATTCCATCTTTTATCTGGCCAAATTATTATTTGGAATTAAAATAGAATTACATCATTTTCCCTGTCCTTTTTCTCCCTCCACCCCTTACCATCTACCACTCTTTCATTCTCTCTCAAGTTCAAAAGGATCTCTTTTATTTTAGTTGTTGTAACAACTCTCTTTCTTCCCTAACAATATAGAAACAACCTGTTCAGTGCATAAAATATTACCTGTGTGTATATGACTTCATGGCTGACCACTTGGTATTGGATAAACATTTGGGGGTCCCTTCCCTGGGGAGACATTTGGGGGTCCCTTCCCTGGGGGGATCTATCTTTCCTGCTCTCAGCATTCCTTAGTTGCCTGTAAACATTTGTTTAAGGGTGGAGATCTATGAGTTATTCCTCTTCCATGTTAGCATATATGTTCATGGTTTTGTTTGGTTCAGGTTTTGTTTAGGCCACCATGTTCCTGAGACTTCATAGATGTAGCTTCTCTGACATTTCAAGGAGAGCTAATCTCACAGCAGACAATCTATTCCTTTGTCTCTTAGAATATTTCTATCCTCTCTCCCCTGTTCCCCGAGCCTTAAGAGCAGAAGTTATGTTGTAATTGGAGATGGATACTACATGATCACTTATTTTCTGCTGTTTGATGGCTTGTGGTTTTCTGTAATGGTCTATGATTTGGTTATTGTTTTCATTGGAAATTAAGAATGACAGGAGATATGATTGTGTGTCAAGTTGACAAGGGGTGAACTTGTGATGGATAATATTGGTTGTCAACTACATCTGGAATTAACTAAAACCCAAGAATCGGGCCACACCTGTGAGATTTTTCTTGGTTGAATTATTTGAGCTGAAAAATCCTCCCTATGTCTGGATCATTTGATATCAAAAGACTCAACCTAAATCTGGGCTATGCCTTCTGATGGCAGTCCATGGAAAAGGACATGGAAGAAGGAAGCTTTTTGCCTGCTTGCCCTCACTTTCACTGACAAGTTTATCTATCCTTTATCTGAACCAAAGATAGGTTTCTTAGCTGAGGTGAGAGGTGCACTTATCTATGGTTAGAAGGATAAATATTTAAAATGAAGTTAGGAATTATGCTGGTTTAGTAAAGTGTCAGTTTTAGGTTCTTCTGCAAGATTCATGACATCACTAACCCTGGGTAGTTGGATAGGTTTCTATTACCAGACATGATTTCATTCTTGTTGAATAGGACTTGAATATAATTAGGGAGCTATTGGTTACCACCAAGAAATGAGTACTGCTATTGCACCCTTAGGATTATTGTGTTGTGCTGGTCATTGTTTTAGTTCATAGGCATCATAGCTGGCTAGGACTGTTGGTTGCATCCCTTCATTAGAAGCTTGCACAGCACCTTCTGGTACTATGAAAGCTAGTTTTCAGGGAGCAGGCTTTCAGGTCAGGTCTAGTTCAAATGCTCTGGATCCTGTGATGAAGTGCATGGCATCTTCAGCAATAAGGTTGACCTTCAACCTCTTGGAGGCAACCAAGAGCAACAGCAATATAAATGTTTTCAATGTGTGTCTCTTTGCCTGTGTGCACATGTATGCATGTGCCTGTGCCATAACACACATATGGAAGTCAGAGGACAACTTGTGTGAGCTAGTTCTCTCTTTCTACCATGTGGGCTCAAGGAATTGAAGTCAGGTCTTCAATCTTGGTTGCCAGCACCTTCGCCAACTGAGCCATCTTACTGGCCTGGCAAATTAAATTCTGTGAATTCATTCAAGAAAATACTGTTTTAGACTCTGAAACAAAACTTGATTTGTAAAATGTTCATTGCAGAAGCTGGGTTGTGTAATTCGAGGGTAGAGTACTTGGCTAGCCTTTGCAAGGTCTCAACCACATTGAACTCTCCTAATCACCTAGAAAATGTTCATTGAATCCTACTGTGGAGTCATCCTGATCATGGACTAAAGGCTACAGCCCTCTTACATCCTAGCATAGGCACCCCTCCAAACGTGGCTTTGACACTCCAGCTACCCACAGGCAGAATCTACTTCTTTAAAATAAAAATTGTAAAATGTCTTTACATTTTTATGTATTAGTACTTAGTGTATGCATGTGTGTCTACCCACTTGCCATGGGGCATGTGTGGAAGTCAGAGAACAATTGTCAGTTCAGTTTTTGCTTTCTATTATGTGGGTCCTGGGGATGGAACTCAGAGAGTCAGACTTGCCAGAAATCACCTTTACCTTATGAGACATGTTGCCCACCCCATTCCCTGATTTTAGACAGATCTTGCAACTTGCTTTCAATGAAAAACATGACAGTGACAGAAGTAATGTTTGACCAGGTATAGAGATGAGAGCTGGAAAGGTCTTATGTTCTTAGCACTGTTGGAATGCTATCTCAAGGCCACCATGGAAGAGTCAGTCTAGCTCTTTGGAGAACAAAAGGTGTCATGGAGGTATCCCCACACTGAGTCAACACCAGCTGGCAGCCATACAAGTGTCACCGTCTCAGCCTTCCAACTCTGATGACCCTTTCTACACAAAGCCAGAGCTTGAATGATCTCTGGTTAAACCAGTGGCTCTCTAATCACCCCACAGATGCACAATAAATACTAAAGGCTTCTTTAAACCATTTAGCTTGGGAGGACAATACTCTTAGAGGATTAGGTGGGAACCAAACTGTAGATATCTGATCAGCCAAAGGACTGGAGATAACCCGAGTTATAGAATGATTAAATAAAGGGTGCTGTGGTCCCACAATAGAATGTAATGCACATATCAAAAGGCACACTTCAAAGGAGCCTTTGGTAACATAATTCTCATTGAGAGTAGCCTGATTTTATTTTTATTTTGAAATGTGAAATTAACTGGCAGAGAAAATGTCAGAAGACACTAAAACACTTCAAAGACTATGCATGGCAGGATCAGTCCTATCTTTTGAACTTGATTTGCCCTTAGTTTGTCCTTTATAATTGCATTTTGACTTCCTCCTTCCACCAAAACAAACCATACATGATCTTAAAACACTGGCACTCCAATGTGAGATGGAACCTTGTGCTTGTATATACATACCATCCCACCTAACTTCCCATCCTCACTGCTCTTCCCATGGGACCAGTGGAGAATAGACAGCCACTGTGGTAAGACAGCTACTTGTGAAAGAGTTAAAGCAGAATCCTTCAGGCTGAACAACTAGAGGACCCCGCTCCATATTATCATACCCATACATATTCAATCGCCTGCTTTACATATGCTTGTTTACATATTTCTTCACATGGAATGGAATGGTAAGTGCACGAGGTAAATTGTTTCCCTGTGTCCTCTCTCCTGGTCATTTCTAATGTTCACTATCGACTGGCACTTTGAACAGGTATGTTTTAAATGAGGAAGGGATGCAGTTGAGCAACGACTAGCTTCAGGTTTCCCCTGGTTCTGTTCATGCACACTGCAACTCTACTGGAGAAGGTCTGACTTTGGAATCCAAAACCTGCTCTGCGAGTGCTTTAACCTGAAGTAAATTCTTTCTCTTCTCCATGTCTTAAGTTCCTGGGTGCAAAGAGGAAATGCTGAAATGTACCCTTAAAAGGAGCCGAGAAAGTAAGAAAGATTTAATGAGGAAATACAAAATAAAACCGGGAACTGTCTGACTATGATAATAATAGATGGCACCTCGATCTGTGGCAGTATGTCAGCTCTTGTCCTTACAATTGAAAGAGCTAGGTGCTCCTGCTTTCCTGACTTTGCAAAGAAGGAAACTTAAACTTGGGACAGAACAAGCTAACTCAGCAAAGGAGAGGAAGTGGAATGCAGTGTTGTTTGGCTTGCCTCCAAATCCCATATTCATTATCCTATAATAATAATTGCCTTTGATTACGCTTGCACAGAAAAGCTGCTACTATCATACATAAATGCTGTTCTGCTTGTCTTTGCTCCTCTTCTGGTAAACTTGGTTTCTAAAGACTCACATCATAGGGTGATCATGAACATCTCCCTAGGGCATTCTCTTGGAATCCCTTCTCTTTTAGTGGATTCAGATTATACTTTTTGGAAAGAAGAGAAATATAAGAGTCTCATTGTTTATTATTGTCTAGGTTCTGACAAATTAACACATACTAATTACTCTCATTTGAGTCACCACTATCTTGGCTTAGGCCCCTCAAATGATTCTATTATCTCCTAATTTGTCTCTCTTTCAGGGGGAAATAGGCTACAATAGAGGGCCTCACCCTGTAGTCTAGGTCAGCCTTACACTGACTCCTGCTTTAGCCTCTTGAGTACTGAGAATACTAATGTGGACCACCAAATCTAGATTCTAACTCTCCTCTTTGTATCTTGCCTCACATCTCCCATCTATTGTCTGCACAGTGTCAAAATGATCTGCCTATAATTCTGATCATACCATACCGTACTCCTCCCCCGTTCCTTGCTATTTGCAGGTAGGTCCAAGTTGCTTAGCAGAATAGACATATAATTCTAAGATAGCTTCTCTCATTAGAGGGATATTCTACAAGACACCCTCCAAACTGGCAATGGCATCAAAACAAATACAGAGAGAGAGAGAGAGAGAGAGAGAGAGAGAGAGAGAGAGAGAGAGAGAGAGAATGTAAAAACTGTCATAACCAGCATGAGCATAAGGAGACTGGATGATGAAATGTGATGGGGGGCCGGGCGTTGGTGGCACACGCCTTTAATCCCAGCACTTGGGAGGCAGAGCCAGGCGGATCTCTGTGAGTTCGAGGAGGCCAGCCTGGGCTACCAAGTGAGTTCCAGGAAAGGCGCAAAGCTACACAGAGAAACCCTGTCTCGAAAAACCAAAAAAAAAAAAAAAAAAAAAAGAAAAAAAAAAGAAATGTCATGGGGTATCTTAAACGAGATCCTGGGGCAGAAAAAACAAAAAACAAAGAAGGAGTTAGATAAAACCCAAAGAAAAGCAAGTGAAGTATTGATATTGATTAGTAATAATGCATCAGTATGGCTTCATTGTGATACATATACACTAGTGAAAAAATACGAATGTTAGGAAAATTGGGCTTAGGTTATATGGGAATTCTAAAACTTTGTCATTTTTAGTAAATATGAAATTGCTATAAAGTAAAAAGTTTTTTGAAAACAAGGATCCATTGCATGCCAAGCACCCTGTGGAGTACTCCTCACTCATTAGCTAAATTAATTCTCACAACAACAGATGAGAATATTGAATCTCACGGAAATTAAGAGATTTGCCTAAGGTCACACAGTTAATGTATCTCAGAAGCAGGATTCAAACCCGAGAGAACTTTCTGTTAAGTCTGAGATCATGTGATGACACCAGGCTAGAGCTCCAGGATGAGTAGGATTGTCCCCGAGGAAGTCAGGGAGAGAGGTGGTAGGGTCCTAAAGGAGGGTGACGTTGGAGGATGAAAGTGTTTATCACAAATGTTCATGTGCTTTGACTTCTTCCATAATTATCTAGGTTTCTAGACTAACTCATGTCCTGATTTTAATGCTTTTAGTTTTGAAATGACCAAATTTCTTAAGCAGCTTCTTCTCCTACCAAAAAGTAAGTTGTAGAAGAATATTTTGTTTTCCACTCTGCTTTTGCTAGAGAGAGACCTTTCAGTATGCTTCTACCTTGGTATCTTTCACTCTGGAGAAGCCCTTTTTGATGGGCCAGAGTCGGGAGGTCATTGTTGAGGTCATTGGCTTTTGCACTGCACTGTTAAGAAATAACAGAAGGAACTAGGAAGCAAAAAGTGGGAGAGTACAGCCATCCTCAGCTTGTCTGCACTCTCCTCTGAAGCATTGAAGGTATGTTTTTAAAAATACTTAGAAATGGAACTTTGGAATGAAAACAAATTGGTTTCCCAATCAGTTCTCTTCATTCTCCAGTAGACCTGTAATACTTTGTCAGTAGATGTTAATGCTGCCCCATCTTCTAGATATTTGGCACAATCTTTTCTACATGTAGTAAAGTAAACTAACCCAGTCTTTATATACATATGTAACTCAAGGTTTTGTTCCCAGCATATATACACTGAGGAGTCTGACGTGTGTGTGTGTGTGTGTGTGTGTGTGTGTGTGTGTGTGTGTGTGTGTTGAAAAAGAATAGAACTATCTGAATTATCATGTTAGGAGCCATCAATGGCCATATTGTCTTGCTGTTGGCCTACTGAACTTCGACTGTCAATTGAAATAACCTGGAAAGACATCTCAATTGAGAGATTTCCCAGATAATACTGGCTTCTGAAGTCTGTACTTGATCATCTTGATTGTTAGCTGATGTAGTATGGTCCAGTCCATTTTAGGTGGTCCCATTCACTTTGTAGTTGGTCCTGGACTGTATAAGGAAGCATTGACTTGTGAATGAGGCAGCAGCTGTGTTCCTCTACGGTTTCTGTCTCAGCTTCTTCTAAGTCCCTGCCCAGACTTCCCTCAGTGATGTACTTTGACTAGTATGACTAAATACACATCTATTTGCTTTTGGTCATGGTCTTGTAATTACAGCAACAGAAGGAATTTAGAACAGAGGGCGAACTCAGCAGGCCTACTTTGCCATCCTTGACCTCCTCCACAGCTCTTCCATTGTAACCACCTGCTGAGCTGGCCTGTACCAGACTCCACAGCACTTCCCACATAGCTACCCTCATTTCCCCAGTTTCTATAAATCAGTCTGATGCCACCCTGGCTATCCAGGTAGGAAACTCCAGCATCATCTTGCGTTCATCCTCTTGAGATACCCCATTTCTCTATTCACTTAGCAGTCTCTACAGATTTCCTGTTCTCTCTAACTCTCTTCTCTCTCTCCTGGCCCATTGCTTCCTCCACATAAGCCCTCATTATTTCTTATTTCTCACAATCTTTTCAATGATCCCCTAATGACTCTCCTCACCTCCAGTCTCTCTTTGCAGAATAATCTGTTTGTACACTGTGGAGATGTGCCTTTGCCAAGGTACCTTCTGATTGGTTTAATCAAGAGTTGAATGGCCAATAGCTAGGCAGAAAGATGTTAGGTGGGACTTCTGGGCAGAGAGAAAAGAAGGGGAAATGAATCTAGGCATGGGAGGGATGCCAGAGGACACAGAGAGGAAACAGGAGGTGCAAGATGGAAAAGAGGTAAAGAGCTATGAGGCAAAATGTAGATTAATAGAAATGGGTTAATTTAAGTTATAAGAGCTGGTGGGACAAGCCTAAGATGTAGGCTGAGCTTTCATAATTAATAAGAAGTCTCTGTGTCATTTTTTTGTGAGCTGGTAGCCCAAAGAAAAATGTGTCTATAGTCTCTCTCTTCTATTACCACCTTCCATTCTTCCCCTGGTTTAATTTCCCCCAAAGTGAAGCTTTATTCACATAATCCCACTGATAAAAAAAATCTTAAATGGCTCCCTACTGCCTCCAGGATAAATGCCAAAGTCCCTAGCCTGGCGTTCAAGGCCCTTCACCATCTGGCCCTAAACCACCTTCCCAAGCTTACTACCTATTACCACACTCCATGCATTTTCTATCCTAGCCAAGTCAGTTAACTCATTACTGCAGGTATGGTCATGTCATCTCTCCTACATCAAACAGTTTCTCCTGCTTTCATAGACATAATCACCCTTCTTCTGACATTGAAGATAATGCCCTACTTTCCATAAGCTATTTCTGGTCACTTAATCTCACCCTGTTATCTATCTGTTAATTTTGTGTGGTTTTGTCATCATTTCACTACACATTCTGTTTCCACCCTAAATGGCATAATTAGAGACCACGTAATCCGAAACAGGCGGAAATGCTCAACGGTCTTTATTAGGAAGCCTTTATTAGACTCCAACAGTCTTCACTAGGAAGTGAGGCCATGGGGGCTGGCCTATGAGTGGAGTCTGACTTCCTATTCTCCATACATTCAGAACTATCGCGTTCCCCAGATGCATTGGAATCTTCTCCAAGGTTGGGATTCCCTAGTAGATAGATGGGCCATCACACTTACCATAATATCACCACAGGTTTCCCACGTGTGTCCAGATAAATCTATGCTGTTGTGATAAATTCTAAGTTGTCCTAGTGTGAGGAAACTTCTCACTTCTTTTCCTTTCTCCCTTCCCTATGAGGATGCCCATCCATTTCCAGGTACCAGTGTACCCCCTCCAGGATTTGGACACCAATGGACTTCTACCACAATCAGTCAAAGATCTAGTAAGTGTAAGAAGCACCTGAGGAGGTGGTCAGTGTGTGAGTCTTGAGCCTAGACTTGAGAGTAGGGAAAAGCAGGTGTAGACTGGCCCATGAATATGTTTTATAATTTTTTTCCTTTTATTGAAAATACATTCTTTTTTTCGTACAATATATCCTGATTATAGTTTCCCTTCCCTCCACTCTTCCCAGCTCCTTCCCACCTCACCTCTTCTCTGGATCCACCCCCTTTCTGTCTTTCATGAGAAAAGCATAGACTTCTAAGAGACAACAACCAAACATGACAAAATAAAATATAATAAGATGAAGCAAAACCTATCATATAACAGTTGGACACGGCAACCCAACAGGAAGAAAAGAATCCCAAGAATATGCTAGAGCAGTTGTGACATGGACCTTGTGGGAGTAGCCAACCAATGTCTGATTTGACTTAAGACACACTCCACAAGAAGGAATCCATACCCGACACTGCTTGGGTAACCAAGAACCAGGGCCTGGATAGCCTAGAGTCCTAGGGTAAAACCAAATACTACAGGTCTTAAAAAAGAAGTATCAGTAAAGCGACTCCTAAGAGTATATATTTCTAATAAGTTCTTGGGAGGCTGTGAAGAGACTAAGGATCATGCTTTGAAAGGTGCTATTTGCAGTCAGGTCCTTTGTCTTGCCCTCCTCCCAGCCTGCAGGACACTCTGCATTGCTTCCCATTTCTGAAGCTTTCCCCGAACCTTCCACCACCGCTTCAGCACTACTGACACTTCATCTAGCTTCATGTTGTAACTCTTACGTCTTTGCAAAATTCGGTCCTACAAGGGCAGAAATACCCGAATGTGACATTTTCTCTTGTACCCTGAGCACCCAGGATAACGCTTAATGCATAGAAGATGATAAATATACTTGTTGGAGGAAGGAATGAATGGGGCTCAGGGAATGCAAGTTTTGCTGTTTCTTTGATGTAGTCTTTGACTCTGTGGCTGTTGTAATAGAAAAGCTGACAACGTAGAAACAAATAGGCATGACTGTGGGCCTCTAAAACTTTATTTACAGTAACACCAATCAGGCAGCACACTGGACTTGGCTCACAGGCTGGAGTTTTATGACCTTTCCTCTGTCTCTTTGAATATCAAATTTATCTTCCTGTCTAGATTGGCAGTTTGTCCATTCCTAAGTGATGAAATCTCATTAGAATATAATTATAATATATGGACATTTATGTGTATTTACATGTGAAGGTAGACATATAAAACATGTGTGTGTATATATCTAGTGTACACACATACAACATACACACCTATGCAATGTGCACACATATGCCCACATGCATACATATACCAAGTAACTGTGACATATTATTCAGATTCTTTGATCCTCACTCACCTCATTACTAAAATCTCACTATAGGACACTGTAGATAAAGTGCCTGGCACACAGCCTAACCTACAAACAAATGCTCTGTAATTCTTACTTTCCTCTATCCATTTCCTAAAAACAGCGCTTCCACCTCCTATGAATTTGCTCTGTGCTGTCAAAGGACCTCAGTGACACCCTGAGATGACAGAAGAATGTGGTTGCGTAGAAGCCATTCTAGATCCGGAGTCAGAAACCTCAGTCCCCACTTGGGCTCATGGTTCTCAGGACTCTGACTCTGCATTTCTTAGAGTTAACAGTCCACGTTTCTTTCAGTCTGTGCCCTAACTTTCCCACCCATATCCACTGCTTACACCCTCACCCTGTTAGCTGCTGACCTCAGCTCAGACTCTGCTGGAAGTAGAAGTCACTGAGCGTTCTGTTACTTTTTCACAGAAATTACACAGACCTTTCCCCACTGCCTTTACTTGTGTGCTCTTCTTTTCCTCTCCCTGCATGTGTATGGGTTTCCTATGCCCCTCAAAGGCAAGCCCAACCATCTACCTTCTGGGGACCCTCCTTTCTATTTGCCAAGGACTTTAGTTCTTCACACATACCCTTTTCCTCCACTATACTGCTCTCATCTCTCCCATTTAAAAGAAACAGAAACATCTCTCCTGACTCCAGCATCCACCACGGAGTCAGTGCTCCACAGCTCTGCAAGTGTTTCAGCTCGATGCCTCTTCTTGTCTCTACACTCTCACTTCACTGCTTGTTTTTCCAGAGAGCAGAAGTAAAAAAGAACACAAATATAAAGAGATAGACATTCATATACCTACCTTTATGATTCACAGCAGCAATAATATGTGTTTAGCTTCAAGATTTTAAACGTAAAACCTGATAGACACACTGCAATTCCCACTCACAGTTTGAACCCATGCCTAGCTGATTCTGTTCGCACCACTCTGTGCCTTCCATGTTGGCAAATCCATAGAATGCCTCTTCCATCTCATTTTATCCCAGGAGAATTGGAAAGTCAGCCATGGCCTCCTTCCTCAATGCTTGTCTTCTGCCTCATTCTGTTTTTTAGAGCTTAAAAGAGGCCATTCATGAACACGTTAATGCTGCCATATGAGGTTGGCTCTAGTGAAGACTCTTAGTAATGGGTAATATGGAGCCTGAACCAGCCATCTTCTGTAACCAGGCTAGGCTCCCAGTGGTGGGACTGGAATACCAACGCAGCTGCAAAATCTATGACCCACCACCTGCCTTGCCTGCAAGATGGGCTGAGGCAATGGTGGCTCAGAGTTTGTGGGAGTGGCCAATCAATGACTGTTCTAACTTGAGGCCCATACCATAAGAGGGAGCCCATGCCCAACACTGCCTAGATGGCCAGGATCCAGAAGCTGGATGGCACAGAGACCAAGAATAGAACCAAACACGACTGACAGAAGAAAAAAGTCAATGAAATGATTCCTAATGATATTCTGCTATAGTTACAGAATCAGTGCCTACCCCAAAGGTCTTCAGAGAGGCTTCCTCCAGCAGCTGATGGAAGCAGATACAGAGACCCACAGCCAAACATTAGGTGGAGCTTGGGGAACTCTGCAGAAGAAGTGGAGGAGGGATTGTAGCAGCCAGAGGGTTCAAGGACACCACAAGAACATGGTGCACAGAATCAACTAAGCAGGCTCATAGGAGCTCACAGAGACTGAAGCAGCAAGCATGGAGCCTGCCTGCATGGGTCTGTTCCAGATCCTCTGCATACATGTTGTAGTTCCTACATGTTGGACTCCTAACAATGGGAGTGGGGGTGTCTCTGGCTCTTTTGCCTGCTTGTAGGGCCTTTTCCTTCCTACTGGGCTGCCCTGTCTGGCCTTGATGTGAGGATATATTCCTAGATTTATTGTATCTTGCTATGCCAAGTTTGGTTTTTATGACTAAGAAGCCTGCCAGCTTTTTTCTGAAAGGAAACAGAGGAGCAGTGGATCTGGGGGAGAAGGGAGGTGGGGAAGGGCTGGGAGGAGGTAAGGCTGTGGTTGGGATGTACTGTATGATATGAGAGAAGAATAAATAAATAAAATATATATAAAAATATCACCACCAGCAGAAGGGCTTAATTGCTCTATTTTTAAATCAGTCCACTTCTATCCCAGACAATTCAGTACATTTTCCTTCATTATTAATTTTCTTGTTTATTTTGTTTTAGTTTATGATGGGTAACATTATCTTATTCACTCTCTTCCCTAAAACTTGGTATAATGCCTAGCATTTAGTAGACATTCAATATATATTTGGTGAATGGACTTCCACCTCCCACCTCCATCTCCTGCTCTCTTGCCCATTGTGTTTGGAGTGTCTCCCCTCTCTTTGACTATTTGGCAAAGCTCATGTGTCCATGGCTCCAGCCTCTACACGAACTTCATGTTGCTCTGTCCCAGAAATTGGCCATTCACCTATATCATAATACAGCAGATTTTTAAAAATCGCATGTGTATGAGTGTTTTGTCTGCATATATGTTTGCATACCATGTACATGCCTGGTGCCCATGGAGTTCAGAAAAGGGTATCAATTCCTCTGGAACTGGAGTTAGGAGTGGTTTTAAGTCACCATCTGGAGGCTGGGAACTGAATCCTGGCTCCTTTGCAAGAGCCCTAAAAGCTCAAAACCACTGAGCCATTTTTCCAGTATCTATTGTTGATATTTTAATGTGTGCTTTATGCTATGTACAGTGTCAAGTATTTTTGAAATATTGGCTAACTCAACCTATGCAACCACACAGGAGTTAGATATTATGTCCTCTGTTTTATAGACAGCTTTAGAGGATTTAAATAACTTGCACAGTTTCAAAAGAAGTTGGAAGTTGGGTAATCCATGAAGTTGGTCTTTGAATCCAGCTGTAATTGTAAGACTTGTGATCTTTAGGATGGAGCTGTATCTTACGTGTCTGCTTCCCCCAACTTTCTGGAAGGCAGGGGATATTTTTGTAGCTCTGCTACCACCAGGGCTTAGTCCCCTCCTAGATTCAAAATTGGTGATTAAGAAATATCGATGAAACAAGAAAAATCTGCCACCCACAAGTTTTCCCGCACACTTTATCAATCTACTAAAATTTTTTTTCAGACAACCAGGAAAAGAGCAACGGAATTGGGTTGGGTGGAACAAAGAAAGAGGCACACTTCTAAATAGCCAACAAGGATAAGGTTGTAGAGTCCCAGACTTGACGTTTTTCGCACTAAAGACAATACTAAGGTCACTGCCAAGGAAGACAGACATTATGTAATTAGGGAAGACGGTGCCAGCAATTACTCCAGAAGCTGCTTAAGAACTGAAACATGCCGGTGTTTGCTCATGTCCCTGCTCACACAAACAAAAGGCCTACATCTTGGAAACTGTTTTGCTTTGTTTGTTTGCAAAAGCTCAAGTTGTTCTCCACTTGGCAGCCAGTGGCACAGACATGCTGGAAGAATCTCCCGGACCCCAGCATTCGCTGTGGACTGTGGAAAGCAAATGGGAAGGTGACTGAGATGTGGGGTGCAGGTCTGAGGGGCACGTCATTACAATGAACATCAGGAGACAATGGAACCCGCAGGCTTCTGTCTGTGGAAGGAGCAAACTGAGGCTCTGAGTGGGGACATTCTGGGAACAACTACAAGGCCAGCATGGATCAGGGCTCTGTCTATCATTTCCACACTAGGCTTATTATTATATAGACTCCTTTGCTCTTGGCAGAAAAATTGGTGTTACCATTTTATAGAGGAGACAACTGAGGCTCACAGGCATACACACCTGTCATAATGATGTAACCAATACTGGTTTATTGATTATAAGATATGCCGTTTTAGTTTGCATTCATATTATCCATGGAGGTCTTAGGCTTCCTATATACTCCCCTTTGCTATTCACTGGCCCTCAGGCAGCCTGTGGTTCAGAGCCTTCATACAGGCTGTTTCCTTTGCCTGACCAGCCTTTCCCCAAATTCTGTATATCCCCTCAGTCCTCATTCAAGTCCTTTCACTCACCTTCTCAATGAGGCCCTTTCCCAAGGCCTCAAACCTCAACCCCCACATCTACCTTCTCTTTTTGGTTTTTCTCCATCAAACATGTTACTATCTAAATTTAAGGGCAATATAGTTTAGTTTTTACTTGATAAGTTAATTTGTATATATTAGTAGTAAATAACATATTTAGAAATATGCGTGTGCAATTGATAGTTGAGGTAATTAAAACATCCATGACCTCATGTTCTATTTGTAGTGAGAACAACTCGACAGTAATTATAAGATGTGACTTTGAATTCCCATGAAATACTATAGGGAAGTAATGATAATGCAGTGAGGTCATCATCATGGTCCTATTTGCCTCCCTGGAACCAGAGATATGGTTAGTGATCAAACTCCAGAGGATTGTATAAAATTTGAATTAAGGAAGTTATTTGTACCAACAGAACCTTGAAGGTAATCTCAGTAGTCAGTGTGTGTGTGTGTGTGTGTGTGTGTGTGTGTGTGTGTGTATTCTAACGCCAAGTGTTTTAATTATAGACAATAGACTTCTAGAAGTCTAAGAGAACTGGATACTTGGCTTGTTGGTTGTTGGGAATTCTTACCCCTGGGCAGCCATGCCGGACAGACGTAGATGAAAGAGATGCCGGACAGACATAGATGGCCACAATTTATTGTTCTTTTGCCTTTTCCTTCAGCTGATATTCATGGGTCATCTTTCCTGTGAGAGACTTTGGACAAAGGCCCTGAGATGCCGAAGTGATCACCTTTAGGGTATTTCTCATGGAGTTCAATATATCTTCATTGTCACTGAGATGATGAGCCTGGTTTCCTTACAATAGATTGTTTTTAAACCAGAAATCTTTCTTTCTTTCCACCCATCCATCCATCTCTACCTTTCTTCTAATTATCCAACCACCCATTAGGGTTTTACTGAGCACAGCATGTCATGTTCTGTGACTAGATCCTAGGCGTTAGAGCTGAATGTATAAAATATTTCACTCAGCTCACCTTCTCTAAAGATACTTGAGGCCAAGCCTGACAGCTTGTGTTTGGTCTGCAGGACCCACTGATTGCTACAAGTTGTTTTTTACTTTCATTGTATATACGCAACCACAACCAAACAGACACACAGACACAGACACAGACACAGACACAGACACAGACACAGACACACACACACACACACACACACACACACACACATACACACAAAGCCATACACATAGACACACAGATACATACTACACAGAGAGACACACAGATACATACACAAACACACACACACAGACACAGACACACACACAGTGATACACACACAGAGTAAATACATAAGTAATACAAATATATCTTACTGATATGGAGTCTGTCTTACTCCACCAAGGATACAAGATGGAGATTCCCACACAATTAATACATGCATTTAAGAACTGCAGTTTATGCTGTGTGGGCTAGAGGCTGGTGGGGCACATGAAAGACAAATAAAAGAGGCTTCAGGAAAACAATTGAGGCCAGACATGGGGATTCATAAGGAAGGCTATTCTTCAAATACAAATGATGTTAGACGAGCCAGAGGATAATTTTAAAACCTAAGGTTCTTAAAAAGGGGAGAATAGGGCATGCTACTCAGAAAGGGGAGGGGAAATTTATATAGAAGTTACAACGAAGACATAAGGCAGGGTGGGTCTCCCGCCTCACAAGTACAGAATGCATGTTCACACCCCACAAGTCAACTGTCATTGCAACTTCTCCAAAGCAGATCTTTCCTTCCATGGTCCTTTAATCACCAATGACAGCCACAGCTTCCAGAGTGACAGGCAGAGAACAATGAAGCCACATTACTCTGATCTTGTCATCCGGATGCTGCAAAACTTCTAAGGGCTGGCTGCCAAGTTCCTAGGCAATGAGGTTCACACTCCTTCCCAGAGTTCTCAGTGTTGCTCACAGAGCCTCCTCCTCCTTACAGTCTCCCCCACTGTTCCTTCTAGGCAGCCTGCTTATCAAGTGCCACCCTGGACAGGTCATACTGCTGTGAAGGCCAACTGATTGCTACTTTCTTGCCTCCAGTCTTGCCCACTGAAGGCCTTTTACCAGAGCACTGCCCATACCACCTTGGGTATGCTGATGAAATGACACCCCCACCTCAGCTCAAGCATTACTCACTTAACCATACATCCCCTCCAGTATGGTGACTGAGATCCCTACCTAGTGGCATGCTGTGGCACTAACAAAGTAGATGAGAAGTGGTTTTGCTTCAGGAGTTCAGAGCCTGTGCCAAAGGCAAGGGAGATGGTGGTAGGAAGGAAGCCAGTGTGATGAGTTACTTCTTTGGTTTTCCCAGCCAATCAAAATTCATCTTTAGTTCCAAAGCCACATGGTCAGATATAAGGTAGGTGACATTGACTTTTTGCTTGTTTGCTTATTTGCTGTTTGTACTTATATCTGTTATTGTACTAAGAACTTTGTATTAATCATCCTCTTTGTTCTTTTTGCCTGTTTCTGCATGGAGCAAAGGTGTTGGTTTTGCCTGGTCTGTTTACTGCTCTTCGCTATGACTTCCACACAGCAGGGATCAGCAGTGTTTGCTGAGTTCCAGGGAATTGAAATGGGGAGAGAGAAGGTGAAAGGTGGGAGGAAGAAAAGCCAACAGGCCACCATGGCCTCATTAATTTCAGTTTGAGTGTTTTAGACCCTACTGTTTCCTCCAGGTTACTAAAGCAAATTTATCTGAGCAAATAAGCTTGCATATTTGCATTTCTTTGAACCCTAATTTGACATGCAAATAAGCCACTAACTAGACAAGGCTTCAATCGTGGTGTTTAAACAGAAATCCCCACAGCTCTTGAGAGACCTTGCACACAGGGAAGCTAGAGCTAGCCAGCATAGGTAACAATGACAACCAGGGCACCTAAAGAGACACATAGGTTTCCTTCTCAGACATTTCCTCCCCATTGTTCCAGACCACATGTCCCCCAAACACAGATTCCGTGAGCTAGAGACAACTTAGAAGTCTTCAGGAACCTTGGTCAACTTTTCCTAGCCCCTTAGCTAGAACCCGATCATTACTGGTGACATCTGGCTTTTGTTGTCACACTCTCAGTAACAAAGAGCTCAGTGCTTCCCAAGTGTGCTCCTGTGGAACACGAGAACAAATTCTGCTCCTTGTAATTTGATTCCCAGTTAGAGCCAAACCAAACCCCATTGCAGTTTTCCTTGAAGCAGCTCTGTAAACAGTTGGATACAGGAAGTGGTATCTTCCCATTGATAAACCTGTGCTCATTGACCATCTTCACACATTATCTAATACCACACTCTTATAGTGTTGGTCAGGTCAGGTTTCATTGGGATCTCCAAGCACACTTTGACATCATGACTTCTCCTGGCCACTCCCCCTCAACAGGTAGGTTCTCATCTTATTGGGGTGGGGGGAGAGGGTGCATTCAAATGCTATTCCTTCAGAGAAGCCTGGAACCATACTAACTGAAACAGAACCACCCCTACACCTCCATTGCACCCTCCTAGGCTCTACACTCATCTCCTTATCATTCAGCAATTTAAAAATAGGACTCACGACTCTCCCAAATTGTCTGCTGCAATTAAGTACTTGGTTGCATTTCTTCTGTGTTTGGCGGTGTATTAAGTCTACACATTCCCTTCTGCCTCACATCTGGAAAAGCTGATAAGGAGGTCCCGGTGTGCCTCTCTTTGGCAGCTGGGAGAGGTGCACACCTGGTCAGCTCTATCCGTACAAGGGAACTCTCCCTTCATCCCTACCACATAACTAACAGAAACTCTCCAAATAAGCCTGCCTTCCAGAAAGCTTTAGAATGGAAGTGATTCAACCTTCTAATGTCTTGATGGGGAGAACATAGCATCAGTTAAATCTCTGTCTCAGCTTTTGAGTCCCCAGATTTATTTAGTGGCTATGTTCCATGGCATCTTTCTTGTCCAGTGAAATACAGGTTCTGATTTCCTGTTACAGTAGCCACAAAAATGAATGCCAGCATCACCTGTTCTAGTCCCAGCGAATGAGGGATCACTGATCTAAACACTTCTTTCCATCAATCTCTTTTGGCCTCACACTGGCTGTATAGCTGTATATCTGCAGTTTGCAGATAAGGAAGCTGGGACGCAGGGAGGTAAACAGTTTGTCTAAAGCTGTTTGCCAAGTAGCAGAATGAAGATTGGCATACAGATGGGAGTTCCCAGCTTGCAATCCAGAGCTGTCTGCTGCTGTGCCCTGACTGTAGGGAGTCACTGCCGTGAGGGGTACCTGCAACCAACTCATCTAGTTCTCTCTCAGCTTCCAAGTGAGGGCTTTGATCCCCATTTGCAGATGAGGAACCTGTAGCCTCAAAGGGATGGGAGACTCCCTAAACATGGCAAAGGCACCACCTCATATGGAATCTCCTGGAGGGCTTTGAAAACACAAAATTGGAAGCACAGACAACTGTCACCTGTGCTAGGAAACATACATCTAGGCAGCTAGTTTGATAACTAACAGGGAGAATCTGGGGAAATTGCCTGAATCCTATCTCCGACTGCACATTAATAAGAAATAAGGATCCTTATAATTAACACTTAGCTGTTCAAAGAATAAAATCCCCCGGCAAGCCTATTGATGTGAAGGAATTGCTTTTCACACACACACACACACACACACTATAATTTTTTTTAACTGTAAAAGTAATGTATGTTAACTACAGAAAACTGAGAAAACTAACAGTGCCATGAATAACTCACGTTCTGAGCATGCAGTTAAAACTCCCATAACAGACAATTTTACAAAGGTGGAATTGTGTGAAAGACTAGGTCTTAGAGCCATTTCTTGGGTGTAGGTTGACTTGTGAGTCTACCTTGTGGGTAAATCATGTGACTTGAATGGCAGCAAGTCACTGACATCATTGAGGCTTGGTTCTTCGAAGGTAATTATTGCATGAAGTAGGTCCCATGCTCATGTGACTCAAGAGAGTCTCCAGGCAAACACCTGTGAGAGCATCCAGCCTGTGGCTGGAACAGAGCATAACTGATCATCTTCCTGCCCCAGTTCCTTTTCCCTGACTCTGAGGACCACACTCCCATCAGTGAGTGCAGACAGGAAAAGCTTCCTCTCTCTTATTGTGAGCATGCCCACAGAAGACTCTACAGTTTTGATCCTCAGACACTCCCTGAACTGCTAAAGGAAAAATTAGTTTGACAGACAGAAAGGTAAAGATCTGTGTACTTCACACCTGTATCAGTACTTTATCCTAGAAAAAAATCAAAGGGCTATTTGTCTTTTTCACATGTGGTTCTTGATTTACTAAGGGCGGGGGGAGTAAGTGTTATGCCAAAATACATTTCTAGGGTTAATTATCATAAAGAAAAGAATAATAAGAATATTATTTGGGAAAATGTGTCTCAGATTTCTGTCAGTTGGAAGCAGAGAGTATGTTCTCTTGATAAACTTAGTTTTTATTTGCATATGCTAAGGACATAAAACCAAACTAACTACATGAACAGTTAACATAGAGAAGGAAGAGCTATTTGGCAAATTATGCTGTGCTAGAACTGTGCTCAGAGAGGATTCCCAAGTATGCTGGAGAAGGAAGGGCATCCTTTGTGGGCCTTTGGGCTGAGATATTTTTTCCAATATTTCCACACATGCAGATATCATCATATTCACTTTCTTTATTACTCCTGTTTTTTTCTCCCTGCCCCCTCTGTCTTCCCTTTTACTTGAGCTGAGTTCTAACATATACACAGGAGTCACCTAGCAAGGAGAAGAGAGACGAGGGAAGAACACACAGGCAGAAGAGACTTGGAAATGTGTTCACCTGACATATGAAGCTGTCCTCAAGAAACAAGAAGTAACACAATCATTTAGTAGGCTTGAGTGAATAATGGTTGCTAACATTCACTGAGTACTAACTACGTGCAATAAACTGCTTTAAGCATGGAATTCATTATACAGACACATAGAGACTCAAGAGCTAAGGGCAGAAATAAGTCTCAGAAATGAAAAAGAATTGGGCAATCAGGGCTACCACCAGCATGTCTTTCTAGCTCTCCATCCACAGACAAGCATGTGCTGCTTCTCAGTGCCATATAAAGTGTGGTTTCAGCATCTTCTGAGCTTTCAGGTTCCCAAATGTTTAGGGAGGGCATTGGCTGGTTGTATTCTTTGCTCTTTGTTGCTGTGATAAAGCACTATGATCTGAAGTGACTCACAGAAGAAAGTTTATTTTGACTTACAGTTCAAAGGGAGAATCTATAATGGCAGGTAAGGCATGCCAGTGGGCAGGCATGGCGACAGGAAGCTGGAAGATCAAATTTTTAGCTACATGTAGGAAGGAGAGAGAGAGAGAGAGAGAGAGAGAGAGAGAGAGAGAGAGAGAGAGAGAGAGAGAGAAGTGGGCAAGGCCATAAAGCCCAGCCCTCATGATATATTTCCTCCAGCAAGGCTCAACCTCCCCAAATGCCACCAACTGGGGCCAAGAGTCTAAATATGTGAGCCTATGGGGGACATTTCTTATTTAAAACACAGTAGTCCAAATTAGGTAAATAAATGGTAACCTGGGAAACAAAGACAATTTTAGGAAGAGGTTGATCTGCCTTTGGGCCTGCCCATGGGAATAGTATAGTCTCATAAAACAGGAGCTATTTTGTGAAGACAACTCTATGGGCCTAGTTTGGGTGAGTAATTGGTGATTAATCCTGAGGAGATGGCAGCTGTGGTCATGAAGTGTTTCATCTGGTAAGTTAAAGTACTTTTATAGTTATGAGCAGGCTTGAAAGGATCTGAAATAGGGAACGACAGGAAGGCCAAATCTTTTATTTAGGAAAATCTCTTTTTTAGTGGTTTTCAAGTAAACTTCATGCACTACATATGGCTGCATTTGTCCTCATTCTCTTCCCAAACAGCAGCTCAAAGTGATAGCAAGAGGATAGAGAGAGAAGCAAATGCAAGAGAGGAGGAAGCAGCTAGAAGGAATATGACCAAGATTTTGGAAGATGGATTAGAAGTGGGCTAGCAAGGGAGAAGCTGAACACGGATCACTTTCAAAGGAGATGTCCAAGTCAACAGGTTCCGCTGAGGCCAAATCCTAGAATGGGATGGGATTTGAAGACTTTGGAACCTAAGAAAAGCAAGCACGAAGCTAAAAATAATAATAGTGACAATAATAATAATATGTGTTATATAAAGAAATAACAAATAAATAATCATAATAAATGAATTATAAGGTTTGGCTAATATTGCATATACAATACTCAGCCAGAGGTTCGCTCTTCCTTGTCTAGTCAAGTGGAAGGAATCACATCCATTCCCCACTGACCAGCTGCCTATCTGCATTTATTCTCTGTGTAGGGACACCAGGCACAAAGCACAGTGAGGAGCAGAGGGAGGAATACAACTAACAATACAGAATCAAGTGGAATTTGGATCTGAAAGTGTTAGACCCCATTTCTCACTCGTATGCCCTGTTTTACCAAAGCACGTAAAAACTGAACACCCATGCTTTCCTAAGCAACAGAACAGCAACTCTTTCATAGAGAAGGAGATCAGTTCCAGAGAAAATACTAATAAATACATGTCAGGACACAAGAGGATGAAGAGAAAGGTAGTACTGTCAATGGGAAGGTTGGCTTTCTAGTCTGCTTGTTTGTAAATTTTCTCTCTTCTTCCCCAACTGAACCTACCTAGTTTTCAATCAGCTTTTAATTGTTTCACAATTGTATATTAACAAACAGCTGATGAGTACTAGATATTAAGAGAAGCCTCCAGTAACCTCTCACCCCACTCAAAACATAAAATATAACCAAAGAGAGAGATGAAATTGTGGAGAACATGGATAAAATGACTTTAAAAGAAATTTAATCACATGCATTGGTAGGAAGATAGTACATCTTCAAAAAAATATGCATCTGTGAAAGAGTTTGAGGATGAAATTTAGGACTCATCATGGGAAAGAAAACCAAAGGGCCTAGGATTGGCAATAAAAGGCAAAGAGAAGGATAGCAGAGGACCAGCTCAGGGATTCATGGTCATATGGCAAGAAGGAATTGGAGGAAAAGCTAGAGGGCAAATTTTCCCACAGAATTACTATAACTGCCAAGAAGTAAAGACAATAGTCTCTAAACTAAAGGAATCTACCAAGTATACAATACCAAGACTTGGGTAATGGAGAGAAAAGGCTTACAACAAAGCATACTACTGTGAAACTTCAGAAAAACTGTATAAGACCTGAACCTTAAAACTTAGACATAACAGAACACAAAACAGACCGACCTTGATGAAAATCAGTCATACACAAATGATACAGAAAGACCGTAGTGCTGGCAATACCAGCTGCCAGGGATCAATGAGGCACTATTTCAGAAAATGATTTTTAACCTGAAATCTGATAACCATCCAAATGTTCAATCAAGCATAAAACTAGAATAAGATATTTCTCAGCATTCTGGGACTCTTCAGAAGCCCTTGATGCTTGGACATACAGTCTCAGATGCAGGCATATAAGCTTCTGAAACATGAAGACAGTGAAACAAGCATATATGTAAATATAAATATATTTGTTCATATATATCTATACACATAATCTATAATCAAGGAAGCAGAAAGTTCTGTGCAGAAGGTAGCTAATGAAAAATTCCAGAGCCCATATCCATGTACCAAACTGATTCATTGAATCCTCAGTAGAAGAAGTGGGAGTCATTGGGAATAAAAGCATTGGGAACATAAAGAGCTGAAGGAAAGTTAGGAATAGTGTGTCATCATTGGAAACTTTCTATAAGTGCGTGAGAGATCCTGCTGAAATATTTTGGGGAAAAGGAGCGAGAGACACAGAAAGCTAAACAAATGGAAAAGAGGAAGTAAATATCAGTTCCAGGAAACTACCATCTGTACTAGACAGGAAAGGGGCCCTAAAATAAACAACTACAACAGAACAGTAAGATAAGGTGAACTAGTGATGTAAGTCAGGATGAATTTATTGAGAGTATAAGGAAGAAGAAGTAGACATGGGATGTAAGAAGATTAAATTTTTAGCTACTAGAACAATTGTAGAAATGCTTAAGCAAGAAATAATAATAGAAATTATTATGCTATATTATACTATATATTTTATATCACATTAAAATATATACCATAAAGAAAAAAGACAGCTAAAGTGTAGAAATTTGTTACATTGGAAGAATGAAACTTGGTGATAGAGACTATTGCATATAACTGTTTTAAATCATCCATATGGTACTTAATTATTAGGTATGTCAATATGTTTGTGCATTTGCATTCATACATGTGAGTGTATAAATTAGTATATGTCAATGCAGGTATATAAATGCCATGGCACACATGTGGATGTCAGAAGACAAGCTGGAGTGTTGGCTCTTACTTTTCATCTTGTTCAAGACAGCACCTCTCACACTCAGGTTTTATGTGGGTTCTGGGGGACCATATCTCAGGTCCTTACGTTTGTATCCACAGACCATCTCCCCAGTCCCCCACATTGTTAAAAAGAGCCGTCTTACAAGAAATGAAACTTGAGGGTAACAAATCTTTCATACTGCTAGCTGTTTTAAATGGAGGACTTCTTATATCTACAGAAATGGGAGAGACCATGTTAGATACTGATTTTATGAAATGTTTGAAAACCTGCAATATTAAAGACATCTGAAGCCTTTGAAAGGGATGGGTTTTCCAACAGAAAAGTAGGGATTGAGTTCCACAGAGGCCATCCAACAAGGTCTGTGGACCTCTAAACTAACTTTGATTTAAATTTTACCTTCAACTAAATACACTTGTGCCAGAAGAATGCAGAGAATTTCTGAAGCCATGAGTGAGGGGAGCTCTGATTGGCTGAAATTGTAGCTAAATTTCATTTACTGATCAGAAAGTAGTTATTGATCATCTACTATTGTAGAGATAGTGGCAGGTAAGAATAATACATATTCTGCTCTTAGAAAACTTGGCTTCTACCATGACAGGGCTTACCATGTTTATATAACTAAAAGTAATGCTGACTCTGTACAGCAGTTTATGTATTAAAATGTACTTACTTGAGCATGGTTTGATACTGCTTCCTGATTGATTTACAAGCAGGGACTATCATCTTTAGGGGAGAGTAAGCGATTTGAGTTGCTAATTCCTGTGATAATATTTGGAGTATCTAATACACATGCCATTTAGAAGTCATTGCCTTATGAACAAGATCCCAATTAAGCACTCTTCCTGATTTTATAACTTGATTATTTTTCAAATTTCTATGCAATGATCTAAGACATGAAGTGTTAGCTCCCCTGTATCCAAATCCAGGGCTCTTTCCATTAAACCAGGTAACTCAATTCTTTATTTTATTTTATTTTTAATTTTTCATTGGTGTTTTGCCATATGGGTGTTGTGTCCCCTGGAAGTGAAGTTACAGACAGTTGTGAGCTGCCATATGGGTGCTGGGACTTGAACCCGGGTCCTCTGGAAAGAGCAGTCAGTGCTCTTAACTTCTGAGCCATCTCTCCAGTCCTCAATTCTTTATTTTTTTAAAAGATTTATTTATTTTTATTTTTCATGTATGTGGGTGTTTTGCCTGTATGTCTGTATTCTACATGTATGGTGTATGTAGAGGGTAGAGAGGTTGTTAGATCCTCTGGAACTGGAGTAAGAGACAGTTGTTAGCTGCCATGTGAGTGCAGGGAACTGAAACAGAGCCTCTGGAAGAGCAGTGTCTTCTTAACCACCAAGCTATTTTTCTAGCCCCAATTCAATTTGTAATATAAATCTTAATTTTTTACAGAGTCTGCCTTACTTTTGCTCCTGTCATATGCTATATCCTTGATATAGTCCAAGATGCACCTTTCGTAGACCATTCCTCACCCAAATGTTGGTCTTTCTGCCCAAATACAGTCTCTCCTTGGTAAATTGGCAGATTTCTATTGCAAATGATCATGCTACACTACTTTTAACTGTATTACATTTTTCATAATCAGATTACACCAAAGTCGTGTGTGTGTGTGTGTGTGTGTGTGTGTGTGTGTGTGTGTGTGTGTGGTCAGTTGTTCAGGATGAAATGAGTGAGGAGTGAGAATGTGTTTAGTAAAGAGTGGCAGTCTGCCAATATGTGAGGGAGATAAGCAGCATTTGACAAACTTGTACTTACCTATCAGGTCTGGAGCTGGATGCCATCAAGACACACATGTAATCATCTTTCCCTGCAGTCCTCCTCATACAGTAAGAAGCAAGATGGAGAGAGAAGTGCAGTTTGGTTCACAGTCAAAGGGGAAATCAAGCAGAGAACTGGCACACAGATGACACTAAAGTGAGATTTTCAAAATAAAATTTATAAATGCCTATAACAAATATGTTTAACTTACATAAAAATGTTGGACACAAAGAGGGAAAAGATGGAATATTTTAAGAGAAACTTGAAAAGTACAAGAAGCAGATACGAACCCTAAAGGTGAAAAATATGAGTAAAAATTTCAAAAATTCATAATTGAGATTAACAGTAGGATGAACATAATAGAAGAAAGTACTGGCAAACAAGAAATATCAGTAAAAAATCTGAAATTAAGGCAAAATATTTGGAGAATAAATTAAGGAAGCCTAAGTAATCTGAGGAACAAACCAATCAGTCACTTACAGTTCTATAATTGTCTCAGGGTGAGAAAAAAGACTGAATGGGGCAGAATTGTTTTAAAAAAGAATTATCAGCAACAGTATTTTCCAAATTTGAATTTTTAAGAATCCATACCATTAGTCCAAGAGCTCAGTATACGCTAAGCAGAGTAATTACAAAGAAAAGTGCTCATCACATCTAAATTATTGAAAACCAGATTAAAGAGAAAATATTAGTATAGTATCTCATATTGTGTAAGTGAGAAATACAGTAAGATTGACAGCAGACTCTCCAAGGGCAGGCAGAAGATACAAAGACTGTCAATCTAATATTTCAGCGACTTTCAAAAGTGAGAAAATAAATAAATACACTTGGATAAATAAAAACGGAGATTTGTTGTTAGCAGAATTACAATATGAGTTTAGTATCCTTTATCTGCAATTCTTCAGGCAAGAAAGTTTCAGATATTGAAGTTTTCAAGTTTTATAATGTTTGCATGGACTTTTACCAGCCAAGTATCCCTAATCTGAAAATTGAAATTCTCTAAAACCTCTATAAGCTGATTTTATGCTCAAATTTTGTAATATTTTAGATTTCAAATTTTCAAAGTATTTCAGGTGAGAAAAATGATGCTAGAGGAAGACACATTAGAAACACACACACACACACTTCTCTAAAGGTCTATTGACACCTTAAAGCCAAAGTAATGAGATCATATTACAAATTCTGTAATACACAGAGAAGTAAAACATGGGGCAACAGAGCAAGAGGAGGCGCACAAAGTATTGAGTTATAGAACTCTGACATCACTCACTAGCTGTGTAAGTATCCTGTCACTGGAAAGGAGAGCCCATTTACAAGATGCATAGGTGATTTATATAGCAAGCTGTAAAATTAACATGAAAGCATAGACAAACTCAATAAAGGGGATAAGATGAAATACTGAAAGAGTACTGAGCAACCTAATGGAAATAAGATGTGAAGCCACAAAAGAACAAAGAATTACACCACAGAGAACAAGTAACAAGAGAGTTAAATCCATCACTACCTTAACTACATTAAATGTAAGTAGAAAAGATTTTATATTGAATTTAAATAGCAAATGACATCCAAAAAGCACAGATTTCTGACTGCATAATGAGGTAAGGCCAAATTTACCTCATTAAGAAATATACTTTAGGCCGGGTGGTGGTGTTGCACGCCTTTAATCCCAGCACTCGGGAGGCAGAGCCAGGCGGATTTCTGTGAGTTCGAGGCCAGCCTGGACTACCAAGTGAGTTTCAGGAAAGGCGCAAAGCTACATAGAGAAACCCTGTCTCAAAAAAAAAAAAAAAAAAAAAAAAAAAAAAAAAAAAAAAAAAACGAAAAAAAAGAAATATACTTTAAATATAAATGCATAGACAAATTCACAGTAAAAGAATGAAAGAAAGCTATATAGTGTACACCTAAAAATAAGAAACCCACCGTGACAATATATAACTATCCAACAAAGTGGACATAAGGCAAACATTATTGCCAGGCATGGCAAGACTTCTCACAATGATAGCTTCACTTAGAAAGAATACTTCATTAGGAAGACACAACAGCCTTGAACAGACACTCATGAGCAAGTCCAGACTCAGTGATGCTGGAGTTCAGGTTACTGCTCCCAAGAAAAAGTTGAAAAACCAAGTGAGAACTAGAAACTGTGTTTGTGATTATAACCCACTCTTCCTTGTTCATTAAGTCGAGAGAATGTTTGTGAATCTCTGACTCTATTTCCTCTATATGTTTCCAAGAAGCAGACATACCACTACTTACATATTCAATACACATTTACTACTCACTGTGTGTGAATGTACAGGGCAACTATTGTATAATTACTCTTGACAGTTGCTAGGAGGCAGTGAGCGATGAACACAGCCCCTTATGTTCACAACTTTCACAGACTATTGGAGAATGCAGCAAATCCATTATGTTACACTCTGATGTGCGTGCAGTACTTGGAGGTCATAGAGAAGCATTTTTGGTACAAGGTTTTAAGAAAGCAACTTTCTGTTGGGTTCAACAAACTTGAGAGTATTACTATGTATTAAAAATGACTTTCTAAGAGTCTCACTGTGTGACAGTAGATGTGTTAGTCTCTCTGGGTCTCAGTTTTCTCACATATTAAAGAAGAGACAAGGAGTCTGTGTTCCTGTTTCTCTGGATTCTGCTATGTTATGATATGTCAACTGTGGCACAGAGGGAGCCATCTCTCTCTAGTTTCCCTGCTGCATATCATTATGATGGGCTTGTGAACCAATATAGACTTGATGGACATAACATACGCCATCTGCACATTTAAGGAAAAAGATTCATGGAAATTTAGCTTATAATGGAACCCAGTAGGATTTTGCACATTATATGTGATATAATGCAATGGTGTGAAATTAAATATGGAATTTGTGGAGAGCTATTCATTAACCATTTTCATGCTGGAAATCAATCTACACATGACTGGAATGAGATAGGATAGGACCATTACATGGAGAAACAGGCATTTGCATTGGAAAAATAAAGGAAAAAATATTTTACTTCTTCATTCAATCTCCTGATTTCCATCCAATGAATGGCTTTCTTGGCAAACAATGACACCCAGAATGTTCATTAAGAGAGAGCCTGGCAGCTTGCGCTGAATTCTTTTCAACTGTTTAGTGTGCTGCAATCCAATTAAATGATACAGGGAAGGCATTAAAAACACCACAGAGGACTGCAGAGAATTCTTGCCATAGGAAACAGCTGAGGTAGAGGTCCTGGGTCCCAGGTTCAAGCCTAAGCTCCTCTGGGTTCCTGATCCCCTGAGGACATTTTATTGGTTTTGGTCTTCTCACCACAAAAGTAGGAGAGTAGTTGGCTAGCACTGTCAAAACAATCCCTCCAAACCCAGTAAGCTAAGTGATACAGTTTTAAAGCAAGGTTAGTTCATCCACCATCAAGGAAAGTACTGGACAAGGCAGAAAAATATTCTAGCCAGAAGCATAAGGCAATTGGGATGGCATGAAAAAAATCCAAGAAGAAAGTATAAAGTGGTGTTAAATGAACTATCAGCAGGGAGGAGAAGGTGAGATGGAGTTTAACCATCAGCTCTTTGGGCAAATAGGGCCCTGATTTGTGACCTTTGCTCATTTCTGTATTGTAAGGTATTCCAGCGCAGCTGGTTCCAGCCAACCAGCAACACGATGCTGCTAAATGTGGAGCTGGGAAGGGAGGTGCAGCCTGTCCACCAGCCACATGTGTAAGAGGAGAATAACCTAAGAGCATAGAGTATAGTCATCAGACTAAACAAGGAAGCTATGCATTTGGGGTGTTAATTACCTTTGTCTCCTATGTAATTTATTTCAATGTAGTTTCTTATTATTTTGGTAATGGCTGTTCAGCAACAGGCTTGCAAAATTCTTAATAATGTAAGTGTTGGGCTCTTACATATAAGTCACCTGAGTTAACATAATGTTGGTGAGGGCTCACTTAAATGTTTTCTGAAGCAACTGGGTTCAGGGATGAGGCTGGGGTTGGGGAAATGATTGACAGTACATGAGGAAGGAGATTCTTAAAGAGGCAGGATTATTGCTCTGCCATCTCCTGTGAAACACTACCTCTTCCAAGAAGCACAAAAGACAGTGCAAGTGTTCTCAACCAATTGTTGTCCTTCCAGCATCTGACTCCACATTGAATCAGATGCCCCTTCTCCATATTCTCTCCTGTCACTCACTGTATCTTGATCCAGCATCTTTCATATTGTACACCATTTTGCTTTATTTACCTTCCCCATTAGTTTAGAAGCCACTTGAGGGCAAAGCCCGTAAGGAACCTTATCTCCATTATGTGACAGACATAAAGCATTTACAGATAATTTTGGAGTACAGGAATCACTACCAAAACTTGTTTCTATCAGTCCCATGATATGCATCAGTGGGGAATTTTCTATTTACTCCATTTGCTGAATGTGATAGGGTATCAGTGTGAGTGCAATCTGGACTTTGGAGCAAACAGCTTTGTGCTGAAATCCAAGCATCCTGATGTTGGAACTCAGGCAGGGCAAGCCAGTGTCACGAAACTCCATCCAAAAGGGGGACTAACAATGTCCAGTTCATTGAATTGTGAGGGGGGATAAGAGGACACAGGCCAAGAGCTTACCAGGAGAATAATAACAATAGCAATGGCAGTTATAACATCTATTGAGTATTTATAATGCACAGATCACTGCCATACCACATGAGCATTAACTCATTTAATTCCAAACAGCATTAGACAACATCTGCCATCATCGCCATTTGACAGGAACAACAACAAAAAAGAGTCATAAATATCTTTTAATGTTACCAAAAAGTATAGATACTTGATATGAGACAGAGCTAGGCTTCTAATCCAGATTCTCTGGCTCCAGAGAACCAGCTCTTTCATTAGATCAAAACACTCTCATTCAAGGGTTAGAGAGATGGTCCTTCACTTAAGAGCTCTTGCTGCTCTTACAGAGGACCAGAGTTTGGCTCCTACCATTCATGTTGGATGGCCCATAACCACCTGCAACTCCAGCTTCAAGGGATCCAACATCCTTTTTTCCCTGGCGCCTGAGCACACATGTGCATACACGTACACGTACACAAAAATTTTAAATATACTCGCTTGTATACATATATATTTATATGTATATACAAATATACACATATATACATACTCTCACTCAATATGTGTATACATATATGTATACACAGACACACACATATATATATACACACACACACACACACACACACACAATACAAACACACATGCACATTTCTCTCTGATCCACCTTCCTCTTAATAGGCCTATAGTTGTGCTACCATACCCTTGGACTAACCCCCACTGCAGCTGATATCACATTTCAGAGGTCAGACCTCCTTCCTTATGTGGAAACTTCAGCATTCCTTATGGTCATGTAGCTCCTATAGGTTTTTATACAGAATTCTTCTGAAACTTGGTGTAGTATTTTCTTAATTAAGGCATAACAATTTATTAATTACTCATTTACTTCCTAATGGTTTCCAAAAAATTGGGACAACTTACACATCAATGGTAAATTCATAATAAGATAATACAAGGAATGAAAATTAGTACTGGAGACATGGGACTATAAACTGAAATTATAGCTGGGTGAGAGGGCACATGTTTGTCATCCCAGCTACTAGGGTGTGCTGAGACAAGAGGATCCTGAGTTCAAGTTCAGTCTGAAAAACATAGTAATACACTACCTTATTTAATTAATTTGAAAATGGAAGGAAAATTCACAACAGGTATTTGGATATGTGTATGTATATATGGGAGTATGTATATGTGGATCACATACAACCAAAACAATCATCTAACCCTTAAATGACATATACCTCTCAGCTTCCTGGCAACCAATGCCAACAATAATGTGGATATAATACCTGAGTAGAAAAACTTCACCAACAGTTGTATAAAGGGAAAACTAGGGATCCCCATAAACCCTTTTATGGATGAGATTTTAGACCAGAGAAAAAGAAAGTGGCCCCTGTCTTCAAAAAGAGCTCTGAATGAAACACAGCATCAGATATACAGGGGAAGTTTCTCACCATTCCTTGAAGGAAGGTGAGTGGATTTGAGGAATGCCAACATAAAAGCCAGGGAGCCAGTGGCACTGTGAATCTGGAGCAGCCTGCCCAGTCCACCCTTGCTGCAAAGTACAAGCATAAAGAATGACTTGTCTTAACTTCCTTTCCTCCCAGACTCTCCTCCTTACTTTACTCCTGTGTGATGAATATTTTGTGAGGTAGGAAAGAAAGAAGATCAAGTACTTTTTCTGCCCTTGTAGCTGTACCATTCATTCTGCAGGAACGCCCAGATTTGGATAATGTAATCATGCACAGAGTGCTAAAATAAAATTATAGGACTGACCTAGACTGGAATTTCTCTGAAGAAGTGGGTATATGCTGAAAATTACTTGCTGCCCTTTGCAATGGTGGCAGTTAAATAACTCAACAAGAGGTCCCTCAGAGAAAAATCAATACACACCAAATTGCAAAAATGTGGCTGCAATTTGTGGGGAAAGTGGACTTGATGTGGGTCTGTGCTGGCTGCCAGCATGGAGTCAGTTCTCAAGTGGATTAAAGCATGTTGCAGCTCTCATTCCAAGGGTGAGGCTGGTCCCTTCTTGGACCTGCAGATCCTGTTTCCCAAGGGCTACAAACAAGTTGGCTTGTGAGCATAACCTTGCTCTAGACTACAGGACCAGTTCTACCCTGACGTGGGGCCTAGTGTGGCTTCTGTCCCATATGAGCGTGAGCACCCAGTTTTCCAGCTCATAGGGAGACATCATTCTGCATGGTGTCTCAAATCCTAAGGATTTCCCTCAAGTTTCACTCCAGATCCCCACTCTGAGAACAGGATCCTTTTGTGCTTCTCATTCCATATCTTGTTGAAACAAACAAACAAACAAAAACTCTACCTGCTAAGAAAGCAGTCTAGGAAAAGATTCTGCTTGCTACTATTTTCCTACTAATGATATGTGCTGCTGGAAATGGCCTTTAAAAAATGTCAATGACATCTGACATTCTGTACATTGTATTTAGAGAACACCATGGCTTCCAGACAGCCTTGAATAAGTGGAATTTCCCCCGTGGTACAAACTCAGCTAATGGAAGCTCATTCTGTTCATTCTTTACAGTCGGCTAAGTCCCTGATAATCCAAGGCATCACCACAGCTATTTGTACCAACTGTGCTAGCTTCCTGGAGAGATGGTCCCCGAGCTGTCATCAGGGTTTAGCTGAAGGACGCCTGCTAAGCCATCCCCTTCCTGAACTCCATCCTGAAGTAGTCTCCTCCTGCACTGTTTCTGTCACTATACTGGCTTCCTGATCTCAAGCAATAAACTTGTATTTACTTCCTTGTATCTCAGCGTCTTGTCTGACTTTCCTACAATAATATAAATCACATGAGGATAGGGAACTTAATAACAGCTATATTTCTAGGCACTGGCACTGTATCTAGGTCATGATAGGTATGAAATGTTTGAGAAATGAACATATTAGTAATTAAGTAAAGAATATTCTAGATCCATCCCCCAACGGACCTATGTAATGACTGGCAGTTGCCATTTGATGGAATCTATCATTTGTGACAGGATCTTGCTATGTAGTTCATGCTAGCTTAGACCATATTGCCTAGCCCGGGATAACCTCATACTCAGTTCTCTTGCCTTACTTCCTGAGTACTGAGGTTATAGGCATGAGGCACAATACCAGGCTGGAACCTGTGCTTTTGATGGGACTGTCCTATTAGATGTTAGCTACTGATGATAATGCTTAGCTCTACATCGCTACAACATTGCATTATCTACATCATTTCCCCAAGCTTTGTGCGTTCATAGATACCATTTTATTAAAGTGCAATATTGTGACAAAATCCAAAGGATAGAGCTGATAATATTGGGTCTGCTTCACTTGGATTAGGGATGTGAAGACACAAACTGAAGTACTTCTGGGGATTTGGCATTCTGGGCTTGGAAATCTGAAGTTCCCCAGGTGCTCCCTCCACTCCCGACTGTCGGCCTCCTAGAGTGGGCTTTCCTCTGCAGGCAACAAACTCCAGTTCCACATGTACTTACTTCCCTCTTCTGCTGTATTTTAGCACTGCAATTAGCTGCTCAGTGTCCCACCGCATCACAAAATATACCACGACCCTGGATTGGAACAGTTGGTTTCTAAATTTGATGGTAAGCCAGTGACAAATCCCTCGACCAATCCATTACAAATTTTGCCAGACATCTAGTGCCAAGAAAGCAGGACAGATTTCTGTGAAAGGATTTTTAACAGATGGGATCATTCGAATCAGTTTTATTATTGTCTTAAAAATGCATCTAATGCACCCACAGTGAGGCTTGGAAGGACACTGACAAAATCTGAAGTTGAAATTAAACTGGGAAAGCATATGCTGGGCAGATTCTCAGTGTTAGTGAAGTCCTCCCTAATTACTGCTCTGTTCCCAACAAAAAGAGGCCTACATAGTCAATCTGCCCTGAGGTGGTGTCTCAATAAGCCTAGAAAGCTAATGTATCAGGGAAGCTTCAGAGCTATTGAAACAAACTGAGTGAATTTAAAGACTCTCCTAATTTCTCTTAAAACCTGGTGGTAGGCTCATTAGACCAAATATAAACAAACAAAACAGTTCACCAGACATCAGAAAGCACAGGAGAAACCAACTGGCCACAATGGAGAAGCCTAAAGCTCCTTTTCACAGTCTCTGAGGCTTAACACTTCCAAGACTGAGCCTGGCTCCTTACCGTCTCCTGCTAGCCCTTCACAGGGAGCTATGCTTCTATGCCTGTGCTCACAAGGCTTTTATTAAGTGCAAAGCAAATGTGCTAAGTATAATGCAAATGTGCAAATTAAGTTCAAGGCAGTGGTTCTGGGGCTGTGGGATAGCTCAGTTGGTAAGGTGCTTTTCACACAAGCATGATGATCTTCAGCACCCACTAGAAATCCAAGCACAGAAGTGTGCATCTATAACCTTGGCCCACAGTTGGGTGAGACAGGTGCATCTCTGGAGTTTACTGGCCAGGCAGTCTAGCCCAGACTGTGAGCTCCCAGTTCAGTGAGAGACCCTGACTCAAAATATACAGTAGAGAGTGATAGAAGACACCCATAGTTTACCATAGAGTTGGGGAAGCAGAGGTTAGCCAGACAGAGTCTGTCTGTCATCTGTCTGTCTCTCTGTCTCTGTCTCTCTGTCTCTGTCTCTCTGTCTCTCTGTCTCTCTCTCTCTCTCTCTCTCTCTCTCTCTCTCTCTCTCTCTCTCTCGTAGTATGTATTGAATCCTGGGCCTTGTGCCTACTGAGTAAATATTCCACCACTGATCTCCATCCAAAGTCCTCCACACCAGACCTCAAAGATTTGAGATGACTCTATTAGAGTGTAGGAAAACTAAGCAGTGATATCTGTTGATCTCATGTTAAAATGGTCACTTTCTAGATATACGCATTGTAATGGTTAAATCTGACCATTGACCTAATTGGATTAAGAAATACCTAGGATATTATTGAAGCATACTTTTGGGCCTGTTGTGGAGTATTTCCAGAGAGGGTTAACTGAGGAGGTAGAATCTACCCTGAATATGGGCAATGCCATCCTATGGTGCTAAAGTGCATGACTGAATATAAAGGAAAAATGGCAACTGAGTACCAGTACTTATCTTCTCATCTACATATATGACACAATATAGCTCCTGTCTTGTGTTACCACAGTCATGTCTTCCCCACTGTGACAAACTATATCCCTTCAAACCATGAGTCACAAGAAATCTTTCCTCCCTAAGATTGCTTTGGGCAGGTATTTAGTCATAGCAATGAGAAAAAACAAACAAACCAAACCAAAAACCTAATGTATGTGTTAAATAAAGAATATAATTAAAATTAACTTTATTCATCTATTCTTTATCTTGTTTAATGTGACTACAATAGATACTTATTAACACATTTGTGGCTCAAATCATACTGCTACTGCACAAAGTTGCTCCTGTGGACAGGGTCCCCAAACTGCCTTGTCATCTGAAGTACTTTGGGGGAACTCTCAAAAGAGATATTCTGGATCTCTATGCTCTGGTGATTCTGAATTGCTAGATGTTTATGGACTTCCACTATGGAATTCTATTTGTTATGTGCTCTTTAGATTACTCCCTAGCTTTGATTACTGGAGATCCTGGTCTCTGTTTTATAGCAGGACCACCACTGTGTATCAGATTTAAAAACAGCTCAGCTTTCATGGTCAGGGTGCAGGTTCAGTTGATTTGGGTAGAGCCTGGGATTTTTTTCAAAGTGATTCTCAAGGATCAGTCAAGGATAGAAACTGATTCTGTTCTTTGCTCATTGCTGGACACGTGGTTGCCATGGAGACCCCTTCTTCATTAGACTGTAGCCCCTGTGAGGGCATACTCTTCACCAACTCCATCTGTCTATGTAGTGGTCTCAAGAGTATGACAATATGAAGGGAGCTCAGTTGGCCTTGTTTAGTTGGTATATTGGCAATAGCTTTCTTCTTGGTAGTCTCCATTTTTATCTCTAGTTTTCATTCTCTTTGTCTTTTGACCCCATGTGTCTTTTCCTGAGAAACTGGAATGCTCAGTTTTTTGTCTCTATAGAGATCTTTCCTAATAAGAGTCCTCCACACCTCTGCTGTTAACTCCACCTTCTTTACTAGAAAGGTTGAAGAAATATGAGCTATGGAAAAGAAAGAGCAGAAGAGAAAAGCTTCAAGCTACCTCTGTCTTCAGCTGCAGTCTTGTGCCCAAGTCCCATTACTTAGCACAGGATGACAGAGGCATGTCCAGAACCTAGAGTGTCAGGGGATCTGTATTCTAGGCTTACTGCTGCCAGTAACTGCCTTGGGACCTGTGTTAGATTGTTTTCTGTAGCCACATAAAATATCCCAGATTTTGAAAAACATAACCAGTAGAAGTTGACTCACAGTTTGTGGGGTTGGGAAAATCCAAGGTGAATGGGTTGCATCTGGTAATGGCCTTCTGTGCTACATCATACTATGTAGGAAAGAAGGGTGAATGCATGAGACAGGGAAAGAAGGGAGGCCAATGGCTGGAGAGACAGCTCAGCTGTTAAGAGCAATGGCTACTCTTCCACAGGACCCCAGTTCCATTATTAGCACCTATTTGTTGTTTCACAGATATCTGTAACTCCAGTACCTGGGGATCCAATGCTCTCTTCTGGCCTCTGTAGGGCACCAGGCATGGCAAGCAAGTGGTGCACAGAAATACACGCAGGCAAAACACCCATACACAAAAAACAATAATAATTAAAAAAGAATGTCAGCTAAATTCTTCTTTCATCAAGACCCCACTCCTATAATAACTAAATTATTTTATTTATGAGGACACAGTCATCATGACCTGGTCTCCTTTCCAAGATCCTACCTATCAATAGCATCATGATATGGCAACTAAATTTCAACATGCGCTTGAGAAGGCACACCAAAGCCTAGTAATCTGGCCACCCCTCTTTAGACTCACTTCATTAATCTATAACACAAGTAGGACAGACAGCAAACAGTAAAGAATTTACTTTCATGATGACTATGTGATTCTTTAGGACCTACTCACTCCCTGACTCTCTAGTCACAGTGATTCAAGCAACATCTGCTGGGGCTAGGCAGTGTGCTCCAGACACATCAGGGAACAAAAAGCCATTGGTCTTTGCCATGGACTTATTAGACATTGCAGTGTGGCATTATAATTGTGATGACTTCCTTCTTTGGGGAATCTTCTTTTGATGCTGGTAGATTAGACCTCAGTTTAAGCAGTTCTCAGGTAGTAGAGGAACCTGTTTGTTTTCTGTGGGAGGAGAGAGAGAGAGAGAGAGAGAAAGAGAGAGAGAGAGAGAGAGAGAGAGAAAGAGAGAGAGAGAATCAGCTCAACCTATACCGACCAAGGGTTTCTAATTAATGACCAGAATGTTGATCTCCTCAAAAATATTTCAGAGTGATCCTTTTGTCACCCCATTGTTGACTTGCATGATCTGATGAATTAAGAAAATAAAGAAATGATTTTTAAAAATTATTGGAAACCTTTAAAATAAAATCTAAGGCAGGACGAGGCAGTCTTGATGTGGCATGAGAATTCCCATATAATACTAAAAGAAACAGCACTTATGAAGGTCATTTCCTCCTATCATCCAAAGCTGGGGCAAAAAAATAAGAATATATGATTTTAAATTATTTTGAGTCACTGGGTATGCAGCAGACAATGGAGGCAGAAAAGTGACTCCCTTTTGTGAACTAAGAAATTACCTCTCTTCTACATGTTCTCTGAGACACCAGATGACAGAACAGTGAACTGCATGATTATCACTGGGAGAGGAACCTTTGAGCTTCTTTTTTTTTTTCTTTGCAAAATTACTTGCTTTTTTTTAACATCAAAAAGAGGGGGGGGAATCTTCTGAATGAGTGAGTGGGTAATTGAAAACATTGTAGGATTACAGAAGACAGTAAAAATAAATGTAATTAAAAGAGGCCAAAGATCATCTGTGGGTTGTACATAAATAATGAGGCTACGTGAGATGAGTAATGAGAAGGAAGTCTCTCTTCGTGACAATGTGGGCACAGTGACAAGGTGCTCCAAAGCTGGCCCCGTCAGGAGGAGCATGCTGCCATAATCCCAAACACGAGAGGCTCAGACCTAATCAGCCCTCCAGCATGGAGCCACATTAGGGGGGTTGTCCTTTAATACACTGATGGCATATTTGGGAGCCTTGGTAGTGACCATGCAAAACTCAGTTAAGACAAAAACAAATGGAATGTTGCATGCCTTAGAAATGCTTACCATGTTTACTAAATACCACTGTGTGCCAAGCCCTAACTTAAGGACGCTATTGAAATCATGGTGCTACTTCACCTAATTCTCTAAAGACAGTTGGGTACTTCTCCCCATCCCCATTTTATGGATAGAAAAACTAAGGCTTGAAGAGATTGATACAAATCTTCCCTCATAATGCCATATAAGGAGGTTGGCCTTTGTGAGACCTTTCTTCAGGCATCTACGGACCAGTACATACCTCTCCCTTTGGTGACACTTCTGCTGTGAGAAAAATGGTTAAATTTTGGAGCATGGATACTTTCATGAGAGAAGGAAGATGTAACACAATGGATTTTAGATAGATGGGATGTGCTGATGTGTTTGCTTTGGGCCTGAAAGAGAAGAAGAAAGGAAATCAACATTTATTGACTAGTCTTTGGTACTAAATATGACCCCAGGTCCTCTTGAAAACCACAGTTTCATTAGAAGTTCCTGATAGTACGAAAATTCATTATTAGACATTGCTATGTTTCTGGCCTCAAAGAAGTTGAACAACTTCCTTAAAGTAACCCAGCTCTTAAAGGGCACAAAGGTTGAACTCCAGGGGTCATGTTTGCACAGGCTGTAACCACACGGAGTTAGAGCAACAGATCCCAGTAGACAAAGGATTACGTAGCAAGCACAGATGAGCAAGAAAGAAGTCCAGGAATGTTGGGGACATATTCCCAGTTTATGATCGACTAACTGAGATCCAGTGAGATGCAAACATTGTGCAGTGATAAAATGTATACGAGTGAATAAGCTAATGTTTGAGAATATGCCTGATGAGTGCTGGCTCTTCTCAGTCCTGACATCATTCAGTGGCTGCCAGAGCCACAGATTCAACCAAAGTGGTTTCCATAAGATAATCCTTATGGGGGACCTGATGTAAATGGTCCTTTATTCTGAGGCTATGAAGAGGGGTCTGTCTGAAGGCCTACTGGGGGCCATGCCCAGCAGGATACTATCTAGGGATATGGGTAAGAAGACATTGGATTCGTGAGGAGAAGGGAGGAAACATGGTTGAAAGCATAAAGAGCAGGCTGGATGCAGCCAATGAAAATCATGGCAGAATAAGTGAAGGAATAGCATGGACTGAGGCCAGGAGAGCAGTGAGGTCCAGGAGCTTATAGAACAAGGAAGGGAGAAAGAGGGGCTGAGTATGATGAGTAACAAGGAGGTGATGAGCAGAGTTCCCTATGCAGGACAAGCTCAGGATCCTTATCGTTCTATTCTCCACAGCCAGCCTCAACATCCCTGCTGGCAGTAGCCAGCCTCCACAAGGACTGAAGGAGACCTAGTTCCTTGCACTCTCACTTTCTTATAACCTCTCCCACGGTGTAGCAGGGGGTCTGTGTGGTAGGAGGAAGATGGACAGAAGACTGTCAAACTTGAGCCTTGTGAAGTTCCCTGGCCCCCTCTCTCTGCCAGACTGTGTACTTAGGAGAAGCTGCCATGTGCAGAGCAAACCCAAAGAGAACCTGGTGTGAGGAGGAGCAAAAGACAAGCAGTCCTGGAACTGAGCTTGGAAGCATGTCCTCCAACCAAGTCAAGCTCAAAGGACCAGAATTCCAGCTGACCCGGGATCGAACCCACAAACACCAGGAGAAGCTGCTTCCACAGTTCTGGCCTTCAGAAACTGTGAAATACAATAAATGATTGTCATTTAATGCTGTGATCTACCACACAAGAGTAAATGCCCCAAACACGGCCCATAGTGGGAGGACAAAGGGGTGGACGCAAGGTCACACAGCATAGTATACCTCAGACCCTACATTATTAAGTGTCTGACATTACATCTACTCTTTCCCATATATCATGCTGTTTCTGCTGGTTTCCTTAATGTTAACCAGAAACTAGCATGCCCATGCTAATCCATCAGTACTTCCTCAGCCTCCTGCTCCATGCCAGTGACTAAGCCCCACAATGGAGGGCGTACCCTGAGAAAACCCAAGGTAAGTCAAACAGTGTCTCTGCCCTTTATTTTTTGTATGTTCTTATTAGAAAAATAGTGGTGTGGCTTCATAAGAGAGCACATAAAATAGCTATAATAAAGACTGGTAATTTGGGCTAGAGGAAGAACTAAACATCTGAGAAACAGTGGTGACTCTTTCGGCATGGAAGACCTGGTGAAGGTTCCACAGGGCAGAAGAACGAGGATATGGGTGTGGCAGAAATAGGAAGGGGGTGGAGGAAATGTAGTTTTTAAAGAGAAGAAACCTGAGTAGCCAAGCTATGACAGCACAAACTGTTAAGCATTTGGGGACCATCATTACTAAAGTGAAAAGAAAAAAAGACACTACACACACACACACACACACACACACACACACACACACACACTTCTTTTTCATGGCTAGCCATTGGTCTTAAGAAGAGATGAGAGAGTAAACACTTTCATTACTATGGTATTCCACCAAATTCAAAATAAAACAGCAGGTCATCGCTCATTCATTGCTTTCATACACATTTTCATTTATCTCCCACAATTTGTTAACTCCACTTCATAGATAAGATTAAGGGTTCACAAAAGTTAAGTAGTCTTCATAAGTTTGCTGACCGGGATGACTGGGTGGGGTTAAGCCTAGGCTTGCTCCTGTCCCTCCCCCCACTTTTTCTGGTATATTCTTTGTCCCCCTGTATTACTACAAGGGCTCTAATTTGTCTACCCTCCTCCACCTCACACTGTTTCCACATGGCATGCAGTAGTCCTCATAAAGCATAGCGCTGTTTTTACTATGCCTCTCCCAAACCTCCCAACAATCCTGTCCTAGAATGGAGTTCAAATCACCTCCCACAACTCTTAGGCCTGTGTGATCTAATTTATGGCAACTCCCAGACCCCATCACTGGTTCTCTGGCCTTCTTTGAATTGTTCTGCTCTGGAATATTCCTTTCTAGTTTTCTCCCTGCTTCTTTGTCTGTTCAGAAGGCATCCTGACTAACCAGTCAAACGCCTGTCATTCTGCCAGCCAGGCACTGCAGATCCTCTTCTCTATTGCACTGCCCATCTGACATCCTATCCTCCTAGTCCTCCACTGCTTCATAATCTGGACCCCATAGAAGCAATTCCTTTGATCTGTATTGTTCAAAGCTATGTAGTGTAACCAATTTTATCTTAGGACTCTACCCTGGAAGATTCATTTCCTAGGAACTTTCCCAAACTGTTGGTCAGACAGGAGGGCTGAGTTCAAGTTTAGGCTCAAGATGCTGACCGTTGACAAATACCACACTTCAGATCACCACATATGACTCCACAAGCAAGAGATGTTCATTTAGACACTGCCTCTGAAATCTTCGTCAAGGTTTCCAGTCAGAATATGCAGCTTCTTCTCCTTGGCTTCCACCTCATGGTATAAATACCTTCATTTGACTAGGCTTTCCATTCTGGATATTCACTTGGATTGTATCTGGCTACAAGTGAGGAGCTACATGTCTGTGCACCTAGAACTATAAATGAGAGGTGCCCAAAAGTGTTTGCTGAAATAAATATCTGTGGAGAGTTGACAAGAAACCCCAGAACAAACCCTTTGTGATGAAGTCATCATTGTTCACTAATAGAATAATTTGGAATGAGTAATGGGAATGTCACAGGCAAGGAAATGTGTAACAACAGTACTTGGGCTATATAAACAGGGATTGACAAGGCTGCAGAAGAAGAGTGTAAGGATAAGTGTGTGTGTGTGTGTGTGTGTGTGTGTGTGTGTGTGTGTGTGTGTGTGTGTGCTTGTAACATGGAGGTAGAAATAGAGTGGAAGAAGGTGCTAAGATTAAGAAGTAGAAATAGAAACACAATACAGATAAGCCAAGGAAACAAGAAAAAAAGAGAAAGTAACTTGAGTTTTAAAGCTAAAGATGTTTATTGAAACATTATGTGAGACTGGGTGATCAAAAATATCAAGAAGGATATATATGTTATAGAAACAGGTTTGTTGCACATTTTACATAGAAGCAGGTTATACAGTAAGTATAAGGCAGTCTGGCATGAACTTTGTAACTAAAGTCATGGTTACATCTTAGTTGTGGGAATCCAGGGCTGAGAACAACTTTTCTGAGCTTTCAAATCCTCACTTATAAAGTGAGAATGACTACAGTGGTGTCCCTACAGTGGACATGCTGAAGGTTCACTGATTTGATACATGTATACATGCTACATAGAGTAGTGCTATAGTTCTGTGAGGAGCTGTTTAGAGAAAGTGTGTGTGTGTGTGTGTGTAGTGTAGTGTATATTTGTAGTGGGTGCATGTATGTGTGTATAGTATGTGTGTATAGGTGTATAGTGTTTGTAGTGGTGTTTGTAGTGTATGTTATATGTGTATTGTATAAGCCCATGTTGAAGGCAAAATGAAAGAATATTAAAAATGATGGAGTTACAAACTATGGACAAAATTCTCTGTCCTTTGAATCTACTTGAATGTTTTAGTCTTCTTCAATAATAAAGCACATTAATGGTTTGTACTTGTAATAAAAAAACGAAAGAAGACAGGAACCAGAGTCTGCATAGATATGAGGACTTGGGGTACAGAGCTTGGAGAAGGATGGGTCAAGGGTGAGGCTAGGAGAAAATGACTGGAGAGGAAAACCAGGGGGACAGAGAGGGAAGATAGGATGCCAGTCAGCCAGGTACCCATGCTGGCTTCTCTGCTTTCAGACTGAAGGCAGGCATAGTTAAGAAGCAGACAATAGCCAGCCCACTGGAGTGTGAGCTCGGAAGAACTATAGCACTCATATTTGTGTACTGAGGACTGTTTGCAAAGGCTCAGCAATCTGTTCTGTGTTCTAGGTTAAAGTTCCTTTGTGGTTTTGTTGTTGTTTGTTTGTTCTGAGAATACCTGTAAACAAAAGCTTTCCTTTTCTCTTGGATCTCTTTAAAAATAGCATGAAATCTGAGAGATTTAATTCTTCCACAGGGAAGCATTGCAGAGCTAGAGCTTGGCTTCATTTAGCAATTTCATTTACGGGGTAAAGTGTCAGTTGCAGGCCTGATTCTTTGCCAAGACAGCATCCCGAGAACTCTGAGCAAAGTTGACAGCTGATGTTACCAAAGCAAAAGGCTCTCGCTTCACCAGGGCCTGCTCAGAGCTCCAGAGACAGGGCTCAGGGAAAGCGCTGCGAATACATGTATTTTTCAACAAATATGCACATAAAACATAGAGAAGCTATGAATATTGTAGTATTCTGATTTACGTGCTACAACAGAAAAACAAGTGGAAAACTGGTGAGATCTAAAGAGGAGGTTACAGAAGAGAGCAGCCTTAGGGGAACTGGTGAGGGGGGTATGCCCATTTTCTATATTATCAGGAGAATGTATCTGTGAATCTAAAATGATCCAAAATTGGGACAGTTTATTGAAGGCCATCTGGGAAGAAGCACAATGTTAGTGATGGTACCTTATGCATTAGTGTATCTGTTTGTGTGTGGTGTGGTGTGTGTGTGTGTGCGCGCGCGTGCGCGCATGCTATGGTGTACGTGTTGGCATATGTGAATGTAGGCATAAGTGTGCCACAGTGTATGTGTGGAAATCAGAGGACAACCTCAGGTATCACTTCCAGTGTTCCATCTTGTTTGAGACAGGGTCTCTTTTTGTGGTTTGCCGATATAGGTCTCCAGGCTAGCTGGCCATGAACTTCCGGGGATTGCCCTGTCTTTACCTTCCTTCTCACTGTGGGAGCACCCGGGGTCCAGGCGCATGCTGCCATATCCAGCTTTAGAAAGGTTCTGGGGATCTAGACTTAGGTCCTCAAACTTTCTCAGCAATCACTGAACCATCTCCCCAGCCTGTGATAGTTTTTTATTTATTGAACCCCCATATGTGCTCCCTGGCTCCAGGTAGTTTCGGCAGACCCAGTAGGTAAATATTCCCCATCTGTATCCCCCACATTGTCACAGGGTTCTCCCCTCTCCAGGTCCCATGGGGCCTCTTCCCAAACCTCTTTAAATCCCTCTCAGCTGCTCTTCCTCATTGAAGAGCACACAACTTTGAATGCTTCAGAGGAACCACATGGAATTGCCATTACCTCACTCTAACCTGTTTCCTCGTCCCTCCTTAGTAGGGGTTTCTTAGACTCAGAAGCATCATATATTGGACAGAGCTAGTCTTGGTTGTGGAAATCCCTATACAGTGCATTGGAAAATCTAACAGGTAACACAGTTGGGATTTAAGCTGATATCCTGTCTCAGAGCTGACTTCCTAAGCCACTATGCCAAGAAATAGCTTTGTGCTCAACTTTTTAGCTCCCACTACACAAACCCAGAAATTTTTGCATACTGTACCTGTTTAATAAACATCTACATATATAGCTATGCATTCTCATCCCTCTGAATAGCCAGGCAGTTATCATTGGGTTTCCAGTCTTGCCCTAGGACAGGTGGCAATCACTACCTTCTGTGATAAAGGTTCAGTAGCACTTCTGAAAAGAATAGCCCAGACAGGCCTGCCCCCTGCCCCTCACACCCACAGCTTAAAAAAAAAAAAAAACAACCATAAATGTAACCAAGCAGCTTTGAATGTTTCAAACAGTGTTTGAGCCTGATGTAACTTGAGGCTCATGGGGATAGAACGGTACTTAGTAGATGGAAATAACTTGAAGCTTACTACACTGGGGTGTTTCTTCTTTGAAGCAGTCATCACTAGTATCAACAGCCATGTTTTTAACATGTGCTGGGCTCTGTTTTCAATATCTCATGTACATCAAGTTATTTAATTCTATCATTGTCCTGATTTTACCACCAAGAAACTGAGGCACGAAGACCTTAAATAAAGTGTCTGAATGATATAACTCTAGAGACAAAACTCCCAGCCAGTATTTCATATTGCCTCTCAAAGGAATGGGCTGCTTGTGGGTGTTAAACACTCTCAGGCTGGAGCAGAGACAGAAAGCCCAGAACATTTCTGCCCTGGGTAGGTTTCTTCCCTGAGATCCTCTCTGTTGTCTCTACTTGTAAGATTCTCCAGCACAGAAAGTGTATCTTAGCTTGTCGTCTTCAGTGCTTTTCACGGTGTCTGACACACAGTAGGCCTGCACTAAAACTCAATTGAAACCCTAAATCTCAACATCTAGGGTTTGTGAAGACAAGAAGAGCGGTTCTTATTCTGGAAGCCCTTCCTGTGACAGACAAGCACTTTCTGTCTGGAGTCAGCTCTGCTTGCATGGTGATGACATCATCCACTGCCTCTGAGTCCTGAAGGTCGGATGGCATGGCTTTCGGCGGGCATCCCTAGTCAGCCACCAGACAGGCACTGAGTTCATCAAGGACACTCTTTAAGAGTCTGATAAATCAAATTACAGTGACCCAAGCATGCATAGTCAGTTGAATCCCTTGAATAGCTCAAGTCCCTAATACATCTTTTGGAGAGGAGACGCTGAACTGTGCAATGGGACAGATAATAGACCTCTTTCAGGTCATCCTGGATGAAATCAAGAGAAAGTCATTAAAATATCCAAAGCGATTAGCTTTGGATAACTCGAATTTAAAGAAAGAATAAGGAATGAATTTATGAAACAGAAATGAGATTTACAAGGGGTGGTTCTAAGTACCACATTAAAAAGAATAAAAAAGAAACAGGGAGGGCTGTGCAGGCATTGGATGAGTGAAGAATTATCCTTTACTGCAGGAAGGACCTTTGAGAGGGGGAGTCCCAAGGCTGGACAAGATGGACACCCAGGAATGTATTCTGTAGACAGATGTAACTTGGTGGGAGACAGAACCCTAAAGACCCAGTGCAGAGTCCAGGTTCCTTAATTAGCTGCAAGATCCCTGCATCTCAAATTGTTGTTTTGTAAAATGAGGATAATAACACCTCAGGGCTCTTGAGAGGATTTGAGATAATGTATGGAACAAGCAGACTGCCGATAAACAGGAGCTGTTAGTATTAGACACTGTCCACAGAGCAGTTGGTAGGAAGTGGTCCATTCTCTGCTCTCCCGAGGCTTGGCCACTAGAACTGGGGAGTTATCAACAGGGTTCTTGCATGGATTGGGATTTGGGTTAGGTGACCGTAGAGTATGAGTTCCTTTGACTGTATGCTGCTTAATTACTCTTTTAACTGTATTTCCCACAGACCCTCTGTGTACATGTCTTCCCTCCACTCATTCATGCCTTCAGGTCTTTTGACAAAACATTTACCATCTCCCTTCTTTAGTCATTAATAGTCAATAAGAGCAGGCTTGACACAAGCAGACGTCTTACGTGCCTGCATCAGTCTCTCTATCCACCTATCACAGATCAGTTGTCTAACCATCTATTGGTATCTGAGCACAAGGGAAGGGCTTCTATCTCTCACTTGAAGAAGTGTAGGGGTAGTTCTAGAAGACAGGTTATGCAGCAAAGCACTAGAGACAGTGTCTAATGTGTGTGTGTGGGGGGGAGGGCAGCACTCCAGATAGAGGAAAAAATGTGAGTGAAAGCCAGGCCGAGTGAGTTGGAGTTTTGTGTGTATGAGTCTTCAACCAGTTCATGGTTAAGAAAGAATAATTTTAAAGTAGCCATTTGGTGAGGGATAAGGCTAGAGGCTTTGGTACAGGAAAACAACAGGTGGGCATTCTTAACTAAGTATGAAGAGTTTAGGACGCTGAAGGATGCTGCATAGGGACTTGGAGTGTTGTAATTTCTGCCTCCTACTTACAGGCAAGAGAGAAGTACAGGACAGGAGATGGTAAAGCAGCCAGTAAAAACCAGCAGTAACCTGGGAAGTAGAACATGAAGGCTGATGCATCTGGGATGAAGAGGACTGGAAGAGTAAGCATGTGGGAGTTAAGACATGGCCCCTGGGAAGGAGGAGGAGGACTTTGGAGTAAATCCGGCTTCCAGGTCATTTACATGGCTGGCTGCTGAGGTCAATGATCACTGTAGCAGAGACAATGGCAAGAGTAGGGTGGGAAAAGGACGGGGGGCAAGGAGTCAAGACTATTTTTCTGGGTCTGAAATGCCTCTGCATCACCTACCTGGTGCTGCCCAGCAAACTGTTCCTATGACTTTGCACTAGGAATATCTATTTTTGAATTTTTAGCCAAAAAATACAGTGTTCAAGGAATGGTCATAAATGAGGTTATCCCAAGGAAATATCCATCCTGAGCAGAGCAGGGGGATTTAGAACTGATTTAATTGAAAGAAAACAAGAGGCACCTCACATGGAAGCCAGGCTGTGGGAAGAAAACTAAGCCAAGGCCCTCAGAAGAAGCTAGATGCCAAAGCCTTCTAGAAAGGAGATTGTGGAACAGCAGGATGTTGAAGGATAGCCATTTGCAATTGTGGCTGGAGCTGGTCCCAGAGTCCTTGCAGCTGGAAAGCAGACCAAGGATGAGAGGAGCAGAAAGAGGCTAATAAGAGGGGATTGTAAGATCTTAAATGAGAAGGGGAAGGGAGAGAGAGAAGAAGGGGAGGGAGGGAGAAAGAGAGAGGAGAAGGGAGGGAGGGAGAGAAGAAAAAGAGAGAGAGGGGGAAGGAGGGAGAGAGAGAAAAGGAAAGAGAGAGGGAGGAAAAGAGGGAGGGAGAGGGAGAGGAAGAGGGAAGGAGGGAGAGGAAGGGAATGGAGGGAGGGAGAAAGACAGAGGGAGGGAGAGAGGGGAAGGAGGGAGGGAGAAAAAGAATATGAGAGTATCACTCAATATGGTAAATGCTCAGGGCAATTTAAACCGTTGTTTAAAATTAGACAAATCTGAGTAGGTTCATAAACTGCAAGGACACAGCCATCAATGGAAGGAATGAAAGAGAACCAAGCAAAGAGATATTTGATGCCACAGACTCCACGGGTACCACTGAAAAAGGGACTGAGCTCTTCTGAGCTTAGGCAAGCAGGTGGGAATCCCACAGGACAAGTCATCTCAGAAAGAAGAAGAAGAGTTCAAGCCAGGAGTCCACAGGCAGGCAGTGTGCTGCACTCTGCTACCGAGTGGCTTTGTAAGCTGACAGAGACACATGAAGTCCATAAACTTTGCATCCCTCATGCAGAGAGTGGGATGAAAGTGTTGCCTTACAGGTTACTATGGTGAATCCTTGAGTTCAGAAATACCAAGTACTTAGCACAGTCCTGGGACATACTAGATCAGTGGTTCACAACCTAATGCTGTGACCCTTTAATACAGTTCCTCATGTTGTGGTGACCCCAGCCATAAAATTATTTTGTCGCTACCTCAAAACTGTAATTTTGCTACTGTTGTGAATTGTAATGTAAGTATCTAATATGTGATCCAAGGGGGTCATGACCCATAGGTTGAGAAGCCCTGTACTAGGTGCCCATAAGCCAATTGTTTTGTATTGCTCTTGTCTGTGATATTGCCATTGCAGTTTCAAGTATAATTCAATGACCTTTGGTGACCTCCAAATCAGGAGACTTAATCTTTACAGCTTTTGTGCAAACTGTGTTTTAAGTTCTCTACAACCTTCGTACCAACACCTTTGGGGGTACAACCTTGTTTTCTTAATTAAGGCATGTCTTGTGTAACATATACATGTATTAGGGGAAGTCTTTTCCTCCTCTTTTTACCTGTAGACATCCTAGCTGGTTCCATTGAATAAACTGGGTTTTTAATGAAACATCACCTTAAGAAGATTTTGACCGTTCCTCTGGAATTTGTTTGAAAATTGATTTTGAAAAACTTCTAGTATGTGTGCAAACAATTAGTGTGCAACAGACTTTTTAAAGGGGAAAATGGTGGAGTGTGGGAACTGTGTGCTGGGGTTGTGTGGCCAGGTGGTACTTTGGTTTTTACCTCAGTGTCAGAACAGCTGTGGCTCAGGTGGGCCCTGGTGGGCACATTCACATAAGACTCATTGGGAGCCTGCAATCTTGAGCGTCTTTTAAATTTGCTCTCTGTCTGCTTCTTCCTCTTTCTGTCTGACTTTACCTTTCTTTCAAGAGAGAGAAGAAGGTAACATAATTCTGTTTTTGGAAAATAAACAATATAAACATAGAAATCATGACCTCTGAGTTTTAGAGTCTACAGAAATCATACACACACACACACACACACACACACACACACACACACACACACTGCTGTTTACTGGTCAGCATTACAGTGATCATTTTTGGTTAGGTGCTATGGTTGCTCTGGGCTCAGAGAGAGGGAAGGATATAACTCTCAAGCTTAAAAACTCCCCACAGGGAGGCTGGGGAATTTCTGAGTGCATAAGAGTGTTTCCCATGAAAGCTGGAAGACTTGAATTTGAATTCCCAGGACTCATGTAAAAAATAAAATAAATAAGAAATTCATGCAGGGCTGTACATACACCTGTGATCAGCACGGGGAAGGCAGAGACAGGAGGATATCTGGGGCTTTGCTAGCCATCTACCCTAGCTCTAGTTCAGAGGGGCCATGTCTGAAGGAAATAAGACAGAGCATAATGGAACAGGACACTGAACCTCCTTGTCTGGCCTCTACATGTATGGGCAAACACAAATGCGTGCGCGCGCGCGCGCACACACACACACACACACACACACACACACACACACACTCCCCTTAGACAGAAAAACTTAGATTTAAACTATATTTATCTGTGTCATTTCAATAGTAATGTGAGGTATGAAACCCAACTGGAAGATTTCTGAGTTCAAATTCAGTCCATGTCTACATCCCACTATTGATTGTTATGGTGGTGAAATTTATAAATCCTGCCAAGCATGGTATAAAATCCTTTATCCCAGCTAAGAATGTTCTCTTTTTTTCCTTCTTCTACATAGAAATGGGCCTTTCCTCATTCACACTCCCAGATATTCTATTGACTTGATTCCACCTGCTACTTAACTGTATAATTTGGGTCATAATGCCTTGTTATAGATCCTACACTTGAGTGGGAGGTGGGTAGAGGTTGTGCTTTCTGTGAAAATCAAGAATGGATGATGTAGAACATGGTGTGATTTTGCCCAGAAGCAAGATGGCTTAGACGCTAAGCCTTAGAGGAACCCGGCAAGATGAGGAAGATCTCAGTGGTGTCATCAAGCTTTTCCTTGCCTGGGCTCCACCTCCAGTCCCATCCCTACCATCCATTTCACAGGTGGGAAAACCAAGGTCCTGTGCACCAGTCCTCACCCAGCTCCCAAGGAATTTGTACAAAGGACAGTCTTGCATTTCAGCTTAAAAACACATAAGAATGGCATAGAACTGGTAAGGCACATTTCTTAAAAATACTCACACTGCTGTCAAACTGGCTGAAGGCGAGAGCAGGGCCTCTGCTAGGTGCAGAATGGAAACCCAGGAAGAAGCATTTCCCGGATTCTAATTGTATGACAAGAAAGATGATATATATATATATATATATATATATATATATATATATATATATATAATTTAATTCTCATACCTCTTCAATTGCCATACTGTAAATGAGGGATATAAACCCATTTCTTCTAGATCACGCAGTTTCAAACTGACCGTGACAAAATTAAAATTCAAGTTCAGGTTCATTTTCTGTGAAAGCCCCTTTTCAGCATCCTTCCTCTTTTCAAGCCTTGTGTCCTACGTGAGCAGGGTGGCAGAGATCTGGAGGAGACCTGCATTTGAGTGGGCAGTCTGACAGCTAGACCCCAGTCCCAAATGACACGTCAGATGCTAGGTGTGACATGTTGATTGGTGACTTCTTCCTGGGTACCACTTGTCCTGGCCCAGGAATCAGCATGGCTCAGGGCCTGTGCCCCAGTGGTTGTACAGGTAGCAGAGGTCAAGGACTTACAAATGACACTTGGAGTCAGGTCACACAGCCCTAATCTTCAAGGCTGGTAAGCAGGACCTTCTCCTCTTATTTTCTGACTGACTGCTCAATTCAACTTTTACTTCCTCATTCATGAAAACGATTCCTTCCAGGAAAGGGCAGAGGGTGAAAGGAACTAATTAGAGATTACTAGGAACCTTCCAAAATTTACATAAATGGCCAAAAGTTCTGGAGTCATTACTGTGTTACCCCTATCATCACAAGGCAGGCAGGGAACAGAGAGCAGGGTGAAGGATGCTCTGGGAACTGAATAGCTTTCACTGTTGGCCTTGCAAATGGCTCTGTGATCTTATGCAAATTTCTTAACCTCTCTGGGCTTTAGTGAAATAGTCTATAAAGGAATCACTGACATCAATGGAGATAAATCTCTTTGAGCCCTATGAAGAAACAGCATAAATGTTGGATAATGTTAATAGCACCTTTAAACTGATACTAGGAATGCTGACTCTGTTTAGTCTCCAAAATACTCCCCCCTAGGTTTCTGTCTTAGTTTCTTTCCCCATTGCTGTGATAAAATATCCTAACAAAAGCAATTGAGGGGGTAGTTTATTAGCCTTACAATTTCAGGTTACAGTTAATCACTTCTGGGAAATCAAAGTGGTGGGAACCTGAAGCAGCTAATCACATCCACAGAGAGCAGAGAATAAATGTATGCATGCTTACACTCCCTTTGCTTTCTCCAGTCTTATGTAAGTTAGGATTCCCTGTCTAGAGAACAGTGCCACCCACAGTGGACTGTCTACCACAATTAATAACAATCAAGATAATCTACCACAGGCCAACCTGATCCTGACAACTCTCATTTAAGACTCCCTTTCCCAGGAGTTTACATTGTGTCAAATCAATAAGCAAAATTTATCATTACAGTTGCCATAGCTTCATCTCCTATCAACTCTATGACTTAGGCTGGAAGAACTATTTTCAGACCATAGTGCAGATTGAGAAACAGAGCCTCTGAGAGGATAGATGAAAGTCAAAATATGGAAAGAAGGAGGAAAAGACAGAACTGCATAATAAAAGAATTGATACCTAGTGACATAGAAAATACATATAGTACAAGGCAGAGTTACAGCTGAAGAGCCATTTAATTACAGTAGCAAAGCTGTGAAAAGTTACAGAGTGTGTTGGAGAAATGAAGACACAGTTGCAGAAAGGTTAAAATAACCTGGAAACCAGAATACTGGGAAGGGCAGAAGAGCATAGTTGATGAGTATCTGCTTAGTATGTGCAAGGCCTGAGTTCCATGCCCAGCCCTGGGAAGAAGAAATAGAGAAAAGAAGTAAAGGAGTTTCCAGCATAGGATACTGGGACCAAGTATGTAGATCCCAGAAACCTTAGATTCATTCCCCTGCCCTGGCTGCAGCTTCTGAGTCAGGTTTTGGTTTAAAAAGTCATAATTCAGTTCATTCATGCCAAGTGTTGATATAGAAACCATAGAAACATGAGCTAAGTCCCTGATCGCTCAAGGTTCATATTATGATCACTAATAATTAAGGACACAAAATCATTGCATGCTGGGTGGTAAGGTCAAGTTGTGTCTCTAAGAAAACACTGTGAGATCTTAACTCCCATTACCTTAGAATGTGATCCTACTTGGTGATATGGGCTGTAGTCCCTTATATTCAAATGAAGTTACAGGGGAGTGGGTTGGTTCCCTGATCCCATAGGGCCACTGTCCTTACCGGAAGGAGCAAAGATACACCCAGGAAGGAGCAGCACTCTGGATTGAATATGAACGCCTCTCCGCGGGGCTCATATTCTGAATGTTTAGTCCCCAGATGGTGGTATGATTTTGGAAGGTAGTAGAAACTTAGGGAAGTGGGGCCTGGCTGAAGGAAATAGGTCACCAGCTTGGGGAGGTGAGGGGGAGTTCTAGGACCATATTATCCCAGATTGCTTCTGAGTCTCATTCTTGGTTTCTTCTCTGCCACTGTGAGCTGTTCTCCACACCTTCCCTACCATGGACTGAACCCTCTGAAATCCATGAGCCAAAATAAACCTTTCCCCTTGAAGTTGTTCATGCCAGGTGTTTTGCTAAGGTGACACCAAATCACTAGCGTACGTGAGGCTGGAGTGACATATTTACTAGAGAAAGAATTCTAACAATGAACTACACTCACTAGAAGATGAGAAGGGACAGGGAGGGAGTCTTTATAATTTGCACACATAATATATATATATATATATATATACATACATACATATATATATACACATACATACATATATATATACACACATATATATGCATACACACACACATATATATTCTATAGGTTCAAGAAGGAGTGTGGCCCTGCCTGCACCAGACTTTTAGAACTCCAGAACTGTTAGACATCAGATCTCTTTGTCTTTGAGGCACCTGGTTTGTAGTGCTTACTTAAAGCAGCCCTAAATCAGGTAGTGAGATAAGTTATTTACAAGAATTTTTCACATAGACACACACACACACACACACACACACACACACACACACTAACACACACAGAGTAAATCAAGCTTAGTTTTATTACAGGGCAGAGACTCCCCAAACCACTAGTACTTGGTTGCTCTTAAGTTCCAGAGGAGCAAGGCATGCTGTGCCTGCCTAGGCCCTCTTGCCTCGCAGGCTCTCATCTTCCCCACAGGCTCCTGGACTGCGGCTGCTTCTTCACTCACCTTGACTGTAATGGTTTACCACAGAAATTAATAACGTAAACGAGATTGCAGCTAGCAACTTCCGAGCAGGAGAAGCAGTGAAGGCCTATTGCACAGTAATTGTTTGCATACAAATGGATGCCACAGCTGAAAATGACGGTCAGGGAAGCAGGCCATCAGGGCTGCTGATGGGGATGCTTTGGTACCCACACTGCTCATCTTTGCTATTATGGAAGAATGTGAGGAGTGCTTTGTCGCTTCTGGGCTGTTGCTCGTACCACGTCCTCCTCATTTGGGCCTGGGGAGATGGCTGTTAGCCAGGCTCAGTTTCAAACGATGAGGCAACTGTAGCCTTAAGAGGTTTGGAAACTATTAACAGATTAGGGAAATGCCAATGGAGATCATTAACCCTGAGCTTCTGTATCGTGACTTGTTTTGTGACTGGAAACTTCTTGAAAAACAAAACAAAATGAAACAAAAAAAATTTCTAAAATGTCATTGTTTATAAGCCTTTTAATGATACCTAACATAATTTGATATTAAAGATAGTCTATCATTTAATTTTTACCCTGGTCTTGGGAGTAGATATAATTCACATCCAGAAAGAAGGCTTGGAGAGTGTCTGTGAGTTTTAAAGATCACATAGTAGGTGTGGTAGGAGGAGCTGTTGGAAGCCTAAGCTGGATTTTCATCCATTCACATCTTCATGTGTGCCACCAGGAGAGGATGGCCTAAAAGAAGCTCCTAGACTCCACAGATGGGCAGAGCCGGAATTCCAAAGGAGACACTGGTAGGCAGACTGCCGTGCATTCTGATGCTCTCATGCCTAAGAATGCCATGTTGTGTCTTCCTTAGTCCAGATTATGGTCCCTCCACTTCCTTTCCTTGAGTTTCAAGACACAGCTCCAAAAATGTTCAGCCAGACTGCAGAGATTACGCACACCAGTTGTCCCTAAAGCCACTTCTCCTGAAGTGTGAAATATGTCCCCATCTGGTTTGCACAGAGGTACCCATATTCCACAACTGCCCTTAGGCAGCCAGGGGCCCCAGGTGCCTGTCAATGAGGGAGGAAGCCCTTTGGGACCCCACTTTGGCATTTTCATTTATCATGCAAATGAAAGAAGTAAAATTAGGTCAAGCCGGGGATTGCAAATCAAAATCCTGCCAGAGGGCACTTCCCTGGCCACAATGGGGCCTTGCGCAGGGATCTTCCAAGGTGTCTATTTTTGAATTTCCTTTCAAATCAAGGAGTTTCTGGTTCCATGCCTCTATGGCTTGAAGCATAGCCAGGTGCAGCTTCTGGCTCTGCTGGGTCAGACAGGGTAGTACCACATGTGGAGCGCTGGCCCAGTGAGTTATATGATACAAGTTGTGTCCCTGGGGAATCAGCATCCTTCCTGGACTGGATCTAGCTTCTTCAGCAGAGAGCATTATTTTAGGCCAGATGGCTTTTTGCCTGGGGCTTATTTTCCAAGGCTCTCATCAGAGCCTGGGTATCATCACTTATAACAGGAGAGACATTGTGCAAACCTTTCACCCTCTCTGAGTCCCAGTTCACCTTTCTTTGGGCCTTGTAAGTTTGGCTGAAACATCCCAGGTGCACAGCCAGGAGCACAAACTCCTCCGCCAATCAACCTCCAGGTATTTGCCAGTGGGAAGGTGTGCTAGGGATATAGTTGGATAGTCAAAGGGATGACGTGTAATGATTAATTTATTAATTTAGTTACACATGCATCCGCTGCTGCCGAGTGTGTGTGCGCACGTGCGCGTGTCTGTGTTTGCATTTACCTTTCCCCTGAGTCTGGCCTGTGTTTCTGACTCTTTTTCTAGCTCCCTGGAGCACGACAGTCAAGCGTTTGCACACAGTCAGCATTTGCTACCTGCTGCTGAATCACTGCCCGAATACATGAATAATTTGCCACAACAGGAGCTGGGCCTCCTTCAGAGCTCCAGCTTCTTTTGATGGATTGGACTTACCAAATGAGGAAAATTCTACACTCCCAGGGTACAGATGGTTAGCTATGGTCACCATCCTGTACAGAGCCTCCCCCATGTAGTGTTCTAGAAACACTTGAGGTGGGGCCCACCTGTGAGCCAGTGTTTACTGAGTCCAAGCAAGAAATCAGCAAGTGTTTGCTGAGTCCAAGCCAGCCCACCACAGGAGAGCTAAGATTGAAGGACATGTTCTATTTTTAGCAGGTATGTTCTTGCTCTCTTATTCTTTTCCATGGTGACAAAGGCTCCCTAAATCTTGGCTTCTTTGTTCTGGGGACAATGACAGCAAGCTGTGGAGACAAATCAGTGGAGTTCATATCTTGCCTTTTTTTTTTTTTTTTTAACTCACCTCAGACCCTGCTCAGACTGAGACCCTTACTTTGCCTCTGTAAATCAGGTAAGAAAAACATCTGACCTGAAGACTGCTGGGAAGGTTAACTGAAGGGAGACTGAAATTGCTTGGTATGTCTGCGTGGATCTCATTAATGTGACTGTTTTCATTCCCTACTTGATCTCTATTTTTCCTTTCTTCTTAATAATGACAGAATTTGGTGTGGAGGAGAGCAGGTTCATGGTCTCCCTTGTCAGCACATCAAATGGGAAGCCTGTCAGATCAAACCCTTTGGAAGCCACTCCATTCTGACTGGATGAACCAGGCAGGAAGGTATGGGGACCAGCAGTTTGTGGCTCATATGCCCCTGGCCTGAGACACGCCAATCTTGTCACTTGCCATGTGCCTCCTCTGAAGCATCTTGATGAGGTGGTTGGAAGAGGTATAGTAAGGCCAGATGTGGAGCATGAGAGACTGGAAGAGTGTAAAGGAGCACAGTCTGCCAGGAGAGGCCTCTTGGAAGTACCAGTGTTGATTGAGGAATGGGGAGAAGTCAGGGGGAAGAGTTGTCACTGTGGTGTTATATAAGGCAGGCTTCAGACTGACTAATCTCAATACTCCCAGCATGCTCTAAGCATAAGGGCTGGCTCAGCACACCCTCTCACTACTGTGGAATGGACAGTGGTCCAGAGTGTCAGAGTCGGGTTAGGCAAGTAGGTGGGTTGCCGAAGGAAGGAAATAGACCAGCCTCCAGCCAATGTGTCTTAACTGGGTAACAATATCCCATGGCCTCTCACTAGCACTAATACTATTATACATAGTCAGCCACCTCTGTTGTTCAGCTCTAGGAAGACATAGCTCATCACCTTCCCAGAAGCCATCTCATGCCTGTCACTTGATGGAGAGACCTCACATCCCAACATTGCCCATGCTCCTGTTCTTATGCAGCCTCTACTCTTGGTTCCCGCAGGACGCATGGCCCAAGCCTCACTCTTCTGCCACATGGTGCTGATCCTTCCAATATCTGGAGCCAGTATCCCCAACCCTCAGGACTTCCAACTGGTCTTTGTCCAATAGAGGTTCAAGTCTTCTCTCCTTTAACTCTGCTTGATCACCTCTGTGAGCACTGAGCAGGAAGGGAGTGCCTTGTGAAGGTGCTATGTCTTCACAGGGACTAAGCTACAGAGTTGGACCAGTGCTTGATGCCACAGTCCAAGCCCAGAGTGTAACACCCGAATATCACACTGGTGCTTTTCCACCAATCCATCCCACCTTCTGGTCAACCCTGTGATGTAGATGCTACCATATCCCAGTTCATAAGTGGGATAAACCCACTTCGGAGGTGTTATTATATCCCAGTTCATAAGTGGGTTTATGGAGATCCAGAGAGTTAAAGACATTTATTCAAAATCTCTCAGCTAGTATCCAGGAGCAGGCAGTAGATCACGGGGCTTCCTGACTGAGTCTAGATCAGGGTGCTTTCTATTTCCTGACCCAGCCCCACTGAGCACCTAGGGGACAGAACTGAGAAAACGAGCTTCCAAGACAAAGCAAGGGGTGGACTCCCTCCCCATAGGATCCTCTGCAGACGTCTCTCAGAACCAAACACCTGCTGGTTCTGCCTGCGGGCTCGTAGAGCTCCTTGTCAAACATCCAGGCATGTTTTTGTCACTTTAAGAAATCAAGGCAATTTCTACACTTGACAAAGGTAGAATCTTTTAAAGCTTCAGAGGATTGGGAAAGAGAAAAAAAAGACATTAATAGAATGACATATTTTTAGTATAACACTTCAGAGAAAACTCTAGGGAAACAAAAAATAAAATGAACGACCTAAATATGGTTCTTTTCCTTTTCTATTTTTTTAATACTATGAGCTTCAAAGGAGTGGGCTGTGCTGGATCTCTGAGTGTCCCAAATCTGAAACATTTGAATACAATGGAAAGTCTACTGGGTGGGGCATCTGCTTCAGCCTGGTACACCATGTGTGCTTGAATGCAGGACTGATGGATTGCCTTTGAGCTGAGTGATTATAGGCAAAATACTAAACCTCTCTGCAACTCAGTATTCCAATCTGTGAAATATGAATGCTGGTACTGACTTCACTGGGCTCACTTTTATATGAAATCAATTCATATTAAATATTTACCATGTAATATCTGCTATGTAAAATTGAATATATGAATATATTTTATTATATTAAGTTGTTTAATATTGATATTAAACTCACATTTATGCAAATGAATGGAAACCATGATAGGTGATAGGCATATACCAAAGGAGAATAGGAATGCCTTCTTTCAAAGGCATTGCTGGAGTGACATATTGCTTTTATTGGAAACTTGGACAAATGGCCCTGAAAATATTTTCCTCTGCCCATGCTGAGCTCCCGAGAGGCAAGCTGGCTGTCTTGGTTACAGCAGTCACCTACAATAAGCAGTAGGCTGGGTGGCTCCAGCAGGAATATCCTTCCCATATTTCTGGGGCTCATGAATCTCAGCTGAAGATTCCTGTGGACTTGTTTTGACATGAACATTGCTGTCTATTCTTGTTTTCATATGGTATCCAGACAGGGAACCCTAGCCTCTTGTCCACCATGGAAACTTCGTCTTAATAAGTACTTCTAATTCTAAAGCCCAACCAAACGATTCTGAACGTGGACACTTAGGGGATTAGGATTTCTACATTTTTCAGGTCAATTGAATATGCCATGTGAAAATATCAAGTCCATAAGAGACTATGAATGTTAGGGTTCCTTTCAGGGTTTCTGGGTGTGGGGTATCAGGGGATCTGCATTCTGTTTCTGTCTTTAGCTCAGCGACAAAGCCTCCTTCTCATAACCATGACAGTCCCAACTGATTTCACAAGGCTCTGACTTTGTTTAGATAACCAAGAGCCATTTGTTCAGAGAAGGTGGCTCTGTCCCACAGGGTGAGCCATAATTTGGTCAAGCCTGACAGATTAAGTTCCTTCCTTTTGGGAGGTGATGAGTTTAATCAGTGGCCCTATGGCCTAATTCTGACATTGTGACAATGGGGAGGAGCCCAGAAAAGACTGTGCTCCCTGTGTGCTGGAATGTGGATATGTGATGCTTGAAGGAAGGCAGCCTTCTTGAAACTATGAGGCCAAGTACCAAGAAAATTGAAGCTTTGAACTCAGAGCACTGAAATTATGTAGCTGTCAGGTTCAGAGAGTTGGAACTAAGTGCCCTGTAATTACATCCATGTGATACGACAAACACACTCCCAGTGACATTTATCTACGCCATCTGTTACCAGCAGCCCAAGGAATGTTACTACATACCTAGTCTGTGACCTCAGACACTTGCTCTTTCTGGGCCTCAGTCTTCTCTATTGCTAAATGAGAGGTCTGGATTGGGTTTGTACTGGCACATGGGTAACCCACAGCCAGATTCAACTTACTTAGCTGGTTTGGTTGCACCTCAAATAAATCAAGCACACTGGGGAAATCTGACTCTAGGATTTTCAAAATGTCTCCTAACTGCCCCTCGGGAGCCTCAAGCACCATGGGAGAGCACCAGCCAGGAACACCCACCTCTTCAGTTTGGAAGATACCTTGAATCTCTGATATGTTGGACTTCCTATGTAAATGCTCATGGCTAAAGTGAAGGTCTAGGGCAGTGGTTCTCAATCATCTTAACGCTTTGACCATTTAAGACAGTTCCTTATGTTGTGGTGACCCCCAACCATAAAATTAGTTCGCTGCTACTTCACTACTGTAATTTTGCTACTGGTTTGGAATGTAATGTAAATGTTTCTGGAGACAGAGGTTTGTCGTGGGGGCCATGACTCACAAGTTGAGAGCCACTGGTCTAGGGCTTTGGTACCTCCGTGTGTCCTGAGCTGGCTAGTTTTCTGCAGAACTGTCACCCACCACAGGGCTAGCTGTAGTCCTGACTTTGATTGGTGTTTGCCAACGCAGAGCCAGTCCCCCTGGTGTCTCCACTAGTGTGCTGTTCCCACCACTGCAATCTTCAGTCTCAGACAGTCTGGATGCCTAGCAACCATGGGTACCAGGTTTCTTCCAACCGCATGTGCTCAGTACATCTGTTCCCTTATGGGATACCCACAGTGTGGGCAGATATTTCTATACAAATTCTATCGGGCTTCTCACGGGACATGGTGCCAACTCCAGAGGAGAACATTAGAGCCCTGAAGTCTCTCTCTCAAACTGGACCTCAGCTTCCCTTGCTTCTGGATATCACCCACACATATTCTTTTCTGCTTGTCTAGATATTCATGTATATGTGGCCAGAGGTGGGGGTCAAGATATTAATAAGAACCCCCACACACACACTGTATGTCCTCATCTGTTCCCCCATACTCCTCCTGCTCATGCTCTTCTAGAACCAAAGGCTCCAGCAGTTTCTTTCTTTTTTTCTGTTTGGAGGAATTTCCTCTACACCAAATCCTTCCCTGCGCATGGCTGAATGGCTTATAGGTAGGAGAAACCCTCTAAACCTAAGAGGTAAGATGCATTGGGGGATTTGTAAAATGATACTATTGTGCTTGGCTTAAAATCATTACAATACTACCAACATTAAAAAAAAAAAACCCTCATAAAATTCTACACACAGGTTCAGCTTTTAGTCTTCTTTTGAAAATCATATGCAGCATTGAGCTCACTTTCCTTCATGGCCTAATAACTGGATCCTGCCGAGCACAGTGGCCTCTCTTAGATGGCACTGGGCTGTCTTGTCCTACAACTTGATCACTCTCCTTGTCTTGGACCACGGATGCATCTGATTCACACCCTGAGAATCTTTCAAGCCCCTGAGACATGTACAAACCTGTAGGATCCATTCCAGCTACATAGTTCTAGGCCCCTGGGAGCAAATCTAACACCACACTAAACACAATGTAGGAGTATAGCATGTGAATTCTGATGTAAGCATGTTTAGCGCAAGAATGCAGAACATGCTGCAGGTAAGTATACAGCCCGGTCAAGTGTACCTAACACTGACTTAAATGGAAGGAAGGTTCATAGGACCTTCTAAGTGTTTTCCAAGAATTCATTTCACTTCATGTCTTTGGACTAGCTTTGAGGCCAAGTTATTTAGATCTGCTAGATTCCCATGTCCTTGACTGAGGGACTAGTTCCCAGGCACTGGAGCTACATGGGTTTAGTCCAACAACCGTATGTGCTGGCTTTATGGGGGCTGATCAAATTTGGAGAGTTAATGATCTGGCCAGGGATGAGAATGAGGTTGCAAAGTACAAGCATACAAAAGTGAGGAAAGCATTTCCATAGCAAAGGTGACTCGATGCTCCAAATCATGTGATTTTTAGGGTTGAAAAGGAACAGTCCACAACAATATGGCTTGAATGGGAAATGTTCCGATAGGCTCTATAATTTGTACATTTGGTCACTAGTTGGTAGTGCTGTTGGGGAGGCTATGGAATCTTCTAGAAGCCTTCTTTCTGCAGGAAGTACATTACTGGGGATGAGCTTTGAGGGTTTAGAGCCTTGCTTCACTTCCTTCTCTTTGTGTCTCTGTCCTGTGTATGAACAAACTATGATCTCTCTGATCCCTGTTCCTGCTGCCATACCATGCTTGTCCCTGCTATTATGGACCCTCTCTGGAATCTTAAGCCAAATCTGCTATAAGTTGCTTGAAGTCGTGGTAGCTGGTACTAAGAAGTGGGGCTATTGATGTTAATAATTTGACTGCGGTTTGGTCTGTTTGGGTTTTGGTTTTTCTGGGGAAGGCTTTGGAAGTTTGGACTGGAAAAGCAGTTGAACGCTATAAGCAGAGCTTGATGGGCCATCCTAGCAGGAACCTGGAAGACAGCAGTTCTGACACTAATGTGGACAGTGGATGTCTGGTTCATAAAATTTCAGAGGGGAACAATGATTGTATTAGCAACTGGCAGAGAGGCCATTTGTATGATATTTTGGCAAGAATCTGGCTGAATTCTGTCCATGTGCTGAAAATTTGCATTAATCCAAATTTAAATATAATAATGATACAATTTCTTTGGCAGAGGAAATTTCAAGACAGCATAAAACTGAGATTATGGAATGGTTGTTTCTGATTAATCTTAAGCATGCCTTCAATGGAAAAGAACAACAAGGTGGGCAAAAAGAAATGAAAATGTGTAGTTTGAGAGGGAAAGAGCACTAGGAAGCATGGTGTTGTAGCATGTCATGTGCTGAAGAGGGGTTGCAATTGTGAAGGAGATTAAGGCCACTAAAGAGAAAAGACAGGAAAGGGGCCCACAGGACAAGACCCTACCAAGCTAGAGCTACAAGTTGTGAAAAAGAAAGAGCCCAAAGGGTTCCCTGCTCCTAGATGGCATCTGCATATAAAAACTGGTGTAACTGTGGTAACAGTGGTGAGGGTACATCCCAGGTGGGCAGCTAAGCTTGGTAGTCTCATTCACTTGCTACTGGCTTTGGAAACGAGGAAGATGCAAGACTGAGGTGTTTCATGGCTTCTTCCTCTGTGGTTTCAGAGGGCCACTTAGGCCAGGCAATGTGTGGCAGGCCTGGAGTCCCTGAGAGATTACTAAGTTAAGCTATGGTGGTGACCTGGGTTGTGGTGGAGACGGCATGATGTTGGAGATGCCCATACCAGGGGACATCTCCCAAGGAGAGGTACATACAGGGAGTTGAACCAGTCTGAGTCAGATGTACCTTGCAGACAGCAAAGCTAGAGAGGCCAAGCCCTCTAAGACTTTTGAAATTGAAGCATCGGGTACTAGACATAGAGCTACAGTATTTGATGTTTGCCCTGCAGGATTTGGGTCTCGCTTTGGCCCAGCCTTTCTCCATGCTGCCCATATTTCTCCCTTTTGGAACAGTAGTATATATTCCATGTGTCATATGTTATAACCATGTAACTTAATTTTTGTTTTTTGCTGTGAGTCATAGCTAAGAGATTACTTTGAGTCTCAGAAGAGACTTTGGATTTTTAAACAGTGTTGAGACTTAAAGACTATGGCAACTTTTGAAGTTGGACTAAATACTTTTAGCTTTATAATATGGCCATGAACTTAAAGGATCTAGAGGCTGAATATAGTGGTTTGAGGGAGAAGTGTCCCATAGGTTCCCATATTTGAACACTTGGTCCCCAGTTGGTGGAACGGTTAGAAGAGATTACAGAACCTTTAGGAGGCAGAGCCTTGTTGAGGAGTACAACACTGGGCTTTGAGGATTGACAGTCCTGTTCCTGCTGTCTGTTTCCACGTACAGAAGAAATGTGATCTCACTGCTCCCTGCTCCTGCCACAGTGCCATGCTGTCCCCACCACGATGGACTATATCCCTCTGGAACTATAGGAAACAGGCTCTTTCTTCCACACATTGCTTTTGCTCACACTAGTTTATCATTGTATGTATCAGTATTTCATTTTATTAGTAACAGAAAAGTAACTAATACAGAGACAAGGGACCTCTTTTCTCCCTATTAAACGTCTGCCTCTTCTTCCCTTGGCATTCAATTCATTCTTGTTGTCCTGTCTTACGGCTGAGTCTGGGTGAACTGGTGCCCTCCACATATATTCCCACAATTTCATGTTGTCTTTTCTGGGCCACTTTAGGACACCTACAAGGCAGGGAGTGTAATGTACATCTGTCATTTCCATTTTTCACCATGTCCTCTAATTTATTCTAAAACTTGACTTCTCCTTGAAGGAACCAGGCTAACACCCCCTTCCATGGGATCCTGGTGAGGTGGCTGATAAAGATTTTAATCACATACATCCTCCTTCTGGTGGCATGTAAAATTAGGCCATACCTTTTCTTTAGAGAATTTGAATCTTAAGTTACACACACACACACACACACACACACACACACACACACACACACACGCAATGAAAAGAGTTTGAAATCAGGGCTTGAGATGTGGCTTACTTGGTAGAGTGCTTCCCCAGCACAAGCAAAGCCCTGGGACAGCACACCCCCAAATCCCAGAACTTCAGAGGTAGAGGCAAGAGGATGTTCAAGGTCATACTGTATACACAGGGCATTAGAGACCGGTTTGGGATACATGAGACTATCTCAAAAACCAACCAACCAACCAACAAACAAACAAAGGAGAAGGGGGTTGAATTGGAATCATTCCTCCTGGAGTCTATCCTACTACCTGTACAGTTCTCTCTTCTTTTGGGTATCCAGTCCTTTCCCAATTCTGTCAGCTCCTCCCTTCATATTATTTAAAAGTTAGATGGAGGGCCCTGCATGACTGTGCATACCTTTGATCCTAGTAGTCTAGAGGCAGAGGCAGGTGGATCTCTTTGAGTTTGAGACCAGTCAGATCTTCATAGCGAGTTCCAGGACAGCCAGGGCTACATAGGGAAACCCTGTCTCAACTCACTGCCCTCCCAAAGTTAAATGGCACCATTTCTCTCTGTTGATTACAACCAAGGATCCTGAGGCTAGAACCAAACTTTTACCAGTGTTGGTGTCTATCACAGAGTTTAACATACGGCAAACTCATGAGACGAAATATAAAATGTTTCTAAAGTGAATAAATTCCCTACCAGTGTTCACAGCCATCCTACAGCATTCCTGGAGGGTTATTGGCTTGTCTCTTCTCTATATTAGAACAGGACAGGCAGGGAAGAACTGTCTCACTAGACAGCTGTGGGCATTTGGAACATTGTCCCAGAGGAATATACAGTCCTGCTTGGCAGACAGCTCTTCCTAATTGAGTTAAAATCTTATCCCTATTAATTCCCCCAGCCCAAACATTCTTGTTCTTTGCTGGCCCATGAAGAGTCTTCCATGAGATAATTCAGAGTCAAGGATAGCTACATCCATAGGGTTTTAGGGCTTGCTAAGATGTCTCTGTGGAATAACAACATCTCACATTTGAAAGGCAAATAACACCTAGAGGGGTTTCAACGCTCTTTCCTAACCATTAGGTAATTTATTCTCACAAAAACTCTGAGCCCCAAATTGCTGTGGGATTACTACTCTCGATATTACATATCAGGGGACTGTTCTAGAAAGATTACAAAAAAAATTTTTTTTTTGCAGGTCACACTGCTAATAAAGGAAAGGGGTGAGACTTGCTGTCTAAACTTCATGGCTTAATTCTCTCCATGCCTCAGTCACACCATGAGCATCGCACCACATGCCTACAGAGTGGTCTCAGGATGAAGATGGGATTGAAGAGGGAGCCCCTGCTTCAGCCTCTAGATGCAGAATAGCATCTTATAAGAGATGCATGATTATATCTGTTTCAAGTTAGAGAAAATCAGGTTCAGCACAATGACAAGGTTTGCCAAAGGTCACTGGTAATATATACTAAGATGGATCCATAAGCCCAACTACAGAACACAGACACCAGCATCCTAGGTGATGGGTCCTCTGTGCTTATGTGCATTGCCTGGCCTGGAACCACAGATTCCACCAACTGTGCTTTTAGTTCCAGGGCCTCAGCCAGGTCAACAGTCTCCTCTGACCTCTGTCCCTGTTACTTCTGGGGCCACTTAGCTTTTCTCTTCCCTATCCCAAAGTCATCTTCTAAGCCCCTCCCCATGTCACTCCATTAGCCATGTTGTAAAATTTTGTTGATATTTGCTGGTGAGAGAGAAGAAAAACTGCGCATATGTGAGGCATTCAAGTTATTTTAATTTCCCTGTCTGTGGGCAGCAGCCCACAGCTGCATCAGAACAATAGGAAACATCTGTATCCCACCATTCTGCTCCTCTACCCACAGGCCTCTCCTTGCAAAGGAATCCTGTGTTCTTCAGGTTGCTCTGCAAGTTTTTATTCTCAGCCCTGATAACACTATAAAAATATGGTAAAGTTAATTATTGAGAAATTAAAATGGAACTGCTATCTAAACTCTTAGGACATTCACATTACGAGCATGAGTTTATTGTGATTAAAATGATTAATGGCATTCCAGTAAATACTGGAGAATTAGAATCATGAATACAAAGGAGATGAAAGTCTTCTTGTCATTAAGGTACATCAAGAGAAAGTGAGCACTGCTTATCTGCTTGCATTAGGGAATGAGACGGTGCAGATTCAGGAGGTCCTTTCTAGCTTACAATTACTACAGCCTACAGCCTCATCTTCTTATTTATGTAACTTTTCCAAGCAATGGATACTGCCCAGGGGGAAAAACAATAGCTAACATAGAACATAAAGACATACCAGCAAACAAGAACTGAGAGGCCAGACCCTATAACGTGTTAGGCTATAATAAATAGGACTTGTTAAAACTGGGAGGAACGATTGATTGTTAATAGAGATATTGTGACAATTATTTCATCTTTGATTGAGAGCAGATAAGTACCTCTCTTTTTATTCCCAAATAGATAACAAACAAAACAACTAGGTCGAAATACATATGTTTCTTTTTCTATTTCTCTAGTATCACAGAAGGCAAGACATTGAGGGTACCATTCTAAAAAAAGAAATTAGAACTAAGGAAAGCAACAGATTTGATAAAATATAAGCAAAACCAAGGGATATACAATACCCTGGGGGAAATATTTATGATATACTCAAAACAATAATGTTTTTGTTATCTTTAAGATATAAAGGATATCTTTGGAATTTTAAGAACTTCTATAAAGAAAAAGCCCAAGCTCTGACAGAGAGCACAAAGAAAGACTTGAAAGATGACACACAAGCAGCCAGCAGAGCCATGAAAACAGTTCCTTCTTGGTAGGGAAGAAATAATACAAGTTACAACAACAACATGCTTTTCAGTTTCAATGACTTAAAAAGCCCCACAGTAAATAGTGCTATATGGATCCAGGGAAGTAGAAAGACATGCTCATACTCTTCTGGATGAATAAGCATTCATATGAAGTCTACAAAAGGCAGTTGGAAGGAAAAACACTATGTGCTATATTTGCTGGCTAGAACCACAAGAAAATACTTGCCTGCGTGGCTTAAATAACACAGGTTTGTTGTGTTACAGTTCTAAAGTGCAGAGGTTGAAAACCAAGGGGTAAGCATGGGTGCCTTTCTTAGTTTTTTGTTGGTGGCATTGGCTGTCCTTTTCCCTCCTCTGCATGGGTTCTCCTCGGTATCCTTGCCTTTCAGCTGTCTTTCCCTTCTCCTATCATGGTGCCATTCATCTTGGGTTGGGGCTACTTTCTGTTACTATAGCAAAAGGCCCAATGTGTGCTGCCTACAAAGAAAACACTTATTTAGTGCTGTGGGATGGTCTGTATGTCAAATCTGTTGCTCTGATTGGTCAATAAATAAAACACTGATTGGCCAGTGGCCAGGCAGGAAGTATAGATGGGACTAACAGAGAGGAGAATTGAGAGAACAGGAAGGCAAAGAGAGTCACTGCCAGCTGCTGCCATGACAAGCAGCATGTGAAGATGCCAGTAAGCCACCAGCCACATGGCAAGGTATAGATTTATGGAAATGGATTAATTTAAGCTATAAGAACAGTTAGCAAGAAGCCTGCCATGGCCATACAATTTATAAGCAATATAAGTCTCTGTGTTTACTTGGTTGGGTCTGAGCAGCTGTGGGACTGGTGGGTGACAGAGATTTGTCCTGACTGTAGGAAAGGCAAAAAAAACTCTAGCTACAATTTAGCTATATCTTGGAAGTTCAAAGTCCAAGATTAGATTGGCCTGATTTGTTTGGCCTCTGGTGACATGGGAAGCACAGGCAGGAGTGTGCAATAGAGGTGCCTACCAGGGAACAGAGACCTCTGGCCTGTACTTGTCAATGGAGAATGCCTTCAACAGGCTCCTGAGTCTGAATACTTGGCCCCTAGCTGGTGATTCAGAAAACTGTAGAGCCTTTAGGAAGTTGGAGGGTTGCTGGAGGTCATGAGTCACTGGGGGGCAGCTCTGACGTTTGATAGCCAGGTTCCATTTCCTGTTAGCTCTTTGCTTCCTGATTGTGGAAGCAATGTGACCAGCCAGCTCACATTTCTGCCAACATGCCCACCATAATAGGCTAGATCCCTTCTTAAATTGTAAGGCAAACTAAATTCTTCCCCACTTAAGTTGCTTCTTGTCAAGTATTTGGTCACATGGTCTTAAGGGCCTCCTATTAGACCTTACTATCATAGGTCCCTGTCACCTCTAGTAACAACACTCTGGGCCAACCATTCTGAAAGGATAGCAGACCCATCTTTACAAGTTCATTCAATCGAATTCCTTCTTTAAAAGCCCTACCATCAAACCACCAAAGAAGTGCATCTAGGGGTGAAAAGGACACAATTTTGTTACACACACACACACACACACACACACACACACACACACACAGAGGCATGACAGAGACATTCTTTCCCTTAATTTTTTTTGTTTTTGTTTTTGTTTTTTGTTTTTTTCAAGACAGGGTTTCTCTGTGTAGCTTTGGAGCCTGTCCTGGAACTCACTCTGTAGCCCAGGCTGGCCTCAAACTCACAGAGATCCACCTGCCTCTGCCTCCGGAGTGCTGGGATTAAAGGCGTGCGCCACCACCGCCCAGCTAATTCTAGCCCAGCTAATTCTAAAATTTCATATAGAAAAGACAGAAGATAGAAACAACAAAACAACACCCAACCCCCAGAGAGGTGCTGAGACTGAAGCATGGATACCTTTCACCATGCATCCTGACCTCTAACCTCATTTTGCCATTTAGGTAAAACTGGAGATGGGACACTGGAATGGAATGTTTTGAGATAGGATCTAATTTCTTTTTTAAATTAAACTTCCTATATGCTTCTGATACACAGCTCGGTGATGGCAAAATCACTTTGTACATGGCAATAGAAACATCAAGATGCTACTGAACCTGCAGAGGACTCTGGGAAAGGGGCAGCATTCCCAGAATAAAGCTCCTGAGCTTTGGGATCAGAGGGACCCAGTTGCAAATCCCCTCATTATTGGCTGTGTGACCATAGAAATTCTCAATCTTCTCGCAGCTTCAGTAACAACTGTCAGTATAATGGGAGGAATAAGACCAGCTTATAAAGAGGCCACAGGTTAGAGGTCATTTCTGATTCTTTGTGACTTGAGGCATGCCATCTTGACCATGACCAGCACACTCAAGAGTGAAGGTTTAGTCAGATTCCTTAAGACAGTACTCAGTAGGTACAGACATACCACAACTAAATTTCTTTTAGAGAAACTGAAGCTCTGAGTTGGGCACAGTTTATCTTAGTGGGCAGAAAGCAAATAGATCTGGATTCAAATCCTAACTCTGCCAACCAACAAGGCATATAAATCCAGTCAACCTGCAGTTTCTCAGCCTCAGTTTCTTGGTCTATAAAATGGGTGCTGAGAGTCACTCCATAACGTTATAATCCACTCAACATAGTGTCCACATGCAGAACACGTACAGGTGGACCTCTTTTCTGGCTGTGATCATTGTACATCTGCCCGAAGCAGGTGTGTAGGTATCAACAGTGTCAGAGACTGTGGGGAGTGAAAACCAGCAAGCTGGTGAGTAGAGTCTTGTAGCCTTCAGAAGTAGGCGGGTAGGAAAAGAGTGCAGGCAAGGTTTAATCTGTTCCCTTTCTGCTGAAGGATCCCTGGCTACAAATATTCTCTGTGATGTTTTCCTCAGATAAGTTACAAATGTGCCCAGACTTGCCTTGAAAGGATTTCTGCAATCTAATAGGCTAGGGTGTTAGTCCTGATAGTGTGAAATCCCTTTAGCAGCAAACCCGGCTGTCAGCAAGGCCTGGCCCTTCCTGAGTGTCTGCCCTTAAAGAGCCAGATAAGAAAAGCCTTGCAAAGGGGCACATCTGGCTGTGGAATGCAGACAAGGGCTCTGAGGAGAAGTTGCCCTCTTTTCTCAAGACTGAATCTTCTGGGGGTGGGGAGTGGCTATTTCTGAATATAGGGATTTTGGATTTGAGGGATAACCACCAATATTTAATACATGAAGCCACTGGGCTGTTTCTGGACCACCCTGGGTGTCCTCTGTCCTGAAGATGTCTGGGGGGGTGGGGGGCGGGGGGTGGTGGTGGTGGAAAGGCTGGCCAGCACACGTGCTACCTGGCAGTGAAGCAGAGAGTGCCAAAGACTTGCGTGGGGTTGGCAGGATAGAAACTTTATTCCAGTTAACACATAGGATGCATGAGACGCGTTACATGACCAATGAAATCAAATTCATTGTCATTAGTAGGGACTTTTTAGGTCACTAATAAAAGAAAGCAGACTCAAACTACTGTGTGTTGGGGTGGCTGCTTGGTGCTGGGGATGGCATCTAGGACCTTGGCTTACCTAGCAAAGGCTGCAAAGAAGACCTGGTATTTTGTTTATTTGTTTGTTTGCTTTTTCCCCTGAAACAGGGCCTCCTTATGTAGCCCAGGCTGGCCTTGAGCTAGTGAGACTTCTGCCTCCACCTCTTGAATGCTGGGATTACAAGTGTGCACCTCACCTCACTTCTCCAAGTTTAAAAATGTGATAGAATATACATAATATAAAAATTGCCATTTGAACTAGTCAGCCTTGACTGTCACAATAAAATAGACTCAGTGACTTAAGCCTTGGGGATCAAGATGTTAGGCCCACTGGCTTCTGGGAAGGGCTCCTTCCTGGCTGGCTTTTGCAAGGACCTCTGGCTGTTCCCCCTTCTGCTTATCCTCTCCTGGCCCTTGCTCTGCATGCAGGAGAGAGTACTCCAGCATCTGTTCCTCTTCTTCATAAAGATGTCAGTTAAATGGTATCAGGGCCCCACCCTTCTGGTCTCATTTAATTGCTTCCGTACAGGTCCTTTCTCTAGATACAGTCATTTGAGGCGAGCTGGCGCTCGAGGTTCGTGAATTTGGGGAGATGTGTTGTCTAGAACACAGTCCCGATCATTGCAAAGTCACAGCTCAGTGGCACACTATTGGCCAGCCATCACCAATGCTTTCACCTTGCAAATCTGAAACTATGGATTGAACGGGAGCTCCCCCTTCCTCCCTCCTCTTGGCCCTGACAATCACCATTCTGCTCTTTGTCTCCGAACTTGGCAGCCCTAGGTGCCTCATGGAAGTGAAATCACAGGGCATGTGCTCTTTTGTGACTTCACTTCTCCAAACGCCATGTTTTCCTGTCACTACCAGCAGCAGGGGCAGGTCAGCAGGTCCACCTGCTATGTGAGCCTTGGGGACAGTTGAGGTTTGTCAGGGCCAGGGGCAGGAGCTATGCTGCTGGCAGGTCTAAAATTCAAATGAGGGTCTCCCTGGTGCTAAGCCTTGGTGTTCTGTTTTGCTGTTTCCTTTGCAAATCCTTCACCGCACTGTACCAGGTGTAGTCCTGCCTTTGTTAGAAGGCATGGGTCTTCTCATGGTATAAACGTCTTATAATTTACAGTACACATTCTTCTGAAAGGTCCCCAGGCTGGCCTATGGTGGTGCCCTGCCACACATACTTACTGTTAGGAGGCCCAACATAATCTAACCTGATATACACTGGATATACACTGGCCTCCTGACCTCTGACTTCACATGCACCCTCCCTTACTCACGGCCCACCATCCTGGAGGTATCGTCCCATCCCAATGTGGCCAAGTTACTTCTCCTTCACAATGCTTCCTGTCTCCTCCCGCTTCTTTCATGGCTGCTAACTGCTGCCCAACTCAATCATCATTTTAATTGCCACTGTTTTGGAGATGTAGGTCACCCTGTTTTGTTTTCTGGGAGTACCCTGTGACAAGAGTCTCTTCTCTAGCACTGAGAACTACACTACCACTACGTATATTATTTGTGTGACGGCTGTGAGTATTCATGCACCCATTTACAGATGTTCTTTTTGAGAGCCTACTGCATGTCTGCTAGGTGTTTACTGTCCCAGGAAGGCACTATGTCTGTGTGAGATGAGTCCAGGATGGACGGACTAGGATTTAGTACTGTCTTCTACCCCAAACAGTCTCCACAGCAAGAGCAGAAAAAAGAATGAATGAAGGAAGGAGAAAACAGTGCCGTGCTCAGCTATCACTGTCCATCCCTGTCCTCTGTGTTCTCTTGTAAAGCAGGAACCAGCCCCATTTATCTGTGACTCTGCAGCACCAAGCATAGTACCCGGATGAAACTGGAGCTCCAAACAAATGCACACACCGCTTAATGAATCAATGAGTGATTCCAGCAATCAATTTAATTTGGCATATGCCTTCCTCGTAGGTGTGCCCATTAATTACCAATTACCAATGTTTACACTCCAGTGTGTAACCATTTTTTTGCTAGCTTCTATGAACTCTCTGGGCTGAGAGAATTGGCTTCTCAAATGACTTCCTGCATAAATTAGCCCATCTGAAAGTGAGTGTTTATCCCGGGCTCTTTGAAATTCACGTCATTCCCACCAAACACTGCTCAGCCGCTTCTTTAATTCCAGTCACCTGGGATTTCTTCCTACCTTTGTTGCCAGCCCCAGCCTAACGCCACTTATCTTATCCACCTGGATTTACATATCAGAAAGGTCTAATCAAAGCCTGCCTGATTGTCACATCCACCCCCGTTACAAATCTGCCATCTAATCAAGAAGCCATACAGCGAATCAACATGCGCTTCTTTCAGAATTCTTTCGCAGGAAAATGGGAAAGCAGGAGTCAGAACTGTGAACAAGGACAGCAACAGTCAGTCCCAGCTTGGGGAGGTTGGGGGGGAGATCCCCCTCCCTGGATACTACACAGCACCGGGAAAGGAGTGAAGAGGCGAGTGGCTTTGTGTGCTGTTTGATACGGTCCTGGGTGTGGGAGGAAAGACTAATGCGCACCAGAAAACATTTCTAGTGTGTAGGGTGCATTGCATCTCCACCTGCAGCTTCCTAGACCCCTGAGCCTTCAGAGGTAAAAGATCGGGGATCCTTTAGCCTAACACCTTCATCCCACATTTTGTGAGCTAAGGTGGTACATAGAGAATAGTTAGCACTAAGAAACATCCACTGTACTGTTGGAAGAGGCTGGGCTCTTGCAAGCGTGATCTCATTGTGTACTCACATCTAGTGTTTTGTGGATTCTCTTATTTTCTCATAGTACAGATAAGGAAAACGATGAACAATGGAATTTTCTTAGAATCATAAGCAGGAAAGCCAGGATGCTAACTTAGATCCTTATTTCATTAGCACCTTTTTTTTTTTCAGATGAAGCCAACTTAAAGTTTAAAATGTGTAAGTAAGTTACCTGAAAAAAAGTTTTTTTAATGTATTTTCTGATTGAGTAGGACTGGAATGAGATTCTACATTTTAAATAAGCTCCCAGAAGGTCATCCCATCACTGTCTTGCTGGGTATCCTTCAGCGAATCTCTTAATTTCTCCAAGCCTCTGTTTCTCCAGCTATACAAGAGACATGGACAAACAAACAAACAAACAAAGAACAAAAACAAAAACCCAAACCACACCAAACAAAACAAAACAACAGCAACAATGAAAACAGACAAAAACCCCAACCTGGCATCTTCCCCGTAATTGCATGTCCTGGTTTAGTGGCCTGCTCTTCATAAGTCTCTGGATTACATGGCAAGGCAGAAAGCATGCAGCAGACATCAGATTCTGTATCAGTCATAGTCCAGACCAGTGCTGTGTTAGGTATAGAACCGAAGAAAGGGCTCCGGGAAATGCAGGGTGGGACGGTCGGTCAGTGGGAGGACCGTGCGGGCTCAGAGGCAGCCTCCTAGCCAATGCCTGGGGATCAGCCAGGCTTCTTCAGGGACAATAGAAGAGGGATACAGTACTTTGAAGGAATTAATTGGTGTATGGTCATTGTAGGACAAGGTGACAGGCAGTTTCTCATCCAGGGGGGCCAGATACCCAGCCTGTGGGAACTGATAGGGCTGGAAGCCAGCCTCACCAAAGGCTTCTGAAAGAGTCCATGAAAGGCTCCCAAGGTACTCTAGGTCTCCTCAGCTACAGCCTAAAGCAAGCCACATGGTTGCACCAGGCTCTCCGTTAACTCCCTCATTTACTAACACAGATCCCTTGTTTCTCCAGGGAGGGGTTTTCTTCTGTCCTCTCCCCCTACAGCTTCCAGCTCCCAAGACCCCACTATATTGTTCATCCCTCAAAAAGCAGAAGAGGACGCTTTGTAATTTAAAGCTTTTGTTGGTTATTATGGATGGAGCTTCCCTGGTGACTCTTCCTTGTTGGCTTGGGTTTTTTTCTGAAGATAAAGTTTAACAATTATTTCTATAGCTGAGAAGATAGACTGAGGTGAAATGAACTGTGAGTTAGTGGGAGAGTCTGGACTGTGTCCTGACGACCAGCAAGGCCCCTTGCTTGGAGGGGTGACTTTTCAAGATGGTAGCCTGCTGCTCTGTCAGCCATAATAGATTCTAGAAGGCTGATGAATATACTGGATACCTCTTCAGGAACACTGAAGATCATTTGGGGTAGTTCGGGGTTCCGACCTTGGAAGTGCCTAGCTCTCCTTACCCAGGACATCTCAGCTCTGTGGATGACAGGCAGCAGCAGATGATGTCGCAGAGTTGTGTCCACTGCTTTATAACCCATTCTGAACTAGATTGAGAACATCACTCCAAAATGCCTTTTGATAGCATCATTTCCACAGCATAAATAAAACAGCAAGTAATGAAGTCATTAGCAAACAAATAAATAAATAAAGCAAGTAATTTGCATTAAAATGGTATGAAACAGGACCACATCTATTCAAGAATGTATTCCAATAACAGAGGGCCAGATTTCCACAATGCAGAAACCTCTGCTGCTACCTTTGTACCATCCTAGTACTGCCTTGCCTCAGTTTTCTTTTAGGCAAAATAGAGACAACACTTGCTGACTCTGGGTGTGGGGAGTCAGATGGCAATGTGTGTAACTCGCACAGAACACCTGCTCAGCAGGCGGTACATGCCAAAGATTTTAAGCACGATCAGCATACTCACCAGCCTTGGCAGCACGCCCCACATAGCCCCAGGGTAGAAAGAGCCCCAGGTCCTTTCCCGGGTTCTCATGGCTCTTTGGAAACTACCATCTGGGCTTTTCCTAGCAACTTTCAACCCTCTGACCATCTATCTATGCAAACTGGACAATACTTCCAGCTCTGGGCACTCTACTGGCCTCTCTGTGGATGGGTACTGCCAGAAGTTTTCATGAAGTCAACTCTATCCCTCCTACTATCTCACATCCTCAGGCCCACTAAGGCTGGTCCTTCAAATTTTCAAATGAAAACTTACATGTGATACCTTTGTGGGTGAGGCTCACCCCACCTATGGTGCCCCACCTTGTTGCCATGCCTGGGTGATCTCTGACTCCTTAGCTGTCCTACTGTATTGGGGAGCAAGCTGCAGTGTTGTGTGATTGTCTACCGGTTTCCCCGCTCTGCATTCCCCACAAAAATGTAAGCTCAGTGCAGCATTGGAGAAGGCTGACACACAGTAGGGACTTCACACAGACACAATCCGAGTAATGATCACATGACCATGATGCTGTGGAAAACAGAAAACGTCCTCACTGCAGGGCAAATAAGACAAATGGGCTTGCCCCACGGTTAAAATAGAGAGCTTTACAGTCATCCCACTCCCTGCCTTTCTAGAACAAAGCAGGATTTAAATTAAAAGGAAATAAACTAGCTTCCAGGTGCCTGGGGGCAAGGGTCCCAAAGCCAGTGCTGGGTGTCTGTCAGCCACAGGTGAAAGTTGCTAGCCTTGTCAATACTCAGTGCCTGGAGCACAGGAGGGCTGGGTAGAAGCCGGGCCTCTTTGAACAGGAGGAGAAAAAGCCCCTCCAAGGCCATCCCTGAAAACCCCGTGCTTTCCCTTCTGGCGCCTATAGAATCGCATTAGCATAAGCATTGTCATGTAATGAGTTGTCAGGCGGAAGATGTAATTATTGCAAAGCGGAGAAAAATTTCAAAAGTTAAGCTTTAATGGAAAAATGAGATGGGAGCCCTGGCGCTCAAGTATAAAACAAACTTTTTAATATTCATCTTCCCGCACTCTTTGAAATTCACCTTCAGAGAGCCAAGGTGAACAGGGGGAAAAAGTTCAATAATTTTCAAATCCTAATTATAATTCATCACAGGTGATTAAACAAGGCTCTGGGTATTTGTTGCTTACCGCATTTCTCCCTCTTTACAGTGGACATTTAATTTTAATTAAAAAGGAGGTGTTTTTTTTTTTTTTTTTTTTTTCCTTTTCTTCTCTTTTTTTCTTTCAACTGATGCCTGGTTACCTGTGCTATTTTTCATTCCTTCCCCCATGCGCAGAGCTTCAGTTCTCTGCCAATCCTGCAAGATGGAAACCACTGCATGCATATGACCGAGCTCTGTTTTGATTAGAGCCTGTCTGTTCATCCATTCCAAGGTCCCCATGCTTCCTGACAGCCACCGTACGCTGCACAGGTGGTCCTTCCAGATCTTCATAATTAAAACAAAGATTCAATTGCCTAAGTCTTTTAGCTTCAGGTTGTTTCTTTGAAAAACAGGGTTGTTAATAATAAAACCTAACTTATGTATCCAGGGTAGATACCCTGGGAAAGGAAGAAACTCCCACATTCTTCTGCATGAACTCAACTCACCATGGGACCAAGGAACTGATGGAATGATCAGTGTGTGTGTGTGTGTGTGTGTGTGTGTGTGTGTGTGTGTGTGTGTGTGTGTGTGTTCATGTGTGGTGTGCACATGTGTGCGGTAGTTCATATGCACACATGTGCATTCTTATGGAGGCCATAGGTGGATGCCAAGTGTCTTTCCCTATCACCTTCCGCCTTGTTTTTTTTAAGAAATGATTTCTCAATGAACCTAGATCTCACTGAAATAGCCAGCTAGCTGGCTAGCCAGCAATCCCCCTGTCTCTGTTTCTCAGTGGTGGGATGGCAGACTCTTGCTCCCACGTCAGGGTTTTACATGGGCTCTGTGGATTCAACTGAAGTCCTGATTTCAGCCCAGATCCTGCTTTATGGTGAAGATATAGATCCCTAGAAGGTAACTTCCTCAAAGACAGCCCTGCTCACCTCTTGATCCCATGCCTGGAGCAAGATTAGGTGATAAGGACAGCTAAGGAAAGGAAGAGCATGCACAAGCTCAGGCTGCTTGCCCACAAGCCGCAGGACTGGTTTTTGGGTTCCTTTGAGGGAAACATGAAATACTTGGGAGGATATGAGACCGTTTAAAAGTTGGCAAGGGGGACTTCAGGATCAGGTTCATAGGAAGATGGAGACAAGGGCGGATTTAGAGACCTAACAAGCAAGAATTGGTGGGCCACAGTAAGAGGATCTAATCCTGTATTGCTCTGTGATCACTGCACACAATTCTGGATTGATGAGAGAGTCTAGTCGGTTTAACTGGGGCTCCAGACTGAGCTAATGGACTCAAAAGCAGAGCACCTTCAGACTGCTTCTGAAGGGGAATAGTGGACCTCCAACAGGATTTTAGATGCTATTTCCTAGAGAAGGGGGTCAAAGTATTGAGTGAACCTACCTGACCACTGACCATGGCAGACTATGCGATTATGAGTGACTTCCCAACTAGAATTTGGTCAGTTCTTGAAAAGAATTCTGTCAGTCATGGTTTCTGTGTTCCCACAAATGGCATGGCGCATGCCAACAGGTGACCTTTTTTGTCCTATCTTAGTTTTAGATCTGGTGTGGAATCCTTTTCCAAGTCAGCCTGTAGCCTGCTTTGCCGTTGAAGAGATAGATTCTTCCTGGAATGCTCAGACTCAGTGCCTCTCAGAAGCAAGACTGCTGTAACCTTCATGCTCATCTTCACGAACCTCACTCATCTTTGATAGATGAGTTCAGACAGCACAGAACAGGCTCAGCTCAAGTGCTTTTTGCCTGTGGTCCTGTTATACAGGACTATCCTCAAACCGAAACAAGGGCCATCTTGCAGTGTTCAGCTGCTTGCTTGCAAACCATTTTCCCAACTGGTTTGGTTGGCTGTTTACATAACCTCATAGGAGGGGTGCAGGGTCACGTGAGCCTTACTTGCATGTCCAACAGCTTCCCGCTTCCTGCTTGCAACTCTGCAGTACTTGCATATGGCCTCAGGGAAGGGCTAGCATGTATAGGCCTGGAAAAGGCTAGAGGAGGGGCTCCATCTCTTTGGCTATGGGAAAGCCTTAAGGACTGTTTGATGTAGCCTTTGGGGAGGAGCAACCACACCCTGTAAGCAACCCCTCACCTGTGCTCAGTGAGGAAGCCCAAGAAACTCACTGGTCCCCCAGAATGAACTTTGGTAGAATCTTACCTCAGTTTGTCATTGGGACTTTCTGAGGACAGGTAGACATTGTGTCTCCCCGTGGGGAAGAATTTTACCAACAGGTCCTTTAACGGGGTCAGATTTCTAGTAGTGTCTTTTACAACCTCCCATTTTGTATTAGTTTCTGAAGCTTCATTTCCCATCCCCATCAAGTTTACACAAGAGGCTCTGAGAAAAGCAAACTCAAGTCAGATGGTTTTTGGACAGAGCCCAAAGCCCCTGATAATTCACAGGTGAAGAGGATTAATTTCATTACCATGCTGCAGACACACCCCCTTTCAAAGTGGCTTAACACTGCTGTTTAGTAAATGTTATTCGCCTCCTGCTTCGGGTACCAGCCACATTTGCATATTCATCAGAAGTGTGTGCACAGTATTAAGCCCGACCATTCACTGTGCTCCTCATTCCCACATCCGTCTATGAATGCTGATACCCTTCCTCTGGCTGGAGCCCTTGTCTCAAGGTCATTGATGCTGGCTTTCCCCCATACATCTGGGCAACTCCACTGCCCTGAACAAACCAAGGGCTGCTACTTTCTTTTTCTGTCAGCTCTTGTGATGCCATGTGCACCCTTGTGAAGGGGGAGGGGCTTGTGAAACACCTACACAAAGGTAGACAGGCATGGAGTAAGCACTGGGGTGGAAATCAAGGAGCTGATTCGAGACTGGGTTCCAGTACAAAACCCAACACTAGTGGCTTCCAGCTCCTGAGCTCAGAGTCCACATGCTGAAGTGGAGAGGAAATTCCCTGGGCTGCTGTTTTGACCCATGAGATTATACAGGGCCAACCTCTCTGTCTGTTATGAAGAACAGCACCTTGTTTTTATAAGTATTATTGTTTTATTATAAAAGAAACTAAAAGGAGAGGAGGCCCATGCTAACTATATTGAGGAAAGACAGACATGTCCCGCAAATGGCAGCTGTTTACACTATCCCAGCTGAATCCACCAATATCATTCTGTAGATGAAGTGAGCCTTTCCCAGTGTGCCTTGTCTGAGTGACCCACAGACAAGCAGGACCACAATAAGTTGTCTCAAGCCAGAACTGTTTGGGGTGAGTTGCGATACTAAAGCTCTAACTACCTGCAGCATCCTCAGGCTCAAAGGTGAAACTTGGAGACCCTAGATAAGGCTTTTGTGTCAGTAAGCATGTCTCTGTTGAAAGGTGATTCTGTGTGACAACTATTTCATGTTCTTCATGGTGGTGGAACTATGAGTTTATCACTGACTTTTATGTATTTCCTTGGAAGATCATCTCCATTGGCCCTTTCAAAACAATATATGGGTATTGTTTATCTAACACAAAGAACAAGGCTGGTGGGATGGCAGAGAAGGTGCATGTGTGTATTGCCAAGCCTAGTGACCTAAGTTTGATCTCGTCGTTACGTCTCTATTGCTGTGATAAAACACCATGACCAAGGCAACCTATAGAAGGAACGGTTTATTTGACTTGTGGTTCCAGAGGGATAAGAGCCCATTACGATGATGCTGGGAAGCCTGGCAGCAGGCAGGAACAGTGGCAGGAACATCTGGGAGCTCACACCTCAAATCCAAAGCAGGAAGCAGAGAGAATGAGCCAGCAATAAATAGTGAGTGTCTCTAGCATTCTCAAAGCCTACCTCCAGTAAGACCACACCCCGCAAGCCTCCCCATAGAGTTCCACCAACTTGGCAGCAAGCATTCAAATGTCAGAACCTATGAGTGACATTCTCATCCAAACCACCACACATTGTCTTCTGACTTCCACACACATTGTACAGTGGTACATGAGCTCCCTGATGAACAAAGAAATGTAATAAAAAGCTTAAAAATAAAGAAAAGGGGTAAAATGTGTGGCTTAGTCATAGTAGAATGCTTGCCTAGGCTGCTAGAAGCCCTGGATTCAATTCCCAACAGGAAATACACACACACACACACACACACACACACACACACACACACACACACCCTACATACACACAAAATAAAGAACAAAGATATTTCTTGACAAAAAAAATTGCCATAAAGAATATTACAGCTTGGGTCTAAAATATCCAGTCTTAATTACTGTTCTATTTCCGTATGCTATGAAGAGACACCACGACCAAGGCAACTCTTTTAAAAGAAAGCACTTATCTGGGGAGCTTGCTTACAGTTTCCGAAGTTTAGTCCCTTATCATCATGGTGGGAAACAGATGGACATGGTGCTGGACCAGTAACTGAGAGCTTTGCATTCTGATCTGCAGGCAGAGTGGGGAGAATGGAGGAAGAGGGAAGGGGGAAGGGGGAGAGGGAGAGAGACAGAGAGAGAACCACAGAGAGAGAATGGGCCTAGCATGGGCTTTTGAAACCTCAAAGTCCATCCTCAGGAATGCACTTCCTCCAACAAGGCTATACATACCTCATCAGGGCCACATCTCCCAATCCTTTCCAAACAGTTCCACTAACCGGGGACCACCCATGCAAACATATGAGTCTATGGGGGGGGGATTCTCACTCAAACCACCACATCCACCCATGGCCTTATGCCGTCAAGTCTTGGTCCCCAGCATGAGACGCTATTTTGAAGACTGTGGAGCCTTTAGGGAAGGAAGGTAGCCTGGCTGGTGGGAGCCGATTGCTAGGAGCCAGCTTTGCGTGTATCATCTGCCTCTCGTTCTGGTCTTATTCTTTGCTTCCTGGTCTGCTGTGATATCCACAAGTCACTGTCATATAGTCCTGTCCCCACAGACGCAGCTGCTCTACCTTCTCTGCTATGATGGGTTAAATCCTTTTGAAACCGGGAGTCCAGACAGATCTTTCTTCCCTTCTGTTGTTTCTATGGAGTATTTTGCTACAGTGTGGCAAAAGTTAGGCCTCCAGAAATAGCAGGCCAATCAGATAAAATTAGTGCAGAGGCAGGATACACAGTGCTTTGGCGTGAGAGGAGTGGACAAGCACAGGGTGATAAAGAGATAGTGCTCCCTCAATGAGCTAGTGCTCCCTCAGTGAGCTTTCTGTCTGCTGCCCCCTGCTGTTTTTCCATGCTCATCTCTGGCAGTCCTCCTGTTCCTGAGGTGAGGTATTTCTATCTTTGAAACAAGACTGCGAAGGCCTGGAGGGCGGGCTTATCTAGCTTATCTGCACATTCTTCTATGATTTTAGACGTAGCAGAGAATAAATGGCGCAGAATAAAATGCAATGATGCTGAGAGCAGACCGGAGATCTCTACATAAAACTCAACCAAACAGAAAAGCTTTGACTCAGAAACCGTGGGAAGGCTTTGGCCCCTTGGAGACATGCAGTTAATTACACGGGGAAGGACAAAATGTCCTGTCCACCCATTGTGCTCCATTGCAGCAGTATGCTAAGGATGGCTCCTGTGAGGAGAAACCAGCTTTAGTTCAAATGGAGAAACATTACTGATACAATTTTCGTCCCTCCCCCTTTAAGTACAAATCCCACTTCTTGCCATGGCCTGTTTTTATGGGAAGTCATGCCAATGCTAAGTCCAACATTCCAACACACCCCCTAAAATCCTTTTGAACAACAGATTTTAACTATCATCTGTTCCCTTGTCACACTGGAAATCATTTGTTTATTTCCTTATTAGTACGGTTGAGTCGCAGGCGCTGTACTGGTGACTTCTCTTTTGTCATTGAGCACTGAAGCTTTTTCTTCCAAAGACTTATCTGGTCACTGACACAGACCTTGACCTTGGCGATTGGTGCCATGTTCGGTTTGCATTCTAGTCTGAAGAGCTTCCATTCCACCGGGGAGGCCAGTGTTTTCAGGGCATATGGATGAGCCACTAAGTCAGTCCTTTAGGTTGGGGCTAGAATTTTGTTGAAATTGCATGAAGTCACAGGAAGCATCATGGACACTGAAGTATTAAAACATGCTTGCTTTGGAGTCCTTGTTTGGCTACATGTATGTTTACACTGGGCCACAGTCCAAAAGCTTTTAAATTACAATTAAGGACATTTCTCCAATTGCATCCACAGCTGGTCACACTTTTCCTTTATGTCAGCTTCCTATTTATGTGTAAATGTTAGATTTTTATCAGGCCTAATATGACTTAATGGCCAAGCTTGACTCATTGTCTTCCTTTCAAATCTGTTCTTTTTTTTGTCTGCCTTCTCTATTGTTAAGACTTATTATCTACTTAGTCATGTAAACTAGATGCCAAATCTGCTTAGACCTTGAGTACATGCTCAGACTGGATCTTTCCATCCTTTCTTCCAGGAGCCCTGGTAGGACAGACTGACATCATTTCTAGGCTGAGAATGCCAGGATTCTGCGTTAGGACTTCCTGGTTTAAGCTCAGCCTTGCCCAGTTTCAATTTTACAAAGTTACCCAAATGAGCCTTGTACAGGAAAAGCATCGACAAGCATCACACATCAAGCTTTTCTAGCTTATGCTGAAGAGTCCCAAACAAACGGGGGGGGGGTGAGTGAGGGTGAGATAAATAATATATGAGAGTAAGCCCTTCACACATGAGATATGAACACAAGCTCAACAGAGACCAAGCATATGGTCCTGTTATGATGACTGAGGGAACTGGATTCAGCAGACAAGGCCACTCACCAGGCAGCAGAACCACAGGGAAGTCAGAACTCAGAGTTGTCAAGTATTTCAAAGTATATGTCATAAGGACAAAAAGTAGAATGGCTACTTTGCCTGCTAGCTGACTCTATTTCTTTCCCTATTCCCATATGCAGTATATACAGTAGCCTAATACCTAGGCGTGTCCATTCCAGAAAAAGGAACCCATACACCATAGATCAGTCCCCAAGGAGTAATGATTGTAAGTATGTGTGTGTGTGTGTGTGTGTGCGCATTTGCATATTATATGTGTATGTGTATGCATGACCACATATGTGTGCAACACAAAGAAAGTATGTGAAACAGAGTGTGGGCTTGTTAAAATTTAACCTCTCTAGTTCAGTGTCTTCACCTGGAAAGTAAGGTCACCTCAAGCTCTGACAATTTATGATTTTTCTCCCCTATATGCAAATTTGTATCTAATCTCTGATCATTAAACCAACCTGCTGAACAGATATGTTTTAAAAGGTGAATTCATTGCCCTCTTGGGTTTGGGTAGGCTCCTATAGTAATATCCAATAATCCTTTGAATTCTTAAGTCTTGGTAGAGCATGGGTGACTTATGACTTTGTAGACCACAGGTGAAAATGTACATCTAAAATAGACTTGGGTTGTTCTCCTTTTTATTAATAGTGTGACTAAACACACTACTATTTATTAAATGCATCTCATATGCCAGAGGTTTAGCTAAGTGCACACACACACACACACACACACACACACACACCACATATATTATTCAAACAGCCTTTTAAAATGGACACCATCACCCATATTACACAAAAATTACAGAGAGAAGCATGCTGCAAAGTCAAACTTCTGGATTGAGTCTGCCTGATTCTTGATTCCCATTCTACTGCTGACTGCTTATGCTCTTCTTTTAGCTTTAAGTTAATTAACCCGTGCCTCAGTTTTCTTATCTGTCAAATGGAGAAATCCCTGACTCTACTTTCAAGTTATTGTGAAGACATGAGCTACTGATGTTTATTCTCCCTTGATAAAATGATATGTCACCAAAACGCAAGTTATGAATACAAATTACCATATGAGTGTCCACAGAGTGCCTTACACTCTGCAATTTGCAGGGTCTCAAATAAGCCTGGGACCTATACCAGGCTTATTTATACCTCCTGTTCTCCTCACAGCTTCTACTGTGTTACTCTGAATGCATTTTCATTTTGTAAGTCCTGGACTAAAGGTTGAAAGCTTTTCTTAAATGACAAGTTTCTCTAAAAAGGAAGAAGTCATGGTTCCCTACAATGAGTTTCCCATGGCTTGTTGGTGACAGAAATGGATCATAGGTGCCCTGCCTGGAGATCCAGGATAGCCACTAGGTTTTGGTAGAGATTAAACAAAGCAACATGAACCCCCTTGAAACTTCTCAGAGGTAGGCAATATATAAAATGTATTACTGGTATGTGTATGTGTGAGAATTTGTGCTAGTGTGTTGTATGTGTGTGTACATATTTGTGGGTATGTGTATGTATGTGTTCAAGAGCATACGCATGTGTGCACATATGTATGAAGGCCAAAGGTCAATGAACTGTGCCTTCTTCAAGTGCTCTCTACCTTAAACGTTAAAAACATCATATTTAGATTTTCTTCATTTTTATGTCTGAGTGTTTTGCCTGCATGTATATATGTGCACCACATGCATGTCTGATGCCCACAGAGATCAAAAGAGGGAATCAGATCCCCTGGAACTTGAGTTACGAATTGTTATGAACCACCATGTGGGTGCTAAGAACTGAACCGGGATCCTCTTTAAGAGCAACAAGGGCTCTTAATGGCTGAATGATCTCTCTAGCCCCTCCTACCTTAATTTTTGAGACAAGTCTCTCAGTGAACTTGGAACTCATCAACTAAGCAAGACTAGCTGGCCAGCAAGCCCCAGCATTAGAATTATACAGAGTGCCACTGTACCTGGATCACTACATGGGTTTTGAGGAATGAACTCTGTTTGTCATGCTGGTACTTTAATAACCAAGGCCATCTCCCCAGCACTAAGATGTACCATTTTAACAAACTGCATGCTTATAAAAACTTAAGCATTGTGTAAACAACAGTAAAAAAAATTCGAAGCCCAAACTCTGCATTTAAAAAAATTATAGATGTTATCTTGTCTCTGCACAAGATCAAGCCAGTCACAATTCCAATACCTACAGCAGAGGGGCTCTTGAGGCTCCATCCCTAGCTTAGGAGTTACTGGGAGTTGATGGCTGCTGAAGAATGGAGAATCAGTTTTCTTTAAGGATGTGGCTCCTGGTAGGCTGCCCCTGCTCCAGTGGATGTCTTATACGCATGTGTATGCTGGCAGTACTAATTGGACCTAATGAACTTTTTTTTTTTTAAAGAAAAAAAATAAGGATTTGGGCGGGGGATGGCGTGAGTGATGGGAGATGGTAAAAGAGGAGGTGGAGGGAGGACTGGGGATGGAAGAGATCAAAGTACATAGTGAGGATTATGAATTCTCAAAGAATAAATAAGAAATATATCTTAAAACATCTTGTTTAGTCATTTCAGCATATACCTCAAATTTATGATCAATTTGTTTGAAATACAGTCCCATTTCTTTAAAAATAGCATACCCTGGACAAATAGAATTCTTCTGGACAGGTCCTAAGTTGGCACTATTTTCAGATGGATACAAGGAAAGCATATTTATTAGTTTCTCATTAAATGCTGGGCACTGGGCCCAAATTCTCCTCTGGAATGTTCACCTCCAGGGGACTCTCTGTGGTTCTGCATCCCTTATCCACTTGCTGCACCTGGCTGCTGTTGACTGACCCTCCCCGCTGGACTGAGGACTCAGTGACCAGAGTCTTGACAGATGTTTTTGCATTCTGAGTATGCAGTAGGCTTGTATGACCCACCAGCCACCAGTGGAACTGGACCAGACTCCCATGTACTTCTATATATTACTAAAAGCATGTTCCAATTATTGTGCTTATAAATCAAAAGCCTTAGATAGATATTAATAATCATTGATTATTATTCATCTTGAGCCAGGCACTGATGGGAGTCCCACATCCATATTGATGCCTTTCTCCCTACAAGCTAGGTAGCCATTCAACAAAGACTGTTATGTTCTGCTGTCCGCTCACAGTACAGAAAAGGGAGTAGAAACCTGGAGCCATTCAGTAACTTGCCTGAGGTCAGCAAAGCCTTGATGGTCAGAACCCAAGTTCTTAAAGTAGTATTGGGGGACATTTAATGCATAGTGCTGTTCAGATCCCAAACCTCAGATCTACCCTGATCCTTTCTTTTCCTCTCAGCCTCCAAAGCCACTCTAGCAGTAAGTCAAGGAGCCTTTCCTGCATGAAGCTCACCTTTGAGCATCTCCACGCTCTACTCTTATCATCTAGCCCAGCTTCATCATCTCTACTCTGGACAAAGAGCAGCCTCCCAACAGGCCTTGCTGCTCCTACTTTTGCCCCTTTTAGTCGTTTCTCATGGGAGCCAGATTAGTTCTAAAATGTTAATCAGATCACACAATTCCTCCATTGCAAACACCCTGGGATCTTCCTGTCACACTCATGACGAACCTTGAATCCCACACTTGGCCGTGTTCATCACTGCTGTGCTCTGACCCAGCCCCATCTGCATCCTTGCTATTTTTATCAGCACTCCAAGTTCACCCATGTTGCAGAGTCTGTGTACTTGCTATCTTACAGATTTTACAGCTTTGAGAACCTACCTTCCAGGAACACCTGCCTCTCACTTTCTCACTTCATTCAACTAAAATGTAACCTCCTTACATTCAGTGCCCTCATTCTATACTCACACAACTTTCCCCAATCTCTGTCTCTGTCTCTGTCTCTCTCTCTCTCTCTCTCTCTCTCTCTCTCTCTCTCTCTCTCTCTCTCTCTCTCTCTCTCTCCCTCTCTCTCTCCCTCTCTCTCTGCACAAGTGCATTGATTCAGGCATTTCTTCTGTCTGCGGTGGGCTGAATAAGGATTCCAAACATGTTCACATTTTGTCTGAATCCTCAAAACTTTTAACTATGAGAAAAAAAAAGCAAATGACAAACCTTTCACAGATGTGATCCTATGAAGACTCCTGAAACTGGAAGACGATTCCTTACTATTGTTAGCAGGGCCAGTGTAATTGCAATGCTGTTGTAAGAGGGAGGCAGAGGGACTCAAAGAGAGAGGGGCAGAAGCAGGAGTCAGGGAAGAGGAGGGCTCTTCGGCCTGGAGTACGTGGCCATAAACCAATCCTGTATTCACAGAAGTTGGGAAAGGTGGGGAAATGGGTTGCAGAGCCTTCAGAAAGAATGCAGGATGGCCAATACCTCCATTTTAGCTCAGGGAAAGTGATTTTGGATTTCAGATTTGGGGGACATTAAGAGAAAACATTTGCATTGTTTTGAGCTAACATGTTTGTGGGCATAGGAAGGTAAGAGAGCAGACTCTCTCACTAGAATGAAAACTGTATCGACAGACATTAACTCATACCCACGATGGAGCTGAGATTGCAGGATGCATTCAAACATTTTGTGCATCCATCGAATAAATACATGGGTGACCTGTTTACACAAGAATCTTCCGTACCACGCTGAGAGTGTTGGTGTGCAAGGACTGTACCTTGATGCAGTCCACACACCTATATTAACCCTTCTGCCCAACACATGACAGTCGCTTCAATTTGAATGAATGAAGGAAATGCTGTGATATTTGTCCAAAAGTATGGTCCAGACAAGGTTGATAACAGCGTGGTTAAATATGCTCCCAAAAGTCCTTTGAAAAGGAAGCCGGGCAGTGTGTAGTATGCACCCAGGAGGTAGTGAGACTGTTTTCATCTGGCTCAAAGCTCTCAACATGGAGCTGAGAATAAAAAGGTGCGGTTTTAAAAGAAGATACCTTTGTTCTATTTCAGAACTGCTTTAATGAAAGGATGCAGTCACCCTTGTCTCCTGAAAGCCCTTTCCCACAAGACACTAAGAGCCCAAATAGGGTAGGAGGGTCAGGAGGGCCTTGAGCCCCACTGGGCAGCTCTGTCAGGTGCACCCACCTCAAGGGCTGTTTCCACAGTGCAGTTTGGCGTCTCACTCCATGGGTTAGCTAGGGCCAATTGAGAAACCAATTTCTGTGCTCAAAGCTGTTTAAATGCATGCGGTGTCGTCATGATGGATGACAGCACCCTCCCCTGAACTATCATCCCTCTCCCACGATTTCCCCCTCAAAAAACGAATATAAAAAGGATTCTGAAATAATATTTCAGGGGCTACAGGAAATTTGGAAGTTTTCACAGATAAATTTATGGATATTATATAACCCAGATTGTGTATATGGGAGGGAGAGGGAGATGTGGGTTGAGGCCCACCGGAGAGTGGGGTGGTGCAGTGCCTTGGGCTCAAAGTCCAGATGGGAAGCTACTAGCTCTTCAGTCTTGGGTCATTCCATACCTCTGATCTTGTAAAGTGTGAGCAGACTTAATGTCCCAACTGATGGGAAGTTTAGAAATACCTCAACATTAGTGACTCCAAATTAGGAGTGGCGGGCTCAGCTTCCTACAGGGCCCTGGAGGCAAGCATAAAGGAGAGGAGCTGGCCAGGTGGGACCTGTAATGAATTGGCACACATATGCCCATCTGAAGGGGCAGCTGCTGCTGAGCTGCGTCCAGCTGGGAGTGACCATGTGGAAACCAAGGCCCTGTGTGCCAGAACTGCCCATTTTCCAAGAGAAACAATAATTGATTTTGTTTAAAATGAGAAATTTCTTAAGCTTTAGATGCTTACCACAAATTTTAAAATCAAAACAAAAACAATAAACAAAAAGCATATGAAACAAACAAACAATGAATCCTAACATCTGAGAAACAGAGTCTGGCTCATGGTCTATCACTTAATAGTTTGCACTAAAGAAATAAGAATTCTTATTGCTATTTGGAGGAAGGTTTTTGACAGAAAACACACTCTTGTAAAGAAATGCCTTCTGCTGGCAGCACTATTTAGTAACACGGGTCTGTAATAAAGCTTTCACCACCTTGTGAAAACAAGAAAAATGAGTGGGTTTTCCACCCAACAAAAGCCACATTTACCTACCCCATTAAGGGTGTTTATGGAGCAAGGCCTTTCACAGTCTTCACATGATGGTTATGACAATGGGTGCTAGGTTTCACTTGCTTCTCATACCCTCATTTGGAGAAATTTTAAGTTGATTATGCTGATCCCCCACCCCCTTTCAAATTAGTTCTACAGCATCTTAAAATCCTGGGGCTACCATCCACAGGTATTTCTCCTAAGAGGAATGTTGTCACATGCTTTGTGTCCATAAGGGGACTAGAACATCAGTTTCTTATGAGCTGTTTCCCTGCTCTTTCTTAGTAAGAGAACAACCCCCAGGCTAGTGGTCACAAGAACAAAGATTATATATCCCAACCACCTGGCTGCACTTCAGCATGTGACTGGGTCCTGGTAAAGGGTAAGCAGAAGCATGCTGAGGCATTTTCCTGAAAATTTCCTAAAAACAGAACTAGGAGGCTCCCTTATCTTTTCATTCTTTTTTGTTCACTTTACCCTTGGGACATGAGTGGTGGCTGGACCCCTGTCTGGATGGCAGACCAGGGAGCTGTGTGGGGCTGGACCCTGGGTCTACAGCATGCAGAACTAGCAAATTGGATCTGTGGATGTCACACTTCTTCCCAAGGGACAAATGGACCTCTATCTTACTAAAAACCTTTGAATATGCATCTCTATTGTTTTGGGCCAATGAACATGCTGGAGAATATTTCTACTTGGGGGGCCATTATTTGTAGTAAATACATGCATTGAGATTAATTCCTCATGTTAATCAATAAAGGGGGGATTAAGTGAGGAAGTGTTCTTTGGGATACTCCTGGGTTTAGAATATTCTCCAAGCTATCATTAGAGATACTATGTATGCAATTAAGGAGCCTCAGGAGAAGGGCTCATTTTATTGCTGGGGCCATAGTGACTTCAGGTTTTTCACCAGCTAAATAGCTCCAGAAACCACCATGTTCCCACAGGAAATGTACAATGGCACACTATTGTGGTGACAGCCTTTGGAAGGCATTGAAACAGTACCAAAAACATCCACAGAGGATCTGAAAGGGAACTTGTCACTGTCACACACAGAGCCCTCAAGATGACAGGAGGGCAATGTGGCATTCATTTCTTCATCCCCAGTGCTTGCTCTGTTTTCTTCCATCCGTCATTCATCTGCTCCACATACTCACTTTCCCTGGTGCCCTAAGGTTCTTCCTGCTCCTGAACTGTGCCATGCCCATTGCCACTTTGGTGACTCCATTTGCTGTTTCTTGAGAAAGGTTCCTTTCTCATGATTCTAGACAACTCTGTGGTCCAGTTCACAACTTGTCTCATACGTTGTCTCCTCACAGAAGCCTGCCTTGATCTGTGTGTGTTTTGCCTCATTTACAGCACCCTTTCCCACAATCTAAAATTATTTATGTATTACCTTCTTGTGTATTGATTGTCTTCCTTTGGCTTAGAATAAGGGCAGTGACCTTGTCAGTTTTGTTCATCTAATTTCTCCACAACATGGTGTGGTGTGGAGTAAATACTCAATAGAGAGTTGAACGAATGACTATTTAATGAGGCACAATTATCATTGGCAATCTGTGGGATTCTACAGGAAATCCATAGTGTTCCATAAGTGCTTAGAAGAGATCTATAATGGCGGAGCAGGCATTATAGATAATCTATGGGCACCTATAAGTCAATGCTCCAAGACTTCAAATCCGCCAGACCATTTCTAACAGGACCATGAATCTGTGCTGGGTGACACAAGCCTGAAACCCCAGGTGCTCTGGAGGCTGAGGCAGGAGGAGAATCAAAAGAAGAAGACACTGTCTCAAAGTGAAAAGTAAAAGGATAGCCTGAGTGTTTAACTCTGCTGAAGAGTGCTTGCTTCACATGGATGAGGTCCTAGGTTCAATCCACGGTACTGAGAATAAATCAACAAGTAACTACATAAATAAATAAAAATGAATGGACCATGTGACTCCCTACAAGTGATTTGTGATACTCATCACTCCATATGTCCTGATGCAGGTCTACTGACAAGGGGGTTATAATTGCTAGTTGGAAGAGAAAGGCAGAGTACTGTACACAGTTCCCAACAGGAGATGGTGGGTAAAAGGGCTGGGGCAGGAAAGGTGCTCAAATCCTTTGGCAACAGGGTGTTGGTAGCATTACAATGACAACCTTCCTCTGAGTAAGCAGGCGAGCAGCATCTTAGAGGTCTCAAGCACACAACAGTGTGTAGAGGACTTTTGACTTCAGTTCATATCCCTGAGTCAGACTTTTCCCCTGTATAATGAACTGTCTGTGTTATACCTCAGGATGCAAACTAAGCAGCCTGGGGGCTGTCATTCTCTCATTCTGTGTCACCAGGGGTCGTTCCTGGTTCTCTGCCCAGACTCCTTTTTTTGGGCTAGTGCACCCACCTGCCAGCTACTGTAAGTGTTGGACACTAACGGGTCACACATGAAGCCTTTTCCTAAGCACAGCCTCTTGCAAAACAAGAGCCACTATTGCTGGTCTGGGAAGTTTTCATGTCAGCAGCATTGTCCCCACAGTCCCTAGGCTTGCAGAGGTCAGAAGCCTTTCCTCAACCCTTGCTCCAGTGGCCCAGGCTGACTCTCACCTGACACCATACCTCCGTTAAGTTTCCTTCCTCTCAGCCTGCTCTCCTCTCTTATCTTGGCCTGAGAGCCTCCCCACAGACAACTTCCTTATGAATTGCCTCGAACTCGTCTTCTAAGGATTCCAAACTGAGACTGGTCCTTGACATGCCTGACTAAGTTCATCACAATCCTCTTGCCCTATAAGCTCACATGCAATTTTAACATGCTACCACTTGCAAGTCTTGGTTGCTGTCACTGGGGAGAGAACTGGCTTGCCAAGCCAGAGCTGAGGTCTCTTAGGCCTCATTCTCTGTGGGTGTTTGTAGCAGGAATCTCAAAAGTTCTTATTAATAAAAATAAACCCAGAGCCAGGTATTGAGGTGAACGCTGAATGATCAGAGAAACAGAACAAGCCACAGCTACCTCACCTTGCCAATTCCTCAGCTGATCCTGTTTCCTCAGACTGGATGCCTCTCAGCTGAACTGTGCTGCTCCAAAGCCTAAAAGCTTAACCAGGCTAGTTCCTGGTTTTCACGTCTTCTATACCTTTCTGCTTTCTGTCCTCACTTCCTGGGATAAAAGGCTCACTTCTTGGGATTAAAGGCATGCATCACCATGCCTGGCTGTTTCCAGTGTGGCTTTAAACTCACAGAGATCCGGATGGATCTCTGCCTCCCAAGTGATAGGATTAAAGGTGTGTGCGCCACCATTTTCTGGCCTCTATATCTAGTGGCTGTTCTGTTCTCTGACCCCAGATAAGTTTATTAGGGTACACAATATTTTGGGGAACACAATACCACCACAGGTGTTCTGTAAAATGATATTTTCAGGTTGCTTGAACTTGTGTTGTTACTCAAGCAGAAGAGCAGATTCACAGTTGCCCAAAGGAAGAAATGTGGAAATCTGGCTTTTCAAGAGTCATATGTGCTTGCTTCTACTGTGGAAGGATACCCTGTTCAACAAAAGATGCAGGTGCCTGTATTCCATTTCCCAGCACAGAGCTCAGTACAAATGATCAAGCTTTCTCAACATCTGGTAGTTTCCATCTTAGCACAACTTCTCATTTGACCTAGAACCCACTTTCCAGAGCTTTGACTCATTTGGATCGTGGCAATAGTGAAGATGTCGAGCAGAACTCTTGAAGGATTTTCCCATGGAAGCAAGCACTTCAGGAAAATATCCCCTCCACCCCCTGGAAAAGGAAGAAAAGATCCACCTACCCACCCTTAGAAAGCATACAAGTGGGAAGACGATGGCACCAAAGGAAATGGTGACTTTCTGGGAAGTCTGCCTTTGGGGTTAGTTGGGAGAGGATGGGGCCCCTGGTTTTTGTACTTGTGAAGAAGGAGTACCTAAAGAGATGCAGTTGTCCAATGATCTCATAGAAGCCCAGGTAATGCACAATAATGACAGGTCCCTGGGATGTGGCCAAGTCACTAAGCCTTAAGAATGACAGGAGGGGAGTCTTAGAGTTTCTGAAGTGTTTCTAGATTTTCTAGAATTAATATTTGGTAGATTACTGTGATATCCAGTTTTTATGCCAACTTGACATGGGCTAGAGTCATCTGAGAAGAGAGAAAATTAATTAAGAGAGTATTCCCTCCAGGTCCATGGGCAAACCTGTGGTGCATTTTCTTGGTTCATGATTGATATGGGAGGCTCCAGTTCATGGAGGTTGGTGCCACCTCTGGGCAAATGGTTCTGGATTGTATAAGGAAGTAGGTTGAGCAAGCTTTGAGGAGCAAGCCAAGGATCTGTGTTCCTCCATGGCCTCTACTTCAGTTCCTGCTTCCAGGTTCTTGTCCTGCTTGAGTTCCTGCTCTGGCTTCCTGGAATGGTGGATTACAATCTATAAGATGAACTAAATCCTTTCTTCTCCAAGTTGCTTTAGGCCACAGTATTTCACTAAATTAATAGGAACCCTAACTAAAACAGCTATCAACAGTTATAGGAATAATAACATGACTGTCTTTGATGGTAAATAATTATCCATAGTTCTCCCCTGATCTGTAGGGACTATGTCCCAAGGCCTTTAGTGGGTGCCTGAATCCAAGTGTAGACTGTTTTCTATTCTAAACTTATGTACCTATAAAAAAATTTAATTCATAAATTCAGTGGTAGAGTGCTTAGTTAGAGTGGGTAAAGTCCTGGCTTCTATCCAGAAAGAGAGAGAGAGAGAGAGAGAGAGAGAGAGAGAGAGAGAGAGAGAGAGAGAGAAGGGGAAAAGAAGAGGGAGAGGGAGAGATGAGAGAAGAAAAAACCAATAATAAAATAGAACAGTGGAAACAATACAGTGCAATAAAGGTTATATGAATATAGTTTCTCTCTCTCTTAACATCCTATTGCCCTGCATCTGCCCTCCTCTTTTTATAATGATGTGAGATGATTCAACATCTTCATGATGAGATGGGATGATATGAATGATGTAAGCATTCTATTTTAGCCTTAGGCTACTATGTACAGGTATCATGAATGCAAGAACTGTTACATCATAACAGACAGTGTGATAACAGAGATGGCTACTACATGATTAATGGAAGAATTAGCATATACAGGATAGATATACCAGGTCATCATGTCCTGGGCAAACAGAGTAGGAGGGTATAGGTTTCATCATCCTAGTCAGAATGGCACACAATTTTAAACTTGGGAATTGTTTATTTTTGGCATGTTCTGCTTAATATTTTCATATCATGGTTACCATGGGCAACTGATATGGTGGATAAAAAGACTGCTGGGCATGTGTGGCACAGATAGGAGATGCTACGTAAGTGCTTGCTGTTATCAATTTACTGATGTTGTCAACCATAATGGGACAAAATGAGTTGAAGTGATTTCTTTTACTGCAAGTTTCCCTAGTACCTAAGTGATAATACCACTTACAATAGGAATGTGATGAAGAGCAGTCCCAGAGCCTCTTTCTTCATGGAGCATCCTACAGAACAAGTTAAGAAACTTGCCAGGGGAAGTTCTATGTGGTGAGGATGGAGAGGGTGAATTCATTTTTCCTGAATGCATTAGGGGATTGTGGGAGCCAGTGCTCTACAAGGCCCATTATCTACCCTGTCAATCTAACCACAGCCTGTAAGTTACCCATTTTGTGAGAAAAAAAAAACAAAACAAAAAAACAGAGCTTCAGAGACTTGGAGGAACTAGGGAACTAAGACAGAGTCTCCCATAATTCATTTCATGGCCTGGAAGGATAATCCTGCTGTACTCACAGCAATTTCATATTTGGGAAAGAGAGGGGTTCATGGAAGCAAGAGTAGAAAGGTGCCTGCCCAAAAATGTGTGAGCTCAGCCTGAGCCAGGGCCAGAGAGCAAGAGCATCAGAGTGTGGGAGATTTGGTGATAAAGAAAATGCCTAGAAGGGGATAAGTCTCCGAACGTCTGTCTCTGCTTCCTTTCTACTTTGTTACCCTCTACTGTGGTGATGAATAGATCAGTGGTGCCTTAAATCCAGGTTTCAAGGCTAAAAAGATGTGACATTAAGGGCTACCCCTTTATTGACCCAGTCCCACAAGGATTGCTGAGTGGAGTCTTACAGGAGAGGAGGAAGATGAGTTGTCCCCACCAGGTCCTTTTCTTCCACCCAGGGCCCAGAGATGACAGTGTAGATATCCTGTCAACAATGGACTGGGTCTTCTCACATCAACCACACATCACGAAAGTGCCCCCCACAGACTTGTCTACAGGCAACCTGACAGAGGAATTTCCTTAACTGAGGTTTCGTCTTCCTAGATATGCCTCGTTTTATGTGAAGCTGACAAAAAAAGCAAGACATGACCCAATTCAGTGTCTTCTAAAGTCCTTGCCGGGGGTGGGGGTGGCAGTAGGGGGCTCTAACTCAGCCCTTATTGCTAAGTTAGGCAAGACACATGGCTTCCTACCATGCAGACTTGACTTCAAGACTCAACAAATAGGCAGCTTAGGAAGGGATTAATATTGAAAAAATGTTAAAATTGCTAATGGTTGGGTGAGCCTTACTTTTCATACACACACACACACACACACACACACACACACACACACACACACACACAAATGGGGTATGCCTCATGCCTCATGAGTACAGGGGTTAGCAGACTCAGGGAGTGAGACTGAGGGCAAGAGGAGGAATCCAAGTAGATTTTCAGTTAGGGTAAGCAAAGTAAGTGAGGGGGTGGGGTTCAGTACAGCCCCTCCCTGCCCCCTAACACTTGTCCCTGCAAAAGCCAGGCTCTGCAGAAAGGAAAGTTTTAGACATCTTAGGCAGTTTTCCCTTTCCTTGCTTCCATCATCTATGCAACAACAGGGTCCAGGCTGTGTATGTTTCTTGTGGAATAGCACATGGCATGCAGAGACACACAGTTTTGTGGCTGTCCTGTGGGGGCCAGCAATGGAAGCAGAAAGGATAGTGCAGACCCAGAGGGGAGGAGGAAGCCACAGCTGCAATACCAGGTGCTCCTCTAGAAACTCAGCAACTGGCCAGACACACCTACTGTGTGCATTATCAGCTGGCTGGGCAGACACACCTACAGTGTGCATTATCAGCTGGCTGGGCAGACACACCTACAGTGTGCATTATCAGCTGGCTGGGCAGACACACCTACCGTGTGCATTATCAGCTGGCTGGGCAGACACACCCACTGTGTGCATTATCAGCAGTGACAGAGGTAGCACTCTTGTTCTCAGAGCTTCTTGCTTCTCCCCAACAGGACAATTTGCAGACTGTTCCATTTTCTCAAACACACCTCTCTGGGCCTAAGATGGGTGTAGGTGAATGTGTGTGGGTGGGATCATGTAGACTACAGATTAAGAATGTGCTTGTATGTATGAAGGAGAGAGAACATGTGTGATCTTCAGTCTGTGTATACAAGAAGAGATATATGTCCTGTGCTTGAGTGTGTGAATGTGTAACACAGATTTGCTGGGGGTGGATGGGGCACATCTCTGCGTGTGAGTCCTGAAGGGGGAAAGACATGGCTTGAAAAACTAAGTCTTCCTTTGTATCAACCATTCTGTTTCTCTATGGGGAGTGACAAGGTGGGATGGTGGGATCCCTTAAGAGTTCTCCTCACCATCTGGCCCCACCCTGCCCATGAATTTCACATTTCTGAACTTGCTCAGGAGTTTTTATTTCTGCTCAGGAGGTGGTGAAAGTTGTCCATGAGGTTTTGGCTGAGGAGGCTCTGATGGGGGAGAAGGGCAGGCAAAACTCTTCTAGCTCTACTGTGGAAGGGTGATGGTGTTTGGTAGCACCACCCCATGCCTCCTGCTGGGACTGCACTCGTACACAATATTTACTCAAGGAAGAGGGGCTGTGTCATGAGTGGGTTCTCACTGCAGATGGCTTGTGACTGACCTCACACAATCACAGCCAGTTTCCAGAGTTACAATGTATCCTCCTCTGTATGACTTCATCCCTAAGCTCATCACCTGGCACATACTTGGCTCTTAAGAACTTCGTTAGGTAGACATTCACTGTACTGGCCAGTTGTTTGGCCATGGTCTGCCTTATACATGCTTTTCCTCCAAGCTACTTGCACATGGAGACATAAATGCTGAACAAGACCCAGCTGAAGGCTACCAGCAATCTTGGGCAGAGACACAATCTTAAATGCCTTTAGCAGTTCTGCACCTGATCCAGATGTGGGAAGCAGCAGAGGACAGGAGATGGGAGAAGCAGGGAGGAAGGTATTAGTATTCAGGAAGTGAAAAGGGGAAAAAGTGAACACGTAAGTTATCACCAATTTCAAACACAGGACTCCTGCATTTTCAGTTATATAGTTGGGGGGTATTACATTTTCCTATTACCTGGAAGAATACAGCCAGCAAAGAATGGGGAGAGAGGGCTCCTGGCTCTCCTTTGGGATGAAACAGACAAGGCTGTGCAAGGCATCTTTCCCCTGTAAGTCCTGCAGACTTCAACAATGCTCACTCACATGGGAAACCTTAGAAGTTAGACATGGTCAGCAGAGTGAGACCATGGTACATTTTGTATCCAGACTTCACTATTAGTTGTACGTCTGTGGGTGAGATCTAACCTAGGAGGTGGGATTCTTCCATGGGAAGTGGGGAAATAACAAGCCAAAAATAAGACGAAGTATTTTGTGTGAGTAGTGTTGACCACGTATTGTTTAACTTCATCATTACAACATATCTGTACTATCATCTGTGTTTATGGTGAGGGAACTAAGACCCAGAGAAGATAAATCACTTAACCGGCATCACAGAGTGGTTTAGTCCATTGTGGACTTACACAGGGAGCATCTGAAACCAAGGCTGATGCAGTTAAATGTTTTGCTGCTCAATCACCATCCTTGTGTACTTTCAAAGGGGCCAAAGGACAGCCGTTCAATGAGGCAGAAAACAGAACACCCACCTAGCTTCGGCAGTGATTACTCAGTGCATAGCTTAGCCACTCTCCTCTCTCCTTTGCTCTTTGAGCATTATCCACGCTGAAAGTTGTCAGAGAACTTTTGGGGGTGCTTATGAGAAGTTTCCACAGGATACAGAAGTCACATGTTTCTTTCTTGTAGCATCTTTCAATGCTGAGAGCCACGCAGAGATTAACCAATGCTGCTTCTTATTTTAGGGAATCTTATCACAGACCCCAGTCTCAGGCTATGGGGATCCCTCAAACTCTCCTGAACACTACTCACATGTTGGGCTTTCAGGATTTTAAACTTAACCCTGTTCTTTCTGTATCTGAATAAGCAGGGTGTTTCAATGATGAGGGAAGGTGATTTATGGAGGGGCCATTTGTCTTCATAATTAATTTATTAAATGATCATTGCTGCTTCTCCCCCTTCATATTTGTCATTGCTAGAGTGGTAATTGGGGTTTGAAGTCTGTGCTGGCATGCCATCAAATGAGCCTGCTGTTCCGATCAAGCAAAGCAGCTTGGCAGTGGGGAGCCAGAGAAGCAGAGAGGAAGTTGTAGGAAGCACAGGCCATGGCAGTGAGCTCCCCAGGAAGGTAGGCACAGACCAAGGCTTCTAGGATATCAGAGTGAAGATATCCCCTCTCTTCTGCACCATGGATTGAATCTGTGGATCTCTTCAGACAAGCACAGGTTAAATATGTACACTGGGAAGGTGGGCTAGCATTTCTTTACAGTGCATTAATTATTATCACCTCCAATGGCAATTAATAACAATTAAGGGTCTTGTAATAACATGAGCACTGCATGTAGCTGCTTTAAAAGCTGCAGGAAAGTGGGATGGATGGGCTTGGAATATCAGATCTGGGAGGATCAACTCTACTGTCTTAAAATAAGAATATGAAGGATGTTGCTAGACCCTACAGGATGACTTGCACGTGGTACAGTCAGCACCCTGTCTCCCAGGGCTAGGAAAAGGAATTGAGGCAGGAGGATATACCTGACCTGCAAATAGACTTGGAGGTGTATTGAAATGGGTCAAATTTGAATGTCCTTAAGATGGGTCTACATTTTTCAATTCCAGCCAGCCCCAGAATATTGGTTTATTATACTTGCCTATCCCTGGAAGCCAAGCTGATCTATGCCCTAGAGTATATGAATCAAGGAATGGTCTGACAATGCTTCCTTCCAAGGTCTACGGTGAAGTATAAATGACAAAGCATAGGCCATGTGCTAAACCAAATGCTGTCCATCACTCAGCGGACCTTTAAACAAACACAAGGAAACAAGGGCATCTTTCTGCTAGCAAAGCAGACAACGCCTTTCATGTGTATTATAGCATATGAATACTTGGAGAGGTTCTTTGTGGACCCAAGGCAAGCTGTTCAGTTTCTCTGAAACTGAGCTTCTTCCACAGTGGATGGGAAGAACAATTGTGAGCACACAAGCTTTTGTTAGGCATTACTGGAAGGCTGAATGAAAGTACCTGGGGCACAATAGGCACTCAATAAACTGTTCTATCACTGTCCATTTATATTTTCAGTTTTCAAGGCCAGAGGTCCATACAGCCAGTGGCCTCATCCTTGGGTTATAGTAACAGGACATAAATCTTTATTGTGCCAAAAAGAACACCTTGGTTCATGGGTATCAGAATGAGGAGGAAACTTAGTCACTTACCAGCCACATGACCTTCTAGTAACTGAAACCCTCAGAACTAAGTACCCCATAGAGGAGAAATGGGATTAATAAAAGTAAATAAACAGGATGGGTGCCTCACTAATTCCAGGGATGTGCAATGCTCTCGAGAAGAACCGTAGGCATCCTAGATGTTCAGATGATGATGTTTTCCTTGAAATGCATTCAAAGGCATTCTTTTAAAAAAGGTTTTATTTGTGTGTTATGTGTGTGTGTGTATCTGTGTGTTTGTATGTATGTGTGTATGCACATGAATGCAGGTATTTGTGGAGGCCATTAGAGGGCATAAGATCCTGCGATAGATGATGAAGGAGGAGTTTTTCCTCTAGAAGGCAGGTTTGAAACACTCCAGACCATGAACAATCCTAGCTCTAGGAATTGTATGCTCATGGGATCCTTTGCTCCTCATATTCCCTTACTCCCTCCTCTGCCTCTCCCTCTCTCCTTTCTTTCTCTTGCTCTCCTTTGTTTATGTTCCATCTTAGTTAGGGTTTCCATTGCTATGAAGAGACATCATGACCATGACACCTCTTAAATGAGGAAAACATTTAACTGGGACTGACTTGCAGTTTCAGAGGTTTAGTTCATTATCATCATGTGGGAAGCATGGCAACTCACAGGCAAGAATGATGCTGGAGAAGGAGCCAAGAGTTCCACATCTGATCAGCAGGCAGCAGGAAGACAGAGTGACACTGGGCCTGGCTTAAGCACTAGACATCTCAAAACCTACCCGCAGTGACACATTTCTTCCAACAAGATCACACCTATTTCAACAAGGCCATACCTCCTCTGAGCACATGGGGCCATTTTCATTCAAATCATCACCTGTTCTCTTTGTCTTTCCTTCTTTCCCCTTTTCTTTCTATTCATAGCTCTGCACTTTTTTCTATCTCTGTGTTTCATTTTTTCCTCTGTGTTTATTTTTCCATCTCAATTTGATGTCTCTGTATTTTCCTTTTTTGTCTCTTTCCCTCATTCCTCGCATCCACTTTATATGTCCTTCCTCCACCATCTCATTCACTAAGTTTACATTAAATAGAAATGGATTAAAAAAAAAAAAGAAAAGAAAAAACATGAGGATATCTCCACCATCTCATTCACTAGGTTTACATTAGATAGGAATGGAGGGAAAAGACATGGGGGTATCTCTGTTCCTATGGAAACAAGGTCTCATGGGAAAGGAAAATAGAGAAGCAAGCAAGCCCACTATGACATGGAGCTGTGTCAACCGAGATTGGTCAGCATGCAGGGGAAACAGGGTTGGTCAGCCCTGCCTTGCAGAGCAGAGGGAGATGAAAAGATGACTCTTCAAGGTATACCTGAAGAGTGAATAGGTGTTGTCCAGGCAGAGTGATCTATAAGGAAAGGCACAAAGATATCGTCTAGTATAGAGGCTTTGGGGTTATGAAGAGATTAAGCCAAGGGCTTCTGGATTGGAGGAGTTATAGGAAAAGACAGGGATTGGGTAGGTTCTACAGGAGGAGACCTTATAGTTCCCATGGTTTTACTCAGTTCAACTCAGAACAAAACCTTGCCTTTCAGACCACCTCACCAGTTTAAGAAATACAACCAAACCCAAATGCTGGGTCAGGGATTATTTTCCTAAATAAGGGCCCTTACAGAAACACTGTCTTTTGGCATTATAATCTTATGAAAGAAGTGACATTTATTACCAAATGTAGTTTGTTAAATATTTAGAAGAAAGAATAGTAGCTGAAAATAGACAAAGTTTATGTAAAGTTCAGTATTCTATGCCTCCCCCTTTGCTTTAAAGCAGTGAGAACTCTATGGTGGGTCAGTTCTTGGCAAATACTTCATGGGGCAGTGTTCTGGAGATTGTTTTTGTGGGGTAGCAAGGAACCAGTGAATGTTTCTAAGGAAATGACCCTCTTGCTGGCCTTCAAATAGGACTGTGAGATATTTGCCTTCTTCTGGCTGTGTTTTTTGGATCATAAGTGCTGGTTGATCCAAATTTCTTTACCTATTATTAATGAATTGGCATTCTCCCCACAGAAGAGGGTTGTAGTAGTTAAAATATGTAGGTATAAAGATTCAGTAGATATGAAGGTACTAGGAAGTACAGAGACTTGTGTGCAAGTTAACTAGTATCAGGGGATGGAAGTGAGGGAAGCTGCCCCACAGAGAGCCATGAGTGGTGAGTAGTCAGAATGAAACTTTCCTTTTGCCTTAGGGCCTTCGAAGTGGGTGCTTATCAATGACAGTAAAGTAGTACAATTTTAAGACACTCTAAGATGCAGGTGAGACCAGCTTGGGTGTCCAGTAAGGATGGGATTCCTATTTACAAGTGCCCAACTTTTAACTGTGTCCTCATGGGGTGGAAGGGCCAGGCAGCTCTCTAAGCATCTTCTATAAGAGCACTGAGTCCTCCACACTTAGGATCTAACTGCTTAGGATCTAACTGTTTCCAAATGACTTTGCCTTTGAGAGATTAACATTTTAAGACATAAATATTCATTTTCTCATTTTCCTTCTTTTTATGCCCAACATAGAACTTTTGAGAGAACATAAACCCTCAGACCACAATATCTTGTGAGATGGATAATTGTAAGTTTGACCTCAACTGGCCACAGGGTGCCTCAGTTTAACACCCTTCTGTAGATCCTGGAAGGCTGCATGCATTAGTTGTTTTCTCATTGCTGTGACCACACATGTGACAAGAAGCAACTGAAGGAAGGATGGTTATTTTACAGCTAAAGTGAGATACAGTCTATCATGGCCAAGGAGTCACTGGAGCAGGAGCAGAAGGCACCTGGTCACATGACATCTATAATCAGGGAGCAGAAAGTAAGGCTGAGCTATAAAACCTCAAGACCCATGCCCAGTGACCCACTTTCTCCAGTGAGGCACTGTTACTCCACAGTTTTTCCAAACAGCACTTCCAAATAGGTATCAAGTATTCTAACCCAGAGGTCTATGGAGGATAGCCCACATTCAAACCACAACAAATGTATTTCCAGATGAGATCAGCATTTGGCTCAGTAAAGCAGGTGACTATACCCAGTGCACATGGAAGTTACCCAAAGCTGTTAAGGGCATCAATAGAACAAGGAATAGAGGGCATGAATTCACCTCTGACTGCTTGATCCTTTGAGCTGAATACAGACCTTCCCTGGGCCTTAACACCCTGGTTCTTGGTCTTCAAGCTTTGACTGGGAATCTATATCTTCTGAGGTCAAGGTTCTTGGGTCTTTGGACATGAAATGGGATGACCCAAATTCAACTGTCAGCTCCCAGGAAAGGCTTTTATGACTCCCCTCTGAATGCATATATTTATAATCTCCTCTGTCCTGCAGCCAATGGCAATCTGAAAAGATTGCCTGATTTGGAGGGAGATAACTTGGGTCTAGGTCCTGAATCTGCCTAAGGTATGCTGTGTGTGACCTTGAGCAAGAAGCCAACTCTCTGAGCTTCAGGTTGCCCACTTGTACAAGGAGATAAAATAGCTCTTGCTTTGCCTACCACTTCAGGCATGTTTTAAGTTCAAAGTCAATACACCGACAGATAGGGAAGTGTTTATAGAGTGTGCTGTGATGCACAAGTGTTAGCTATTAATTTTAGAGGTCAGGCCGAGACAACAATCAGTGGACACAAGGGAGTGGGCAGCTCAGATATCGCCAGATATGTGGCAGCCACTGGAGGCATCACAGTGAGCTCCTGCCCACTTCCCTGCTTAACCTGTGACTGCAGTCATCCATCCTGCCCTTCATCTTTTCACTGGCCCATTTATCACCTGTTTACTGAATGGTCACTCAGTATCAAATGGTGGACTCAGAAAATACCAGAGTGGGAGAGATATGATCTAAGCTCTTGCCCTAGGAAACTCATTGTCTGCTGGAAAAGAAACAGGTAAACCAAAACTCATAAAACACCTACCATTATTTGGTCATATATATTAAGTTGATAATAGCCACTCAAATCTATGTGTGTGTACATGTGTGTGTATGCGTGTGTGTGTGTATGTGTGTGTGTGTGTGTGTGTGTGTGTGTGTGTACATCCTGCTGAGCACTGTAGAGTCTGTGTTACTCACTATGAAATGTCTCCTGTCCTGACTCTCACCTTTAAAGCCTACATTTCTTACTTGTTTTCCACGTTACAGTTTTTTTCACTATTTTATCGGGCATTTTTATCAAAGTAGCTTACAAAGTTTTATTCTTCTCATTTCCAGCTTTTACTATCTTTGTTCAATATTTTCCAAGAGTCTTTGTGCTTTGGAGAGTTTCAGTTTCGTCTCAAAGCAATAATTAAGTCTACCGCTTACACTGTGCATGGGCCCAGTGCTGTTCTGAGGGCTGAACGCATATTAACTTAATTAGCAGTCTATTTGATCTCTCCTCACTTGTCTCCTTGGCATTTTTCTACTTTCACTGAGTTCTTATAGTTCTTTCAAATTTCAAATCTTTGATTAAAAGCATAAATGTATAAAAATGCATAAAATTATATAAGTCATTAATCTCAGATGTGCTTACAATTCTTATAAACAGCTCTCTGCTCTATATCACATTACACACAAAAATGACACATTTACTGTCAATATTGTAGAAATTCCGAGCTTATTTAAGGAAAGATTATAGAGAATGTGCCAGAAACACATACATTTCTTATAAATGGCCAGGAGCTATTTGTGCCCTGTCAGTATCAATATTTATAAACTGGTATGTATTCCATGTGACCCGTGGCTGAGGCACTCATATGAAAACTTTACTCCGTTCATTAAGGAGAGGAACAGAAGAACAAGTCTCCATGCTCTAATGCTCCACAGAAGTAGGGGGGATAGAGAAATGAGTGACAGGTGTCAAGGGAGGACTGTTCAGGGGCTTAGGCAGCCTAAGCAAGAAAGGGAGAGAAGGCTTTGGACACATTATACTTGTTTGCTATGTCTGCCATGAAGAAAGACCACCGACTGCGTGGCTTCAGCACAGACATATATTTTCTTACAGATCTCAAGGTTGGTAGTCCACCTCAAGACCAGGTTGTTAGAGGGGCCAGTTTCTCCTTGGCATGCAGATAGCCCCTGCCATCCTGCTGTGCTCTTATCTGTTTTTCCTCACATGTCCCCACTGCAATGTTTCCTGCAGCATCTAGACGTCCACCCATCAGACTGGATCAGAGCTCACCCACAATGCCTCATTACTTAATCATCACTTTAAAGGCCCCATCTCCAAATACAGTCATGTTCGTAGATATTGGATTAAGTCACCAGCATGAATTCAGAGGAAACACAATTCAGGTCAGTATAAACATCTATAGTATTCATCTCTAGGACCATCCTTTCTGGAAGGTCTCCTGAAGTCTTCTAAGAAAAATTAACTGAGAGACTTGCATAGAACACTCTCTCTTCCTCTGTCACACATCCCCCTGTCTGTATACATCCCTCTCCCTGTCCCTCAGACAGAAAACTCTTCAACTGGGAAGGTAGACTGAACACAGCAGATGACTGATTGGTGAGGCCAGGATGGGCTATGCCAGAGCAACCACTGAGAGCCAAGCAAACAGAATCCTGGCCACCAAGTTAAAGGAAAGATTGACCAAATGTAAGCCAAGACTGAGTGAGAGTGCCCACATTCACAAGATGGGAATGAGCCAGCAAGGTTACTGGCCACAGCAACAGCACTGAAACATGTTCTGGTGGCCAGAGCCTGAGTATAGGAGCCAGACAGTCCTGGTTCAAAGCCCAATCTTTTCAGTTACTTGTTGGGTGACTCAGGACAAGTCATTCACCTGCTCTGAATTGCAATTGGCTATCTGCAAAGCAGGATTCTGAGAACACATCTTTAGCTGTGTATGTGAATGCAACATGGAAACTCATGTCTAGAGCCCACAGATGGTATGGTATAGAGCAAATGATTGACTCATGATAGAAACTCCCATAATCAGCTGCAAATCTTTTGGAATGCTGCCTACTTCTTTAGGCTTTAGCTTTCAGGATACTTCAAGGTCATCCCTGTACCCCCAAGGGCCTGAATAGATTTTCAGACATGGGTCATGCCCAAGGGGAAGCCTTTTAGATCCACTGCAGCTCAGAGAAAGTGTCACAGCATTATAAAACTTGGATTTGTTTTTTCTCTCTTGAAAAAAATTACATTAGTGCTCCTTGGAGTTCAAATGAAATGCATTCCCATGATAATACTCAGAGCTTAATGTTCATAACATTTCAGAATAAAAAAAATCAGTTCTGTATTTACTTTGTGCTTATTAAACAGAAAAAAGATGAAGGAAGCAAACAGAGGAAAGACAACCAAGATTATTTCCAATTTCCCAAGCTATCCCTTCCACCTGGATGCTATGATAATGGCACAGCAGAGTCAGGAGGTGCATGAGCTCACGGGGAAAAAAAAGTCACTTAGTTTTGTCGTCTGAATGTTTCATTAACAAGACAACAAGCAGCCACGGGAGCCCATGTCAGGGAGACTGACTCCGGATTTCAATTGTCTTGAGCTGTTTTAGCCCTGTAGGTTTGCAGTGCCTAAGGACACCTTGAGAGGTCATTGGCAACGGGTGTCAATTTTAAAAGCCCTTGTCTTGATTCTTTTTGAGAATGACGGAAGAGGAAATTTTATAACCTACCTCAAGAGCTCATTCAGGTGTTTGACAACCCTCACCTCACGAAAATTGTCTCTTCGTGCTAACCTAAGTGGTGATTTCTGCTGAGAAAAAAATAAGGTCATTTATTTAACCTCAGGGTAGATACCTTGGGGTTTGTCTATAAAAGGAAGAGGATAACTTGTAAGTAAGAGACAATAAAATCACTGTCTTCTGAATCCAAAGACTTGAGATCAAACCTCAGTGTTGGCCCTTGCAAGATTTCTGCTCTTAAGCCAATTGTTTTACTTACCTTAGTACCATTTTCCCCTGAAAACAATGGAGCTCCGAATCCAAACCACACTGAGTGAGGAAGGAGTGGTAAAGACCAGGCTGTAGTGTCACATGCACTCTGCTGTATTTAAGTAAGTCATATTCATAGATTTCTCCTGTGATTTAAAAAAAAAATCTAAAATTTGCGCTACTGTTTGTGAGCTAGGTTAATAATTTAATTTTTAAATGATATAGAAAGACAAATTGACACATATTCTACACATCTAGGCAGGTCCAGCTCTACAGAAACCCATACACTGCCATTGAATGACTACTTATCACTCTAGTACAAAGAATCTCTGAGAAAAACCGTGATTGTGACAGTATGGAAATGACCACAGAAACCCCTGCCTCAGAACCAAAAAGTATCCATGGTATAAATATGAATATCTACACACATGTTCAGTGTAGCTTTGAGGGAATCCTACAAGTGGTGAACAGGACACTGAGTAAAGGAATGTCCCAGGACACAAAGAGGGGATGTCAGAAGCCCAAAGGATCAAGGCCGAAAGACTAGGCTATTCCCTCTCCAGCTTCACTCAGCCAGGACCCAGGCCTTGGAAGACTAAGCAGGATCAGCACCAGGAGAGGTGTGAATTATTTGTCAGAGAGGTACAACAGAGTGATGCCCAGTATGATTTCATTGTGGGTTTCCGAGGGAGCTGCCTGTAGCAAGTGGCATGTGATTGTGTGACATAAGGGATTTAGGGAGGCTAGGGACCTACTATAGCTAAACTTCCAAAGTGTGTAAGGCTTAAGGATAACAGAGTCTCTAAAGGACTACACAGGACACATAAAGGGTTATTACAATCGGTGTTTACGGAAGTGCTGCATAGCTGACTGTGGAATTAGTACAAATTATTTAACTATCTCAACTTCCTCATCTGTATACTGTTGTCAAAAAATGGCATGATGAACCAACATGGAGTTGAGAGAAAGAAGCAATTTATGCATGGAATTCATTTGGAATAATCCCTAGGACATGGTAAGAGCTCAGAAAGCTACATGTTTCTAAAACAATATTATTGGTAGCATCACTATTTCGAACTGAAGACCTTCCTAGCACACCCAGAGAGAGAATAACAAGTAGGATTTATAAACTGTAGAACTGAACTTCTATTTCAAATACAAAAGCCTATCTCTGTAATATGAACTATCAACGTAAATGATAATTTATAAAATTTAATAAAAATATAAAACTGCTCTAATATAAATTGATAGATGATAAATTACTAAAACAAAAGTGTTAACTGTTCTAATATAAATTGATAGATAAATTACTAAAACAAAATGTTACTTAAAAGACAGAAAATCTCTTTGGGGGTGTTTGTGTGAACCTTGGTGTGTATCTAGTTCAAGTGGGCCTTCCATTAACACAGCAGCAGGACTAACCACAGTCAAAGAGATTTCCATGTGCCCTTTGACCTTGGAGGAAATCTGGCTATGACTGAGCATCTTGGAGAGGGTTTCAACTGCAGGGTCTGAGACTGGGATGCCTGGGCAGTTGGATGCCACCTATGTGTTTACCAATTCACCCAGGGAATCTAGCACTTGGAAGAGATAGGTAGAGGAGGAGAGAGGAAGGGGGAGGGCAGACTACTCTGAGGGTCAGGAAGAAAAGGAAAGCACAGGAGGACTGCATGTTTACTCCCAGTAAGAGGACACTAGGAGATAATGCCTGCAATACAAGTGTGTTCTTTAGAAATGTGGGGTTACAGAGCAAAAGAAAGGGTTAAAAGAATGAGAATGTGGAGCTAGGTGTACTCAAGGGGGCTGAAGATTTACGCTCCTCAATAAGAATTGTAGTACTATTTGTTTCAAATGCAGTAAATAGATTTTTTTAATAACAATTTTAAAGCAAATAGAATGTACTCAATTAAACAGCAGTTCTTATTATACTATATTAGATAAGACTAAAGATATGATCAAAATGGGAAAGGTTAGTAATGAGATTTTTCTTAAAGCAGATGGCAATTACCCATAAATGTGTCTTATCTGTATGTTCTACAGTTAAACATATTGTTGCCTGAACTCAACTCAAAGCTGTGCACGAAGTTGTGTCAAGATCGGGTTCCTCGCCATGCTCTCGGTTTACTTTAACTGTGGCTGCAGCTAAAGAGTAGGATTGAGAGCTTCAATGGTGTCTAGCACCTGCAGGTCTATGAGGAGAAGAGGGAAAGAAACAGCTATCCCTTCTCCTGATTCAGCATTCTCAAGCTTGATCATGCATGAGAATCCTCTGGGGTCTTGCAAAAACAGAGAGCTAGTTTCTGATTGAGTGGGCCAAGGGTATTGTGAGATACATTGGAAGTGTCAAAAGTGCACAGGTAATGTTGGTGGTGCTGATCCTGGTCCAGGACCACACCTTGAAAATCCCTAGCCTAAAGTATGGCAGAGATGCAGACAATGAGGCCAGGCTCCAGACCCTGAACCTGGCAAGGTAGTGTGAATGGGCTCTGGGCTGAGGGAAGGGACAGTGTGAGGAATCAATGTGTCCTCTATATTTTCTCCACTGACATTGTAAAGTCTTTTAATACTCTTCCTCTCTCAGCCCAACAGCCTCTATTTTAAAGAAATGTCCAGTTACCACAATTCTAATAATGTGTGCCCAGAATTAGGGTCCACTGATGAAAGTCTGAAAAATAGATTCAATTATCCCTCTCCACTCCTGAACCTAAGCAATGCCATTAGAGGTAGGGGGACAGACTGAGCAAAACACACATACATCTTTCTAGGTACTTTGAAAGAAAAAGAACAGTTACAAAGAGGCTGACTTAACCTGGAAAGGACTGTACAGTCGTTGGAAAGTAATTATATCATGTAATGTTTGTCAGTTGTTTCAACGGACATATCACTTTGCCTTGTCAGCCCAGACTTCATGTTTCACAAGCACCTACTGAGCCCAGAATACAAAATATTAAGTTAAGGTTGTGCCAGAGATGCAGCATCCTGAACTTTCGATTTCACCTAGGCAGTTTATGCTCAAAGGTAGATAAGTAGAAAGTCCTAGGTTCAAGACCTGGCTCTTTAAGGGAGAAGAAGGCTAGCATGGGGCACACAGACTTCTAGGTCAGCTGGGTCTGACCTGAAACAATGACCTCTCAGCCTCAGTGATTTTTTTTTTTTTTTTTTTTTTGGTTTTTCGAGACAGGGTTTCTCTGTGTAGCTTTGCGCCTTTCCTGAACTCACTTGGTAGCCCAGGCAGGCCTCGAACTCACAGAGATCCGCCTGGCTCTGCCTCCCGAGTGCTGGGATTAAAGGCGTGTGCCACCACCGCCCGGCTAAGCCTCAGTGATCTTATCTTTGAAATTAGGATGAGAATGCCACATGACTTCACAGAGTCACAGCACCTGGCACATGGCAGTGTGCTGAAAAACTACAGGCTATAATCATAGATTGGAAACGAGCTCTTTGAAGTCAGATTAGAGTTCACATCTAGGCTTTCACTCAATTACAATTCCCTTGACCAAGCTACTGTACCGGTCTAAGTCACATTGTGTTAAAATGGGGATAATAATATATAATCTTTTAGGATTACTTTAAGGATTAAATGGAAACAAGTTTGCATATCCATTACTGACACTGAGCACCCAACAAATGAACTTATAACTACATACATGAAATATATCCCTTAGAAGTCTTGCTTCCCCCATCTGTCAAATTACAATACACATCTCTGTAGTTTTGAGGCAAAAATAGGGTAATGAAAATGAAAGAAAGTTATGTTTACTGTCTCAAAAATGATTTGTTGGGCATTTGTGTAGTGGCAAAATACTTATAAACAAGAAAGGCATCAACTCCCTGCTCCTTACTTCTTGCAATGGAGTGAAGAGAATAAATAATTTAATAAATAAAAGCATAACGGTAGGTAATAGAAATGTTTTAGAGACAACAAAGCTAGGCACACTGGAAGGTTGAGAACCTGAAAAGACAGTATAATGTGCACAGAAGGACTTCAAGACGGACTTTAAGAGAGGCTGGGAAGAACATTTGAAAGATACCTAGACTTCTGTGTTTAAAACATGGGCCAATGTTGAAAGCTAAGCAATCATGGATTATGATTATTATAACCCAGACAGGCCAGGCCGTGGTGAAACGAGACAATGGCGGAGTGATGAGGAGTGGCTGGATTCTGAATTTCTGAACGTAACTTGATGGTAGAGCTGACAGAGTGTGCTTGGGGGTCAGATACATGGTATGACAGGAGGAGGGCCACCCAAGGCTTCTGGCTAAGCACTCTGACAACTGGAGTTGCCGTTCACTAAGACGGGGAGGTTGTAAAAGAAGAACTGGAGTGGACAATCACAAATTTGGCTTGGGAGTTCTGAAACTTGACCTGCCAGCATATTATCCAGTAGAGACGTTTGACGATGCAGATGGAGTCCTGAATTCAGCAAGGATGGACAGAAAAACGTGGAACTCATTGGCATGTCATCAGCAATTGTACAGGATGATCAAATTTCAATGGAATAAAAAGCTGCCTATCCGTAAGCAGATGAATAAATCAACTGAGGTCTTTGCATATCTTTAACAGCCAGTTTCTTTACAGCACTCCCACGGATAGTCTCTTTCCTCTTTGTGCTTTACTAATAATATACTTTGCCATTTTAAAATGAGAGGAGACACCATCTGTCAACATTTGCGTATATTTTACTCTTTCCATGGCATATTACAGGGCTATCCCATTTGCCAAATCTATCGACAGGTTCACTTAACAGATACTCTACACTTTACTATGTGTTGGGTACTGTCTTAATGACTGGAGAAACAATAGAAAAGATGCATTTACCAGTTTCAGAGATGCATGTATAAGGATAGAGGCACATATATGTAAATGGAATCATGGCATCCTAGCAGAAAGGGGGACCCAATCCATCCTGCTTGAGCCAGTAAACTCTTCGAAGAGCAAATGCCTCTCTCCTTCTAAGGGGTGGGGTGGTGGTGGGTGAGATGTGTAGAGACAGCTGAGATCCAATACAGAGCTAAAGGGCATCTTAAGCTGTAAACGAGGACCATAGAATAGGCTAGTTAATGGGTTAACAGGGAATATAGGATTCATAAAGACATCACACTGGGACTAAGACCTCTTCTGATCTCTGTGGGTACCCACATATAGATACCATACATATACACACCCAGACACATGACACACCCAAACACACACAGTCATATACACACATACATAAACACACGCATACACACAAACTCAAAAAACAAATCTATTATAGTAAAGAACTTGGGGAAGGACAAAATTTTTATGTGATCCACAGTGCCCAGTCCTTGGTATATATAGGTATTCAAAATCATCATAGAGGAGCAGGAGTGAACTACCTTGGTGAGGGGGTCAGGTCGAAGGGAACAATGAATGGTCTTGTTAGAGCTAGTATTTATAAAGTAAAAAATAAAGTATAAAGTAAATTTATAAAGTATAAAGCTTTCTTAATGCCATAATATCCAACATGAGAATATATATATATATATATATATATATATATATATATATATATATATATGCTGTGGATATCGTTCTGTATAAATAAAACACTGATTGGCCAGTGGTCAGGCAGGAAGTATAGGCGGGATAAGGAGAGAGGAGAATTCTGGAAAGTGGAAGGCTGAGTCAGGAGCTGCCAGCCACTGCCATGACAAGCAGCATGTGAAGACGCCGGTAAGTCACAAGCCATGTGGCAAGGTATAGATTTATAGAAATGGATTAATTTAAGATATAAGAACAGTTAGCAAGAAGCCTGCCATGGCCATACAGTTTGTAAGCAATGTAAGTCTCTGTGTTTACTTGGTTGGGTCTGAGCAGCTGTGGGACTGGCGGGTGACAAAGATTTGTCCTGACTGTGGGCCAGGAAAGAAAACTCTAGCTACATATATATATATATATATATATATATATATATATATATATATATATATATATAAATTTTCAGACATAATTGACAGAAGTTTACTCTGGCAAAGAAGATAATCTTAAATTAAAGAAAAAGCTCCAGAAATGAGGATGGGTCAACCCTCATCAATAGCCCATTTATTTAATAGGTTAATATTCAGTCACTTACAATGCTTATTGCTGGGGTATTTCAATAAGATTGATAAATGCTTATAAGGGAAATAAAACCAGAGCTTATATTCATATGTCCACCTGATAGCACTAATATAAAATGAAATACTACAAAACACAATTTCACTCTAAAGACTGAGTGAAATTCATCCAAATGAAGGGTAATGGTTATTTTCTCTCTTGTATCTAATTTCTAAGCTCTGTGTACTGTGTTTCATTTAAAAATAGAATTTCATTTAAAAATAGAATACCTTGCCTAGGCAGCACAATAGAGCCAATCCTGTTGGCAGAGGTGTGGGTGAACCAGCCCTGAAACTGTGAGCATGGGAGAGCTGTCCCCATTACTCATCTGTCATATGGCAGCAAGGGCAGGGGCGAGATGCTCTCTCCCCATTCCTGCACCCTGCCCATCAGTGCCTGAGGCAGATGGGGGAGCTGGCCCTGAGGTCATAAGAGTGGGAATGCTGTCCCTGCCCCTCATCAGCTACAGCACTCAGGAGAGTGGCCCCAGTGCCACACCTGGGCAACACAGTGGAGCTGGTCCTGAAGGTGTAGGTGTGGGAAAACTGCCCCTGAGGATGTGAAAGCTGGGGAACTGGGCCTGTCCCTTGCTCATTGCTGCAAGGGGGAAACTTGCCAGGACAATTCAGGAGAGCTCACCCTGACGGTGAGGACAAGGAAGAGCTGATGGACTGACCAACCTGGGGACTATCCTGGTCCAGAACCAGAGTTATGAGTTGGCCCACCCCAACATCCACCCCATCTGTGATCTGCTGGAGCATGTGAAGTGGCCTGACCCACAGACCCAAAACTTCAGGATCTCCACCACACAGGGCAACAACAGGATATCCAAGAGGAGGCTCATTGAGGGCACAGTATTGATAGTGTAGCAGAAACCAGATGCCTTGAACCAGACCAATGACTCTTTGCAATGAACACTTGCAAGTAAAGATATATGGGTAAAAGAGTTTACTTCATGATTCACTGTGTCACACTATAGCTTCCATGACAAGATTGATTTTTCTTTTTTTTTCTCTTAAATTTTATTTTAATTTATTTGGGGGGGGCTGCAAAGGCAGAGGGTAGATACAAAGGGACAGAAAATGAATGTGATAGAGACGCATGATGTGAAAGACACAAAGAATAAATAAAAAGAAAGTTAAAAACATAAAATGAATAAATACACAGTCCAAATGGTTCTTATAAAATCATGTTTTGTTCCTTTTCATTAATAAAAACAATAAATCATGTGTGATATTTTTATTAGAGTTAAATGGGAGATAACAATCAGTGTTTACTCATTTATTTTTAGGAAGTGTGTGTGTTAGGTGTTGCTGGGTGAGGAACATTAGGTTGCATGGCTGGGAGCTGTGGAGAAGCATGCACTTTGAGGTGGCATGCAAGCTACTCTGCAACCACACGATGCTCAACTGCTAGCACACTGATCTTTCTGTTCCTCATGGCATTTTGGGTGGATCCAGTACAAATACTGTCATCCTCAGAGCTCAGCTTAGCATTAACTTGGGATCAGCAATCTGGTGTAGAGGGGCTCAATTCTCCCAGGGTCTTCTACTTCCTAATCCATAGGATCAAAGACAGGCCTTATGGCCTTGAGACATCTGTTCACTGACTGGCCTGTGAGACCCCAAGCACTTGAAGGGCAGGTAGGAAGTATTCACAAGAGGAAGAGGCAGGACTCAAGTGAGAAAAATGGTGGAAAAGATCCTGTTATACACAGGAACTAGACACAAGAGACCGATCCAGTGTGCCTAGAAAGTAAATTCAGAGGTGTGTGTGTGTGTGTGTGTGTGTGTGTGTGTGTGTGTGTGTGTGTGTGTGTGTGTGTGTTGAAAGGTAGGGATGAAAAAGAGAATTCCGTAGAAATGCTTGGAAAGTTAATAAGAAGTTATAGTCTCTTCAGGAGCACTTTCAGCCCCAACAGGCAAAGGGAAGCCAAAGGAACACCTGAAGCAGAGGAGTGGCCTCTGAGATTTACCACGATGTTGCAGGGCAATGTGAAGGAGGGTTGGGAGCAGTGGGATGACAGAAAAAGCCTGTAGGAGGCTCTTCAGAAAGTCAATGTGACATTGAATTGAGGCAACCTCACTACTTCATTTAATGGTGAGTCATACTCTGAGCCTTGAACCCTGCCAACACTGGGGAGGCTTACAAAGGGGTTTCAGGCAAGACCCCTGCCTCCGAGGAACTTCCGTTCTAATGGGAGATCAAAGGAAGTGTTTGAGTCTACGTCAGAAAGAGAATCAATAGTCACACCAAATAATGCGCTGTTAGGACAGAATGAAGAGTCTGGCAGAATCTCCACTGCATGGGCCATTCTCCCATCTGCAATTTGAAAACTTCACCTTCATAATTGTAGTCTAAACCTAAAACACAAGACCCCGCTGGGTGGTGGTGGTGCACGCCTTTAATCCCAGCACTCGGGAGGCAGAGCCAGGTGGATCTTTGTGAGTTCGAGGCCAGCCTGGTCTACAGAGTGAGATCCAGGAAAGACTCAAAGCTACACAGAGAAACCCTGTCTCGAAAAACCAAAACAAACAAACAAACAAACAAACAAACAAAAACCCCACACACAAGACCCATAAACACACTTGAAAAGTGTGCTTTCTGGGAATGGACGATCTCCCCGCGTGTGCCATTTGGGGGTTCTGTTCTGAGTAAGTTTGGTCACAGGCTGTAATAGACAGTGCACAGAAGCATAGGAAGGGAGAAAGAAGAAGCTATGGGCAGAAGAGGCAACAGAGAAGCAGGCCTCATAAGACTCATTTTTGTTCCATTTGTTGTGTGATGTAAGTTACTTCTCCCCTGGAAGACTTGATTTCTTCCAAAGGAAGCTGAGAGTCATCATTTCTGACAATCTTTAGGCTCCTAGGATGACCTGACTGAAGCATCAAATGACATACTGTAGATCTATTAGTGCTGTATAGCTAACTTTATACTCACTTTATCTCAGAACCATTTGTTCATTACCAAGTAATTCCACATAGATGGTGAAAACAGCCTCTTATTCCCACGTCTACAAGACTAAATGAGTAGGGGTAGGATGACCTAAGAACCAGCTACACCCAGCTCAAAAATGTAAAAGGGAGCCTAAAGCCAAGCTTTATCTCCAAAGCTTTCTCTACTCGAAAGGCACCCCACCCTCACTATTAGCCTATGCCTTTGCTCCAATCAATTCACGTTTAGGATGGAACAACTCAAGGACAGTTTCAGTGAAGTTAAATGCATTCAGCACTAAGGGATCACTAACAGGGAAGAATGGCTTACATGTTATTCAGCTTAATTTGTGAGCCATCTGGGAACATTACCTTCAGTGGGAAACCCTGCACTAGGGCCCCCCCCTGGCTAAGAGATATTGATGAATAAAGACACTATCATAGCACAACACTCTAGATACAGGCTAAATAAAGAAGGTGGGGTGGAAAGGATGAAAGTGGGGTAGAAAGGATGGAGTCAAGGTGGAGGATAACTCCTTGTTGAACAGCAGCCTATAGCATTTTCTGTTTCACTCAACTTACAAAGTTTCTCCCTTTACCTAGTATGATCTTACAATTGATTCCTGCTGAGCTCCTGGGTGCTCATGGATGAATTCTCTGTAACTTTCTCTATAGCTTTCTTGTTGTAATTCAGGCCACCCAGCACACTTTCTAAGTAATACTTTGGTCTGACTTACTTGTTTATTCTGTGTTCAGAACATACCCTCTTCATCTCTGACTACTAATAGCCAAAGCCCCCCTTATTGGTCTCATTATTTATGCCTGTTCCCCAGGGGATGCAGACATTTCTATACAGGAGGGTTGCTAGCACTCTTTACTTATCAGATGCTTACTTGCTAGCCTGCAGGTGCCTACTTTGACATTACTTGTCCAAGCAACATCAGATCATATGCCAATCAGAGGCCCTGGAACACTTCCTTATGCTTCTGGGGGCACTCTGAGATGCCTGGTCCTTTACTTAGATCTCCCCTCTGCTTTAGCTCTGTGTTCAGCCTCCCTGGTCTGAACTTATCAGATATACAGTCCCTCCATCTAGCCCTAGCCTTCTCTTATCAACTCTGGGTGTCTCTTGTATCAAATTCATTTTCTCCTCAAAACTGAAAATAAAAGTCCTCAAGCTACAACTCCATTTGTTGCCTGGAGATAACAGTCAGTTATTCACATATGGGCAAGACCTCCCACAGCTATGCCAATTTAATCTTGTCTGTGGCTTCCTTCATTTTGAATGGGATACTTTTGAGAAGTAAGGTGTTATGAACATCAGCATGTTAAATTTTTAATGGGAAGTGATTCTTCTGGGCATTCTTTCCCCATTTCAGTTTGTTCCAGATGCTGACATAATGCCAATGTACTGTAGATTTTCCCCCTTGAGATTCTTCATGATTCAAGACCACATGCTTTCTACCACCAGGCATTTCCTGAGGACCTACTAAGGGCCAGAAATTGTGTATATTACTTATTTGATGCTTGAAATAGGAAGAAGTGTAGACAAGGTAGCTATTTTTAACTCTTGGCTGTTGTTCAATGATAAATGTGTGCAGAGAAACAGGATGAAACATGGCCATGAAAGCTATTTCAACTATGGCCTTAACCTCTTCACACCTTTGTCTAGGAGCCATGTACCTGCTAATGACTGAGATTTTCCTACCAGGTGTGTGTGATCACAATTGGTTGTTCATATCACACATCAAGATGATCTCAGAATTACCTCTTCTACTTGTCTGAGAGGACAGCCCTTCTCTTAGAGAGAACACTTCTGCAGCTCTTTAAGGAAGGCTCTACTGATATATATTTAATTGTATACCTTGGTTGTGACACTTTTTAAGGTTCTTCATCATAGTGTATAGTTCCTTTTTTATGATAGGTTCATTTGTCATGACTATTTTCTTTATGCTTTTTTTGTTATTATTATATCAGTTCAAGGGAGAGAATCATGTGCATCTTTACACATAGAGACATTTGTAAAGAAACTACTATGCATTCAATTACTTCAACTATTTCAAGAAAGATTTTAGGGAAAATTGGTTATAGTAGAGACTGAATATAGTATAAGAATTTGGGCTACTACCGTTCAAGGTATCTATTTAAAGAAATGTGAGTTTGCATTACAGTTCCTGGCTTCAGAATATACTAGAAAGAAATAGGTGAAATACCAACACAATATTTTACAAAAATAGTCAACTTAGCCAAAGAAACAGAATAGAAAACATGGGGAAATAACTATGATTTTCTACATTAGCATTGAGTAAAAGATGGTTTCTTCCATCAGTGGTGTTTGGTTAACTAGATGACTAAATACAGAAAATTAAACTAGACCCCAATTTCTCACTATAGACACATATCAACTAAAGTTGATTAAAAATGCAAATCCTGAAACTGCTAGAAGGAAACAGGAGAAATACTTCATTACATTGGTGTAGTCAACTATTTTTAAATTTTTCATTTATTTTTGAGATTATACTGTAACTACATAATTTCTCCCCTCCATTTCCTCTCTCACAACTTTTTTTTTACAAGAATCAAAAGCACAGGTAACAAAAAAGAAAATAAATGAGTTCTAACCAAACTAAAAAGATTTAGTGCAAAAAGGAAATTAATCAGTAGACACAACCTATAGAATGGGAGAAAATATTTATAAACTATGCATTTGACAAGGAATTAGTATCAAAATACATAAAGAACCAAAACCCTCAGTACAAAATATTAAGAAAAAACTTCATTGAAAAATATGCAAGGGACTTGAATTGAAGCATCACTCAAAAGAAGACGTGCAGGTTTGAGGATGTGGCTCAGTTGCCAAAATATTTTCCTAGCATGTACCAAGTCCTGGGTTCCGTTTTCTAGTAAGGCATAAGCTGGGGATGATGACACATTCTTAAAACCCCAGCACTCTGAAGGTAGAAGCAGGGATTAAAAGCCCAAGGTCATCCTCAGGTGCATAATAAGTTCAAGGTCAACGTGAGCTACATAAGACCCCACTTGAACAACACTTGTGTACACACTAGATACACACACACACACACACACACACACACACACAGATATGAAAAATGTTTAACATTACAAATCACAGGTAAATGTAAGTAAAGTGAGAATGTTATTTTAAGAAAGACAGTAAGTAACTGATGCTGGGATGGATGTAGAGAAACGGACCCCTCGTATGCTGTCAATGAGAATGCATATTGCAACCCATTGAGCAAAATACTCTGGTGGTTCCCCAGATAGTTAAAACTAGGATTATACAGGAGTCCAGCATTCCTATTAGCTATTTATTCAAGGGAAATAAAATCATTATGTTGAAGAGACATCTAGACTCCTCCTGTGTTTACTGTGATTGTTCAAAACAGCCAATACAAGCAATCAGTGTAAGTGTCCACCAATATATCATTAAAGAAAATATGATGTCTACAGGATAGGATATCACAAAACCACAGGAGACCCTGTCATTCGCAGCAACATGGATCAACCTGGAGGACATCACATTAAGGGAATAAATCTGTCACAGGAAGACAAATGCTACACAATCTCACCAATTGGTGGAATCTATGGAAGCTGATCTCATCCAAGCTCAGAGCAGAATAGTGGTTACCAAACGGCAGGAGTCAAGAGGGGAGAGGATGATGGGAGACACTGGTCAATAGGTGGGAACTGGAGCTATGCAGGAGGAGTGAGTTCTGCTAGTCCATGGCATGGCGTGATTACACTTAACATTGTTATAGTGGTTCTGTCAAAATTACTAGAAAGAGTGATTCTGTATGTTCTTATTGTAAGGAAATGCAAATGTTCAAAATTATGGCTATACCAAATACCTTGATTTGATTACTATACAATGTATATATTAATCAAAGTATCACAATGTACCCCATATGCATTCACAATTATATCCCAGTTAAAATCAAAATGGTCTTAGCAAACATAGTGTCCTGATTTGCTACTCCTATGAATTCTAAAGTTCAACTTTCTTTGTAACAGTATTGGGCACTGAATATACCGTATTTAGACATACATGTCTAGTCTAGTGTCTAGACAATATACAGTGTCTAGACATACTTGTCTAGTCTAGTATCTAGACAATATACAGTGTCTAAACATACATGTCTAGTCTAGTGTCTAGACAATATACAGTGTCTAGACATACATGTCTAGTCTAGTGTCTAGACAATATACAGTGTCTAGACATACATGTCTAGTGTAGTGTTTAGACAATATACAGTGTCTAGACAATAGACATACATGTCTAATTTAGTGTCTAGACAATAGACATACATGTTTAGTCTAGTGTCTAGACAATACACAGTGTCTAGACAATAGACATACATGTCTAGGCAAGCATTACCATCACTGAGTACATGCTCAGACTTCTGTTTACTTTTCATTTTGAGACAGGGTCATTGAGTTGCCCAGGCTAGTCTTGAAACCACTCAATAGCCCAGGCAGATCTTAATTATGGGGGTTGTCCTGACTTAGCTTCTCCAGCATCTAAGTAGCTGGGATTATAGGCCTGTGCACCAGACCTAGCCAAGCTCACCCTTTGGTCACAGTCAACATTCCTGAAATTCAAACATGAGCCTATCCAAGCTCTGAGAGACAGACTGAAATCAGTAGGACCTCCAGCACTTAGAACTGGTCAGTCTGCTGTGAATGCACCAGTTTCACAACCTGAGATCATCTGAGGCAAAATCAGCAGATGTAGTCAGCACTCTGGTGTAGCATGGCACCAGTACCCATCTTCTGAGTTCTGACTCTGTGATTCCCCATGCTTCTACCCTGTGCCTGTAAAAACCAAGAGTTATGGTATCATCTTCAAAAGATGCAGAAAGTTGGAGAAAGAGAGCAGTCTGGTGAAATGGAATAACAGAGAGGCTTCTCTGGTATCATAAATATGGGGTTAATTTTATTACAAGTCTTAACTGGTGGGAAACAGAAAGACAGTAAACAGATGGGGCCCAGGACAGTTAAAAAGTTGTTAAAGAACTTAGGATAGAGAGGGGAAAATGATGAGAATGTGGGGTGTATCCTTGCCTGAAAAACATCTTCAGATTAAAAATTTAATTCTTTCTTGCAATAACATAGAAATGCAATGGTCTATCCTATGAAACAGAGAATTCTGCATTATGACAGCTCATGATTAGCTGTATCAGTGAGTGTAACCAGAAACACAGAAACAAACACTATTAGATTAGTTATATGCATGTTTGTGTGTATCCATATGCATGTGTGTTTGTGTGTATGCTTATAGACATATACACATCCATATATATGTGTGTCCTAGTGATTGGCTCTGCTTTTCACACAGGTGAACATATAATGTATGTAAATATATATTCAGTGAATGAATATGTGCTCTTTATTTAGTCAGGGTAATGCAGATGTGGGAGCAGGTTAAGCTCTGTGGTCTCACATCTAGCACTAGAGCTTGACGTCTGCTCAGCATGTCATGTATGAAGGATACAACGGAGAGATCAGAAACAGCAGAGAATGCTGGAGAAGGAGCAGAAGCCTCTGAGAACTTACTGGAACCTAGATGCTGATGCCGTCTCAGCTTGCTGGTGTAGGTGACATTAGGTACAGTGAGGTCATTTGTGTCTTGAACATCTTCCAAAGGCTCATGCCCTAAACTTTTGGTCCCCAAGCTAGAGTAGTGAGAGGTGGGGGAACCTTTAAGAGACGGGCCCTTATGAGATGTTCTGGGTTGCTAGGAGAAAAGCTCTTGAAGGTACTTGTGGGACCTTGATTTCTTCCTCTCTTTGCATTTGGGCAATCAGATAAACATCTTTTTCCATCATGCTCCCGTCATGTTGTGCTGCCTCACCACAGGGCCAGAGCAACATGGCTGACCAACCACGGCCAGAGACCTTCACATCTGTGAGCCAAGGCAAATGTTCTCCTTAAGTAAGTTGATTATCTTAGGTAGAAGCTGACAGAGCAGCCCGTGGAAGGAGATGGGGAAGCTGGGAGGGAGCATGGAATGAAGAGCAGCTGCAGGCCCAGCGCTGCTTCAGGCCAAGTGGCTGAGCTCTGGCCAATAGCAGAATGGAGCAAAGGGACTAAACTTCTTCTCGATCTCCAAATCTCTCAAGTCATCCTGTGGCCACCTAGTTGGAACTATACTAGAGACTATACTATGCTGTGTTCCATGCAGCATCCTCCAATCTAGTCACGTTGGCATATTACAAAACTCATATACTTTCACAGAAGGACACAGCAACTGGGAGGGAGTTGATGTAGCTGAAGAAATCTCAAAAATCTGATTGGTCAGTATCCCAGTCACTCTAACAAAGGAGGGCTTTCAGGATACTCACACATCAGCTCCCCTCAGTGCCTTTGTTCCTCTGTCTTTCCATTTTCTAAGACCAGCTATAACATAAAAGAAAATGTCTCCACAGCATCTTCTTTGTCACCAAACAATCAATATATTTGCATCTTAAAGGTTTCTAATAGGGACGCATCATTATAAGCAACAATAAGAGCTAACAATAGAAATTAAGAGTACATAATGTGCCAGACCCCTTCACATGCATTTTCTTGTTGGATTCTTGCAATAATCCTGAATGGAAAATATCTGTCTCTTGATATAAAAGTTGAATTTCAAAGAAATTGACTTGCTCAATGTCAAATAGCTGTTATGGGTTGGAGTAGATAGCTGAATCCCAGACATTCAGGTTTGGAAGGCAACCGCATCACTACCATCAGACATAACAGATAAAGGGAACTGCCACATTGCTAGGCATCCTCTTTAAACATTTACAGCAGCGCTGCCTGCTATCTAGGATCTCCCACTTCCTTTTAAGTTGGCAAATGTGTGCCTCTATGTCAAGAAAGAGGGAAACACAGATGTACAGAGAGAGTCTGAGAAGATAAAAAGAAACAAGGAGGTTGAGAAGAGGCACCAAGGGGATGGATTAAAGAAGAGAAAAAGGGAAAGGCAGGATAGCAGGAAAATATTGCCTGTCTTGGGAAGGAGGGATGGATCAGTGGTTAAGACCACTAGTTGCTCTTACCAGAGGCCTAATTCAGTTTACAACTCATGGCAGAAGGCTGGCAAGTACCTGAAAGTATAGAGTCCCAGGGCATCTGACACCCTCTTTTGTCCTCCATAGGTACTGCATGAACACATGTGTTACACACACTCACACAGACACACATACATGTAAATAAGAATAAATCTCAAAATATATTTCCTGCCTCAATACTATTTCGTTACCAAGTAGGAAGACACGGTGGCTCACCTCTGATAACTATAAATGACTACAAAACTGGCAAAATCAAATTAACCTGATAAACAAATAGTCAACCGATCAGTTGTGACAATGGAGGACTTTCAAGGGAACTGACAAAAAGCTAAAAAACACACCAAGGAATTGGGATATTGGCTTTAGCATGATTCATCATGCATCTGGGCTTCCTTGGGTCTCTACAAGGATGGCACATAGGATAGGCACACAGTCTATTATGGAAGCCATGACTGTCACTGAATGCATGCTGGTGCACAAAGCTCCAGTTGGTGACAGGCCTCTTGCTTCTGTGAGCTGGTGGCCTTCTGCAGAATGTCTCTTTTGAATTCCTTCTCATCCAGCACAGGGCTGCTCCCTCTGAGGTCTAGCTCAAATCCCTCTGCCCTTTTCAGAACACTTCCAAGCATTGCTTTCCCGGCTTGTTCTCATCTGTTATACTGGTGGTCAATTGCTTACCTCACAGAGCGTTGAGTGGACGAATTGTATCCTGAGCTTTTTCTGTTTGCCTTACCACCATTATAAGTGCCTGGGAGGAACACTGTAAGGCTTAGAGTCCCACTGGTCTCTCTTTTATGTCTCCCATGCTGGCTACTAAGCCTGGATTGCCTTCCTTTCAAAGGATGCTCAGTGCTGGCCTTTCCCCTCCAGCCCTACAGATTGGACTCCACTGTCATTTCTTCTCAGGAACAAGCCTACCTTTGAAATATCTCCTCCACCACCTTTGGGGGTCATCTGACTTCATAGCAATGCACCTTCCCACCCATGATTCATCTCTACTTCAAAGGCACAAGCTCGCCGCTGCTGGAGATGTGGTGCTCTCCAAGCTTGCTCCTGGGTATAGATATCCAGGACTCCAACCTCCTTCAAAGCCATGCTTCATACAGACCCAAAGAAGTCCTCAGAGGAACCCATGTTCCTGCTACATTTGTTTGTCCACTCACCATTTCTCACTGAATAAACCAGGAGAACACTGCCAAGCCCCTTGACCTTGACCCAGGAAGGAACAGAGCTGCCTCAGTGTTTAAAAGCTAAGACTTTAAAATAGGATAACAAAGACTCCACACACATGTGATATATCTATCCTTCAATGCTATTTTGGTGTATATTGATCTTCTCTATAATCACAGGAGATAGATATTATTCTTCTCACTTTATAAGTGACCCAACAGAGGCTGGAAGGACTAGGCTGACACATGGGGGCCACAGCCACTTAATGACAAAGTTTAAAATTATACTGACTTCTTGAGCATAGGCAGGGCCCGCTGTAAAGGTTCTACTCCATCTGTGCTTATTGATGTTAAACTGTGAGATCATTATATAGGTATTTTTTTTTCAGCTTCTCTCTATAGCTTCAAAGCTTCTAAGAGATTTTTCAGACAAGCAACCTAGAGAAGACATCTGTTTCTGGAAACTACTGCTCCCAGTCTTCCTTAGAAAACCTTAATTTGTCCTTCAAAATTCCCCCCACATCAGATATTAGCTTTGTGGATAAAAAAAAAGCAACAATATAAGATCAAATGCAGGCCAGTTTTGGGTGGTCACCTCTTCTAGCAATTGTGCTGAATTATAGGCTTCCCTCAGGTCTGGCAGACGCAGCTCTGTAACTTCATTGAAGTCTCTCGGCAGCCTACAGGGTGAGAGTTCTCTGGCTACAACAGCATTTCTCATTTAAGTCCTTTCATGAGAGGAGGTTGGGGCAAAGGTCAGCTGAACATGTCACTAAGTCATGAAGGATATGCAAAAATTGACAGCGGAGGAATCCCAGCCCCTCCTTCTTGGCTGTAGACACTTGAAGGAAAAAGTTCTCAGCCTCCTCACTGGGTCACTTAAATGGCTAGTGGCATTTGAGTCCCTTGGAGTAATTAATTTCTTCTGTCTTCAGCAGCCCCTCATATTTTAAATGATTTTTCCCCAAGTGTCACATCCTTTGGCTCCCCCATCCCTCTCCAGTCCCCTGTTCCCCGAGGTCCCAGAGCAAATAGCTCCTGCTTGTATTTGCCTTGCAAACTCACATAAACTGGAAATGATAAATATATTATCCGGGCTTTTTAACGGACCATTGTCTAATTTTCTATGCTTGTCTGGCTAAGGAAGAGATGAATATTACCTTGTGGAGAATAAGACTTCTATTCCAGCTAAGGGGGGTGTAGTTGGGGGGTAATCTATGGCAGAAGAGCAACACTCTGCTCATGCTAATAGGCAGAGCAGCTAATTAAAAGTGTTGGATGGAACATCCATCCACCAGTCTGTGATTCATTCAGCACCATCCCCAGTAAACAAGAAATAGATATTAGAATGGATGCTTCTAATTTGTCAAAAGAATGAGCGTTTTCAATTGTACCTTCCTGGCTCCTGCATAAGGTACATAATTCAGTATTGCCATCATTTAAAAGTTTAGAAACTCAAAATAATAGTACTTGTCTCTTCAGCTCATAAATCCCCAAGTCTGTTACTTAGGTAGGAACATTTATCTTACCTGTGGTTTAACTTTATGGTCTACAATCAACAATGCTTTCTTCCATTGGTAAATATATTGAAATGGCATGTGAGAAAAGACAGTGTACATTGTTGTTTCTGAGTGAGATCCGCCCGAGAGGATTTTTAGAAGAAGCTAATACATCAAGACAGGAAAACCTGAGGCTCCTGATGATATTTACTAGGTACTTAACGAAAAGAAGATGAAGAAGAATCAATACTCCTTCCGGTACAAACAAACCGGACTAAAGGAAAGTCATTTTACATGACAACGTCCAAAGACTCCATGAGTCTTCTAACCTGTTTTAAGTATAACAACATACACACAAGCCATCATCACTTCATGGGAACCCAGACACATTCATGAGCAACCTTCCCCAGGAGGAAGATGTTCCTTCCATCCGAAGGACCCACCCAGACTCAAATATTTACCTTTCGTTGTGCAAAGGAGTCCTTCAGTCACGAAGACTTAGAGCCTCGGTTCACCACCATGTCTTGCTGAATGCTAAAAGCAAACAAAACATGATAATAAAAAATATAAGCATGAATTATTTAATGATGTTCTCTCTCCCAAATGTCTAACAGCCTCCTTTCACACACAGGCCCACAGAATTCAGACAATGATAAAATAAACATGCCACTACCACTGTTGCCAATCATAAACCAACAAACAGTCATTGTTGAATGTCAGGCTGGACAGATATAGCATGCCTGCTAAGAGGGGGTCAGGATGTATTGTTCTGAATGATACATGGTCACACTCTTTAATCCACAATTCACCTGGATTATTCACCTTCTGGATTTGTTCTTAAGGAAACAACCTTAAATGCAGACCCATATTTATATGCAGAAATGTTTAGCATTGTTATTTGTAAGAGGAAAATAGTAAATGGAAGTATGACATCATGAATGCTGCTACTTCTGCAAGGCATGGTATTATGCATATTTAAACATAAGGTTAAAAAATATAAAATATGAGGAATATGTTTTGTATAATATAACAAAATTGATAATAAAGTTCAAACTCACCCGTGGAGAAGTGTAAAATATAACAGTGGGTACCTTTGTAGGTTTTTCTCATTTATTTATTTATTTATTTATTTATTTATTTATTTATTTATTTATTTATTTATTTATTATATTTCTTTATATTTTCCAAAATTTCTTTTATTTATTTATTTATTTTTGATTTTTTTTTTTTTGAGACAGGGTTTCTCTGTGTAGCCTTGGCTATCCTGGAACTCACTCTGTAGATCAGGCTGGCCTCGAACTCACAGAGATCTGCCTGCCTCTGCCTCCCGAGTGCTGGGATTAAAGATGTACGCCACCACCGCCCAGTATAAGATCTAAAAACGATCTTATATTTTTGTCTAGACAGAAATAAACATTTTTCCATGCCTAGCACCACAATTTCCATGACACTTCCTGCATAACTCCTTATTTAGCTGAGAATTCCCTGCTCTGTGGTTCCCTGGGGGTCAGCATTCTGAAGGAGTCACCTGGCACTGAGTTACCCATTTTCCTCCTCACCTCCCTCTCTAATCATGGGCTTCCCTGATGAAGTCATCATTCAACACTGACCTTTGCTTCCCATGAGCCTAAACCATGAGACTGAGCTGTCACTCAATCAGCCTTTACTGCATAAAGAAATGACTGACTGAGTGATTGAATAAACACTTCATCAATGGAAAACTATTCAGTCAAAATAATCATAATAATCTCGGAAAGTTCCATTGGATTCACAAAAGAAGATAGCAAGCAGAGAAGCAGCAGGTTTTCACAGACAACAGGAAAACAGAAGGAGGAGATTCTACAGTTTAAAATAACAAAGCCCCAAACGTAATGGACTACCACAGGCTAGTGATCTTTCAGTGTATTCCAAGACCAAGAATCTGTTTAAGGCAAGAATATGCACTTATTAATACTCCATTACAACAATTCCACTCCTTTACATACTTGTGGTTACAAATACATAAACTAGGTAGGTTTGTTGTTATTAGTTTTCATCAGCAATGGTTGGTTGACTCCATGCCCAAAGGGATAGATTATAGTTGTGTTTCATTGAAATTCAATTGAATCTATTCATAAAACTACTGAAATATACACAGAGTTTTAATTTGTAGTTTTATTTCTCAGGAGAAAGACCTAGTGATTTGGGTAAACTCTGGCAAATAATTGAGCCTTTACAATGCTTAGTTTTCTTATAAATAAGATGGGTTTACCTTTCATGAGTTTATTGTAAAAACAGATAATGAATATGACAGAAAACATGAAGTTCAAAGACACTCCAGGCTTCTGTCTTTTTTTACATCAATACCTGGTACTATGGAACACATGCCCACCTTTAGCTTCAGTATATGGCATGATGTACGCCAAGCACCAAAAGCCTTAGCTCATTTCATATTCTTAATATGTTGTGTGAAGGGCTCTCATTTTTCCACTTTACAATTCTTTTTTTTTTTGGAATTTCTGTGAAGTTGATAGTATTGTATTTTATTTCATTTCTGATTTTAGCAAAATCTCTTTCATTATTTAGCTGAAGATTTATATGTGCTGTTGATTTTTTGAGGATTCAGCTGTCTGTATCATGGATTTTTTCTCTCTCTCTCTCGTCTCTGTTCAGAATTCATTGTCCATTTTAAGGATGAGAAGACTGATTGATACTCAAACAGAAACACCAATAATGTACGACTCAAGATTCAAACCCAGCATGTCTAGTTCCCAAGCCTGGACTCCTCTAACTGTGGTGAACCAAGGTGCCCCAGCAAACTTCAGCCTACAGTCTTACTCTGCCATGCTGTACTCCTGGATGGACTATGGCTTAAACTCTCTCCCCTCCAAGTTACACTTAAGTGCTCTCCTCTTTATTTTCTTATGAATTATTTCAATCGTGAAGTTGCATATAGATGTAATTATGACAGAAAGGCATGTAGTGTCACCAGCCTGGCTGGATTTGCATACTCTGCCATCCCATCTATGCTCCAGGTCTTTCTCTTTTAAGATTGAACATTGTAGATGTAAGCAAACTCAGCCATGAATGCTTTCTCAGTACCACAAAGACAACTGCTATCCTAAATCACTATGCCTGTATTGTAGCCTCGAATACACATTTGCATCCACAAACAATACAGCCAGTGCTGAATGTTTCAAAACTTTGTGTCAGTGGTATTCAAACTGCAGGCGCCCATCAGGAGCCTGCTTATTTTGTCCAGTATTATTGTGCCAACACAAATGGATAAAAGACCCTGCATGTACTTCTGAGGTACATAGGTATGAGAGCAAATTCAACACTGAGTTTGCCAAGGCAGAGAGAAAATGGATCTTCAACATTACCGAGCCTTGTAGATTGCCCCATAAGACGAGAGCTGTGTTTATATTAATCCAGAATTATTTCACATTTTCATGTGGTCATACTTTTCAGGTTGCCCAATCTTTTTTAAAGTTTATTTTTAATTTTTTAAAAATTATTCTTAATTATATGTAGCTGTGTGGCTTGCATATGGGCATGTGGACATGAGTGCTGGTAGGGGGCTAGAGGCATTGGAGCTAGAGGTATCAGAAGACCTGGCACTGGAGTTATACATGGTTGTGAGTCTCTGTTTGGGTACTGGGACTCAAACCTGGGTCCACTAAAAGAACAACATGTGCTCCTAACCACTGAGCCATCTCTCCAGCCTAGGTTTTCCAATCTTATAAATGCAAAACACATCAAGGTATTTTATTAGCACTTCTCTAACTACTGGTGAGACAGATTTCTTCCGTACTTTATTGGTCACTTACGTTTTTCCTTCTGCCACTAGCTTTTCTTTTTGTCCAGTTTTCCATGGACTCTGTATAGGAGGGAGACAAAATGAAGTAAGCAAGAAAGCCAAATGCCTAGTTTGTTATTTAGATGGAGGCTGGGAAAAGCCAGAGCAGAGGGGGTGAACAGTGCTGGGCCTGGGCAGGAGCTCAGTTTTAGACAGGACATTCAGCAGACACTAGAAAGTCTTAAAGTCAGTGTTAGCACAGGTCCTGGGAGGAGCCCTCAAAGTATAGGAAGCTGCATAACGAAGGGTAAATGATAACACTTGACCAAGGGATGTGGAGGGACATAGGAGTATGTAATAATTATGCATTGTCCCATCCATATGCTTTGCTGAACAGAACTTGGGTAGATGTATAATTTACAAAATTTTTATTTTTTTTCTAGTCCCAACTTTGACTTTTTACTTTGTTTATAGCAATATACCATTAAAAAATAATTATTTTTATTTTCTGTGCATGAGTGTTTTGCCTTCATGTATGTCAGTGCATCACATGTGTGTCTGGTGTCCACAGAGGTCAGAAGGCCACATTGGATCCCCTGGAACTGGAGTTACAGATGTTTGTGAGCTGCCGTGTAGGAGCCTGAGTCTTCTACAAGAAGCGAGCCATCTCTGACCCATTATCAACCACTGAGCCATTTCTCCTGCCCAGCAACATACAATTTTTCAGAATACTTTTTACTTGAAAGGGAATATAAATATTTGTCTTTAAGGTAGAGGCTTTGTCTGTTTTACGTGATAAGTTCTTAACTGAATTATTTATGTATATATAGATCTATGTATAGACTTCAAGTTCCTTTTAAATAGTCTATAGTAATGTCTCTAACATTTAATTTTCTTGGAATTAATAATGTTTGTATGATACAAGGTCAGTATTCCATCACTTTTCTGTATAAATATGTATTATCTGGGTAACCTTTAGTTCTGGGTTCATAACATTGATTTGTAATGATTTATCTATCACATACGAAGCCCTCAAATCTTTAGAGTCTATTTTTGTTCTCAACATCTTATTGCACTGGTGTTATTTCCTATCCCCCTATGAATGCCCATAACACTTCAGTGACTACGACTTTATCCTGAGTGTTCACAGTCCACAGGGCGTATCTGTCCACCACTGCATCCTTCCATCCATATGCTCATCATTGTTCATTCCTATACATGTTGACAGTCTGTGTCAAACATTGCTTTGATCATGGGAACTTAATAGTAAACTAGACAGGCAATGAAAATGGACATAAACTTCCAAGCAATCAAGTAGAGTTCTGTTCTGGTGCCCCCTATTCTGGTTATCCTTTGCTCTTGTTGGGGAATATTATTTTAAGGTGTGTTACTTTTGTTTATGTTGCATTTGTTTAACTCTGTGAAGCTGTGTTACTTTGCCTGTCTAAAACACCTGATGGTCTAATAAAGATCTGAATGGTCAACGGCAAGGCAGGATAAAGGATAGGCAGGGCTAGTAGGCAGAGAAGATAAACAGAAGGAGAAATCTGTGAAGAGAAAGAAGGAGTCAGAGAAGGAGGAGGACTCCAGAAGCCAGCCACTTGGCTACATGCAAGCCATGGAGTGAGAGTAAGGGGATTTAGCTCAGTGGTAGAGCACTTGCCTAGCAAGTGCAAGCCTTGGGTTTTGTCCTCAGCTCCAGGAAAAAAATTTACAGAAGTAAGAGAACAGGAAAAGCCCAGAGACAAAAGGTAGATAGAATAACTTGAAGTTAAGGAAAGCTGACTAGAAACAAGCCAAGCTAAGGCCAAGCATTTATAAGTAGGAATAAGTCTCCATGTAATTTATTTGGGAGCTGGATGTCAGGCCCCCCAAAAGAGCAAAAACAACCAACAAGACACTCCATCTTGCCCTTTACTGTGGCCTTATTCATTTTGTAGGCCTTAGACCAGAATGACACTGAAGTTGGTCAGTTGGGAGCATCTGGAAGCCTGGAAATGTTTCTGTTCTGGACAGCTGGGAATAATCTAAGAGTTTGCTGTAGAGTTCAATGCAAGTGTTTTCCAATCTGTCTGTAGATGTCATATGATAAGATAAAGTAAGCACTATCCTTGCTATCTATTCAATTCATGATGGAAAAATTTCAATGGAGAGGTAGGGTGGGTGGCTAATGAATGAATGAAGTATTTGCTGCTAATCACGCAGGCCTGAATTTTGATCCCTAGCACCTGTATAAAAAGTAAGGTATGGTAGCATGCTTCTGTAACCACAGACTGGGAGGATAGAGAAAGGAGGATCCCAGAAACTCATTGGCCAAGCAGCCTGTCAATCAGTGTGTTTCAGGTTCAGCAAGAGACTGTTTAAAAAACTAATGTGGAGAGCAACTGAGAAAGACAATTGACATCAACCCCTTGCTTCCAGTGTTATATACACACCTACAGGCACACACCTACAAGTACACATACACACACACACACACACACACACACACACACACACACTCATACATCTACACAAAACTATGTCAGTGGAAAGTTGCTGTTTGAACATTGTCTTACCTAGTTTTTACCTCTTTGATAATTGTCACATCAATGGAAGAATGTAGAATTTTTTTATTACTAATACAATGAGGTTCATATAACTCTGGACACATCATTTTCCCTTTCTAAACTTTGGTTAGTTGATTCTAACTGCAGATGTGTTGTGGTTCTGAGCACTGTGATGAAAGACACAGTGGCTTCTGTATGATAGGTAAAGATGAAACAGTAAGTCACATAATTAGGTTTGTTACACAAATTGTAATTCTAGATATTTGCCAAGGATGTCTAAGATACATCCATGCCCCAGCATCTGACTGGATCTAGGACCACAGCATCAATGTCGTCATTTTGTGTCTGAGCTGTCTAGAGGTGAGCAAAAGGTCTGTGATCCCAGGTCCAGCTATGGGTCCAGCACTTTAACACTGTTAATACACAGGGACTGCATGTGAATAGCATAGACAAGTCAGGAGCATTTTATGTGAATCGCTCTCAAAATTCTATATCCAGTTCAATGGGGTAGCAGGGTTGGCATGTGTACTAATTGTACCTAGAGTTTGCTAATTTGTATGCCTCCAATCATAGCAGAGGTGCAAACAGTAAAATCCTTAGAGGAACCAAACAGTATGAAATTTCTTCACGGAGGCCCATAGGCTTCTTAGCTTCCATGAGTGTGATTGCAACACACACTCATCCTATCTGCTAGCACACCAACCAGGCTATAGTAAGAGATTTGGAATTTAACCAACAAAACCCACATGCTGCTGTAATCCACGGTGACAGTGCAGCAGTTGCCAGAACAGTGACTGAATTTGTGTCTCCAGGCAGCCAGTGAGCAAGCAGAAACATTGTTAAGACATTAGGGCACTGTAGGACTCTGACCTCTGCTGTAGATGAGTGTGGTTATGTGTGCTGCATGCACTAACGAGAAAGCTGTTTAAATCAAGGGAAGTCAAATGCTTGTGTACTGGAGACTTGTTTACTCTGTTGTAATAATTCTCTAGTGAATATAATTACTAGGAAAAGTTACCTTTGTTCATCACATAAGAGATAGTTGGTGAGTAAAATGCAATTTATAGGCCTCAGTTCCCCACTTAGCTTTGAAGCATTGGTCCACCTATTTATTTATCCACACATCCATCCATCCATCCATCCATCCATCCATCCATGTATCCATCTACTCATTCTTTTCATTCAAAAGATGTTTATGAACCCTTATTACATTCCATACATAGTTTTAGACACTTGTTTTTTAAATTTTTTAAACATTTTTATTTTTTATTGTATTTCTGTGTGTGACTGTTTTGCCTGTATGTCTGTCTGTCTGTGTGTATCATGCATATCTGGTGACCATAGAGACCAGAGAGGGTGTCAGATCCAATGGAACTGAAATTACAGATGGTTTTGAGCAATTATATGGGTGCTGGAAGTTGGAGAGATTACTCGGTGGTTAAGAGTACTGGTTACTCTTCCAGAGACCCCAGGTTTGAGTCCCAGTTTTAGACACATCTAACTCCTGGTGTTCACAGTCAAGTGAGGACAAAGTTACAGTGAAAGGCTAGCGTTAAGAACCGCCTATATCGTGAGGACTCAGGTGATGTTAGCTTGGAAGAGAGTTCACTTCAAATCCAATTTGACCAAGGTAAAGAACGTAACTTTGGTCTACTGCCCTATTATTCCGATCACAGCTCTTGTAACATTTCTGTGTCTCTTGCTCCTACAACTTGCAGTGTCCCGATGTCTACGGCCTTTACCCTTGTCTCTGTCTGGGACTATGAGCCCATTTGGCTCTAATTTTCAGTACTTCTGTCCTCAAGCTTTCCCCATTCTCCAGAAATCCTCAGTCTACATGCCTATCTCTGTTCTCTGGGAGCCACAGTCACATCTTTGCAAGCTACACGAGGCAGCCTGTCTGCTGAAGGAATTCTGAAAGGCTCCTAGGGAAAGAAATCCCCCCACATCTCCAGATGCCCCTGGAGCCACAAATCCCAAGCAGGGCTGCCTGCCATGTGTGTCTCATGGCTGCAATTAAGAGCAGCAGGGCAGAAAGTGGATCTGCTGACAGCACAGCTCTACAAGCTTACACAGGGGCTATAAAACACCCTCGCTGGAGCACACCAGTAAATTGTCCCCCTAATTAGTTTATTATTTCATTTGAGAGATCAAATACATAAATAAAATTAATAAACCCTGCAGAATAAGCGAAGCCCTGGAAAGAAAAGTATTTCTCAGGTCATTGCCTCCTGTGCAGATATTACATGCTAGAATAATGTTAACACAAGGAAAACGGATCATGTTGCTTTATAGACCAGAACATAGTAGCTGCAGCTAGAGATGGGGGCTGGTGAGCCTCAGATGGGTCAGAAGCATGGGTGGTGTTCCCTACTTCATCATCAGTGGTGGTGTGACCTTGAACAAGTCAGTTTCCTCCCTCATCCGACCGATGTGATTGTTTACTCAGGAGTAAAAAAAGATGGTTGTACTGTACCAGATGTTTGCTCCAGTCATGAGATTTCCTGATCACGAGAACTAAGTGAAGACCAAAGATGGTTTATTACAGACTGTCAATCAAGAATGAATAATGAAAGTGAAACAGAATTTGAAAACTCATTAGATGATTCCAGGATGGATGTGGGACTTTAGAGAGACCCTAGGTAACATGTAACCCAAACCCCAAACCCACCTTCTAATGAACAGAAAAGGTTAGGTTTCACCTTTCTTAAAGGCCTGTTATATGCTAAGACCATGTGCAGGACAGTCACTGATCAATCATGAGAAGCAAGGGCAGAATGGATTAAAAAAGATTTCTACAAAACTTGGCTTTCTAACTCCGCAATCAAAGACTTTTTGTCCACAGTATCTGATAGTCCAGCCTGTCACCAGGACTCCAGACATGACTCCCTGACTCTGGAGAGGTCCCGTGGGTGCTGTTTGTACAGCATTCATAGGTGAGGCTGGCAAATGGAATAGAAGGGGAAGGTGGAAACGCCAGTTTGGGGATGGTTCCCAGTGCCGAAGAGCAGCTGAATGACTAATTCTCCCTTTACAGGAGAGCGTATCATTTGATCTTTGACAATTTAGCATAGCACCTGTTTCCCTTGTTGCCCTTGCCTGGGTAGCATCTCTCCCACTGGTATCTAGTAACTGGCGACTTGGCTCAACTCTGCATGGCCACCTCAGCTGCAGAGCCTGGCAGGGACTCTGTTGTGGCTATGACACTGGTTAGCTCCCCCTCTGGCCAATCCTGATTTCTGCACCTTCCTCCAAACAAGTAAGCTCCAAGTCAGCTTGAGGGAAAAAGGCCCTTGAAAACAAAGATGCAGACAAGCCATTCACCTCGGGTGATGACAGTAGGGAACAGTGATGGACTCTCACAGACTAAGAGTCGCGAGAACAAACAATCCTCAGAACAAAAGTTTACTCTTGGATAGTCTGGGCAAAAAATCAGTGACGGGAAAGACATTGTGTCACACTGTTTAAATCTCTCTGTTGGGGGAGAGTGAATCCAGAGGACTCCAAAAAGGAAGGAGGCAGGTTCCTGTGGTGGTGGCAGGTTGGAGACACTGTGGTGCAAGGCTGATTTCTCTCCAGGGACAAAGGCTCTGTTGTCACTCAAGGTTCCTCTCTGTGTTCAATGCTGACTTGCCTCAGTCTCTTTACATTGAAAACAGAACTGACATATGCTGATGCATAACCTTGCAGGATTACTGTCATCATGGACCACTTATCTTGACCTCAGACTTAGCAAAACTTTCTCTTGAACTCTCTCCAGCGATAAAATGTAAGAATAATTTAAGGCAATGATTTTACTCAAGGTGTCTTTGAACCTCTTTTGTATAGTCTTTGGTATGTTTCTGAACTCAGTTGGAGACAGTGTTATGGCTTCTGGTGGATAGTAATGAAAGAAAGGTCCTGGAGAGTTTCAGCCCCAGGAATGGGAAGAATAACAGGCTGTGGAGGGAGGTATGACAGTGAAATGCCCTGAGGAGTGGAGGACCGCTGTCGCTCAGATTCTAGAGCCTACCAGCTAGAGCTGCGCTGTGATTAAGGGAGGAACTCAGGGAGGTTCCTGGTTTCTCAGGATTTAGAATTAAGCCTTCTTTCCTCCCTCCACTTTTGAGCAAAGGGAAATCAATTTACAGGCTCTCAGAGAGACCCATCTAGAAATTGGTATGTCACTCATTGGCATGACATAAACAGGTAGGGCGATGAGGCAGCCACTCCTTACATCATATATGCAATATTGAGAATGCTTATCCTAGATGAGAAAGAAACTAGTGTTATACAGTAGAGATGGGGGTCTGCAGAGGTGAGTGCCCCCTGGAGGCAAAGGACATGGTGTGCTTACAAGTCATCCACTAGAAATACTGGGGGAAACATTTGATATTCTTTAAAAAAAAAAAGTTAGGTTGGTTTTGGGTATGGGTGGGTGCATGTGTGAGAGCAAGCATGTGGAAACCAGAGGTCAACATCAGAAGTCTTCCTCAACAGCTTCTCCATCTTACTTTTTTGAGACAGGGTTTCTCACTGAACCTAGGGATACCTGATTGGCTAGACTGGCAGTCTCTACTGCCCCAGCGCTGGACTAGGCATGTGCTGCCACATCTGACTCTTTAACATGGAGCTGGAGGTCTGAAATTAGGTCTTCATGCTTGTATGAAAAATACCTTTCCAAATGAGCCATTGCCCAGTTCTTGATACTCCTGAGTATCACCCTGACATTACAAACCTTTTCTGTTTCTTCTCTGACAGCATTTTGACATAACTTTGTGATTTAGACTTCTGTATTCAGTATTGAATTCAACTCTTGCATTTGAGACAAATATTATTATACCTTAAAAGTGAGAAGGTAGAAAATCCAAGAAGAACTGGGCATGGTGGTGCATGTCTTTAATGAATGCCTTTAATCCCAGCACTGGGGAGGCAGAGGCAGGCAGATCTCTGTGAGTTCAAGGCCAGCTTGGTCTACAGAGCCAGTTCCAGGCCAGGATACACAGATAAACCACCCTGTCTTGTAGTGGGTAGCCATTCGAGCTTTGATCTGGAAGTTCCAACCCCCATTGAGACTTCGGCAACTGTCACGCCTACAAGGCGGGGCCAAGGGAGGCGCCTGGGGACCCGAGATCTGGATCGGCGGGTGCTCTCGCAGTTCCGGATGCTGGATGGTGGAGGTGGATCAAGCAGAGCTCCAGAGAACACCGCTGAACTGCGATACACCTTCCCCAGACCCCGCGACCTACCTATCCCTTAATTTGTAAGTTACGCCATTAAATAAATCTCCTTTTAACTACGTGGAGTGGCCTTAATAATTACACCAATACTGTCTCAAAAAACAAACCAAACCAACCAAACAAACAAAAATAAAGAGAAGAAAGAAAAGAGAAAATCAAAGAGGGGGATTTTCCCAAAGTGATGTATTAATACAAAATCAAAACAGGATCAAAGAACTTATGATTTCAGATCATCTTTTTCTATTGAGCATCTACAAAGCACCCAGACATATATGACTCAATTGTTCTGTGTCTCACTACATAGTACACTAGTTTGTTACATATTTTTAATTAATTATGGTAATTTCCCTCCAAATATTTTCTACCATATGGCTTTTACAAACCACAACATTATTCAATGCTGAATAAAGGAATATTAAGATATATCTCCAGCTATGTAAACAATCACTGCTGGGTTTATGTTCTTTTCCAGTATACATATGATTAATCTTATTAGTATTAAACTCTTCTGTTTGGGGGTACTGTATACAATATTAAAATGGTTTAGTTAAAATAAAGAGGAACTGAGAGAGACCACAGGCTGTAATGCGAGTTTGTGCTCGAATCTCCAAACTCAGTCAGAAATGTGCATGTAATTTCTCATGTAAGTTGACACGCTGGAGGAGGGCTAGAGGCAGAGTGCGTGCGGAAACCTTTGCCTCATAAGAAGGCAGCAAAAGCCATATGCCTTCAGAGTGAAATAGACACCCACTTTGCAACTCCACTTTGTGAACTAGAACAAGCCTCCCAACATGTTCCCAGGTTCGCGGAACTCCTCTTCTGGAAAATGAAAGTACACCAAGAGTCAGAGAGAGAACGGACACTGGCCAGGATTTGGATCATGTGAGCATGTGCTAGGGTACTGTCAGTTCTTTGAGGCTCCGTCTCCACGTCTTTAGTGGATTTGGAAACTTTTGCTTTGTGGAGCAAAATGTGGACAAAGCAAATGACCAATATTTGAAAACTCAGCTTATTCTAGAGCTGAGGTGTCTGCTCTGGGGACTTGGATTCTTGGCACATTGTGTATGTATTCATCTTTTTTTTTTTCCCCCTGACACAGGAGTAGCTAGGTAAATTTCTTCCTTTAAATCACTTCAAATACTGTGTAAAAATTTATAACCTTAAGTCAAAGTAAATTTCATGCCATAAACTTAAGACATGGGTTTGAAAGGAAATTTGTAGTTCACTACAAAAAAACGTAACATTTGTTTAAACCTTTGACCTGCCTTTAGGCAAATTCATCCTAAGTAAATAACTACGGACAAGTCTCCATGTCCCACACTGACAGTGATTACCTGTCTCCAAAGCAACAGCTGCTAGATGTGGATTCAACAATAGTGACCTAGATAAATGTACTTTTCTGTTCACATAATAAGCTATTAAAACAATAATGAAGAAGAATATTTATTGCCAGCAAATATATCCTTAACATGTTAAGTAGGAGAAACAATAGCAGATTGTTCATTGTAAGCCTACACTTATGAAAAGTACTTAAATATATAGAGAAAGATAAAAATAAAATACACAAATTTTATGAATGGCTATTCCCAAATAGGATGAGGAAGGAAGAATTTTATTGCCTCGTTTTTGCTTATTTTCATTCCCTAAAATTCACACCATGAATGTCTTTACTAACTTACCTTAAATTTAAAGCCCATGCTATGAACAACATGGGGCAAACAATATTCCGGAAAAACATATCACTAGAGAAATATTTGGCAAATGTAATAAGTTTACTCTATAGAAAGTTAGGCCTAACCTCTAAGAAGAACATTTTGATGCCCCCATGGATAAATGATGAAAGGGCATGAATAAAATATTTAGCATAATGAATAAAAAGCAGATGAAAATAGTCATGTTTAAAATCAAGCAAACACATGAATATTAATTAAACAGTTGTGGCTTGTAGCATTTTAACAGAGTTTACATAAAAAGCTATAACAACAATACTTAGCACTAGCAGGAAGAGAAAGGATTTGACACATGCTGTAGGTAAAAGTTTAAAATGTTACAGTCTGTTTACATGGTGCATGAGCAAAGTGGAACAGAAAGTTAAAAGACTCGGGGCTTCTAACCGAAGGATTTCACATTTGGGAATTTTTGACTAAAGAAATCTCTGAGCATACAATCTATACTCTGATAAAAATGTGTCATGTCACATTACTCATGACAGTGGAATTGGAAACAACTTAAATGCCTACTTGCAGAGGAGATAGTGACGTTGTCATTGAACAACAGTATAGAGCTACTGAGGCAGTGTTAGTGAGTACATGAGCAGGCAAGAGGCTCAGCAGATAAGAGCACTTGCCACCAAGCCTGAGGACCTGAGTTCGATCCCTGAAACCACATGATGGGAGGAGTGAAACAATATCCTAAAGCTGTGCTCTAACTTCCATATATATATCATGGATCAAGCATATATACACACAAAAATAAATGTAATAAGCAAATAATATGTGGTAAAGGGAAATGTATATATTTTTAAGTGAACAAGTATGAATTACAACAAATATGTTTAACATGTACACACATATAGATCACACATAATCACACACATCAAATACACATTACACACAAGAAACACATAAATCACATATGTTACATACATCACACACATATATATCAAAGACAAACAGCTCTCTCTCATACACATCACACTTATTCATACCACACACATATCACACATACACAATATCACACATATCACATATACATCATGTATACATATCACACACAAAATATACATATAAATTGCACAAATACATATCACACACAAAAAATATACATGTACATTGCACAAAAGTTCACACATGGCACAGACCCACATCTCTTTCACATATACCGTAATCACTCATACCACACCCATATCACCTATATACCTATCAGAGACACACACACACACACACACACACACACACCACATCACACAAACACCATCTCTGCTTGCCTGTTAGCCTCTCTCTCTCTCTCTCTCTCTCTCTCTCTCTCTCTCTCTCTCTCTCTCTCTCTCTCTCTCTCATACCCCCCCACACTCATGAATAGAACATAAACAGAGCATAAACAGATAGCAAGAAACAATACAAGAGAATGTTTAAGGGCATTATCTTTGGCTTACAAATCTGACATTTCCCCCTTCTATTTTTAAAGCACAGGAAACCCTTCTTATAAAATAAAAATAGGTGCTGATCTTCATGTGCCTTTAGGAACATCCCAAGTGAAGTCTTCACAGAGGAAGCTGCAGGGGCATTTGCCCACCCACCCGTCTAAGTGAAAGTCTTCCCTGAGGACAAACAAGAGGGGTGATGTCACTTTTGAGTCAGGACCATGAGCTTTTCAAGAGCCTGTTCAGCTAAAGGAACCATGTGAGAGAAGACAAAGACGAACTGTATTTCCTTATCCTTTGAACATGGGTTCAGAGAAAGAAAAGAGGAGAGAGACTGTAATAAGAATAAAAGACATTAGAGCTGAACACCAAAGCAGATCATGGGATATAATTCACTGTTCTTGCTCTTCTTCAATCACCTCATCTAGATCTCTGAAGCAAATTGGGAAAACAGCTGTAGGGCCAGCACAGGGCAGCACTATCAGGACTGGCCTTGCCTCAGATCCTTGACTCCTAGACAACCTAAGCTGAGAGAGATGAGGTGTGCAGGTGATACCTAGACCATGCTTGTGCAACCCAGACATCTGAGTTCTAATCACACTTGCTACTTTAATGCTAAACTCTTTGGGGTTTCCTGATCAATAGAATGAGTTAATGAATATGTATTTTCCAATTAACTACAGGTTGAGTGGCCAGCACTATGCATGCTATGAGTTAAAAGCATGAATAAGATAGAGCCTGGCTCCAGCCCTGTGTTAGATTCTAATGGAGAAGCGCCACTGGAGGCAGCGTGAGGCCGGAGGATGACCCCATGTTTCAGAAACTCCCCATCAACACCTAACTTTTGGTTGGTCTCTGGCACAGCATCTATTTCCCATCTAGCCATTTTTTTCCTCTTCATGTGCCAAGGCTGGTCTTCTGCTTAGCAATGTTTCTGTCCCATCCCCCACCATCCCCTCTTCTCTCCTCCCCTCCTTCTTCCCAACTGCTTCTCAGCTCTAACTGCACTGGTTCCTTGAGCGCTCCCCCAGCTTCATGAGCATACAGCTTGTTCTGTACAGAACAGTCCCTGGGTTTCTAGCCTCAGCTTTGACACATCATGTTCAGTTTGGAGTCAACACTTCACTAGGTTATTTAATAATCATGTTAATCTTCACATGTCCCCAAATAAAAGTGATTTCCACGCACATCTGTTAAAAATCCCTATTTTCTTATGAGCTTTCCCCATGTCACCAAACAGCACTCTAGTCTTTAAATGACTTAGACAAAAAAATTGGAGTTATCACTAACCCCTCCATCTTTCTCTCCCCACCCTTCTCCTTCCTTTCTCTTTCTCCCTCATAGAAGCTGAGTGAGATGCTATATGTTACAAAAGCTAGAGGAATGAAGTTTGAAGTTTGAATGTTTTCACTACAAATAAATGAAATGACAAGTGTGTAGGGCTGGGGAATGGCTCAGTGGGCAAAGGAACTTTCCATGAAAGACTGGAGCCAGAGTTCAATCCTCAAATTCAATCTCCTGAACTCACGTAAAAGTGAAAGGAAAGAATATACCCTTCAAAGCTGTCCTCTGCCCTCCACATACATGTTGTGGGATGTAAGATTCCCCCCCCCCCCGACATACATACACACAAGAATAATAAAATTTTCAAAAATGATGGTTGAAGAGGCAAATGTACTTCATTCACCTGTATCAAATGTAACACAATATGCACACATATTGAAATATTGTACAGCATCCCATTAATATGAATAATTTTTAAATAAAATCTTTATTGATAAATAATTTAAAAAGCACATAATTTGCCCATTTATACAATGCAATGGTTTTTAGTGCTGTATATTCATAAGACTGTGAAGCATGATTTTTATGTTTTTATGTAGCAGTTAAAATAAACTTGAGAGAGAGAGAGAGAGAGAGAGAGAGAGAGAGAGAGAGAGAGAGAGAGAGAGAGAAATTGCTTTCTCAATAAAAGGCAGATACTTCTCAGGATCGGCTTCCCCTTCATGATGCTCCCTGCACATCACGTTCTACCACTGGCCCCTCCCGGGTCCCTCAATAGCTGGCCACTCTTCCTGCTTTTGTAATGGCTTTGCTGAAAACTACTTCTTCTAGATACGGTGCGGCTTGCTTTGAATCTTTGTGGAAATGCCTTTCCCCTGTTGGAGGCCCTGACTACTCTGTGTGAGGCTAGGCTCCTGGTCCAAGGTTGCTGAGTTGGCATCATTTGGAGGGCTAGCACTTATCACAGTCAATGTGAAATAAGGCCCAGGAGAGTTGGCCAGAGTGCAGACTGAGGTATTGTCCACCGCAGCCTGTGATCATATCCCCTCTGTTGCTTCTCATGGGACAAAACACCACCTTGCATCTCTAATTATTTGTCTACTGTCTTCTGTATCCCTGCTGTGATGGAAACTTCCCAGGGCAGTGATTCATCTGGTTGGCTTTATTATCATGTCTCCAGAGACCACACTTATTTTGTTTGACTTTTTCATTGTATTTACTTTAGTTTAGTTCACTTAATGGTACTGGGGATACAGACCAGCATCCCACACATGCTAGGCAAGGCCTCTAACACTGAGCTATGTCCCTAGCTCTCCAGCACCACTTTCATAAGAGACAGTTAGTAAATATTCAGAGTGAAGGCAGAAACTACCCCCAGCAAGTCTATGCTATGCAGTACATCAGCTGCTTGTTATATAAGATGCTTGGGCACTTGAGAGACAACCGATATGATTGAGGAACTGAATGTTCTTACCTTCTAATTTTAATAATTGAAATGAAAAATGGAAGCAGTTACAATATTTTCCCACTAAACTCAGCTTTATTGTTTTTATAGGACTAGATTTCACCTTAGCCATTGTATTATATAAATATTAAACTAAATGCTTTTTACCTTTGTCATGTGGATACTAGAAAATGGGAGGTGTTACTATGTAGTTTGCATTATTGACTAGTTCTGTCATAACGTCTTCATATCTAAGAGGAAAACAGTACCTATCGTACAAGGTTATGCTAAAGCTTAAATGAGATTACTTAGGTAAAGGACCTATTACAGTGCCTGGTACATGGTAGCTGTTAAATGGGTGTTAACTGCTCTCTATTGGATGATGATGATGATGATGATGATGATGATGGCTGCTGTTGTTGAACATAGGGCACAATCAGCACACATACAACAACAACAGCAGACTATTCTTGATTTATTAACTAAAGACATGCGTAATTTCCAAGTAGACCAAAACTTGGAGGTATTCTAGAACAGAAGAAGGAAATAGTCCAGGGGAAGTTGCTGGAGAAATATGGTGGCAGGGAAGAATCATAACTCGGGGGAATTGGGTATTTCTTCTCCAAAGCCTGTGTACATACTTGAGTGTTACCTCTTAAGAATCCCCATCAGCTGAAGTAAAACACACAAAAGGAGACTGAAGATCCAAAAGAGAGCCCCTCAAAAGCAATTTGGAAATTGGATTTGATCTGATTAAACTTAAACTTCTTGTCTGAAGACCCACCCCCAAGAGAGTTCTGTAGGCATTATTTGGTGTACGAGAACAGCATTATAATTTGGTTAGTTTTTCTTTACATTTAACTGTGATGCTAAGTACTGACATTTGCATATTCTAAACCACGTGGTTGGAAACACACTCAGTGGATACAAATTGCTTTTATGACTGTGTCTATGACTGTGCTGGCCCTAGAAATTACCTTTGGTGGTTGAATACCAAGTTCAACATTCTTCAGACTTAGGTCTGAGGACCACAGAAGGCCCTTCACTTGTCTGCAAAATTTTGCCTTTTTGTTTTACTTTCAAAGTTGTCCATGCATCATAAAACTCAGTCAATTAAATGATTTCTTGATAAGAACAATGGGAAGAGAGGGAGATAAGGAGATAAGGAAAGAGATTTGTTGAGGTTCTGCTCAATGTGATCACTGCCTTTTGGTAGAGGCTTATTGTCTTGACTTTTCCTGTTTGTGTTTTTTGCGCATCTGGCAAATTATGACATTTGATATTGCGGATCTGGAATTATGATATTTGAGTGTCATTATCCAGTCTTGTCTTTGTTGGTGGGTATTCCATTCTTGGATTGCTGTTGCCCTCTCTGGATCCTAGTTCCCTGGTAGAAAGTGTCCCAACCTGGAACAATAATCACTGCTATAATCATAATGCTGAATGTACAGAACAAAGAAAGAATATTAAAGGCTAAGTAATATATAAGGGCAGGCCATTAGAATAGCACCTGACTTCTCAATGAAGATTCTGAAAGTATGAAGAACCTGGATGGATGCTTTATAAACTACAAAAGACCACAGATGCCAGCCTAGACTACTATACCCAACAAAACTCTTAATTACAATCAATGGAGAAGGAAAAACATTCCATGGTCAAACCAAATTTAAGCAGTATCTATCTTCCAATGCAGCTCTACAGAAGGCACTATAAAGAAAACTGAAGAGGTTAACCACACCCAAGAAAATACAAGGAATAAATAATCTCAGAACAGTCAACCAAAAGAAGCAAACACACACACACACACACACACACACACACACACACACGCCCCACCACCACCACCACCACCACCACCACCACCACCACCACCACAACAACAACAACAACAAAATAACAGGAATTAATAATCAATATTCATTGATGTCTTTCAACATCCATGCTCTCAATTCCCCCAATAAAAGGACACAGACTAACAGAATAGACATGAAAACACAATCCATAAACACTTGTCACCATAAGGGTAGGCATCACCTCAGGATAAAAGGATAGAAAAAGCTATTTCAGGAAAATGGACCCAAGAAGTAAGAAGTTGTTGCCATTTTAATAACTGACAAAATAGAGGTCAATGCAAAACTAATCAGAAGAGATATGAAAGGATTTTATACTCATTAAAGGAAAAAATTCCCTGAGGGGATGTTGCAATTCTAAACATTTATTCACCAAATACAAGATACCCACATTCATAAAGGAAACACTACTGCAGCTAAAATCACATATTGACCTCACACACTGATAGTTGGTAACTTCAACATACCACTCTCATGAATAGACAGGCAATCCAGACAAAAACTAAGCAGAGAAATGCTGGAGTTAAATGTCATAAAGCAAATGGACCTCACAGACATCTACATAACATTTCACCAAAACACAAAGAATGTACTTTCTTCTGATCAGTTAATAGGATTCTCTCTAAAATTGGCCACATACTTAGATACAAATGAATTCTGTATTCTGTCTGACCACCATGGATTAAAGCTGGATATCAACAACAGAATGTATATAAACCCATGGAAACTCTATGTTCATGACTGAATGCAAAATAAGTCAAGACAAAAATCAAGAAGGAAATTAAAAACTTTTTAGAGCTAAATGAAAATGAAAACACAACATACCCTAACCCATGGGACAAAATGAAGGCAATTTCAAGAGGTAAGTTCCTTACACTAAGTACCTATAAGTAAAAATTGTAGAGATCTCCTTTAATAATTTAGCAACATATTTGAAAGCTTTAGAGCAGTATGAGATAATACTCAAAAGAGAAGATGGCAAGCAATAATCATACTTGGGGCTAAAATTAATGAAATAGAAACAAACAAAAACTACACAAAGAATCAATGAAACAAAGAGTTGGTTGTTTGAGAAAATCTACAATATTGACAAACCTTTAGCCAAATTTACTAGAAGACAGATACAGAAGATTTAAATTAATAAAATCATAGACATAAAGGAGGACATCACAACAGATACCTAGAAAATCCAGAGAATCATAGGAACATACTTTAAGAATCTGTATTCCAACAAATTGGAAAAACTAAAGGAAATGACTAAATTTAATCAGATAACAAATTTGAATAGACCCATGAGTCCTAGTGAAATAGAAGCAGTAATTTAAAAAATCTCACAAACCAACAAAAAGTTCAGGGTCAGACGAATTCAGTGCAGAATTCTACCAGATCTTCAAAGAAGAATAACACCAATACTCATCAAATTATCCTGAAAATATGAACTAAAGGAGCACTCCCTAACTCTTTATACCACTACTACCAGTACCAAAACTATACAAAGACCCAATGAAAAGGGAAATCATAGACCAATATCACTTATGAACAGAGATGCAAAGATTCTTAATAAAGTACTTGCAAACCAAATTCAAGAACACATTAAAAAGATTATCTTCCATGATCAAGTGGGCTTTATCCCAGAGATGTAGGGATGGTTTAATATACATAAATCAATAAATCTAATCTACCGTATAAACAAACTTTGACAAAAACCACATGATAATCTCATTAGATGAAGAAAAAGCCTTTGGCAGAATCCATAGCTCTTCATGATAAAAGTCCTGGAGAGACTAGGTTAAGCAACATGTGTCTACATAATAAATATGATTTCTAGCAAGCCAAGGGCCAACATCAACTTAAACAGAGAGAAAATTAGAGCATTTTCACTAAAATCAGTAGCAAGACAGGGATGTTCATTCTCTCCATGTCTATTAAATATAGTACTTGAAATATTAGCTAGAGTAGTACAAAAAGGAAAGGAAAAGTGAAAGTATCATTATTTGTAGATGTTATTATTTTTTATATAAAAGACCTTAACAAACTCCCTAGGAAATATCTACAGCTGATAAAAACTTCCAGAAAAGTAACAGGATACAAAATTAACACACCAAACCCAGTAAGTAGCCTTCCTATACACAAATGGCAAGTAGACTGGAAAGAAATCGGGGGAAAAAAAAGTGCCTTTCACAATAGCCTCAGAAAAATCTTGGGATAATTCTAGCAAAGTGAAAGACTTGTATAATAAAACCTTTAAGACACTGAAGAAAGAAATTGAATAACATGGCAGAAAATGGAAATTTCTCCATCCTAATGGATTGATAGGATTAACATTTTGAAAATGGTCAAACCATTTCAAAATGTTTTGGTCATCCTACCAAAAACAATCTATAGATTCAATGCAATCTACAGCAAAATTCTAAAAAACTAACAAACAAACAAAAGTTCTCCACAGAAAATAAAAAAGGAACCAATTTTCAGCTTCATATGGAAAACCAAAAATATCCAGGATAGCTAAAACAATCATAAATACGAAAGAACTGCTGAAAGTAGTACCATCCTGATTTCTATTTGTACTACAGAGCTGTAGTAATAAAAACAGCATGTTGTCAAAAAACACTCTGATCAATGGAATCAAATTGATCACCCAGATATAAGTCCACACACCTACGGACATCTGATATTTTACAAGAAAGCCAAGAATACACACTGGAGAAAAGACAGCATCTTCAACAAATGGTGTTGGTCAAGCTGGATTATTGCATGTAGAAGAGTGCCAAACAGGTCTATATTCATCACCTTTCACAAAACACAACACCAAATGAATTAAGACCTCAATATAAAACCAGATACACTTAACCTGTTAGAAGAGAGAGTGAGCAATAGGCTTTAATTTGTTGTCTCAGGAAAGGATTCTCTCTCTCTCTCTCTCTCTCTCTCTCTCTCTCTCTCTCTCTCCCCCTCCTGCCTTCATTCCTCCCTCTCTTTCTTTTATTGTTTATTTTTAAGACTGTATTTTAATTACAGCAATTTCTCCTTTCCCTTTCCTCCCTACAAACCCTCCGTTATACCCCTCCCCACTCTCCTTCAAATTCACGGCTCTTTTTTCATCAATTGTTATTGTGGGCACACACACACACACACACACACACACACACACACACACACACACACATATGTTCCTAAATCTAATCTGTTGAGTCTATACAATGTTACTTGTATGTATGTTTTCAGGGTAGACCATTTGGTACTGGACAACAAATTGGTGTGCTCTTCCCTGGGGAGGACCACCTCTCCTGTCCCCAGGTTTACTCAATTGCCTGTAGTTGTTTGTGTAGGGTTGAGGCCTCATGGGATTTTCCTTGTCCAATTTGGCATATTTATTGGTGTCCTCCTTATTCAGCTCATGTTTGGGTGGTCATGTTTATAAGACTTTATGGGTACAGCTTGTGATATTACTAGGAGACACAATTTTATAGCCCTCTGAGCCTCCAACTTCTATAATCTACCCACCTCCTCTTCTGCAATGTTCCCTGAGCCTTAGGTGTGGGATTGTTTTGTAGATGTATCCATTGTGACTGGGCTCCACAACTCTTCATAATGATTGGTTATGGGTTTTCTGTAGTGGTTTGTGTCTGCTACAAAGAGAATTTTTCTTGATGAGAAATGAAGACTATACTTATCTGTAGACAAATGGACAAATGTTTATAGATTCTTCTTAGGGAATATGCTATTTAATAAATTAGTGGTTGTAGATTCTCCTCCAATAACCAGGACTTTACTAGCACTGATTAGGTTTCCAGTACCAGGCATTTTATCCCTCTTGTTGAGCAGGCAATAAATCCAATTATAGAGCTGTTGGTTACATCAAGGTATGCATGCCACTATTGCAACCATAGGGTTATCCTGCCATGCTGGTTTTTGATGTGATTAATAGGTGTGATAGCTGGATAGAACTCTCATTTGCCTCCATCCTTTGGAATCTTGCACAGCATCTTGCAATGCAATGAAAACAAGTCCTCAGGGAGGGGGCATTCAAGTCAGTTCCAGCTCACAGCTTTCTGGGCCTTGGGGAAGGACTTTCTGAAAAGGACACTGATAGCACAGGCAATAAAACTAACAAAAGACACCATCATTTAGGCAAAGTGACAGTCTACAGAGTGGGAACAGTTCTTTACCAATTTTATAGCCAATATAGAGGGCTAGTATCTAAAACATATAAGGAATTAAAAAATCTGAAGTTCAGTAAAACAAACAACCTAATTAAAAATGGGGTATGGAACTAAGCATAATTGTCAAAAAATAAAACACAAATTATTAAGAAACACTTAAAAATGTTCAGCATTCTTTGCCATCAGGGAAATGAAAATTAAAACTATTATTTCATCTTCTACCAGTTAGAATGCCCAAGATCAATAAATCAAATGACAGCACATGCTCTTGAGGATGTAGGGTAAGGGGGGGCATTCATCTATTGATGGTGGGAGTGCAAACTGGTAAAGTCACTATGGAACCCATTGTGGCAGTTCTTCTGGAAGCTGGGAATAGATCTACCTCAAAATCCAACTATACCACTCTTGGGCATATACTCAAAGGACTGTACATCTTACTATAGAGATACTTGCTCATTCACGTTCACTGCTGCTCTATTCATAAAAACCAGGAATTGAAAACAGCCTAAATGTCTATCAACTGAGCAATGGATAGTGCAAATGTGGTACATTTATGCAAAAGAATATTATTCAGCTGTAAAGAAAAATGAAATTCACAGGTAAGTGGGTAGAGACAGAAAAAAAATCATCCTGATTGAAGTAACCCTGAACACAAAAGACAAATATTGTATGTTCCGTCTTTTTATGTGGATGTTAGTTTCTAAGCTTTTGATATGTGTACTACAAGCTGCATAACCATAGTAGTTAGGTAAATAGTAAAGGACTAGTGGGGAGGATAGGATCTCCCAAGGAAGGGGAAATATATTGTTACGAAGAGACAGGTGGTAGCCTCGGGTGTGAGGATTATATGTGCAGGGGGATGGAAGGGAGGAGTAAAGAGGGGACATGGGGAGGGGCAACTAACACTAAAGGTCATTTGAACAACTGTATGGAAATTTACTATGGGGGAAACTTCCTAAAATATATACAAATAAAAACTGAATTCAAATAGAATCACCAAATAATTGGAGAGACGATACCCCAACTAGTTATCTTATATCACCAAGTAAAACCTCAAGTGCCAGGAATGGGTTTACACCTTTTCAACTTGTTGGACTAAGGGGCTCCATGCAAGCTTCTAAACATAACAAGTCATTGCTAAGGCTATTGGTTACTCTTTGAAACATGATGATAAGGCCATATTGCTGAAGACTACACTTACATGTCATCAAACACAGAGAAGTTGAGCTGGTGCCTAGAAGCTTCACCCATACTGAGTAGCATTCATGGTATTGGTAGTGATTTTGGAGGAGGAAGGTAATCCTCAATATATCCTAGTTGCAAACCCTGCAACATATAACAGTAAACTGGTGCAATAATGACATGAGTATTCTGGGACTAACCAACCACTTTATCATGGGATTTAAGGCCTACTCGTATTTAAGGTTCCACCACAGATGGAATTCATGCTTGACACTGCTAAAGTGTTCAAGAACACGACACTAGGCAGGTCATGAGCCTAGAGAAAAATCTAATACTACTACTCTGCTAAAGAAATATAGCAATAAAATGACTCCTAATGACATACTGCTATACCCAGAGATCAGTGCCTCACTCATCTCTCATCAAGGAAGCTTCTTCTTGATAGATGGGAACTAACACAGAGACCCACAACTGGACAACATACAAGGAGTGAGAGATGCTGGAGCACTATTTTAAATTGATTGACTCAAGATCTTCCTCTCAAGGCTCAGGAATCTGTGTGGAAGGAGACATAGGAAGATTTAAGAGCCAGATGTAAGGGTTGACTCCAAGGAAACAGTGTCTTTCAGACGTATCAGGATTAATGCACATAAGAACTCATAGAGACTGTGGCTACATTCATGAGGCATGCGCCAGGCCTACATTCAAGATAGACAGAGTCTCAGCACTGAGAGGAGGAAGTGGACATCCTCTCACCCTACCAAGAAGCTCTCTACAATTCATACCTGCTAGCAAAGAAAGTCCGTTTTCCCGATAGGGTCTCATTGGAGTTTATTAACCACACCTCAAGGCAGGCTGTGTGCCCAGGAGTAGTTGGCCTACATAAAACCAACCCAATGGCATTTTTGGCTCATTTTGCGTTGTTTGAAATTTTTGTCTTATCGGTCTTTTCCTTATTATTTTGATTTTTATTTGTATGTGTTCTGTGGGAGGTTTTTTTTTTTTTTTTTTTGTGTGTGTGTGTGTGTGTGTGTTTTGCTTTTTTTTGTTTTTAAAGGGAGAGAGAGAAAAGAAGAATATAAAGTTGGCTAGGGAGATGGGGACGATCTGGGAGGAAATGAGGAAAGAGAAAAACATGATTCAAATATACTGTATGAATTTTTCTCAATAAAAGTAATTGAGTGATGTTGTCTGTCAGAATAGTTAACTTTGCACTAGAATGGGACTTTTGATAAAACTACAAATATTTCATTGTGTTCTTTCTTCAGTTTATATGGCAAATTGATTAAAAGGAGTAGTAGGAGGTTATTTTGTGTCTAAGTATTTTAAGCTTCTTTGATGATTATTAACTTATTGCCTAACATTTTCCTTGGATTTAGTTGACTTATTAAACAAAAAATGTTTGTAATGAAACACACACACACACACACACACACACACACACACACACACACACACACGGTGTGGGGGGAGTGTTTTGAGGTTCTGATGTGCTTGTGGTCAAATACCTTGAATTGATCTGAAAGGCATGCATGTCCTGCATCTATAAACCAAGTGTTTCTGTGACTTCCCTTCAGCTCAGTTCATGTATAGATGTACCCAAGCTGTTGCAAACAAGCTTCATATGATAACTTGCTATTTGGAAAATATTCCTTATATGGCTCTGGACTTCATCAAATTATCTGGATCCTTGCCCCTTCTCCACCACGACAGCTTTCCTAAGTTACTGCCTGCCACACCTGCAGGGACCATTCTAATTGGCCTCGCAGTGTACTGGAGGGTTAAATTAATTTGTGTGAACCACACAGCTGGACAGTTGCCCACTGCCACATTCTAGCAGCTGTTTGACACAATAAACCAAGAATCAGATTTTCTTGCAGCAGAAATAAATTTTTAACAACGTCGCCCATTTCCACAGAGGCAAAATACAAGACATGATTTCTGTATGAGATGATTGTGATAGAAGCCGCCTTGGAGGAATGGTGTCATTTTCTAAGTCAAGGCCCTGTCCTGCCACATTATTTAAACACAACATGACATGGAAATACATCTAATAGGATTTGGCTACAGGCAAAGAGTCTGGAAAATAGTGCAGGGATTGAGAGACTCTGCTGCTGAGTTATGCATGGAATTTAAAATTTACTAGAACTGAAATCCTTGAGTCAATCTTTGGCTCATAACAAAACAAAATAGAAAAAAAAAAAAAACCTCTCTCAAGTGCAACTATACTGGCACACTCATTATGATAATAAGTGTCATAAGGCTGGAGCCACCAAGAAGATCAAACATGCATCTTTATATTGATTTCACAATTCAGCACCACTGAAATTATTTTTATTCAACAGAGACTAAACTGGCATTTCACTAGACCCATGAAAATTACCTACTTATTAACAATAACAGATAGCTGAGCACTACTTGTTGGGGGAATCATACGGCCACCATTTTTCAATAATGCTCTTACCATCTTTGATTCAAGGGTTTGGAATATAACTCGGGCATGAGCCCTCTTGCCCCATTGAGGAGATGGTAGCCCGTGAGGCTAGGGAAGAAGAGACACAGAGGAAGCCCAGATTCCTGCAAACTGTTCTGAAGCCCTGCTCTCTTCTCCCAGGACTTTTAATGAATTAGAGTATGCCATCCCTGCCACTCTCCTGGTGTTTGGTGAGCCTCTTAAAAGTGAATCATTACCAATAGCTCAGCCACGATAAATGCTGGAAGAAAATTACAATCTGGATAAAAGGGAGGGGACTTATTATCAGGCAAAGGAAACAGATATGGGTGGTACCACTGACTGTGTGTTAATTTTTTTAAAGGAATATAAGCCTTATTATTCAATTACAACACTGTCAAAAATTCATATATATATATATATATATATATATATATATATATATATATATATATATGGCATAGAACCCAGAGAACACACCCACTCATTCAGTGTAGAGCAGTGGTTCTCAACCTCCTAATACTGTAACCCTTTTATACAGTTCCTCATGTTGTGGTGATCCACAACCATAAAATGATTTCCATTGCTACTTCAAAACTATAATTTTATGAATCATAATGTAAATATCTGTGTTTTCTGATGGTTTTATGTGACTCCTATGAAAGGGTCATTTGACCCCTGCCTTCACATGCTGTGGAATGTCTTTCTGTATGCTGTGAATATGTGTTGCTCCCATTGGCTAATAAATAAAGCTGTTTTGGCCTATGGCAAGAAAGCTTATAGCCAGGTGGGAAATTCAAGAGAGATGAGAGAGAAGAAAGGAGGAGTCAGGGGAGATGTGATCCAGCCACCCAAGAAGGAAGATGTGAATGTACCAGTAAGCCACGTAGCCACGTGGTAAGAAATAGATTAATAGGAATGGGTTGAATTAAGTTGAAAGAGCTAGCTAATATAAGCTGAAGCCATAGGCCATACAGTTTGTAATTAATATAAGCCTCTGAATGATTATTTTATAAGTGGCTGCAGGACCTTGGGTGGGAGAGATTTGTCCAGACTGTGGGCTAGGCAGGACTGAGAAACTTTCGACTACACCCATAGGTTAAGAACTGCTAGTCTAGAGCCTGTTCATAATGTGAAAGAAAGCGTGGAAGGAAATGAATTTTGGGGAGGGGGAATTCTAGCCACACAGTAGACACAAAGCCAGCATTATGAATGTAGGGCATTTTGTCATTTAATACAGATATTGGTGTTTAAGCATTATGTAAGCCAATGGCAGAAAATAAATTATCTTGAAGGAATTTTAATACTTGTATTTTACACACTGTTGCAAAGGAGTAAAACTGAGTACTATAAAATGTAAAATACAATTATGTAAACAGATATAAAATAACAGTCTGAGCTTGAGCCTCATAGTTTCATAACGCTGGAGCCACCAAGAAGATCAAACGTGCATCTTTATATTGAATTCGCAATTCAGCACCACTGAAATTATTTTCATTCAACAGAGACTAAACTGGCCAGATTTGGTTTTTCCTGATGTGGACCTATAAGGAAATGAGTAATGAGGAATCTGATGTAGTACGAAGTTAAAGCCAAAAGAATTGTAAATCAATTTTTGAGGTGTCACCTTGGTTGGAATCCTAAACTCCTCTAAGTAATTTCCTGAGGCTGCCTGTTGATCCTGTCTGTGCAGCCAGTGACTAGCACTCTTTTCTAAAGGAGCACAGTAGGAGAACTGTACCCTTTGCTGATGCTCTCACTGTGCCTTCCTGCTTTGTTTATCTAGATAACTTACCTTGATGCATTCCAGTTACCATAGTCTCTCCTCTGGATAGACCTCATCAGGCCACTCCTGCCTCATACTTTTAAGTGAGCACCACTCCTCCTGTGCTCTCTTGGAGCTATGTGGACTAATGTTGTACAGGACAAACCTCCAAACCGAGTAACAGCCATCTTCAGGAGTTCTGCCAAAGGTTATTATAGCTGGGCTTGTTGACTGATGGTATTCCCTCATAAAAGGAAGTGTTGATGGTGTTCCCTCATAGAAGGAAGTGTTAAGAGAGTCATAGAACCCTTATCTGAGTATCTAGCTGTTCCTCCCAACCCATTGTATACAACTCTGCCTTAATTGCATGTAGCCTTGGGGAGGGGGCAGATTATTCAAGCTGGAGAAGGCTGGGAGAAAGGGACTTCACCTATATGGCTAGGGGATGTCATCATCTATGCTGAGTGAAGATGACTTTCCAGTGTGACCTTTGACGGTAGAATCCATCCAGACTACTCTAAGTAACTTCTTGTCTGTTCTCTATAAGTAAGCCCAGTAAACTCACCAGTTCCCCTAGAGGAACCTGGGAGGGACCATACCTTGGTTTGTTGTGGGGATCTTTTAGGTGAATAGATGCTACTTATGCCTCCCCCAGGGAGGGAATTTTAGCATCAGATAAGATGATCAGTAGGGAAGAAGTATTTACTTTCCCATCTTGGACAGCTCTGATACACAGAAGTACAACAACACAATACTGCTTACTCAAGGTCACTTTGGCACTCAGCATAGAGCTGAGGTCATACATTCATGATCTTCTTTAATTCTCAGACTTCCCCCTGAGATAAGCTTTAACCTCTTAATTTACAAATAAAAACCCAGAAAAGTTAAATACATTGCTCACAGCTTAATAGCTGATAAAGCTTGGACCCCAACTGAGTCCTGCTGACCCCCAGGCACTCATGCTCTTAATCTCACATTATTTCATTGATTGTTGACTAAACAGAGGATATCTGTCTTAGTTCAAGTTTCTAGTGCTGTAAAGAGACCATGACCACAGCAACATTTAATTGGAAAACATTTAATTGGGGCAGCTTATATTTTCAGAGGTTTAGCCCATTATCATCAAGGCAGGAAGCAAGGCAGCAAGTAGGCAGATATGATGCTAGAGAAGGAGCTGAAAGTTCTTACACTTTGACTCACAGGCAACAGGAAGTGGTCTGAGACACTGGGCAATCTCTTGAGCATATATGAGATCTCAAGGCCTGCCTCCATAGTGACAAAGCCTTCCTCAAACAAGACCACACCTACTCCAACAAGACCACACCTCCTAATAGTGCCATGGCCTTTGGGAGCCATTTTCTTTCAAATCACCATAATATCTATAACTGAATTAAGATAATATAATCCCCTTTAGAAACATTTCTAGGATCAGTTGTAATTTAACAGAAAATGAGAATGGCTTGTACTTAATGCCATTATTCTTGGGAGGTAGCAGGAGCTTGATATGAAGTGGCTGGACCTCCTTGCTTTGAGACTAATAAAACAACAGGCGCTGTAATAAAGCACTATGTTCTTAACACAGATCACACAGATCAAAGCAAGACAGTCTGCTGTCTGGTTGCAGACTTTCCCCTCTCCTGCCATCTCCAGCACTTTCACAAGGCTGCCACGCACAGTTAGCCTCATCCCACATCACCTGATTGCTAGATTCACTGATCATTTTTTAATAAATGAGAAAATTTAGATCTGCATAAGATGCTAACATTTTGTTCTGCCAATTACAATAGAGTAATTAAATTGCCCATGGCTCAATTTTGGGATAATGTCTTAGAGTGGGTTGTCTTTGGCATCTCTGTAAACCTTTTCCACTAGGCTGAAGCTTAACAAGGCATTAAGGCATGAGGCATTGTCTTAACTATTTATTGTTCTCTAACTATAATGAGTTTCCTAAGAGCCTGGACCTCATGTACAACTTTAATGTTGGGGACAATTTTTTGTTATTAGTTTTTCATCAGATAGAATTGATGAAAATGTCATGAGTTTGTGAATCATTGCCTTCAGGTTTGCCAAGGGCCGCCTCCGGAGTGGCTCAAATCTTGGTATGCCTGTTTGGGTTGCTGTAACAGAATATCAGGGGCTTATAAACAACAGGGATTTATTTCCTGGTTTGTGAAGGAAGACAGTCCAAGACCAAAGTGCTGGCTGACTAAAGACCTTGTGAGCCTGCACTTCTCACTGTGTTCTCCCAGGACAGAGGGCTGAGGGGCCTTCCTGGGCTCTCTTAACAACACCAACTCCATTTGTGGGGATCCTAATCTCCCAAGCCCCGCCCCCCAAACTCCACTTCCAAATACCATCACATTAGGTACGGGGTTTCAAAATATATGTTTTCTTTTGGGCAAAACCACAGACATTCATTCTCCGCAGGGCACACGTGTTTTGTTGATTGACCTGACATCAGTCATACTGTTGCATACTTCTCTGGTCCAGAAGTACCTTGAAAAGATGCTAGAGAGTGCCTGTGAATGAGACTGTGGTACCCCACCCCCAGCCTCAAGCCTGAAAACACAAGATTCCAGGTGGTCAAATGCAGTGCAATCAGTGTTTCTTAGGGGACATTGTGGATGGATGAATGCAGGCTGATTAGACAGTAAATATTTAATTTTAGATTCTGATTATTTCATATTGACATTTCAGAGCAGTAAATATTTTTATGCTGGATCCAGCCTACACCACAAAAATAACTCCCACAATGGCAGCGTCTACACATGTAATTGTGTAATTTAATACTTTGATTTAAAAAATTTCTACTTTTAAAATTCTTTTAGATTTAAAAAAAATAATCTCTTATCTAAGAAGATTCAACCTCAGGCTTTCTAGGCCATAGACTAATTAGTCCTTCATAAGGCGATGAATGGTTCTCTTTGCAAATGGTCCCCCTGCCCCATTCTCCACTGTCTGCCAAACTCACGTGGACATAGTCAGGAATGGGTTAAAACAGAAACTTCCACAGAAGTACAGGAGTGGATGGCTTTGATGGGGAAGGGTGTTTTCAGGCATTTTCTGTGAGGACAAGAACAGCTCTCAGGGTTGCTGAAGAGATGTGTGCTGAGTGACAGAGGGTCGAGTTCTCTGAAAGAAGCCACTCAGAGGATTTGAAAATCCTGAGTGCTGAGGTGGAGAACATGTTTAAAACCATCTGGTCTCTATAAACCAGTAAGTCGTCTCCTGTATTCATGAGCATTTGATAGAAGGCATTTGAAAAACTATTCCTCATTACAAGTCCAGCACATTCCCTAATGTCTAGGGGTGATAAAAGACCCCAAGAGGAGACACCATGAGATATTACGATTGCCATTTTATAGATGAGCAAACTGACCCTGGAGAGGCTTCACAGCTGATCTGATGGCACAATTAACAAGAGGGAGTGGAAACCTCTCTCCTACTTTGTTTCCTCACCACCCCTCACCATGCCTCCCCTGCAGGTACAAAGCCCTAGCTGTCTGGCTGGAAGGTAAGAGTAATTGGCATATGGTTTTCATTTTCCCTTTCTGCTCTCTTTCCTCCCAGGGCCCAGTCATCATGTACCAGACAGGGTTCTCCTGGTTCACCATGTCATCTGTCTCACCTGGTCCAGAGGCCAGCCGGATTCTTGATTCCAAGAGTGGGCCCACTTGGTCAGTAAGACAACAACCCATTCTCAAGCTTTAGCATAGCACGGTCCCCATTTATATTTGCTTATGTCTTAATGTTTGTATTCAAAACTCCAGAAGAAAAGGGGATATTTTTGGGTCCCCTTGTGGACCCTAAAAGTAAGTAATGCAGTTAGGATTCAAAAGAGAGGAAACTCATGTTTCAAAGTCACAACCCTGAAAAGCCAGTGATGGCCGTTAAGCAATTTATGGGTTCTCCTGTTTTCCAGTCCTTCCTGTAGGCAGTTAGGGATACTGTTGCTGATGCAGAGAAGTGAGTCAGTCCTAAAGCTGATGATGGATACACCTTCCTTGCACTGTAAAGGAACACTCCTGAAGAGAAGATGTGTCTGCAGAGGCTGACTGACTGATTAGAACTGAAACTGTGGGAGACTGGAATGTTGTAGTCCAAAGGCTAATTACCTTATTATGTTGGGGCTAGTTCTAGCCTCTGGAACAGCCATTCCTTGCTTAGCTCTGTGTCTGAACTAACATCTGGTGACTAATAGATCAAAACCTTTTGGAATCTATTAACTTAGCAGATACTAGCTTCCACCAACTCAAACACTCAGATAACATCTTTAATCTATAGAAAAGCTTGCCCTATCTTATTGTACCTGCCTCTCTGATGCCCTTACTAATGTATTTTAAACTTGCCTTGATTCATGACTTCCTTTGTTCTGTAAAGCAATAAACTTCACGAAACTGCTTCTACATCAGAACATGGAATTGAAGTAACCTAGACCCATGTTCTCAGGCCATGATCACTCCAAATGGCTCCAGAATAAACTAAACTATCTTGTTTCCTTTACGATGGAAGCTGTGGCTTTTGCAATGAAACACCAGCTCCTTGTGAGGAGTAATGCAACAAGATCCTGGATCCCTAAACTCAATGACAGATCCTGAATTCCTAAATGCACCAACAGATCCTGGATCCCTAGGTAGCCAAGTAAAACAGCTACTGTCCTCCCCATACTGGGCTTCCTGTGAGCAAAAATCCCAAAGCTTGATATGTTAGTACTATCATCTAGAAACTAGGGGGTGTGGTGATATTTTATTTGTGCACCCCAACAAAACTTATCTGGGAATTAGAGAAGAGAGTCAGCCACCAAATTAGACATAGAGGTCAGGCATGGTGGCATACACCTTTAATCCTATCACTCTGGGAGGCAGAGATCAGTCTGGATCTCTGAGTTCAAGGCTACACTGTAAACAGAGCCAGACATGGTGGCATATGCCTTTAATCCCAGCACTAGGGAGGAAGTAAGATGGCCGGGCACAGAAAAGTATATAAGGCATGAGTAAATAGGAAGTCTTGCTCTGGAGGCTGAGGAGTTGGTAAGGTGAGGCTGGCTATGGCTTGTTCTGTTTCTCTGATCTTACAGCTTTCATCCCAACATCTAGCTCTGAGTTTTTTATTAATAAGACCATCTAGCAATTGTCTTACAGGGGTTATTTTGTTTCACCATCAGAAGGGAGTCAAGCCCAACTGATGTACATAATATACCCCACAAGGAGGTGACTACAGTACAGGCTGATGAGATGAGGCCACAGCTAACACAGAATAATACCACAAATAAGAAAGCTCTGCAGAGTCCTGATAAAAACGGGATCCACTTTATTACTCTTCATTCAGGGCTTCCTAATATAATAGCTACCATTCTACATCTGTCTTACTCCCCAACTAAACTCTGAAGACAAGGATTACATCACAGCAATCTCTATGTCCTCATTGCCCAGCACAGCTCCCGAGGCATGTCAAATTGTCACTATCTGACTGTTGAGCAGAAGAGAAATGAAGCATGCGTAATGAGTGCCATCACTGCAGAGGAGTTATTATGCCTTTGTATTATTGGTAATTATCATTAGCATAAATTACACATCTATTCAGCATAAATATATACATATATTTATGTTTAAGTTAACTATTTAGTAAACTGAATATAGTTCATTATATAATAATCAGCTCTTTATTTTAAACAGGCATTTGTGTTTCAGGGGTCAAGACCATTGATGCAATTAATTCAGATCGCCTAAGTGAGGGAGAGGCATAAAGCTGGGTGCTTTGAAGACTATTAATAAAAATTTCTCATAGTTCAAGAGGAAACAGAGAGAAATTGGCCACTAGAAGAGACACTTAAGCCAGAAAGAAATGGCGACCAGGGATGCATGCATTTTAATCTGCTTAGTATTGCTATAACAAAATAGCCGAGACTGATTACTTCTATAAAGAAAAAGGCTTAGTTGGTTCACTGTTATGGAGGCTACGAGTCCCAAACTGAGCATCAGTATTCAGCTTCTAGTGAAGACCTTCTGTCTACATCACAAGATGGTGAATGGTTTCACAGAGAGGGAGGGCATTCAGAGCAGTGAATAGACTGTGCAGGATTAAGAGAGGAACTAGGCTCATTAACAACAATCTGCTCTCTTGGGAATGATTTCATTATCTGAGTCTTAACCACTCCACAAGATAAAGATGGGTTCCTTCATAAGGGAAGTCCAGACCTAGTCACCTCTGACCAGGCTCTACCTCTGGCAGATCCTCCCACCTCCCAATATTGTCATGACAACCAAGGTTCCAGCATATGAGTGCTTGGGGGACAAACTATAACAAGGTTGCAAATGTGGGTTTGGAAGGTCTTAGGCCTGTAGTTAAGGTTACCATGAAGGCATCCTGGGGAAGGGCAAAGGACTTAAGAGGACCTTGCTATATTGGGAGATAAGGCATAGAAAAGGAGTTCAGTGCAAGGGAGACATTTCCATGGTATGTCCAAGTAGAGTAGGCTGCTGCTGCTGAGGCAGAGTTTTATACTAATGATCACCAGCAGCAGGAGGATTTGCAGCGCTGCATAGGCACCAGACCTCTCCCACTGGGGATAAGGCTTCTGTCTAGAGTGTTTAAGACTCATGGCCATGGATAATCCAGAAGCAGGAAGTAGGGATGGAGTCTCAAGGGAGCAATGCTGGATCCCTCCTGCTACTCTGGTCAAAGTAGACTCTAGATGGCTTTAGGTAAACTGAGCACATGCAAAAGGGAGTGGTTTTGATATGCCAAGCTATGTGGCAATTCCTGTTGCACTTTCCGGGCAGTGTTCTTGGCTAAGAGGTGGGTTACAAAGGGACAGTTAGCAGGGCCTGTGCCTTAAGAAACTAACCATATAGCTGGGAAGATCAAAAAAAGAAAACTACTGTTCCAAGGGAAAATGCAAAGGTCTTAGCTTTGCACCTTCCTGTGTTAATTAACACACCCCAGATCTATGGCTTGCAATCCTGCCATGATCTACGTCCAACTTTTGATTATAACTGGTGATGTTCTCACTCGTGCTTTTGAACAGGCTTTGATGTCTCCTTTTCTTTGATTGCATTTATCTTTGCTGGTCTATAAAATTCCTTTCTAAATTTTGTATTTATTCATTTGTTTCAATTACAAATTTTAACTGATACACAAAAACATAAAATCTATACACATTTATGAGGCACCATATGGGATCGTGATACATTACATTGTTATGTTTAAATCAGTTTAATCCCCTCAAACATTTATCATTTCTTTATGGTGAAAACATCTGATATGCCTTCCCTTAGCCTTTTTCAATATTCACTATTTTTTTTGCTTCAGTCATCTGATGTTGCAGCAGCCCACCAGACCCTTTAACTGTAACTTAGCTCCCATGGGGCAGTGCCCCACCATCTCACCTACACCTGCTGCTCTCTCCACCCTCCTCACCTCTGATACCAGTCTTTTCAAATTCACATAGAAGATTACATGACACTTGTCTTTCAGTGGCTGCCTTACTTTACTTAGCAAAATAATCTCTAGTTCCATCCACATTTATGCAAGTAACTTTACATAAAGGTGAAATGGTATTTTACTGTGTATGTGGGTTGCATTTTCTCTATCAAATTTTGTAAATTGGCATATAGCCTTTGTAGAGAACAGTATGGAGGTCGCTCTAGAAATAAAAAAATAATAGAACCATACTGTTTATTATAATGCCCATTCTTTCTTTTCCAGGTCCTGTTATTTTTTGGCAGCAGAGAACAAGAGATAAACGGGCCATAGAGGAGCTCTTGATTGAGCAGAGATAAAATACTAAGCACTAACTTGTCTGTTTAGCAGGGTCCCATGATTGGGATCTGTAGGATATACAGAAGTCAAATGAGTTCAGTTGTTCTTAGCCTTGGCTACGTACTGGAAACCATCTGGAAAAGTTTAGGAATCACTGAGCTTGGGGCCTCAACCCATGGACTGTGCTTTGCTGGTTTAGAGTGGAGTCTGGCCATTTGGATCTTCAGAAAGTTGTTCTGTGAGTTTTATATGTACCCAAAGGTGAAGATGGGTGGATTGGGAAGCTTGAAAGGGGAGGGCCCAAAGCTTCAGAGGATAGAGGAAGAGGGAAGGAGAGAGAGTGGAGGGAAGGGGGCTACAGTGAAGCAGAGACACAGAACAGCAGCATTTACCAGCACTGGGCATTTGGCAGCTCTAACAAGTACCCATGCAGTGGGAGGTATTGCAGAGGACCTGTTTAATACAATCCAGGGACTGTGCATTAAGAATTCAAACAAACAGCATGGAAATCAAAGCCTACTGTTTACACAGTGAATGTCTTTCAAGGGGCTCATGAGTACCATGAAGACATTGTCTTAATAAGCTCTCATCATCTCTGCCAGGTAGGGGTCAGGTTAGCCTTTATTAATTGATGCCATATTAAAGGACATTCTGTGCTTGATTCAGTAACTAACATGATATGAAACCAGGAACCAGTATCTGTTTAATACTGTAGAGGTTGTAGCTCAATAAAACAGAGGAATGGCCCCTAGAGATGGATCCTCAGGGGTAGGACTGGGAAACAGACCAGAGGGAGGCAGGAGGATACCATTTGGAGAGAAAACAGAAGCAATAAAGCAGTAATGATGTTAGTATGACCGATACTATTAGTAGGCTCTGATGCTGGGCATTTTGTCAATGTGTTCCAAACATCCTCTCCAGTATTTACCTGGCTCCTCCCAACTGTGTTTGCAGAACATTGGGCACAGAGATGTTAAGCCCGTTGCTCCAAGTCTAACAGCTCTCAAATAGTGAAGTTAGGTCTGGGACCTAGGTTCAATCTGAAGGAGACTCCACAGGCTATTCACCTCATCTCAGGAAGATATTCTCTTAAGTAATCAGGAGATGCAGAGACAGACAAGTCACTGACAAAGAAGCAAGGAAACTAAGCCTCCACTTCCTGTGTTGAAATCAGACAAGTTGCCATTGGGTGAATAAAGAGTAGTCAGATGAGAGCTAAGAGCATCTATGGCTGTGGAATTGACTTCAGCCTGGAGAGCAGGCTGAGGACAGAAGCACAGAGGAGGTCATTTGCCATCTTTAAGTATCTAAGAGCACTGTTCCAGTTTGCAGACAGGCTCCAGAGATGAGATGATAGAGGAGCATCAAACATCAGCTACTGAATTCGTGTTCAAGTTCACATTTTGATTATTTAAACTGCTTCTTGTGCTATGCCAGTAGTGTTTGTGATTTATGGGCCACACATGGATTCCATATATCACATTCATGTACATATGATTAACTATTTAGAATTTCCCAGGGTACATATCTATTACTATACATATAAAAGTGAGCCTCCATTTTTGGAGGAAGGGATACTACATTAGTTTCCTGTGGATGCCATAAGCTTATAAGAATTGATATTGAGGACTATCACATTTCTAGGGTAAAGTCAACATCAGCACCAGCCTGCTTCTTTGCATTACAAGTTTAAGATGGTCAGGATGATGCTAACTATCATCTCACTCAGGTGACATGGTCACTCTTGGAGGTTGCTGGTGCTACTAGCTTTGGATTACTAGTGAGCTTATGGTTTAAAACAGCTCATTCCAGGTGACTAACTTGTAGTGATGAAATGGGGATTGGAACTCATTCTTGCTGTTTTGAAAGCACAACTGTGCTATGGAGAAGTTGCTAACAGGATAAGTCCCACTATTTCATCCAGATTTACGGGCTTTGGTTCTTCTGAAAATTCATCATGAGAAAATGGCGTGGAAGCCAATTATAACAATAATTGTTGGCTACAGATTTAGATTAGTATTTGTAACAGCAAAGAGAATGCTGGGGAACTCGGCAGTTTCTCTTTCCTGGATCAGGTACGATGCTTTCAACCTCCTTTTTTTGCCATGATGGGGGTCATGTGCATGGGTAGGCAAGCACTTCACCATGGAGCCATATGCCTAGTCCCTGTGTGTTAGTGGTGAGCCTCCATTTTTGGAGGAAGGGATAATACGTTAGTTTCCTGTGGATGCCATAATACAATTTCACAAACTTAGTGGCTTAAAACAATACAAACTTTATGATATTACAGTTCTGTAAACCTGCTATAACAGAGCTAAAAATCAAGTTAGTCAGAGGACGAATTAATTTCTGGAGGATCTAGGGAGAACCCGTATTTTTTGCTTTCCTGGGGTCCTTCAGTTGCTAGTATTCCTTGACTTGTGTTCTTCTTCCAGAGGTTGTTTTTAACTCGCTGACTTTGTGGCTTTCATTGAAAGATGGGTACTTGTGCAGGATTCCTCTATGTCTCCACAGTGAATGTTTACCAAGTACTAATTATTGCCTCTTTCTGTTTGTGTCAAGTCTAGAGCTACCACACAAGCACTAAAACCAGACGGCTTAAAACAAGACCATGTATTACCTCATATTCTATACTCTGGAAGTTGGAAATCGAGATGTCACCAGAAACACGTTCCCTTGGAAACTCGAGAGAAAGAGTCCTCCCTTAACTCTTCCTGGCTACTTAGTGCCTTGGCAGTCCTTGGCTTGCAACTCTTGGGCCATTGTCTCCCTTTATCATCATGCAACATTCTTCCTGTGCCATCAGACGGATGTACTCCCCTGGCCATTTGGGATTGGGGAAATGTCTTATACCAGTATTGCTTCATCTTAATTATATCCAGAACACCCTAGACCCCAAACAGGCATATTTTATATTATTTCAACATCTCATTTGGAGGTTGAATACATTGCAATGCATGTTCATGGATTTCAGCAGTATTGGTTAAGGATCCTCAGGAAGAAAATGCAGTAAGCAAAGGTCTTCATCAGAACTAGCACGCAAATAAATTATCAGAGTCATCTGGTCAAAGAAGGCAGGAAGAGTATATTTATTTTGAACTCTGGTACTGGCTAAAACACAATGGAAAAACAAAAGGGCAGAAACCTAGAACTTACCCAAATGAGAAGGTACTCTTCAGTAGATGAGACATTTCAAAAAGTCCCCAAGACACAAATTGGATGGAGGACTGGTTGCTAATGAATGAAGAGAGTGTGCCTGCACTGCTCAGTTCCCCAGAGTTTCTACAGCTGGGAAGGTAAGTCTAATGTGAGAGTGAGACGTGGGAGGTCAGTTAGAAGTCTTGACAGAACTATCCTAAAGCTATCCTAAAGGGGCAAATAGCAGCCAGGCACTCACCCCATGTCTTACTCTGCTTCCTATTGCTTTGACAAAACACTGACCACAAACAACCTAGGAAGGGACAGGTTTGTTTGACTTATACATCCTGGATTACAGTCCACTGAGGGAAGCCAGCCAGGAACTCAAGGTAGGAACCCAGAGGCAGGAACCAAAGACCATGCAGGAGCAGGGCTACTGACTTGTTCCTATTGCCTTGCTCAGCCTGCTTTCTTATAAAACTCTGGACCACCTGCCCTGGGAGGGGGATACCACCAACAATGTCCTGGGCTCTTCCGCACCAATCATCAATCATCGATCAAAAATGCCCCACAGGCTTACCTATAGACAATCTGATGAAGGCATGTTTTCACCTGAAGTTTGTTTTCTCTGGTAACCCTAGCTGTATCAAGCTGATAAAAACAAACAAACATACCCCCTACCCCCTCACTCCTCTCCACACACACACAAACCTAAAAAATATCCAGCACATTCTGACTGTCTACTACATAGTTGTCCCATAACACCTGCCAGCCTCGAGTACTTTCAGATGTATCAAAAAGTGGCTTCCATTAACCAGCCTCAACAATAACTTATAGGCAATCTTGTTTTATCTATGTTCCTACTTATTTTCCCCCCTCCACATTATCATGAGTTAATCCGACACATCTTATCTCTTCATCCCTAAATAGCTCAATTTGTGTGTTGAAAATACAATGATTCTTTTTAAGGGTAATATGAACAAAAACTATTATCACAACTAAAAGATTACTTGATATCAACAACTATCCAGTTAATGCACAAATTTACATTATCTTCTAAATTAAAAAGTGATTTGACATGTAAATTATTTTTATGTTCAAATAAATGAAAAGCCTAACATTCTTCAAAGGGAGACAATTCCATCTGTATTACTGTTGAGGGCAGAACCTAAGAAAATATTTTTGCAAAGTACAAGAAAGAATTTCCCTATAAGAAAAACTATCTTAGAATGTAGCAGGCTGGGAGGTTATGAATCCATCTTGTTCTAAAAAGGTAAATAGTACTTGATTGTCCAGCTGTCTTAGGAGGAGAGATTTTTATATAGTTTTTAATAGCCTCCATTCTTTATCTATAAAGGCATTATGAAGTCAGAGAATCTTCATGTCTAAGGTCTATTTGTTTTATGTGTATAACTTAATAGCATGTACTTAGAATCCTCCTCCTCCTCTATTCCTGTATCTGGTGGGTTTATCAGTTTCATAAAGCTCTGAATTGCATCCAGAAGCCCTGACATCCACAAAACTGTAATGGACATGAGGGTGGTAGCCATATGGGTCCCCCACAATAGCAAACAGCAGGTGCTTCTCTGAGACTCAGCCCCCTGGGGAACAGCCTTGAGATTGAAACTTAGGCATGATGTTGGCCAAAGACTGCTCTGGAAAGGATATGGGAAGCAGGACTCAGGACAGGGAGAAACTGGGGTGTGACATGTGGTTGGAAAGATTCACTGGTTGGTCTGAGGGAAGCTTTGGGGTTGGGATTACCCTTTTCAAAGAGAGATAAGACATTGGGACTAGCTGTTGAAGACAAGCTACCTCTCTAGGTAAAGGCTTAACCTTGGGCAAAACAACTCTCCATGTCAATGACTGAGTCACAAAAAGGACACAGTTGAACAGTCAGCTGACCAACCCCCAGTGCCGAGGGCAGTGTGCGTTCCTCAGCCCTACAGAGTGCTCCGATATACAATAGCTGATGATGCTCAGTTGGGATGTGATTGCACTGCCAGCCAGCTTTGTTGCCTGTCACCCTCCCCCTTGGCATTCCACACTGGAGCATGTCCCAGACATCTACCTGGAGCCTGAGAGTCACTCCTTTCAATGTAAGGACTTACATACTTCATGCCACAAAGTGATGTAGCTTCCCCTTCTGTTTAGCCTGGGGTGTTCAGGGTCTAATTCCTAGTCTAGATTCTCAAACCTGTGCCCATATAATTTGCACACATTCACCAGAGAAGGACAGGTAGCAGTAGTGAAAGTCAGGGAAGTTGTTGCTACCCACGGTTTGAAGTCCACTCTGAACATTGTCGTCTCTGTAACCTCTGTACTTTCCAGGCAGAGCTCTCTTTCTGTCCACTTCAGCATTCACACAGGGCATACATTTATCCTGTGAGTGTGCTGTTCTCACGAGGCTCTTCCAGCACATCTTGCTCATTTGTCTCCCTCACACCTAACACAGTTCCTAGCATATAACTGATGTCTGTTAAAGGTCTGCGAGATGTACTGAAAGAGATGACTGGAAAGGGAAGGGTGGGGGTGGGGTGGGAGGTGGGGGGTTTTGGGGTGTGCTTCAGGGACAGGTAGAAACCCAATGCAAGAGAAACTCCCATGAATCTACAAGGGTGACTGCAGCTAAGACTCCTGGCAATAGCAGATACATAGCCTGAACTAGCCATCTCCTGTGATTAGATTGGTGACTATTCCAATTGTCATCAGAGAGCCTTTGTCCAGTAACTGATGGAAACTGATACAGGGACCCACAGCCAAACATTAGACAGAGCCCAGAGAATCTTGCTGAAGAGAAAGAGGAAGGATTGTAGGAGCCAGAGGAGTGGAGGACATTACAAGAAAACCCATAGAAACAACTGACCTGCCTCATAGACACTCACAGACTATGAACCAACAACCAGGGAGCCTGCACGGGACCAACCTACGCCCTCTAGAGATATGTGACAGTTGTATAGCTTGGTCTACTGTGGGGTTCCTAACAATGCGTACAGGGACTCTCCCCAGTGCTTTGGCTGGTCCTTAGGATCCTATTCCTCACACTGGATTACCTTGCCCAGTCTAAATACAAGGGGTGATGCTTAGTCTTACTGCAACTTGATATGCCAAGCTTTGTTGGTGCCCATGGGAGGCCTGCCCCTTTCTGAACAGAAACAGAAGAGGAGTGGATTGAGGGGTGGTGGTGGAGAGGAGGTGCAGGGAGGGAATGGGAGGAGAGGAAGGAGGGAAGCTGAACTTCCGTTGGGATGTAAAATAAATTTTAAAAAAGGTGAATAAATGAATAAATAAATAAAATTTTAAAAAAGGTCTGTGTGGTGAATGAGTGAATGACTGAATGAATGAATGTGTGCCCTCCATCAATCAATTAATCAATCAAGCAAGCAAGCAAGCAAGCAATCGATAAATCAAATTTGGGTTATTTCCAACACTACAAGTTCAATTATTCTTACCTCTTTGCCAACACTTCCTAATTACCCCAGTTTAGAAGTGCAACTAGGAAATAAGAATCGAGATAACAAACCTGACTGTGTAGTTCACCAAATCGGCACAATAGCTCATGTCTTCAACAAAAATGGTGGGGGTTGGGGGAGCGAGACAATTGCTAGGAAAGCTCTTGTACAGTCAATTTTAATTAGCATTGCTCACCATGAGAGATGATAAGGTATCAGTCATTGTAATTGCTAGAGCTGACAATTAGTCAAAGTCATTAACACTCAAGACCTAAGATAATACAGACTTACAGAAGCTAAAGGTTTGGAAGGGAGCTAGGGCAGAGTTGTTGGAAAATGACTCAGTTTGTACAGATTCAACCGATCTATCCTGAGGGTGGTAAGCTGAGAGGAACTACCCAGGGGCTGCCATTAGCCTGTGCCTTTCTTACCTCTTCATTGTCCACAGTGCCATCAGGGAGACTCAAAAAAAAATGTAACCCCCAGCGCATTGTATAAATGCCTCCAGACTTCCTTCATGGTCACAAGAAAGACCCTAGTCTCCTTAGCAATAGAGTCACAGCCCGTGAATCCCTAGCTCCACCTTTACACACTTCAAATACATGTTCCTTCTCAACCTGTATATGCATAGGCCATTGCTTTCTTTGTTAGTGCCTTCTGACTACATACAGAGGTCTCACTATTTTATTTATTTATTTTAGTTTTTTTGAGACAGGGTCTCTCTACATATCCTTGGCTATCCTGGAACTCACTATGTAGACAGGCTGACATTGAACTCACAGAGATCTACTTACTTCCTCCTTAGTGCTGGGATTGAAAAAGACTTGCACCACCAGGTCCAGTCCAGGTTTTTGTATGTTGAATACGATACCTCTATTTTTTTTTTTTTTTAAAGACAAATGTTTCCACATTTTAATGGCCCATTTCAAATGACTTCTCAGGAAAAACCAAGTACTCCCTTCTGCTCCCTATTCTCCTCCCCCCCTTGGCTGGGTGCTCTGTGAGCCACTCACACTAACCTATAATAATTGCTATTTTTTCATATTTTCATATTTTTTACATGTCTTCTGAGGGTTCTTCATGTCTAACTTAGTACCAGGAGATCAACCATGGCAATTGTTGAATGGGCAAATCAGTAGGTGGATGGAGAGATAAGTGATTGAATAAGTGAGATAATTAGCTTATGGATGAGTAAGCTTATGCATCAGCATAGGACTCTCAGACACAGGTGTCTGGATAGCCTGACCATAAATCTATTTCCTTGGCAACAACATCGATTGGAAGTCATTAAGTACTTTTTATTTTCTTTTATCTAAAAAATTCATTTACATGTATGCTTGCATATCAGGGTGAGTATATGTCATATGTATGCATGCCCATGGAGGCCAGAAAGGACATTGGATCCTCTGGTGCCATAGTTACTGGTGGTTGGAAGGCACCTGACTTGGGTGCTGGGAACTAGACTCTGGTCCTCTGGAAGAGATGGAAGCACTCTGAACTACTGTGCCATCTGTCTAACCCTGCTCTCTATTTCTTGACGGTAAGTCTTTTACAAGTAATACATCAACATTTGAAAACATTTTAAAGAAAATTCTGGTTATTTTTCTCATTCGTACTTTACAATTAAGCTATTGAGAAGTTCAGAAGTTGTGTTAGGAAATTTCATGAAGTGGCTCTGTCTCCAAGCATATCACATTGGGCTGAAGGTCGCTCATCCTACAAGTCACCTGGATGTCCCCAAAGTACTCAGTGGCTCAGGAGTCTCAAGGCAGGATTGGTGGGATGAGATTGAGGCAAAAAAAAATCAAAAACTGTTATTTCATAGAAGTGATTTTAAATAAACACCAAAGAGGACCAGTTCAGAGTTGAAGTGATAATGTGCCATTTTCACGTAAAGATTAATGACAAGGATATAATAGCATTATTATCCTTTTCACCATCTATATATTCTTATTTTCTTTTGCATGTGTATGTGTGTACATGTGTGTGTGCACGTGCATATATGTGTATATGTGTGTGTCTGTGTATCTGTGCACATGTATGTGTGTATATGCAAGTGTGTATGTATGTGTGTGTGCGTGTGTGTATGTGCATGGGTGGTGTGGTATATGTTCTTGTAAAGTGTGGGTGTGTGCATGAATGAATGAATGTGTGTGGAGGTCAGGGATGGACATTGGGTGTGTTTCTCTTCACCTTTGTTTTTTGAGGCAGGGTCTCTCACTAAACTTGAAGCCCATTTACTAGCAAATGGCCGGGGTTGGGGCTACATTCATATGTTGCCATGCCCAGCTTTTGCTCCTGGCTTTGGATGTGTGTGCTGGTATCTGAACTCAGATCCTCATGCCTGCATAGTGGGCACTTGAACAAGGGAGCCATCTCTTCAGGCCCCTCCTCCACCTTGAATTTCTGTTCCCTTGTTGACTACAGGAACAGCCACCAATTCCTCTCTTAATTTAACTCTTTTTCTCTTCCCCAGTCTTCTTATACCACTTTGTTATAATTTATTCTTTCTTCCTTGTGAATTCCCATCAACCTCATCTCTCAGTTGGTTTCTGGCCTGCAGGTTGCTTTCCCTATCTGTGTGCATCAACCTTTTTTTCTTTTTTTTATTAATTAATTTATTTTACATCCCAACCACAGCCTCCCCTTCCCTCCTCTCCTCTCACTCCCTTCCCCCTCCTCTCCTCAGTCCACCCCTTCTCCATAATTGCTCAGAAGGGGGCAGGCCTCCCACGGGCTTCAGCAAAGCATGGCAGATCAAGCTCCATAAGACAAAGCACCTCCCCCTGTATTCATTCAGGCTGGGCAAGGATTCCAGCCTAAAGAATCAGTTCCCAAGAGCCAGGGACAGCCCCTGCTCCCATTGCCGGGAGTCCCACATATAGACCAAGCTACACAACTGTCACATATATGTACTGGGCTTAGGTCGGTTCCATGCAGGCTCCCTGGTTGCTGGTTCAGACTCTGTGAGTTCCCATGAGCCAGGCTACTGGTTTCTGTGGGGTTTTTCTTTTTTTTTTTCTTTCTTTCTTTTTTTTTTTCCTTTTTTTTGAGACAGGGTTTCTCTGTGTAGCTTTGCGCCTTTCCTAGATCTCGTTCTGTAGACCAAGCTGGCCTTGAACTCACAAAGATCCACCTGGCTATGCCTCCCGAGTGCTGGGATTAAAGGCGTGTGCCACCATTGCCCAGCTGTGGGGTTTTTTTTAAGTAATACTTTTGCTGAAACTAATTTTTGTCACATTTTCCACAACTATTGCTAATATTTCCTTCTTCCAGTTCAGAACAAATTCCTTCACTTGTCTGAAACTCTAGCACGTCTGCAGCTGCCTCACCTTCAATGAAGTCCGTCCTCTCCTTTCCTGTCTTTGCTGTGTGAATATTTATATCTTCAGCCTTTGCTTATGCCCTTTAATCTTTACAGGCCGAGTTCTAAGACTGCAGCTAAGACATTTCCGCCCCCTCCCAAACTAGGAAAAAAAATCATTCTAACTTTCCTGGTATCCTTTAGTATATATATGTGTGTACACACACACACACACTCACACAGACACACACACACACTCACACACACACACACACTCACACACACTCACACACACTCACACACACTCACACACTCACACACACTCACAACACACTCACACACTCACACACTCACACACACTCACACACTCACATACACTCACACACTCACACACACTCACACACACTCACACACTCGCACACTCACACACACTCACACACTCACACACTCACACACACTCACACACACTCACACTCACACACACTCACACTCACACACACTCACACACTCACACACACTCACACTCACACACACTCACACACACACTCACACACTCACACACACTCACAACACACTCACACTCACACACTCACACACACTCACACACTCACATACACTCACACACTCACACACACTCACACACTCACACACACTCACACACTCACACACTCTCACACACACACTCACACTCACACACACTCACACACACTCACACTCACACACTCACACACACACACGCACACTCACACACACGCACACTCACACTCACACACACTCACACACTCACACACACTCACACACACACACACACACACACATCTGCCTCTCTGACGACACTTAGAGAAAGACTACCCTTTCTCCATTGCATATTGTTCATCACCACAGTCTGAACATGCTTTAGTCATGTCTGTATCATTACAACTACAGTAAGGTTTCACATACAGAAGACATTTAGTAAAACAGTTTTGAATTAGTTTTGACATGTCTGATACTTCCTCATAAAACCAGACTTCTGGCTTCGTCAAGAAATGGGAGATTTTACAAGACTAGGCCTGAATTCCTGTGGTCCAACAATCAACAGAAGCCCTCCCCCCAGGCCAGAACCCTCCCCCCAGGCCAGAGCCCTCCCCCCAGGCCAGAGTCCTCCCCCCAGGCCAGAGCCCTCCCCCCAGGCCAGAGCCCTCCCCTCAGGCCAGAGCCCTCCCCCCAGGCCAGAGTCCTCCCCCCAGGCCAGAACCCTCCCCCCAGGCCAGAGCCCCCCCCCCCAGGCCAGAACCCTCCCCCCAGGCCAGAGCCCTCCCCCCAGGCCAGAGCCCTCCCTTCAGGCCAAAGCCCTCTGCATTTTGCTGCCGTTTGGACAGCTTTGTGTCATTTCTGGCTAGCCCTGCTTTTGGCCACTGATGACCTTTTGTTTTGTGACCAAATGACAGCATCAGCTTGAAATGAAGGCAGAACTCAGTTTTGTTTTGTTTTTTTTTTTTTCTTTTTTTTCCTTGAGACAGGGTTTCTCTGTGTAGCTTTGGGCCTTTCCTGGAACTCACCCGATAGCCCAGGTTGGCCTCGAACTCACAGAGATCCACCTGCCTCTGCCTCCCGAGTGCTGGGATTAAAGGCGTGTGCCACCAACGCCCGGCCAGAACTCAGTTTTAATAATGGTTATTCTAACCTTGAAATGTGTGGTTAGGGACACCAAGTTCAAACATGAAGCAATCCTGACCAGCACAGGGGTTTCCAAACTAGTTGAACTTGACACATCATTACCTATTTGGTCTTATAGAAAAATTAGTTAAAATACAAGTTTCTGTAGATGGATAGTGGTTAAAAAAAACAAAAAACAAAAAACCAACTCAAGAAAGTAAGGCAAACTCCAGTTCCGTGCTGATCAATGTGTAATTTTCTATCTATTCGACAAAGGCGGCTGACCCCGGAGAGTGGGCTAATTCTCATCATCTCCAATTGCATTGTGCAAATGCTTCCAATAGTTCTGTCTTCTATTGAACTGACTACCAGTCATGACTCTGACCTGCTGATTCTTTAGGAAATTTCATTTTCTTTCTTTTCTCCATATAAATCTAAAAATTTTGTATATTTTACATATAAATATAAATATAAAAATATGTGATTTCTTTATTGTTTTATTAAAAGTTTTAATTGCATTTATATATTTGTGTATCTACTCTCTCTCTCTTTGTGTGTGTGTGTGTGTGTGTGTACACTTGTGCTATAGAGCACTTGTGAAAATCAGAGGACAACTTGCTTGAATCAGCTCTCTCCTTCTACCATGTAGGTCCCAATATCACACAGGACCTCTTGCCAGCAGATGTAGAGTTATGTAGCGTTTCTACAGATTAGACTAAGTGGTTGGGAACAAGATACAATTTTTTTGACCAATGAGGGCTGGGCCTGGTGATGAACATAATGTACATAACCTGATACTTGTCTTCCTGCTGACTTCTAGAATAGAGCAGAAATGATTGATCTGATTGCAGGGTCACTTCCTTCCTTCTTCCTTCCTTCCTCACCTCTTTCTTTTTAGACACACACATACACACACACACACATACACACACACACACCTCTTTTGAAGAGTAATAAATATTTAACACAACACAATAACCCTTCTCTATGTGGGTAGTTTATTTGGAAGAGGAGGGTCTGGGCCTTCAGTGCATCTCTGTGGAAACAGTGCTAAATTTTACAAGCAGCTGGTCACATTGTTGTCTTTATGTTAGCCATTGGCCTTTACTAAGTGGTCTGCTAGTGGAAGTCATCAAGATCCAGGCAATCTAGATGGGGAAAGTGAGCAGGTGCTTCACTTTCAGCTCATGTCTTGGATCCTTATAGGATTCAGAGGATGCATATTCAGCCAATTCGCTCAAGCCATCAGTTTTTCAATATCTTCATGGTGGAGGGAAATGTCTGAGTACCATATATTTAGGATTTTTCATCCCACATGGTCAATATGCTTGGATTCAGCAGGCCTGTGTGTGTGACTGCCCATCACTGTGGACTAACTTCTATAGTTCATGTTTGTCATGCTGGGCTGGATGGCAGACATCTTGCCCTCATTCTCTAGTAGATTAAGTGTTCTCCAGTCTTGTTTGTCTTTCTACAGTTTTTTGTGTTTAGTAAGACTACTGGGCTTAAAATGCAATACTAATAAAAACTATTTTTATTCCTAAGCAAAAAACAAATGAAGCAAAAAGCTCAGGCAGTTTTTAGTCTGATTAACTTACATCATAGCCTACCTTTTTCTTTTCTTTCCCTGTCTCCTTCCTCCCTCCATCTTGCCCTTCTCCATTCTCTTCTTCCCTCTTTCTACCCTTCCTTCTTTCACTCCTTTCTAATTGTTAGATAAGCTTCTATGCCACAGTTCAGGCTGGCCTGGAACTGGCATTTAATTTGTAGCCCAGACTGGCATTTAATTTGTAGCACTTCTCCTGGCTCAGTCTTCCAAGTGCTAGGATTATAGTCAAGAGCCACTACAACCAGCTTTCTATCTTGTTTTTGAATGCAAAAATTATTTTCTTAATATAGGTCTCTCCTACCAGCCATAGTACACCACTCCATCCTCTCACAACAGCCCTTAGCATACAATACTTAGGATAGATCTTTGAATTAAATGAATATATGCAATATTGTTACTATTTTCCAGCTAATTCTTGAAGATATTTATGCACGTTTATGGTCATTTTTTTTCTTTATTTTTGTTTCATATATCTATTTCAGGGTTGAAGTTATTTCCAAAGTTCTATCTTGAAGGGTACAGTTTAAATATGTTAGGAAGCTTTTTCATATTTTTCTCTGCAAATAACTGTTTTAGTTATATTTAGATAACCATTTAGCTGGGTATAAAATTGTAACTTGATAATGATTTTTTTTCAGAGCTCTGTAAATATTATTTTGCTGCCTTTTGATTTCTATCATTACTTATCATGGTTGCTGTTAATCTTCCATTTCTTCATAGGTCATTCGCCTTTTCTTATTGGCCTCATTTTAACCATTTGCTAAGTTTATTGACCTTTTGTTTTTCTACCTTTATTTTAACCTTTTCATTTTGGAAGTACAGAAGAGTACCTAATACCTTCACCTAATTTCCTCCAGTGATTACATCTTACCTAACTATACAAAATATCAAAAATAAAATTGACATTAATGCAATGTTTATATATATTTCTATTTGAGGTGTTTTTTTTTTTTTTTTTTTTTTTGGTTTTTCGAGACAGGGTTTCTCTGTGTAGCTTTGTGCCTTTCCTGGAACTCACTTGGTAGCCCAGGCCGGCCTCAAACTCACAGAGATCCGCCTGGCTCTGCCTTCCTAGTGCTGGGATTAAAGGCATGCACCACCACTGCCCGGCTCTATTTGAGTTTTATGCTCTTTATTTATGTGTATGGATTCATGTAGTAATAGTTCTAATACAAAAGATTGAGTCATTTGACCACAATAAAGACCTTACAAGAATATATTTATGCAAATGTTTTTGTGAAACAATGCTTTCATTTCTGTGGGGATGGATGCTCATGGATGTGTTTGCTTGGTTTCAGTGTGTGTGTGTGTGTGTGTGTGTGTGTGTGTGTGTGTGTGTGCATGTGTGTGCTAGCTAACATGAAGCTGCCTAGTTTCCAAATTGGTAATGACATTTTACATCCTCATAACCATGTGTAATAGGCATAGGTTTATATGATTTCTAGTCTAAGGATTCACATAGTTCCATCAAGTCTGGAAAGATTTGGCTATTTTTTATTTTGTCACCAACTCTTGACCATGTTTTTATTACTCATTTTTTCTCTGTTTTTTTCTTTTTCATGGAATTTTAAAATCTTATACCTAAAGTATCCTACTTTTCTTCAGTTCTACATTTTTCTCTGTCACTATTCCAACTTGCTGCTTTGGAGTTTGTGCTTTCTCTTTCATTGAGTCCTCTTGTATTTCCCATTCATTTCTCATGAGCTCCATCTTGTAATTACACTTTTATTTCATCCAGATGTGTTTCAGGTTATCTATACTAGCACAGTGTTACAAATGAAAAAACTATTGCAGTCAATTTTACATCCAAATTTTACACTAATATCCAATGGACTTTCAGTATCTTCTTTCTTAAACCCTTTCTTCTATAACCCAGAATTTTAATAACGATCGTACCACAACCATTTGTTTTATTTTCCTACAGGTAAACATTATAAATGAAACATTTCAAAGCATATCTCACTATTGTTTTGAGTCAAGTACTAACTATGCTCAACTTTTAAAACGTCCTTAAGTGATGGTGCTATTACATCATGGTTGAAGTGAATCTCTTCCACATGCTTTAGCATAAAAACCAGGGAGTTGTTGTAAACAGTCACTTTCCAAGGGGAAAAGAGAAACTCTACAAAGTGAAGCCTCCCTACAAACATACGTTCCTCCCTATTTCATTTCAAATAGCTAAAGCCTCCATGTCAGGGGCTTTCTCTTCTGGTTCTTTGATTTGCTCTCAGAAAAACAGAATAGCATCATCAGAAAGACTGTACACTTCATTTAGTCTGCAGAAGAACAAGGGTGTGACGATACACTTTTTGAAAATTACAGAGCAAATCACCTTCTAAAACTAAGTAGGCACTCAAAATTCCAAATTATTTGCCTTGGACTATTTTAAATAAATTAGGCAGAGCAGGATTCAAGATTATTTTGAAATGTCAGTCTCTCTCATATGCTTCCTGACAAGCTTATTTGAGCAGAAAGGGACTGAACCGCACCAGCATGTGGGTAATTGTGCCTAACCTTGAGGCTGCTCAGGGGAGTGTCTGAATATAATTTTTCAGTTGTATTGTAAAGGGAAAAAAAACTATTGAAAATCATTAGTGGTGCCCAGTTCAGTGATTTTACAGATGTGGAAACTAAGACCCTGTTGTTAGGGCACCGAGTAAGCTGGTGCCTGGGACGAAACTTGAACCCATAGCTTCTACCCTAGAGTCTAGTAGACTTCCCAAAACACCACAATAAAAAGTGAGTATTTCATAATGTCTCAATGAGAGTGAGAGTGTTAGTTGGTTATTTTTTATCAGGCAGTCTCATTTTTCTTGGTACATTAAAGCACACTCTCTTTTAATCAGATTAAAGCTGACAGAGATGGAACCATTTTGGGCAGATTTCCTTGGGTTGGCTCCAGGGCCTCTAATCTGCATTTCATCATGATACAAGCACATGTTTCCATCATCGGTACACCCATCTGCATCAGCCATGATGTTAATCACATACTAACCCAATTTCTCCTATGAATTTATTACTTACTCTTCATTTAAGTTCGTGAAACCTAACATGCGTCTCAAATAAGCCTAACAACCCTAACAGGAAGATCTTGGCTTAAAAACTGTGCCTACTGGGCAACGTCACCCAAAGATGAGGCCTTAGGAACAGTGCAAAGGGAAATTCAGTCTTGGAACTATCCCTGGGGGGCTGTCTGCAAAGGAAGATTACAGTGACAAATTTTGTTACATGCTGTAGGTTGAAATACATGAGCAAGTCATGATTTGGCAATAAAATATTCCTTGTTCTAATTCCAGGCGGCTCAGTTGTATCAAATTGATCCATAGTTTCCAAAATCAGAGGTATGGCCTTCAGAAAAGATTGAAAAAATGATGGAGTGCATGGAAGGCAAATGGAAGCTATAATGGGAAGGCATTTTGGAGCAGAGTCCAAATGCAAATTGGTTGTTACGGAAACTATTCAGATCCATCTGGTGCCTGCATGTGATGAATACTAGAAATCTGATCAATGGATATGCATTTTGGCAATGGTAAAGGAAAGTAAAATAGAACAAGTCAGGCCACCAGAGTGTGGGTGTTGGACTCAACCCTTCTTGCAAATGTGTAGCAAATACTTACCGCATGTTGTAGATCATCATTGGGGGGGAAAGAAAGCAGATTGTTAGAGTGAAATAAGGTAAGACATGTCAAAGGATGGCAACTACATTGCATAACAGAAACAGGAAATGCCTCTGCTTATTGACTTCCAGATTGTCTGTCTATATTGATTTATTCATTCATCCAACCTACATCTGTTCCTAAGCATTGGTTATATGCCAGGAATATTACCAGACACCTGGGGTTCATGAGTGTAGAGCCGCATTCCAGCTCTTAAGAGACTCATAGTCTGGAGAAGGAAGGAAACTCAAGCTAAGCACAGTACAGATGATAATAACTAAGATAAGTCAATCATTAGCTATGTGCTTATTGCTTGCGCACTAGCTACTATCCTAAGTAATTTCTATATATTGTCTCATTGAAGTCTCATAAATAACCTATCAAGGAAGTATAATTATTTCTTCTATTTCACAATAAGAAATAGAAATAATGCCTTAACAAATTAAGGCAGAGAGAGGCTACATATTTTATTCAGTATTATGCAGTATATGACAAAGCTGGGATGTGAGCCCAAGAAATCTAGCTTTAGAGCCCTGACTCTTAACTATTTTGCTATGTTTTCTGTCTAAAAGATAATGAGGAAGTCTAGAGAGAAAAGCCACACTATCTATAACCCAGGTAGGAAGGTGTCACTTGTGATAAAACAGGAAAGCTTTTCTGGGGAGAAGCCCCTCCCTGAACTAAATCCAGAAGAAGTCAGTCTGGAGAACTTAGCATTGGGGGCAGCCAGGCAGAAGATGCAGCTCACTAGCCCCAAGATACTTTTTTGATTTTTATTTATTTATTTGTGGGTGTAGAAAAAAACAGTTTTAAAAAACCAGCAGGGTCTTGTGGGAATGTTTCCTTTCTCTAAAGGCCTTCTTGAATGAAATGTAGGAAGCAGTTGTACTTGGTTTGATTACCTTGCATCTAAAAGAACATTTTAATTAATAGTTAAAAAGAAAAAAAGAATCCAGGCTTAGAATTCATTTGGGTCATTTAAAGTCATGGGTATCCCTCAAAGAAAACCTTCAAAACACTATCAACAGCCCCTTGCCATAGTTCTATGTGGTCTCCGATAGGAAATAAATATGCCAAGTTTTTCATGATTGAAATATTCAATCAGATAACACCAGGGTGGAAATAATGAAGCCTGGAGAGGATGTGTTTTATCAAGTAGAAAATAATGCTAAAGGCACTCTTAAGGATGTAAAAGTGATTGAGAAAAAAAATACTGACTTCCTGCCAAAGAGGGGATTATTCCAGCTCACCAGAAGAAGAAGAAATTAAATAAAGGACACCTGTTGGAAGTTTAATGTTAATATGAATCCTGTTTTAAGGATGGAAATTATGCATCAACAAAAATATAAATATAATTTTTTTCACAGCTGTGTAAGCAAAAAAAACATATGTTGAGAAATTAGAGATGACAATTACCCATTATTCAAAATTTCCATGGCCATGAGTGAATCCCATGCTGGAACTAGAAATATACAATGCTTTTTAATTAATTTAATTTACATTGTTGGCTGATGGCGTGCCACAAATAACTACAACATTGAGTGCTCTTCCATGTTCTCTGTAAAAATGGCTGTTGTTTACATGGCCCAGCATAGCTGTTAATTTCTTGGCTTCCTCTCAAGAAAACTGGAGTAGGGGTTTTGTAGTTGAAAGAGAAGCCATAGGACTGGAGAGATGACTCAGCTATTGGGAACACTGACTGCTCTTCCAGAGGACCTGGCTTTAATTCCCAGTACCCAATCTAGGCTTACAACCATCCAATACCCTCTTCTTGTGGCACAGGCACCCATGTAGGCTATCTTAGTCAGGATTTCTATTGCTATGAATAAAACACCGTGACTAAAAGCAACTTGGGGAGAAAAGGGTTTATTTCATGTCACAAGTCCTCATCAGATCACAGTCTAACATGAAGGGAAGTTAAGATAGGAACTGAATAGAAACCATGGAGAGATGCTTCTTACTGACTTGCTCCTCATGTCTTGCTCAGCCTGCTTTCTTATACCTCCCAGAACCACCAGCTCAGGGGTGTCTCTGCCCACAGTTGCCTGGGCCCTCCCACCTAAATCACTGAGGCATTTTCTTAACTGGGAGTGCCTCTTTCCAGGGGCTGGAGAGATGGCTCAACGGTTAAAAGCACTGGTTGCTTTTCCAGAGGACCCAGGTTCAATTGCCAGCACCCACATGGCAGCTCACATTGGTCTATAACTCCAGTTATAGAAACAGATGGAGACCCACAGCCGACATTAGGCAGACCTCGAGGACTCCTGCAGAAGAAGGGATGAAAGGATTGTAGGAGTCAGAGGGGTCAAGGACACCACAAAAAAACCCACAGAATCAACTAACCTGGACTCATTAGGGGCTCACAGAGACTGAACCAATAACCAGGGAACCTGCATGGGACTGACCTAGGCACTCGGCATATATGTTACAGTTGTGTAGCTTGGTCCTCTTGTGGGACTCCTAACAGTGGGAACAGGGGCTGTCTCTGACTCTTTTACTGGCTTTTGAGACCCTGCTCCTCATACCAAGGTCACCTTGCCCTGTCCTAATACATGGGGAGGTGCTTAGTCTTACTGCAACTTGATAATGCCATGTTTTGTTGATATTCTTGGGAGACCTGCCCTTCCCTAAACAGAAACAGAGAAGGAGTGGATTTGGGGGGTAGGAACAGAGATGAGTGGTGGGGAGAGGATCTGGGAGGAGAGGAGGGAGGTGAAACCGTGACTGGGATGTAAAATAAATACATAAATAAAACTTTAAAAAATTGTAAAAAAAAAAAAGTCCCTCTTCCCAAATGACTCTAGCTTATGTCAAGTTGACAGAAAACTAGCCAGGATACAGGTAAAACACCCATCCACATTAACATAAAACTTTTCTTAAAACTTCAGACAAAGAGAGGAGGGAGGGAGGCAGGAAGAGAGAAAGAGAGAGAGGGAGAGAGAAAGAGAGAGGACAACCATAATCAAGGGGCAGATGAGCCAAAGCCACAAGAAGCCTTCCCCCATATTCTCATGTGGCTTCTTTGCAAGTGAACTGTGACTGTAGGGCAGCTTTCCACAAGTCTAAATGTAAGATGAGCGTTAAGCCATCAGAAGTGTTAGCATTCCACATGACCTGGGACAATTGCCTCGTTCTCTTGAATTTAGTTGTTGTCCCCTGTAAAATGCAGGATTTGGACCAAAACGCCTCTCTGAGGTTTCCTTTGGTTCAAAAAACCTTGATGATTCCTCAAGTTAGGGTCACAGTCCCCAGGGACCTCCATGAAAAAGCATAGCACGTGTCAGCTGACTGACTCAACTAACAACCAAAGTGCCACAACTAAAAGTACTTGAGGAATGACACTGATTGAGCGCACAGGCTCTGCATCCACTGTCCTCTCCACTATCCACTGATCCATCCATTCTCAGAGCAATCGCACGTGTGTGTTCCACCACACAGATGTGCAGATCAGCATCTCTGCGCTCTGAGAGTTGGATGGAAAGGGTCCCAGAAGTGGAGAGTAGTCAGGGGAACTGAATTATGTCTTGCTGACTGTATTGTCCCAACGTAGACAGGTAGGCATAGGTATCCATCTCTGAACGCTTTCCATAGTACAAGGATCAGTCCTTATCATCCAAATTTCTAGACCTATGCTGTCTTCCTAAGATGCAGGCACTGCACTGTTACCATTTCCCACCAGTACTTTCTCAAGCATCAGCCTCAGCATCCACAAGTCTGTCCATTGACGGAGCAGGAGGTGTCTGGGATTTTGTCTCCATCTCAACATGAAACCAGTATGGTGCAAGAGGCAGTTTGTGAGGCTTAGAGGCAGATGTACCCATGGTTTTTCTTTGCACCGCTGCACAGTACTTATGCAGGCCTGCTTCCTTGTCTGTAAATATTGATGTTGATATTACTAAACATGGCTGTATTGAGGAACACAGGTAACAGTGGATGCTGGCCCCTGTCATCATTTGATCAAAGTTGAAATAACTCACTCCACTTTTAAATAGAGCCTCATCCACAGCTTTCCCTGGACTAGGCTGGAGCATTTGGATTAACATATGCTGTCTCCTGTGAAGGCAGAGGAGCAAGATAGACAGGCACCTTCGGATCGCAGGCCTTCATTAGCCTGTCTGCTCATAGTGATGGCACAATTTTCTAGTCAACTTTTCACCTGCCCCAAACCCCACGGCTCTGTGTTTCTGACCCAGAGCCACCCCCCTTTCCACTCAGCTTCCTAAGGAGTTCCATCAAGTCATAGGAGGACAGTTGTGTCTTATGGTGTTTCAAGCAGAAGGGATTTTCAGGAAGGCAAGAAAATAGTCTAATAATTGACGCAAGTCTTACCACATGAAAACACACCCACCACAGATGCCACTGCCTGGAGCTAGCAAACAAGGCCATAGCTTTGGATGTAACACCTTCTAATGGACAGAGAAGCAAACTGCATCCAACCCTGAACACCGTTTCAGAAGAAAAGGTGGGTCAAATAGATTAAAAAATAATAACAAAAAGAAGCAAACACTGTAGTATTATTAACACTTAGCATGCAGCACATAGCTTCCTTATCAGCAACACTAATCCATTAGTTCTCACAGAGCCCTATGAGACAGGGTTAATTTCTTCATCACTTAGCAAATGAGGAAGCTGAGCAGAGTGCTTGTAGAGTCTGCTCCATGCCACCCAGCTGGTGAGTGACAGAGGCAGAAGCTGGGCAGTCTGGTTTCTGAGTCCAGGCACTCAGACATCCCATCATATTGCCTCTCGGGGAAGAGACAATTGGTATTCTCTCAGGAAATGTGCTTAGGCCCGGCACCTGGTCACGAGCAGCAGAATTGTTGGGTATCTAGTCCCAAGCATCAGCGCACTCTGGGCAGTTTAGTGGGGTCTACGGAAGGAAAGCAGATCAGGAGCACCTGTGAATATGTTCTCTCATGTTGTGTTATTGCCAATACAAAGAGGGAACACATACACAGGCAGGGAGGGGGAGGGGAGAGCTATAACCCCTGCAAGGCAGGCTTTAAACAAGGGGTCTCTGACATTTTAGCTTGACTTCCTCTGAAAGTTCTCCATGGCACAAAGTCTCCCAAAACTTGATCAATCTTTCTGGATGAAATTCTAGAAACAACACTGCCTTTCAGAGACATGGCGGCATAAGCTTTTCCATTAGTATTCTCTCAAAAATTGTAGGTTCAAGGCTGGGGAGGTGTGTCAGTGGGCAAAGTAATTTCCCTGAAAGTGTGAGTAACTGAGTTTAAATCCCCAGAATCTATGTTAAACTAGGTACAGTAGTAGGTGTCTTTAATCCCTCCACCCCTGTGGTGAGATGGGAAGTGGAGGCAAGGTAATTCCTGGAAGCTCTCAGGAAGGCTAGCCTGGGATACAAAGGAGACTGTGTCTTTCCAACAAGCCAGCAGGCAAGGACTAACATCTGAGGTTCTCTGACTTCCACATGAGCACTGTATACATACTCATAGAGAGGGAGACGGAAAGGGAGAGAGAGAGAGGGAGAGAGAGAGAGAGGGGGAGAGAGAGAGAGAGGGAGAGAGAGAGGGAGAGGGGGAGGGGGAGAGGGAGAGAGAGAGAGGGAAAGAGGAGGGAGGGAGAGAGGAGGGATGGAGAAAGACAGGGGATTATATGCATATACACAGGGAAGTTAATTAAAGTAAAAAAAAAAGCCAGCACAACATCAAAGAAGGTGTAATTGCACAATCGTACACAGAAAGGTACTGGGTCAAACATGCTGACTTCTGGTGAAGCAAGTTGGTTACACACTGTAGCTTCTTTCTAAGGATGAAAATTAACTCCAAAGAGTCAGGGGCTTCCAAGATCATTCCAGTGACCTAGGACTAGCAAATATGTGACACATATGTGTTCACTACCCTCTTGATGTCCTTAAAGACTTAGATAACCAGCAAACAGATATTCTCATGATTGAGCTCGGCCTTTTAAATTTCTCCAGGTGGTGTTTTCGGTACTGAGACCTGTTCATCAGGAAGGAGTGAGAACACAGAACTAATTTTCCATCCTGACACGAGCTAAGAGGGTCCCATGAGTCCACTAGCATTCCACTGGGATATGGTGTGTAGAGTCTTTGTAAAAAATCATGGTGCTATTTGATACCCACCATTCTAGTCAGAAGCTTGGGAGCTCGTGTGACTGCTGGCCAAGAGAGAGTCCTCTAGAAGGTGATAGAACAGGTGGTGAGCTGGCTTCGTCTGCTAGATTGTATTTATAAAGCTACTCTGGGCAGAAACAGCCTCAGGACTATGGTACTTTGCCATTTATCAACTCAATACTCCTCAACTGAGAGGAACACTAATGACTTCCTATGCCAAAGGATCAAAGACAGCAGTGTCAGAAGGATTTTCAATACACTCTGCTCATGTGGCTGTCACCTACAAAAGCCTTCAATGGTTCTCCATGGCATTCTGAATGAAATCTTAGCATTGATCATACACATCACAATCTTAGGCTAGCTGACATGCTCTACAAATTTAGTCCAGTACATTCACTGTTTTTGATTAACTAAGGCATCCCGTTTCACCAGTGTGCCATGTAACCATAGCCAACTTCCCTAAACTCTGTTTCATTGTCTTAGAACAGTCATTCTCAACCTTCCTAATGCTGTGACCCTTTAATACAGTTCCTCGAGTTGTGTTGACTTCTAAGCATCAAACTATTTTCCTTGCTACTTCATAACTGTAGTTTTGCTACTGTTGTGAATTGTACTATAAATATCTGATATGCTGGATATCTGATATGTGATCCCTGTGAAAGACTTGTTTGATCCCTCAAAGGGGTCGTGACCCACAGATTGAGAACCACTGCTTAGAACATTTTTCCGTCTTTTATCAGTTATACATGTATTTGGGGGAGTGTGTGATCATCTGCAGTTTCCTGACATGTATGGGTATTTTGAATAAATGTATGATTGTTTCTCAGCTGTATGACATTTACCAATGCTTTAGCAGCTTCTGACTGACTTAAATCCAGAGAAAAAATTTTCCTCTATCAGAGGGACACCCTGGGCTGGGCTGCCAGTAGAGGCCTCTCCTCCTGGCTCAGTCAGTACAAAGCCTTTCTCTCACACACTTGGACAGGCAGAAGGACAGGAGTGGAGAGGCTCTTTTCACAAAAGCAGTTGTTTCCCCCTGAGCCCTTGCCCCGGTGTCCTCCTCTTCACCTCTGTTTCTGCTTGCAGATATGCACTGCCCCCAATTAACTGGCTGAGGCTAGGTGCACAGGGGGCAGGCCCGTTGGCCCTTCTGCCCCTGCTGCCCCAGAGTTCAGCTGGGAAGACTGCGATTGGCTCTTCTGATTGCCGGCCTCTAAGAGTTCATTAGAATGACAGGTGAGTGAAGCAGGCACCTTCTTGGGCTTCAATCTACTTCAACCAATAGCATTTCAAGTCTGATTTTGATTTTGTCTCTCCTTCTGCCTGTTTGTCTGTTGAAATGAAAGCTGAAGATGAGCTAGGGCAAAGAAGCCCCAGAAAACATCTGTAGCTGTAGATCAGCTGGGGGTGGGGGCGAGTTTACTGTTGAGAGGTGGACAAGCTGGGGGCGGGGCGGGGCGGGGCTACCGCTGGGCTTCAATCTCGGTTTAAAGTGTAGAACTATTTTGATACCTACCCTGTTTTTCCTTCTATTTCTACACACTCTGAGCAAGAGCCACCTCAGAGCAACATGGCAGGTGGTGGTGGTGGTGGTGGGGGTGGCAAGGAAGAGAGGAGAGGAGGGAGGCAAAAAGGAAGGAGAAAAGGAAGAGACAAAGTCCCTTGTGTGGGATCCAGGTGAGGTACCAGTGCAAACCCTTAAACTCATCCTGCGTGATGGTTATGGAAATGGAGCTGCAGAGACAACCACTGTCTGCACAGAGGGAAGATTCTGAACAAAGAGTAGCCTTGCTCCTTATGAAAGTCATTACTGCTGCAGTTAAGGATCTTCAAGTATTCACCATAAGCTGTGTGCTGTTCCAAAAGCCTAACATATTGAGACTGTGTGCATTTACATTCCCTTCAGTCTTAACAGCCGTCCTACCTGCTTTTCGTTTCATCCCTAGTTGACCAGTGAGAAAACTCGAGCCACAGCAAGGTTAGGCATTTTGCTAAAGGCTGCCACCAACTCAGAAGTGACAGAGGTAGGATTTGAACCCAGGCTGTTCATCTGTCAAGTCCAGCCTCTTGGTCACGACTCAAAACTTCCTCTGGTGGCACTGAATTTCTGTTTGAGAAGAATCGCTCTGATAGCCAAGGAATGAGAACAAGTAGGGGCTATAAAGCTGGATACACAATGAAAGGACAGGCATTGAGTCTTATTTGAAGGGCTGCTTCACAGACTTTAAGAATGATAGGGCCCACTGAGTGTGAATTTCTGAGAATACTGTTATGGCAGCCACAGACTTGAATGGTGGCAAGCAACAATACTGGGCCAGGGAAATCAGCAAGTTAGGGATCATGAGAATAGCTCCAGTTAGAGAAGATGACTCAAAGTTCAACTTCATAACCCTGCAGGGGAGGTACCCAGGCACTCATTATTCCCAAATGTTTGTACCTGGGTCCCCAATTAAATGATGGTTAAAAATTCAAGCCAGCACACGGACGCCGCTATTTTCAAGAAGCATCAGGTCTAACTGCTCCACAGAGAAAATTTCTAACCATAATTGATGCCTTAAACCTCAGCAGCTGTTTGCACAACTCGGCAGTGGGCACCCCCAGGAATAGCAGTGGAGGTGTGGGCTGCTAAGTGATGGCAAGCATTGACTAAGCCAGGCTGAGTGTCACCTGTTCCTTCACACTGTATTACCCGGCTCTTAGACAGCACATCTGTAATCCCTGAAATCACAGGTAGGCCAGCTGAGGATGACTTGAGGATGGTGATGAATGGATTTTGTCTGCACCTTTGACGTGTTCCCTCAATGGCTGCTGGATCCTCGGGCCACTTTCATAATTTATAGAGAGATAAATCTTCTGCATCTCCACGGAGCCTCTCTTCTCAGCTTCCACTTTCTAATTCCTCTCTACCTCTCCCCTTCTTTTCACCCTCCCTCCTCTCCCTATCTCACCTCTCTGTCTTTCTTTCCTCTAATGCAGTGTAGTTAGAAAACACTCAGCTTACTTTGTATATTTAACTCTGAAGTGTCAGCCTTGCACAGTTTCTAGGCTAAACTAAGTCCAGAGATGCAGGTTACCAAGGACTGGTCGATCTCATTCTTAAGTTGGACTTGGTGACTGAAGGTGAGACTGCTAGGCAGATGTAACAGAAAGAGGGTGAGGTCCGTGTGCTATGGTCTTTGAAATATCCTGCTCAGTCTTTGCTTTTGGTATAAATACTTCTTTAAAAAAATATATTTGTGTGTGTGTGTGTGTGTGTGTGTGTGTGTGTGTGTGTGAGAGAGAGAGAGAGAGAGAGAGAGAGAGAGAGAGAGAGAGAGAGAGAGAGAGAGAGAGGAGAAAGAGAGATTGTACACACATGTGCAGGTGCTGGGACATTAAGTCTTGTCCTTGCAATTGTGCAGCAAGGGCTCTTAAACTGAGCCATCTCTCCAACACTTGTGTAGGTATGTCTAGAAATGACTCAATAAGAGCTTCCTCTCTCACAAAACAGTTGATGATATTGATGGTTGGCTGGACACTTTGAAGAACCCTAGCCTGCAATATGAGATCTGGAGTTGAAGTTGGTTTAGGGAGAGTGCATTAGAATATGAGAGAGAGAGAGAGAGAGAGAGAGAGAGAGAGAGAGAGAGAGAGAGAGAGAGAGAGAGAGAGAGAGAGCTTTGTAGTCATACTAAAGCCTCACACCTTGATCTGGCTTGCTGTCCAACCTAGCTTAGCAGATGCAATATTGGACCTGGAGAAATTTCAAAAGCACGGTTCCTGAGATATGTGATCAGTAGGTGAGGAGGCTGTGCAGGCTTTGTTCTTGCTACACAAAATGCTGCTCTCAAATCTATGTATCTTCCTTATTGGGAGATATGCTTTGAAGCTGCACTAAAGTCCAGTAGCTGTACCTCCAACATGAAAGAAAAATCTAGATACCTTCCCACTTTCAAACCTCCTCTCCCCTGTTGACAAAATTAAATCTTCATAGCATTTCCTTCCTGTGGAGGGAGAGTCAAATGAGCTAATACAGTTAAAATGTCACATCCTTTGATGTGACTGTATTTATGCAAACTTTTTGGATGAATCATCTACTCATTTCAGAGAAGTTTTATTATTTAAAAAAATATTGAAGTAGTTAATATAAGACTTCACAATTTTTTTGTTAGAGATAGAAGTTGGGCTAAGAGAATTATGTTTCAGCAAATTCAATTGGGAAAATCAAGGGAGCGAGTGGCCCTTTAGAGGTATAGCTCTGTCCTGGTGTATGACATTGGTTCTGGAAGCAAATGCTATTTGGACAAAGCATGACCATCCAGACCCAACATGCAGCAGAAATGGCGATGTGCTCCTTTCCCATCCATGAGAAGAAGCTGTTGTTTTGGGAGAAGCCAGTCCCTTAGATTCCAGGGCTCATAGGGTGTCATCCCTGGAGTCTGCCGCACATATCATCCTTTCTGCACTGAGATGGAGGACAGACAGCAGAAGCTTGTCCTTAGCTGACCAGGGAAGTGTGAGGAGTTAGGGGTCTGCTAGGAAGGGAGAATCAGAAAACCATGGTTGAGAGGATGAGTAGACCGGGACTTTGTCCGCACATCTCTGTCACAGGAAGAGCTTGTCTCTAAAAATCTTTCATTTAGTGGTCCCCAGGAAGAGAGAGAATGACATACCATCAGACAGGGGACAGTAGCTGAGTTACTCATCTGTCTTCATTGTTTGTGATGTCCACAACTATTGCAACAAAAGTAACAACCTCTGTTACCTTCTAAGTGCTTCACACAAGACCCCTAAGAAAAAGCCCCCTGTTCTTGCTTTTTAGAGCAGAAATAGAGCAAGGCTAAGTGACCCAGCTGACAGCACAGAGTGGGATGTCTGAGGAATGGCACAGCCTTAGTGTTACCCACTGTGCCGTGCTGTTAGGGAGTAGGCACTACTCATCCAGTCCTGACCCCATCTCAAGCCAAGCACTTGTTGAAGCCAGTCGGTTCTCTGAGGTTCAGAGAGTGCTTGTCACTGAACTGATGTTGCTGGGCAGATGTCACGGAAGTGAGGGCCTAAATTAATTTGCTTAACCTTTCATGCAACTGAGAGAGAAATAAGAGGTGAAGAGAGGTTAGGTGGTTTGTTTCTGTGATGTCTGTAACAGAGCCATGAACTAGCAGACCAAAAGTGTAGAACCCCCTGCTGCTGGCTCCAAAGTTCTGAGCTCTTCAGTACCTGACCTCAAATCTCCCTTCAAGGAGGGCTAGCATAGAAGTCCATAGGGATATGGTTCCACAGAGCTCTTTCTTCCTCTCTAAGTTAAATCCAGCTCAGATGCCTTCAAATGGAAGGGGGTGAGGAGGAGAAGGAAGCATGAAGAGAGGTATGAAGTCATGGTAAAGCAAGGGCAGAGAATTGGCTTGTAGATTTGGGTAGGGGTGGACATAGGCATGGAGGAATTTAAGTATTATTGTCTTTGCTTCATAGATAAAGCACCAAACTTCTAGCAGACAAGAATTATCATTCTTTAATCTAATTTTTCACAAAGTAATGTTTCGATATGATCTGGTAGATCCAATGTGATGAATGGATGAGTAGATGAATAAAAGAATCAATGAATGGCCATTTTGCACTTGTTATGATGATTACTATTAAAAATAGAAAATATTAAGTGTTGGCATGAGTATGGAGAAACTGGAATCTTTGTGCACTGTTGGTAGGAATGGAAAATGATACTACAGGAAATAGTAGGGGTGTTCCTCAAAAAGTTTAAACTAGACTTAACATATGAACTAGCAAATCTAGTACATACAAAGTAATTGAAACCAGGGTCTGGAGCCAGTGTTTGTACACACATATTTAAAAAAAAAGCATTGCTCACAATAGATACAAGGTGAAATAGATAGATACCCAACCGTCCAGGAACGGATGAAGTCATAAACAAAATGCAGCATAAACATACATTGGCATAAGACTCAGCCTTAAAGGAAACTCTTAGATAATCTACAATGAGGATAAAACTTAAAGGCATGATGATAACTGGAATCGTCACAAAACGACAAATGCTATATGATTTCATTATAAAATGAAAGCAAGGTCGTCAAATTCCTGGGAGCAACAAAGGAGGATATTAGCTGCCAGGTCTTGGGGAGAAGGATGGGGAGCTACCTTAACAGGTTCATTGTTTCAGTGAAAAGTACAGTAGCTGCACAGCACGGTGAATGTACAAATGCCAGAGAACAATGTACTTATAAATCCTCCAAATGATGCTGGGTCCTATATATCTTACCACAATAAAAATGAAAGAAGCAGAATTAATATTTAATGAAAGAGCATTACAAGCACATTTCTTATAGTTTCTTTATGTTCTGTCTCTCCTGCTTACTCATGCTGGGATATGCATGTGTTTAAGAATTACCTTTGTGTCTTCATAGCAATACTGTCTGGGCAAGCAATCCATTGACTTCAATGCCTCTGGTCTTCAAAATCTTGTGCCATTTTAAGGTAAGGACATTAGTCAAGAAGTACATTAGGGAATATATACCCTATAGTTCAGCAGTTCTCAACCTGTAGGTCATGATCCCCATAGGGGTCACATATCAGATACCCTGCATATCAGATATTTATATTACAACTTATAACATTAGCAAAATTACAGTTATTAAGTATTAGCAAACATAATTTTGTGTTTGGGGGGGTCCCCATAACATAAGGAACATGTATTAAAGGGTTAACATGTATTAAGTGTTGCAGCATTAGGCAGGTTGAGAATCACTGCTCTAGTCAATTCCTTTCAGAAGAAGGTAGGGTAGGCAGATAAGTACACACATCCTAAACCAATAGTGGGAAGCCTAATGAGCTGACTGGAGTCTGGTGATCTGACTGACAATTCCAGTGCAGTAATTGGGGGTGGGGGTGGGTATTGTGTGTTCTCTGTGTTCTCACTTATGAGACCCTTTACCCTGGTTACCATTAGGGTTTGTGCAAGTGTAGTGGAGAATGAGAACACAGAGGAACACGCTGCTGCAAGGCAACTCCACAGATGCCCACCATGTAGTCTAGTGCTGGAGCAGACATAGCAAGAAGATGCAGCTTCATGCAGGACAGGGCTGCAGCCTGAGCAGGCAAAACAGTCAGTAACTCCAAAGCCTAATGCCAACTCTTCAAGATTCCTTCACAGTTCACTCACAGTGCATCAGGCCAGTGAGAATGGAACTCTTGACAGTCAGGAGGGAACCAACAAAATGAACTCACTGTGCAAGAAGAGTTATTGATTCCTGAGGACACATGCTGGCCTAAAAAATCCACAGTGGGTTGGGTTAGCCTTCAGGGCAGTGGAAGAAGGTGGGTTTACTTTTAGAAGGCTGTTGAGAGATGGTGGGCTACAGGCCCAGCAAGGGGTAAAAGGTAGAAAGCAGAGGCAAGGCTCCCTCACAGTGAGGGTTTGTGGACCCTGAGAGAGGAAAGCAGAACTTAAGTCACTTTGGTTTCATTCTGACTCTGTCCCCAGGCTGCTGTCAGCTACCACACAGGCGTGCCCTTTGCAGAAAGCCAGGATCGTGGTTTTGAGATCTGTAGTTGCGGCCTTGAGATCTATAATGAGTTTGCACAAGGAGCCCTGGTTTCCCTTTGCCTTCAGTTCTTCAAAGTACACATCCATCCTATAGAGAGAACAATATAGCAAAGTGGGTATGTCTGCCAGCACAGTCTAGCCTTGCCAGGGAGAAGAAGTATGAAGAAATGACATGATTGAGGAATAAACGGCTGTGAAGAGAAAAAAGAATAAACTTGAGGAAACAGACTCAAGCCAATGGTGCTTCAACCACAAGACTTCTCACAACCATCCTATTTGTAAAATTATAGCTTGCCCTCCATCACCCCTTCTCACTTCACCCGGTCCTGAGTAACGACCCTTATCCCTCTCCTGATACCCATTTTTCTATCTGTTTCAAAAGTTTCCTTCAGTGTTGTTTACCACCTGTTAAAGCCTTGCATTTGATGCTCACAATATGACCTTGGCTGAGTTAGATACCTTGATACTTCAAGCCAGGGTGTACAAAGGGGACACGTTTTTAAAAATTATGTATTCATTTTAGTGCTTTGAAAATGTCATACACATATACAAGATATCTTGATCATATCAACCCCTCACTCTCTACCTTGAACTTCCTCCAAAATCTCCTCATCTCATTTCCCTTCAAATTTCTTATCTTCCATTAGTTTACATATTTATTTTTACCTACTTAGTCCAGTTAGTGCAGCCCATATGCACCTAGGTAAAGGGTGATCCACTGGAGTATGGGGACCTACCAGTGGACACATCCAGGAAAAAAAGCTACTCTCCCACACCCAGCAATAGTGCCCCAGTTAGGGCTAGAGCCTTGGAAACCCCTCTGTCCTCCATGCTGGAATTTTTAATTGGTTTGATCTTGTACACGTAACTATAGCTACTGTGAGTTTATATGTATAGCAATTAAGTCACGTCCAGAGGACAATATTTCACAGGCCCACCCCATCATCTGGCTCTCACATTCTTTCCGCTTCTTCTGTGATGTTCCCTGAGCCTTGGGAAGGGAGTTGTTATAGATGTCTCATCTACAGCGGAGCATTTAAGAGCCAGTTATTCTCATCACTTTGAACAATAATGAGTCTTTGTCTTAACCACTATGCACTATAATAGGAAGCTTTCATGAAAAAGTCTGGATGTATATGTTTATACACATAAATATATACATACATATCTGTAAGGCAGTTTGACAATATGACTATTTAGTAAAACAACAGCAGTTGGATCTCCTGCAGGCCCATGACTTTCCTATCTACAGATTTTGATCATGTTTATGGTACTGAGCATGAATTCCCTCCTGTGGAAGAGGTCTCCAGTCCAATAAAGGGAGTAGTTGGTTACTCCTATAAAAAGTGTTGCCACTAGGAGACATTCATTACCTGACAGGTTTGTATGATAGGATGCAGCGACCATCACTAGATAAGACCACTGATGTCTTTTCTTCCCTGCAGCCTGCATAGAACTTCCCTGCACTATAACATCTAGCCATCACGGGGCGTGTTTCCTCGTCAGATTGATTCCTCCATGACCTATAACAAAGAATGTGGTGGTACCATGAACAGGGTCTTACAATCTAGTTCTGATGGACAACCAATAGCAATGACAATAGTCTCTGTTGCTCTACATAGCTTTGAGGCCTCCCTGACCAACAACTTACAGGGAGGAAACCCATGCATGGCACTGAGATTTTCATTTACTAATCTATGTCCTCTGGGAGCAGCATTGTTCACTAATGTGGAGTACTTCTGCTTAACCTCCTTAAAAAAAATCCATTTTTCCTTAACTTACAGACTACAGCAAGCATCACGTTGCTATGCTGCATGTCAAACACTGTACACCACACAGCTCTAGAGTGCTGGAAAAAGCATCAGACCCTTCTCCAAAGCCACCTTACCTTCTCCAAACTCATGACTTATGTGCTCTTACTTCATTCCCAATCGCCCATAAAGGAAAGTCAAAGATAAAAGTTAAGAAGAGGGAGGAAGACTAGCTTGTGGGTTGAATGTCAAGTCCTGTGGAATTCTGTTAGCATCAGGCTTGAGTCAACTCTGCAAATGCCACTCGCATTCGGCCTGGGCCTACAGAGGGTGAAATCTCATAACCAGAGCAGGCATGCCATGCTCTACTTTCCACGAAGGTTTCTACGTTTGGACGCTTCAGAATGTGCCCAGGGCTAAGTGCCAGTCTCTCGAACTCTTGGTGGTCCTTTTCCTGTCCTAGGAGTGTCATCAGATCACAAGACAAGGGAAAATCATGGGGTCTCTAGACATTGGGGTACACTGTCTCAACTCATTTCCAAGAGGCATTCTGTTCTCTGTGTATGAAGAGTAGTCAAATTATTGCAAATGCCTAGTCAATTCCAAATGTCATGAGCTACCAGTAAACAACACAAAGCCAGCTACATTCCAGACTGGATCATTTAAAACATAATTATAATAAATGATTTAAAGGAGCTCTTTTAATTACTGCTACATATCAAAGCCTCAGGAAGGCATTCCAGAAGAAGTGTTTCCTATTGTAACTGCATAAATTTAAATGCCATTAATTTCATATCTGTCATTCACTTTTCTTCTACTGCATTGATCTCTGTATCAGGGAATTCACTGGCTCCCATTTCACTTGGGATTTCATGGTTTTTGACTTACAAAGACTTTTGTTTTCACTCTTTTGCTTCCAAAATATCATTTTTATTCTGAAGTGCATTTTAGGCGAGCATGTGAACACTAGACTGAAGGACTAAGAGAGAGCGTTGACAAAGTCGCTGCCCCGGTGACTAAAATGCTCAAGATTTTATTCCTGGCCCTACCACTTATTTACTGTCTGACTTTGGACAAGACACAGCACCTATGTTGGCCTCAGTTTATTTATCTATGAAATGGGATGGAGAATAAGTTCTGGTTTTTATCTGTTTCACTGGAATTTTGGAAGGTCAAATGCAAAGTGACAAATGATTTTATAAAGCATTCTTTCAGACAGTGAGCCAGTTGGTAATTATCCAACAGGCACTGACTATATGCTAATTAATATTCTAGCAGCTAGGATGGGAAACCAAGTAAGATAAAATGCCCCTGGGTAAGAAGCTCATTGTTTAAGGACAGAAAGAAGATGAAGGAACAAGCATGGGCCTTTGGAGCCCATGTGCTTTCCATTTATTTTCTGTCTACCTGTCTCACTTTTAGCCAGAAAACTCCCGTATTGTTCAATCTACAAAAATCTATTCCACCTTGTCTCTGGAACCTTGATTCACACCCACGCTTGCAGGTAAGGTTCATTTTCTGGTCAGTTGTTTAGAAAGTTAAATATTCAGAGACACAATCATAATTTTTCCTCCTGTCAGAAAAAAAAATGTGGTATTTCCAGTCTACCTTAAAGGCACTGTCTGTGCTCAGGATTAATGTACTTCTAGGAGAACGAAATCAACAGCATGTAGAGAAGTGATGGCCTTTTTGATTCTCAAATAAACATTTCTCAGAGGGACCTTCCAAGTCCTCCAGGGATTTCATGGTGATACATTCAAATGCCACCCATCTGTACAAATATCAATATCTAAGTTTTTTTTTAAAGACCTACATTTTTCAAAGGAGGCCATCAGAAAAGTACATTAGCACTCTCACACATCGACTGCTTTATACTGGCTTATAAAAATGGTTCCTGGGCTACCAGGAAGACAGAGAGGAAAGGAGCCACACACACCAAGACATTTCTCAACACTGGAGTCGTTTTTCTTTTCTCCTCCATGGATAAAATGAAGATTGGTTTGGGGGAGCCAGAGAACAAGTGGGGACATATGAAGAGGCAGAACGCAGTGGTGATGCCAGGGAAATTAAATTCAACTCCCACTGGGACTAGAACCATGGAGGAAAGAATGACATTTCTCCAAGATTGTTTGCACTCAGTCAGTATCTGGATTATAGGGTCAACCAGGGGGCACCTGGTGGTCAGAGACTTCAGCTTATAAGAGGGAAATATACAAGATGAAAAAAAAAAAACAGAATGTCTTGACAGAGTCTAGGATCAGGTACTTCATCAAACTTCATCTGAACACAGAAATTATTTCCTATACTCCATGATTAGTTTTGTGAACTGTACATTAAAATGAAACAACAGGCTGGGTACAAGGCTACATAGCTGCAATTCCAGTATTTGGGAAGCTGAGGCAGGGTGTCTACGAGTTTGAGCTAGCCTAGGCAACATAGTGATAGCCTTGTCATGATTAACCAAGGGTTGGGGATGCAATTGTCAGGCGGTGGTAGGGAACTTGCTCAGCATGTTAAAAGCTCTAGGTTGATACCTGACCCCTGGATCTCCATCAGTAAAAAGGAAAACAAATAAAAGAAAGAAAAAGAAATAATTTGGTAGTTCACTATATTCCATCTTATTGTTATTTGTAGGAATGCGCCTGACCCAGGAGAGGTGAGATGAGGTGATTCAATGTTTTAAGCAGAGTTAGTAGACACTGGCCTCTCCTTCTTCCTCTCCCGTTTCCTCCCCCATCTCCTTTCTCTCTAACACATTTGTATTAAGTGCTTATTACCTTGTATAAACCGGAGTTCTACTGGTGTGTGTGTTAGTCCAGAGAGCAGTGTAAAACAGGAAGTCCATTTAAGTGGAAGGGAATTTAAGGTAGAGGCAGATCACGTAGGTGTGGTCAGGGTTAAGGGCAATGGAGTAGGGATGTGAAGCACTCCTGGGCTAACTCTAGGGGCAGTTTTTGCTAACTTTAGTCCTTAAAGGGTGGGCAAAGGGAGGGAGCAGATCCCAGAACGAGAAGACTGTGTCTGTAGTCACAAAGCAGGCGTCCCCTTAAGAACTGTGGCTTTAAGTAGGGAAGCACAAGGCCCTGGAAGGGAGAGGGCCAGAAGACCCTGCCCTGGGCTAGCTTTCTTCCATCTGATGTCTTGCTTGTGCCTTCCACCGCCCAAATACTGGCAAGAAGCCAAAAGACAGTAGAGGGCTGTTGGAGGCTACAAGCTTGCTGGCAAAGATCCAAGCAGACAGATTTGTATAGGAAAGAACGGACAATTCTCCACCAGAATACAGTCTTGCTGTTTGGAACGTGGAGTTTAGAGCCACTTGCTGAATTGGAATCCATGTTCTACTACTGCGGTACTTGGAGACTTAACTTTTCTAGGCCAGAGTTTCCTCATCTGTTGAACAGTCATGGTATAAGGATCTAACTATGGTCAGGGTTGAGATAAAATACATAAGGCCCTTAGAGCAGTGTCTGATCCACACCAAAGGCTGTGTTAAGTATTCACCCATACTCTTACTTGAGACACAAGGGTGAGCTTTAAAGATGAGTGAGCGAAGGACTTTCTGGAGCATCTATAACTACAGCTTCTGTTTACTCTCCTCCCTGATGTCTCTCTGACGTTACTATGACATCAGCATTGCAAGAAGGGGAGGCGATGGGGAGAGAGTAGCAGGGAGGAGGAGTGTGGTTGTAGTTTTCCTCCCCAACAACAGTCTTGCTGTCATTCTTGTTTGTGTGATGTCAGAATCAATGTCCTAAGTTTCCATCAGTTGCAAAAGCCCCTGCCTAACAGTCTACCTTGACTTCTGATGACTTGGAGTGCATGAGCAGGTTGCTCTGAGGAACTGGCCTTGGGATGTCACATGTTCTTGGTGATGGATGAATGGTGTTTTCCCTAATCACCTCACTTCCTGGCCTTGGGAACAGAAATGCTAGCTATGACCTAAAGAGAATAAGATCGGAGTCCTGTGGTAGGGGCTAGAAGACCTGTCTTCACATCCTTGTTTCATTCTGTTTGATCTATGTGGATTTAACCAAATGACAGTTGCTTTAACTGTGGGCCCCTTGGGCTCACAGAACACAGAGATGACAGAGGCCCTGTATTCTGAGTGCACTTCTTCATGATTTATACTTAAGAATACTGGGGTCGTAGTGTCTTGTACTGCAGGTTCCTTTGAGTGCAAGAGGAAATAAAAAGTCAGAACTAGTGATAACAGTAAACTGAGGACCTGGGTTTCAGTTCCTGTGTTTACTAGTAATGTGACATGGACAGGTCAGTTCATGTTACTGCCCCTCATCTTCCAATCTTCAAATTTCCTAGTTGGTTTAGAGGTAGATATAGGTAGCTGTGAAAGTACTTTGTATGCTATGAAATGTATTTGAGTAATGGATTCCCACTGATATGTTCTGACCTCAAAGGCTAATGAAACACATTGGGAGGTATTGTTTTCACACACACATATATATATACATACACTCACACGAGAGAGCGTGTGTGTGTGTGCGTGCGCGTGCGCACACAAACACACACACACACACACTTAGCAAATAAGCTATGAACTGACTATGTGTTCTCATTGTAGTCCCATCAGCCAAAGGTAAGTGTCAGGATCCAGTATCTCTGCAGTGTGCTCCTTGTGCTCACAACTTAACAACATTAAGCACATTTCTTTCATTATTTATACTTAAGAAACTCTTCACAATTGCTCAAGTTCAAAAATTGAATAGACTGCCAAACAGCTTGTTGAATTATTTATTTTAATGGGCTTATTTTTGTATTGGGTAATTTCTTCCATGCACCCCCTACTATATCAATAATGGGAGGGAGGCAATTATTGATTTTTCTAAAGCTATTAGGTTCAATGAATTGTTCAATTAGTTTTATGATTTCAAATAGAGAAAGATGCAAGATTGCCATGCTTGTCAGTTAGAAACAACTTTCTGAGAAGCAGACAATGGCCTAATCTATAAAATGCACAGGTGAATGTTGCAGGCTGAGGTTGCTCATCAGGTTTTACCACACAGTCTTCTCAGTCTTATATTTCGGGACCTGTTTGCTCATGCCTATTGGTGACATTGCTTACCCACTGATACTGTCAAGCTATTATAAACCCAAATGGAAAGCAATCACACACTAACTTCAAAGGATAAATATTATTAGATGATATCACGATATGTCAGAAAGCTCCTCATTGCCTACAGTAACAAGTTCAAAGATCCAGGCAGATAAATCAAACCACACCAATTTGAGCCTGACTTCAGACCTACGGCTACAGTGCCAGGCAGGTCAGCGTGCATGCTTCTCTGCTACTCTAGTTTCATACAGTGGGGAGACAGGGGAATGTAATTCATAATGTCTACCATCTCATATGACTGCACAGTCCTAACATTCATATGACAGCTTTGCAAAGACCACTTCTAACACTAGAAGACAAACAGTCTCATCCTCAGTATCTAGTCATATTTTCACAGTACAACTTCCCGAATCATATACGGATAAGACAATACATGCTCATTCATGTGCCACTTGGAAATATCCTCATATCTCCTGGGGATTACTACATCACTCTTTCCTAAGTATTGAGGGGTAGTTAGTAAATATGGCATCAGACTTTGAAGGTGAAAGGCTTCATTTAAAAGTGGCCACATACTAGCCATGTGTTTTGGGTCAAGGTATAAAAAAGTTGTAGGCTTCGGTTCACACATTTATAAAACCAAGTTAGACAAATGCATCAGAGCATCCCTGGAAAACTTAAATAAGGTACTGCATGTGAGGTCCCCAGCAGTTAAAAATGTTACCTTGTCAGGGTTAGTAAACACATATGGAGGGGAACTACAACAGTGGTCAAGAGTGGAAGTTTAGGGTCCAAATTTCTGGGATTAAAAATCTTGGCTACTGAGTAATCTTGGGTTTTTCCCTCAGTTGCTGTTCCAGCATCCTCATGGAGCCTGTAGGAAGTTAAGTGGACCCAGAAAAGGCATAATAGTGCCCACACATAGGAAGCACATCAGAGAGTTGGCAACAAGGCTGTCATACACTGTCACAGATACCAGGCTATGTGCTGGTGTATAAAAAAGCTGCCTGGAAATTAAAATGTCTCCCCTTTGAGGAATATTTTATATTTATATAGATCCCTGTACTACATACACTGTGGGAATTGAATAGAGGAAAGAGTGGTTAACAATAGGTTGGGCAGCAAAGAGGGGTTGGAAAAGGGCTTCCTGGAGGAGGTGGCACTTATACTTGGCTTTAAAGATCAAAAGAGATCCATAATAAAAACCTCAAAACACTGAATGATGAAACTGAAGAGACACCAGAAAACTAAAAAGATTTCTGATGCTCATGAGTCAGTAGGATTGATACTGTGAAATTGTCTCAATTTTGAAAGGCAATCAACAAATTCAATTGACATCTCCATCAAAATTCCAATAATTTTTTATAGAGAGAAAAATTTATAAAATTCAAAAGGAAGAACAGAAGCCCTTAAATAGCCAAAAGAATACTAAGCAGAAAGAGCAATGCTAAGAGTGTTATAAAACCTGATCTCAAACTATACTACAAAGCCATAGTAACACAAGTGGCATGGTATTTCACACAGAAAGACATGTAGCTAAATGGAAGGGAGCAAATGACCAAAGAATAAATCCAAAGAGCTACAGCAACCTGATTTTCAATAAAGGTGTCAAAAACATAATCAGAGAAATTAGTCTGTTTAACAAATGTTCCTGAGAAAGCTGGTCCACATGTAGAAGAATGGAAATAAACCTACATCTCTCATCCTGTATAAAAAAATGATTAAAAGTATATCAAACTCCTGAATTGAAGACATGAAACTGCTAGAGGAAAACACAGGGGAAACACTTGAAGATATAGGTATATCTCCTTTGTAGGCAAGGGCCTTCTCAAGAGAACTCCACTAGCTCAGGACATGACAGCAAGAACTGCAAACAGGGTTTCATGAAAGTAAAATGTTTTATAGCAAAGTAACAGTGAGCAGAGTGAGGAGACAGGCCACAGAATTAGAAAAGGCTGCCACCTCCACATCTAAAATCTTATAAAGAACTAAAAAAATTAGCCCCCAAATTATCCATCTGATCAAGAAATGGGTAAATGAACCAAACAGGTAATTCTTAAATGAAGAAATACAAGATTCGCCATCCTTAGTCATCAGAGAAATGCAGATGAAACCTACATTCCCTTTTGCTCTAGTTAAAATGTCCATCATAAAGAAAAGAAATGACAGCAGACCCTGATGAGGATATGGGGAAAAGGAAACCCTTATACTCAGCTGGCAGGAATGTGAACTAGCTTAGACACTATGGAAATGTGCATGGAGGTTCCTCAGAAACCTAGAATGGAACTGTCATAATGGCCCAGATGTACCACACTTAGGAACACACTCAAAGACTCTAAGTCAACAGATAGTTGCATATCATGTTTATTATAGCACTATTCACAGTGACAAAGACGTGGAACCAGGCTAGATGCCTATCAGATGGCAAATGGATAAAGAAAACATGGCATATATACATAATGGAGTTTTTGTCACCCACAAAGATGAGTGAATTATGTCATTTGCAGGAGAACAGTTGGAACTGGAGATCATCATATCAAGTAAAGTAACCCAGACTCAAAAAGACAAATAATGCATGTTTTCTCTTGTACCCAGAAGCTAGGTTAGCATATATTATATATACTATATATTATATCACATATATATCATGTGAAAGTAGAAGAGGGAGAATTTGGAGGGATGAATTGGTCAAGATGGAGGACCAGGAGAGGGCAAAAGACAATATTGTGTGTTTTCTCTCACATATGGGTAAAATATATAGGACATGAAAGCAGAAAAGGCACAAGAAAAGAGGGGACTAGTGAGTGTAAGGAGAGGCATAAAGGCAGACAATGGAGTGATTTTGAGCAGGTTCAAGGTATAGTGATAAATAAATGTAAACACGCATTGCTATCATAAAGAACTCTGTCATACTTCTGCTGCCCCCTAAACATCCAGCTTGCACCATGAACAGCAGTGACTGCATTAGTTTATAGATAATTAAGGTGCTGAGAAGTGACAAGTGGCTCTAAATAGGACATTTATATCACCCAGTAAGTTTCAGGGAGCACTGGAGAAGATGGGGCTGAAAAATGTAAGAGCTGGAAGACGAGAAGGGCTATGAAATGTTGTCTTCAAGGCATGACACACCATTGCAAATATGACTTTAGCAGCCTACACTGGACCTACATAAGATTGGGCCTGTGCATAGCCAATCGTGAATAGGATGGGCTCACGGAGCCCTACTCCTCCCTGATAGATTATGGAGTAGTGATGGTTTCTGGGGGAGGGGCAGTCATTGTTTCCAGTTGCACACCTAACAGTGGGCCCAATAGGCTTCCTGTAGAGATTTCCAACACCATGGTGGTCACACAAAATTCTGGTTAAAGTCAGCAGGTCACAAAAGAAACAAAAGACAAGAATGTGGGAAAGGGACTTACAGGGAGGAGGGGAAAATGACGGGGCAGAAAGCAGATGACACAGTTGGCGATGGGAGTAAACTGAATGCATTATGAACCTGTATTAAATCGCCAAAGAACAAGTTTAACCAATACATAGAACCCCGCTATTTTATATACCTGCTAAATTAAAAACAAAACAAGATATACAGGAAGGGAACTCACCAAGATCAATTTTGTGCTCACTCCCTCTGTAAAGACTTCTCTGAGACTAGCAAGTTAATGCCTCCCTCTTACTGTTTAGTACCAGAGACATGCCTTGGACATTAACCTATTAGTTTTAATTTTATAATTTAAAAACTATTTTTATTATATGTGTATGCAAGTGTTCCTGAGTATATGTCTGTGAACCATGTGTTTGGAGAAGCCAGGGGAGGTCAGAAGAGAGTGTCAGAGCCCCTGGAGTTAAATAGGCAGTTGTGAGCCACCATGTGGGTGCTAGGAATCAAACCTAGGTCCTCTGCAAAAGCAGGAAGTGCACATAATGGCTGAACCATGTCAACAACTCTGACATCAGCTTTTGAATGCTGTCAGCCCAGGCTGCAGTGTTAGTGCTTGATAATGCCCATAGAAGGTGGGAATTCAATTTCATCTAGATTCATTGTCTTCTTCATGAAGCAAACATTATTTCAATATCTTTCTTCTATCTCATTGTTCTGCAGAAAGATAATAATGACTAACGTTAAAAACAATGAAACTTGCCAAGCATTGACTGCTTCTTATATGCTATACAGTTATATATGTTTCAACTTCACAATAATCCTGAGGTGCATCCTCTTGGATAATTAAATAAAGGTTTAGAAAGTTTGAGCCACTTTGGAAATTAGTCACTGACTTAAAACATGAAAACACAACCACTACCCAAACCACTTCCTCTCAAAATATATAAATTTAAATTTCATTTCATGAGGATGGGGCATCAGTTTTCCAGGTGGGATCATTTACTACATAAGACAAAGCTATACTTCAGGAGATGAAAACTTGTGGTACTCTTCCTAGGGTAGGCTTGGGCAAACTCACACAGCATGCAGATAGTCTACAGTAGTGTTTCACAACCCTTGGGTCATTTGACCCCCAAATTTCACAGGGGTCACCTAAGACTATCAGAAAATACAGATATTTACATTGTGATTCATAATAGTAGCAAAATCATAGTTAGGAAGTAGCAATGGAAATAATTTTATGGTTGGGATCACCACAAATGAGGAGCTGTATTAAAGGGTCGTACATAGTATCAGGATGGTTGAAAACTACTGGTCTATAGCCTCTTGAGCTAATATTAGTAGGCAGGTCACTGAAGAATGCAGTAGAGATATTCAATTTGGTTTACGCATAGCTTGACAAGACTAATTAAAACTGAAGAGACTCAGGACCTCAACTGAACTCCTTGGTAATTGCAGAATTATAAAATGAATAAGTATAATCTGTAATAAGCCAAGGTGACTAGAGGTTCTAATCACAGTAAATGCATATGTGGTGTGGTTTTCCTCAAGTCATTTGTGTGGGCTCTCCAAAGGAGCAACACAAGGTTCAGCTACAAAGGGCAAGTTAGAGCAGAAAGAAGAAAGTAGGGTATCAGAATATTTTAGTAAACATGTGGACAATTATATAAAATCAAAATATAAAACTAGGTAGATCACCTATTTTAAAAACAAGACTAACAATGAATCTAACGCAAAAAAACTTTCTCTCAAAATAGGGGATGGAAAGGAGAGAAGAACCAGGAAGTAACCCCAACCCTGGCTGGCCTTAGGATATAATGGGAAGGGACCATCAGTTCCACCTGACTCCCAAGCCATTCTCGTCATGATCATATGATAATTGTTGTGCACACATTCTTGGAGGAAGGAGGTCAATAGAACTGCCCTGAGGCTAGGAACCTGATTGTTGGTAAAATGTAAATAGGAGCCTAGGTACTTGAGAATTTCTTGGGTTCTCTCAGACCTGTCATGTCTTCTCCAGCATAGCAAAGGCATTGACTACCCATGTGACCCATTATACAGACAAAAGGATGGGCTCTCTGGGACTTGGTACAGAAACAAACAATCCAGAGAAGGGAGAGCCAAGAAGGCTTACATGAGAAATGATATGAAGGTTGACATGAAGGAATGTCAGGGTGGAGTCAATGGTGGGCACTGAAAATACATGGTGGCTGAAGATGGTAAGTAAGACACAGAGAGCCGTGAGTGTGAAGACATACAAGTAAGAAGACCGTGAGCATCCCACAAGATGGTCCTAATGCAGGCTGGAAGCTAGAAATCTGTATGCCTTTGTACTGTGTGACACTGTATCCATGAGGTAGAGTACATTTAGTATGTACACATGTTATTGGTGACACATGAACAAGTCATTCCATGTTCCACTATACCATAAGTGCATGGATGAATTTATGTACATCAGTTATCAGTGACACAGGACCAAGACAGTCCATGTGCTATTGTACCTCAAGGATATATGTGTACTTGGTGCATACAATAATTATTGGTGTCACTCCCTGTTGTACCTGTATTTGTTCATAAGCTGTCTGAAGATGGAAACCCCATTTGAGGTGCATCTCATCTTTATAATTCCACCCTTGAATACAGGGCACCTTGATGGAGGTCATCTTGGGTATTCCTGGGTATCACACATAAAGAAAGAGCTGGATTAGAATCATCAGGTCTTTGATGATCAACAAGTGAGTCAGAAACAGTTCAAACCTCTAGTCTCCCATGGATGGCTTCTATCCACCCTGGAGCCAAGGATAACCTGTGCATGGTCTTCTCAGAATTCATGTGCACTCTTCCAGTGTAAGCCCTAACTCTAATTTAAAAACAAAAACAAAAAACAAACCCATATACCACAGTGTTGAGCAGCATCCCCCATCTGCTGAGAAGGTTGATGATTTTAGAAATATGTTTTTATATCTCATATGGCTACTTTGAGGATCAAGAGAACCAATCAGAGAACACCTAATGATCTTGTAAACTGACTCTCTTGACACATTCTGTTCCTTTAGTTCCCTCAATGTGGATAAGGTAACTGGCACCACTTGGAAGATGTATGATTGCAGGATTAGGAATGGTTACTCGGGTTGAAGTCACAAAGGAAGAAGAAAGGACACTATGACCTTGGGCATGAGAATTCTATTGCCTTTTGTGCAACAGCATTTTGCTTCCTGGGCTGTCCCCACGAGACATGATGTTCTCTGAATGGAGAAGAGACAATTAGGAGCTCATAGGTCCCCTCCCAACTCCAATGGTGATTCGTCACTGGCAGGTGCACAGCGTGCTCCGAGGGACGCTCCACTTAAATGCTTACACCCTCGGCACAGAGCAAATCACAACCAATGACATGGTTCCTGCACAGTGGGAATGGCAGCTGAACAGTAGGCAGGCCTGCCATTCAAAGACTATTAGTTCCACCTACAATTTTCTTTCTCAGTTTCAAGGACAAAAAGTAGAAGTTAGAAAGTCACTTTTTACAAAATACTGTGGTTTCCTAAAAGTCACTAAAGGACTTCCTTGACATTCCCCAATGTCTTCATCTCAGGAAATCTGAGTCTGAGAATGACTTTCACAACTCACAAGTTAGCAATGACTTTGGGCAATTTTTAATTTCAGTTCATTCATTTGTAGATCACCATACATACATTTCCAGGGTTGGCAGGAAATGCATCCAATCTCAGGACTGGGGAGAGATTTCAAAGTTATGGACACAGCCTCCAAGGGAGGGTTGGTACTATGCTTCTGAGGAAGTTGCTTATTCATGTCTACCCTTCACCTGGCAGGTGCCTCAAACAGCAATTCGAACTGCAGCGTTGGCTGAAACCAGAACAAAATGATTTTGAATGCACAAAGGTGCAAGTTTTTGCTTAATATTTTATGTTTGGTATTTAGCCCCAAATTAAATTAGTGTTTCCTAATGGCATTTTAAAATCTATAATCAGAAATCATTTAAATTGTTATTTTCCCCCTGAGCTGGAGGTTGGAGTATCTTACATTATCCACTGTAAGGAAAGAAAGCCAAGGAGATTCAGCTCTGCACCCTCACCATGAGATGCGGCTTTTAAATGAGTTACATTTCTCCTAGAGCTGTACTTAAATTTTGACACATCTGTAAAATTAACAAAATTATGACAAGTTATAAAACAAGAATCCCTGGCAGGACCACCAGTAGATGATAATTACTAACATTTGTTTTAGTCACAGTTGTCTTTAAAAAAATTTAAACTATAGTAAACCTATAAGAAAAAGTAAAAAACTTCTCTCTGGCCTTTGAGGTTGGTCCTATGCTATTTCTTCCATGCTCTTCAGTGGCCATCATTTTCATGAATTAATACTTTGTCTTTAACAGACTATTTAAAACACACTTATGCACAAACAACATCTGTTGCTTTATCTTTGTATGTGATTTAAATAAAACACACAAGAGGCTAGAAAAATGTCTCAGTGGTTAAGAGCACCTGCCACTCTCCAAGGGGGCCTGTGTTTAGTCCCCAGAACCCATACTAAATGACTCACAACCTCCTGTAACTCCAGCTCCAGGAGATCTAATGCCCTCTTCTGGCCTCCATAAGCATCCCCACACATGTATACAACTACCCTCCATATATACATAAGAATTAAAATTTATAGATGGCATTATAGAGTATATACTACACATTATACTATACAATTTTTACTTAAATTATGTTTTTAGATATTACTTGAACTTATTGTTTTTGCCCTCATTATATGAATCACTCCATCTTTCCCCTCAAATTGATGAACACTCGTGTAGCTTAATTTTTATTATCAATAGGACTTCAATACATTTTTAATCCACGTCTTTGTGTATACATCCATAAAATTCTCTAGAGTTTGTTTACAGAGGTACGTGTATATGTATGTGTACATATATATGCATATACACATACACTACAGTTTGGAAGTATCTCTCCAAGGCCTACGTGTTAAAGGCTGGGTTGTCAGTCCATAGGAGGTTGGGAAACCTTTAGGAAGTACATCTGTGGAGGGAAGTCAGCTCCTTACACATCTTGTATGAGTGGGCCTCTTTCTGCTTTTCAGCTACTACATGATGAGTAGATATCCATTGCCATGTGGGCTGTCCTCACTGTGATGGACTGTGTGGTCATGGGGCCAAAGAACCCTGGACTAAATGCTGAAATAGGGAGACAAAATATAATAAACTTTTCTTCTTTAAAGTTGTCTCAGGTGCTTTTGTCAAAGCTGGTTAATACAGCATATAAAATTATATATATAATTTATTTATCTGGAATTCAGGGTCATAGGAATGTCTACACTCAGACAGCCAAACTGTTCTTTGAAAGTATGTCATCTCTTCTGGGTGGTTTTGTTAACTTGACACAACCTAGACATATCTAGGGAAGAGGCTCATTTGAGACAATATCTCCATCAGGTTGCCTGTAGGCAGATCTGTGGTGCATTTTCTTGATCAATGATAGAAGTGGGAGGGCCCAGTACACTGTGAGTGATACCCTCCTTGGGCAGGTGGTCCTGAGTTGTGTAAGAAAGCAAGTTGAGCCTGGTGGTGGTGGTGGTGCACATCTTTAATCCCAGCACTTGGGAAGCAGAGGCTGGAGGACCTCTGTGAGCTCTAGGCCAGCCTGGTCTACAGAGTGAGTCCCAGGACAACTGATGCTGTTACAAAGAGAAACCCTGTCTCAAAACAAACAAACAAACAAAACAAAAGAAAGAAAGAAAGAAAAAGATAACAGAAAGCAGGAAGAGAAAGAAAGCTATGAGGAGCAAGCCAGTAAGCCACATTTTTTTATGGACTCTGCTTCAGTTGCTGCCTTTGGGTTCCTACCTTGAGTTCTTGCCCTGCTTCCCTCAATGATGGACTGCAAAGTGTAAGCTGACACCCTTTCCTCCTCAAAGTTGCTTTTGAACATAGTGTTTTATCATAGCAATAGAAATTAGAATAGATACATTATCAATATGTAGTCCTTTGCTCTTTTCTGTATATGATTTCTTTTTGTTATCTCATTATGAACACTTGATTTTGTCATAACTTTAAATATTTGCTACTTTGTTGGAAGAGAAAGGCTATGAATATGTTAGGTATCTGATATTACTTTTTCATATATTACATATACATTTAAAAAGCCATCTGTCTGTGCCTTTGTCTTTTATTTGTGGGTTTTGAATTTCTGTTATTTTATGACTACATACATATCCCTTGTCATATGGGATATAAGCATCTTTGTGCTTATGTAATTGCATGATCAGTATCTTTTATAACACATTAATTTATGGTTTTGGTTATACATTCATAATAAAATCAAAAGTGGTAAAATTTGCCAATTTTTTCTTTCTTTTCCTTTTTGTTATATTGGTAAATTCTTCTATGGTCACCTTAAGAACATTTATATATTATCTTATGAGTTTAATGATTTCAAGGTTTGTAGACATTCGGATCCTTTCTTCCCATTTTCTTCATTCACAGGTATTTGGGGCCCCTCAATTCAAGTCAAGTAAAGCTATCTTCTCTTTCAGGCCTCATTCCTGCCTGTTCCATAATTTGTGTCACGTGTAATATTCCACCAGAATGGTCTTTGGGAGAAAGCTAGTAAAAATGTCTGCATGTGTCTTCAGTTACTAACATGGTGCTTGCAACAGAATAAGACAATTGGAAGAGAAGAGAGGGAAATAAATTAGCAGTCTTGAGCCACGGTGATAAGCAGAGGATGCTTATACTCATGAGAACACTGTGTTCTGAGCCAGGCCATGGTACTAAAATATTCTTTATGATTAGCCAAATGGACAGTGGAAAGTGAAGTCATCCACAGAAAGGTGGCAAGAAGTTGCAAGAGGGCCTTCTAGTTAGAGCAGGACCAGAAAAAGCTTAGTGCAGGACCTCCTAAATGCTTACTCAAAATACATACACCCATGGACACAATGTACACCGATTATATTTATGTGATCCATGAAAAGAGGATTCACTTTCGTTTAAAGATCTGGGAAAGGTGACTGGTTAAGATGGTAGAGGACAAACAGCACTCCACTTTGTCCCCATGATCTAAAAGAAAACACCATCCATGACTTCAAAAAGAAATGAGAAGTGTGGGAAGGCAATGGAGGATCACACGAAGTAGCAGACTGGGAGAGAGAGCAGCTGAAATGCGCACATATTGAACATTAGATGTGTAATGTAAGACTGTAACCTCAAGCACTGAAGAATGTGACAGGGAGGCTTAGGGTCTCCCTGCCACCACTCTGAATCCATAAACTAAAGAGAAAAAGGAAATCTCCAGAAATGAAGATAGCAGAAAGACAGTTGTCAGCTCTAGGGTGACAGACACTGGAAAGCCACTCAGTGGCACCATCCCTACCCATTAAACGTGGCAGAGGAGAACAGACTTTAGGAGGAGCTGCAATCCAACCACCTTGCCAGTAAGAATAGAAAACCACATTTCTAAACTTTAAAACACTGTCTTCCACCCATGAAGAGTACAAGACCTGGGGAACCATAGGACCACATAGTCCCAGTGAAGAAATAATAACAGGAACATGACCCTTACAAAATTATAAACCCCATGGTAATGTGTTCTTATGAGAATAAATTAGACAAAATTCCTGATGAAGAACTCAGAAAAAAAACTGAAAAGAAAGGTTATAAGAATATTCAACAAAAGAGGACATAAGTGATTCCTGAGTAAAAGAAACAGATGAATGTGCAAAGAATTCACTAGAGTGTGTTAAAATGAGATAAAAATACTAAAAATTGTAATATTGGAACTTTGGAATGAAAATAATGACAAGTCAAATTAAATATCAATGTAAACCTCACCAAAGGAGAAGACTAACTGGAAGTTAGACCATTAGGACTATGACAAGGTCGGTAAATTAGAATGCTTAGGCAAACATAAAGATAAAACATTAAGAAAGTATAAACAGCACGTGATATCTAAGGGCATTGTTATGACACAAAATTTATGAACCATGGATATAGAAGGAAAACTATAAGCCAAAGACATAGATAATATATTAGATAAAATCATAGAATAAAATTTCTCAAATTTATAGAGACGATCATCTAGATAGGGCATTTAGAATACCAGACAGGAACCCACTGAAGGACCTCTCCATCAGATTGTAGTTGAAACATTCTACAAGTTTCTTCATTACCAAGACAAAACACCTGCCAGCAGAAACCTCTGGAATAAAGATGGTTTTTATAGGTTATTGGGCACATGGTCCATCGTGGTGGGAAGGAATTGAAATTGGAGCACGAGGCAGTTGTTAACATTACATCTGCAGTCAAAAATAAAAAGGGCTGGTGCTCCTCTGGCTTTCTCCTTTCCACATTTGTTTGGTCCAGAACCCTAGGTATATCCACAACAGTGCTGACCAAACTCAGGGTGGATGTTCCCTTTTCAGTTAAATCTCTCTGGAAACATTCTTAAACAAACACCCAGAACAGTGTGTCATAGATGATTCTAAATCTCATTGAGTTGATGATAAAACCAGCCATTACAAGCCCGCCCCATGCCAACCTGATATCTAAACACAACACTTTAAGCCCCCAAATGCTGTCCCTGTTTCCCACAGGTTCAAGTCCATCTCCTAGTGCTAAGGATATTCATTCCAATTTCAAAAGTCCCCACAGTCTTTAACAGTTCTCAAGACATGGTATGATGCAGACAGATTCTTTGCAAGAATGTAACATAAACGGTTTCTAGACCAATTTCCTTTATAATCCTGTGCCCACCTAGAACCATGTAATCTAGGTCTTCACTGTTCACCTTTTTATTGGCCTTCTGGGTTCCTACGCTCCCATTAAAATTACCACTAAGCTCCCATTTTACTCAGTCTAGGAATCTTGCCAAGGGCTGATGCTGCCAACCAACATCCAGGATGGGTTAAAGCTCCCTGGAAACCTCCTCACAGACATGCCTAGAAAGTAGGTTTCTTCTGTGACTCCAATCCCAAAAAGCCAAAATAAAAAGAGAGAAAATTAAAAAGTAATAAAAGCAATAAAATTAAAAGGTAATAAAAATGAAAAAAAAATGACCTTACAACAAATATCAATTAAATTAAGAGGATTATTAGGGCAAACTTTGAAAACCCATAATCCAATACATTGGTGAATCTGAAAGGAACAGTTAAGCTTTTAGACACACATGGCCTCTCAAAATTAAAACAAGAGGATATTGACAGCTTAAATAAGTATATAATAAGCAAGCCAATGAGATTAAAGGAGTAACATCTTCCAACAAAACTGACATGATTAGGCAGATTCACTGCTGAATTCTACCAAACTATTGAAGAAAAAGTAACATCAATGCTCTTAAACTATTATATAACATAGACATAGAAGGAACATTACCACACTCTTTTTATGATACCCAAACTGGATAAATATACAATAAAAAGAAAATCTATAATACAATTTTCCTATTGCACATGTAAAGAAAAAATTCCCAATAAGACACTGGCAAACTGAATTTAAGAACATACCAAGATCATTCACCATGATGAAGCTGGCTTGATTCTGGGGAAGCAGGGATGGTTCAAATTAATAAAGTAATACATCCCATCAATATACAAAAGGACAAAAATCACATAATAATTTGATAGATGCAGAAAGGTCCTTTGACAAATTCAACATACATCCATAATAAAAGCCATGAAGAACCTAGGAATAAAAAGAATGATCATGCCTCAATATAACAAAGGCTGTGTTTGACAACCCTATTGTCAACATTATACTAAATAGAGAAAAATTAAAAGGCTTTCCACTAAAACCAGGAATGGCCTAAATGTCCACTTTCCCCATTCTTCCTCTATATAGTCCATTAAGTCTTAGATAAGAACAATAAGATTAGAAAAATAAATACATTTGTAACAATAGGAGAAAAAAGTCAAATTATCCCTATTTTCAGATAATATGGTCCTTTATGTAAGACACTGAAGACTTCAATAGAAAACTCTTAAGCTTGATAAACACTCTCAACCTAATAGCAGGATATAAATATACCTAAATCAGTGATCTTCACTAATTAGTAACAAACGTATTTTGGAAAGGAAATATGGAAAATAATCTCATTCGCAGTAGTTTCAAAAATATAGTTGAAATAAATCAAGACAAGGAGGTAAAACACCTCAACAATGAAAACTTTTTAAACATCGAAGAAAGACATTGAATGGGACACTAGATGATGGAAAGACCTCCCATGCTCATGGATCAGCACAATTAATATTGTAAAGGAGCTAAGTTACTAAAAGCAATCCATGGAGTCAGTGAAATTACCATCAAAATCCCAGGGGCATGCTTCAAAGAAATAAGAGAAACAGTCCTAATATTCATATGGAGGCAGAAAAGACAAAAGCATAGCCAAAGCAATTCCAGGCTAAAGAGCGATGCTGGAAACAGCACCATACCTGATTTCGAGTTAAATTAGCCATAGCTTAAAAAAAAAAAACAACAAAAAAAAAACCAAACCAAAACCAAAACCAAAAACAAAACTCCAGCACATTAGAGACACAACAGACAAGTCAATTAATGGATTGGAACAGAGGATCTAGAAATAAACGCAAGCAGCCACAGGCAATTTGAGATTAAAAACAAACAAAACAACAACAAAAGCCACCATATAAGGGAAAAGTAGCCTCTCCAGTAAATAGTGCTGAGAAAACTGTGTATCACATGTAGAAGAAACAAGATCTCTACCTCTCACAACTTCATAACTTTAATTTAGCTACTGTTATGAATCATAATATAACTTTCTGATATACAGGATCTCTAATATGCAACCCTGTGGGAGTCACAACCCATAGGTTGAAAACCACTGACTTACAGGATGGGAAACAATGCAAACCACACAGCTTGTAGTGGATTAAACTCTAGAACACATAAAGAACTTAAAAAACCTAATTATCAAACTACCCATTCAATTAATGAGCAAATTCAATTAAAAGAGCTCTTAAATGATGAAGTACAATTGGCCAATCAAAAAAAAATCAACATGGTTAAGCCACAAGAAAAATGTGAATTAAATCCACAAAGAGATTCCATCTGATTCCAGTCAAAATGCTTACAATTAAGAAAACAAAAAGCAACAAATGTTCGCACACACTGTGTGTGTGTGTGTGTGTGTGTGTGTGTGTGTACAGGTGCAGAACTTTCATACACTGTTGGTGGAAGTATAATCCAGCCATTATGAAAATCAGTAAGGAGGTTTCTCATAAAAAATAAAAATGAAATAACCATATGACGCACCTATATTCCTGAGCATGTACCTGAAGAATTGGAACTCAGTATACCACAGAGTTATTTGCTTATGTGCGTTTAATGTAGTACTAGTTACAATAGCCAAGTTAGGAAACAGCCTGTCAACAGATGTTTGGATAAGGAAAATGTGGCATATATTCTCAACTGAGCTTTAGTCAGCCATGAAGAATGAAATTATATCCTCTGCAGAAAAATGGATGTAACTAGAGATCACATTAAAAGAAAAAGTCAGACTTGGAAAGAAATACCTCATGTTTTCTCTCATTCATGAATTCTGGAATTTACATAGTTATATAACACCCCCACAAGCCACAAGTGACATGAAAAGATATGTCTGAGAGAGCAATGGGGACAACATGATAGTGGAGCCGTCTGAGATGTGTAGGACACTACTGAGGGAGAAATTGAAGGGTGTTGTGTTGAATAAGGTCAAAGCACATGATGTACTTATACGGTAACATCTTTACAAGACTTATCACTGTGTACAATGAATATGTACCAACAATCAACACATTTCTGGAGTATGGAATAGCATACACAAACTTGTTCTACAGTAAATAAGGAGATCTGGCTGTAGACTACATCAAATATCTCAGTCTTATAGCAGACTCTGGTCCACATGGTGATAGGACACTTGTAGCTACAGTCTTTAAGGACATGAGTCCCTGGGTTTATTCTGCCTTTCCTAACCAGCAACCCAGGAACTGGGGCACGCAGCTTCCATGCCTCATATTTCCTCATTTTTAAAATCAGAGTGATATAATAGCCAGACTTAAAGTAGTTTCGTGCCTATAAAATAAATAAATAAATAAATAAATAAATAAATAAATAAAGAAAGAAAGAAAGAAAGAAAGAAAGAAAGAAAGAAAGAAAGAAAGAAAGGTGTATTAAGAAATCTAGAACGCTCCTGACATGTATGATGTAGCTTCTTACTATTATGATTATTTCATGTGAACATATGAAGTACTGTCACCAAATTTTATTGTCAACATTACTGGAAAGTAGATCAATGAGCAGAAACTAGTGAAATTCCAGCTTAAATTCAATACAAGGAAGACATTCCACACAAGAAGGGCAACTCCTCAAAATGGTTAGCTCCACCACCACAGAATGAGATTTCAGATGCATTTAAAGAACCGTTAGCTGGAAGGTTAGACTCAAGGGCCCTCTGAGAATGCTCAGAGTGTTAGGATTCTGTGAGTCTATGGCAATCTCGACCTAAGTTCCAGGCCAGTGCCATCATTTGGCATGCTAATGAATGGAAATATTTTCACGCAGGCTGGCCGATTCAAGCCATGCGTGCGATGAAAAGGGCAAATCTTTTCATGTGAAATTGTGCATGAATAGAGACTCATTGCCCACGTAAAATGCATTTTGGGGAAATGGCTTTCAACAAAGCAGGGTGAAAACACACTGTGAGCTCTTGTGATTTGATCATTTGCGGGAAGAACTCCGGCTGATAGTGCAGAGGCCACTGGTCTTGCCTTTCTGGAATCAGATGTATCCATGACTAAAACACCACAGTCAGCCTGTGGGGTGGATGGGAGAGAGCAGAGGGAATTATTAGTTGTGATGCCATCTACTTTACATAGGACAGTGAGGTGGGCCTTGATATTCCATCTTGAAGGCTGCTTAACAGTCAGTGGAACTAATACTCAGAGGTTAAGAAATGTGCTTGGAATCAAACAGCTAGAGAGGTAGTCAGCTTTTAAATTATTTCTACTACAGTACACCACTCTGAAGGCTTATGGATCATTTCTTGCCTTTAAAAAACATTTAATTAATTGGTATTACTTAAGAATCATGACAATCATACAAGATAAATATGGGCTTTCAAGTTGCTTAGGGACACTGGAAGGCTTTGCAGCATGTGTCCATGGTCGGGCTTGGAGATAGGAGGAGCTGGGTAGCTAATACTCTCTGAAGCTTAGACAGGTGGCCTACGGTCTTCTCTACATCCTAGTGTTGGATCATAATGTTACTGGTCCCTAACTCCAAGTTAATTTCAGGCAGGATCTCTACCTAGTCTATTGCTTATGCTACAAAAATATAAAGGAAGAGTTGGGGAGAAAGAAGTGGAAAAGGGAGGGGAAAAGAGGCCAAGGTGGGGAGAGTGGAAAGAGATAAAGAAATCCAAGGCATGAAGATGACTTGAAGTACCACATCAACAGCTCTCTTACCCTGTCGTGGGTCCCTTCCTGCAAATACCTTCAGCCCAGCCAACAGTCTTTTAGGGGAGAATCTCCCTACCTGTATAGTGTGCCCCCAACACAGCACTCAGTTGGACTGGGTGCTTTTCCTTTAGGAAAGACAGTGAATCCATCCTGGGGAAAGATCTATATGCACATTATTTATTTCAAATAGCAATTTAGTCAAGCAGAGAACTTCTAGTTTAGGGAAAATAAGGACAGAATGTCCTGTCACTGCACAGCCAGGCCCTGCCATCTATGTTCAGGCCCCATTTGATTCGTTCTCTCCTCTGTTGCTAAGCTATCAAGTTCACTCATGAAGTGGATCTTTCTCAGGATGTGCCAAAGTCCTCCACGAACACACCATCACTCGGCTCCAGACAAGAGTGAGTTCACCTGAGGTTGCTAACCTTCTCCTGCCCCCATGAAGGGGTGCTTATCCCAGGCTGCCCACTACAATATGACTTTTACTATAGTATGCCTGGAAGAAGCCAACTTTTATATGCTGTTTCTAAAAGTAACCCCACTATATATCCCATCCTTATCCCCATCTGTAGGAAAGTATGGTGTTAGTGAACTGTGGACGCCTTTCTTATAGATATTTCAAATTCATACTCACCATTTCTAAACTACTTTTTTTCTGTAACAGTGACAGTGTGGGAAAACCTTTACTCCCCTCCTTCTGACCAATGTGAACTTGGGGAAGCCAGTGAACCTTTCTGAAAAGTAGATCTCTCTGAATCAAGATTCTTTCCCACTGTTGAACCCAAAGTCCAGTGAAAGAGCAATATAAACATTTAGGGCTGAATACCTATCACCTATTGTGTGTTTAATAATTAGGTGTAATAAAATCTCTTGCTATAGCTAATCAAGTGACCATAGGCCAGCGTGCTAATATCCCTGGGCTTCTAATTCTTGACCTGGAAATGGGGGCTGAACTTGATGTCCTGTGTTTACTGAGTTGCAAGAATCTGAGCTTGCCTTGCTCTTCAAGAGTCTCAGAGATACAGACCATACCTCTTACCTTTGTATCCACAGTCACTGTTGTGGCAGAGTCATAAGCAAAGATCTGACTTCATTATTGAAGTAAAGCAGCCCTCACCACACAAGCTGCCCTGGTTCACAATATCAAGAGTCTCTCAGACCTAGAGATGCCCTAAACATTTTGAGCATCCTGATAGTCTCTCTCAAGGCTCCACCTCTGGGATTCTATCCCCACCAAGCTGCAGCATAGGAGTCATCCACAGGTAGTTGATGGTGGTCCCCTGATGAGTCTCAGCTGACCAGATAACGCTGAGCAACTGGTACTGCCTAGGGGGAGGCAATCAGGAGAGGAAGGAGAAAGCATCTCAGAGGTGCCCCCATACTTGTCAGGGCCCTAGTGGGATCTGAACTAGAAACTACGAAGGGGATAGTTCTACCAGGACATCTCTTTGAGAAGCAAGAGCTGAAAGAGAAATAAAGCAGAGGAAGGTGAGATCAGGGCCACAGGGAAGGTTCACAACCTTGTGGAGTTTGGGCAAGATCAAGTTGTGAGGAACAGGCAGGCTCCAAGACACTTCTCTTTGGGGAAGTGACAGGGATGCTGAGCAGCAGGTGGAGGGAGATGCTCGCTCTCAGCCACTAGTCCCCAGCCTTGATGGCTTGCTGAGCAGAGTCCTCAAAACAAATCTGCTGTTAACTGAGATACTTAGCATCAGGCTTAGTAACTATACCTAGGAAGGGCTGTCCAGAAGGATGGCTTAAAGCAATTGCAAAGACCAGAGCAAAGAAGGAACAGGGCAAGGGAAGAAAGGTTCGCAGAAGGATGAGAAAGCAGTGGCCAGGCTGCTGTAACAGTGATCCAGTTGAGAAGAGGTTCAGGCTGAGGGCTGGTCACCCTTGGATTGCCTGGGCTTCTTCAGCCACCACGATAAAAGATAAGGAGACTCCCCTCTCCACTTCTGCTCTTTACTTAATAAATAAATAAACAAGACAAACCTGCCTATTTCCTCCCGGGAGAATTGAACGCGATCAGTTCTGGTCATAAAGCCCCCTGGAGAAATTCACGGTGTTCAGGAAATATTAAGAGACTGAAAGCGAGATGGATTCTAAGTCTCGGAGGAAGAAGCAGTGAAGTGGAGTCTTGGACCTAATCATCTTATCCCTTCCCTCGGCCCGGTCACACTGCCAATTCCCCCAGCAGTAGCAATCATTCACAAAGCCAGAATCTCAGAGCTCAGGCGTGGATTCAACCCCACAATCAAATAGAAGCTCAAGTCTATAGCTCATGTAATTTCTGGTAAACACTGTCAATTGCAGACTTCCAAATGGAGAGTATATTTTTATTCATTTTAAGTTATCCTTGCTTTCATTTTCTTGGAAAATAGGACAATTGGATATCCGAGGGGCTTGATTTTCTGTACTTATTTGTGTTTTTCTACACATATATGGACTTGTCAAGATCTAAATGGGCTTTTGATGTCGAGACAAAGGATGCACCATTACTGCTATTCTCAAATGTGATATCCACACAGGATTGCAGAAGCATCCTTGCTTTCATGCCTTATGACAAAATGAAGGCACACAGGACTCATACTCTAGCTGGGATGCAGTATTAGCAAATGAGTGAATTATTGTCTGTTTACGCAACTAGCAGCTTTCTCTAGGACAGCCCACACTCCTGGCAGACCCTTCGTCAATGAAAGGCTATGGATTTAACAGGTGTGTTGGTTGCCAGCATCACACAGATGGGCAGAACGCTGCTGCAGACAGACTTAAGTCAGACAGCCACAGACTTTGAGTTTCTGCTCTATCGCTGACTAAACTGTGACCCTCTGTTTACATTCTTTATACTATTAGAGCCTATTAACTTCTAATCAACCACATGACAGAAAATAACATGTGGTTCTTGTAAGGGTTAAATAAAGCCATCAAAGCAAAGCGAGTGGCAGCAGACCTGACACTTGGTAGCCATTCAATAAATCTCTTTCCCTTCCAAACAGGAAACTTGGTAATTTAAACAACTAAGAACCAGGAATAGCCCTGCCCTAGGCGACATAATATTTCACCCCTGCAACTGGATTACAAGCAAGAGTGTAATTCATGAAGTTGCTGACCTGTGCTCCCTGGGGCTGGAACAGCATGTCGGTTTCATAAAGAGAACAAGAGGCGATTCCTTTCAGCATCTATGCTCGGCCCCAGTCAAGAGTGAGTTCACCTGAGGTTGCTGACCTTCTCCTGCCCCCAGGAGGGGGTGTCTTTCCCAGGCTGCCCACCACAATATGACTTTTAACATAGCATGCTCGGAAGAAGCCCTCAACTTTTCTCTGTGCAAACACAGCTAGTTGCCTCCTTTGCAGGTGGTTAGACTTGTATCCACTGTTCTCTATCTCAGTGGGTCTCTCTGGATACCATCCTCAGCCTTATGAGAATTATAGGACCCTAGCATTGGGTATGGCTGGTCCACACAGGGAAGCAGAGGGCACAAAAATGAGTCAATGGCTTTGACTCTGTGAGCAAGAAATTTCACTGACTTGGCTGATGACTAGCACCTGACTTACAGGAAAAGCTGTTGAATATTTCTGAAATTCAATAGTTTCATTTATAAAATGAAAATATCAAGTCCTACATCCCACAAGAGCTGGGTTATGGAATAATGTACTAGGCACTATTCAATGAGTAGAAAATTCTCAACATTTTCTGTCATGTTTATCACACCCTTCCCATTACTACTCTTCCCATTACTATTTACAAAACATTTCATATTTAATTGTCACCATTGTGACCCCAACTCTATGAAGGAGTCATCATTATTCTCTCTTCATATTTTTCATGCTAGAGACTGAATGCATTGAGGCTCTGGGACATTTGCAAGTGGCACCTTTGTCAATAGTAGAGTGGGGTCTGAGTCTAGATCATCCAAATCATGAAGTGACACTCTTTCATGTCTCATCCTAGAAGGAAGACTGACAAATAAACCCACAAATCTAATCTCCTAAACAGGTGCCATGGGTCATAGAGCTATAGTCACCCCCTGGAGAGTCCAGGATGCCCATTTCAAAGATGCCAATGCAAAGCCCAGAGAATGAAGTTGACTCTTCCTGGGTCACCCACTGTCATATTAGTTGGAGGCAGAGCTAGAAAGAGAGCTCATCTCTGAGCCACTCTGACTCTCCCACTTGGTTTCTGCTCTTTAACTGAAAGTGTGTGTGTAGCTAGAGTTTTCCTGCTTGGCCCACAGTCAGGACAAATCTCTCTCACCTGCCAGTCCCACAGTCGCTCAGACCTGACCAAGTAAACAGAGACTTATATTGGTTACAAACTGTATGGCCATGGCAGGCTTCTTGCTAGCTGTTCTTACAGCTTAAATTAATCCATTTCCATTAATCTATACCTTGCCACATGGCTTGTGGCTTACCGGCATCTTCACATGCTGTTTCTCATCGTGGCGGCTGGCAGTGTCTCTCTGACTCAGCCTTCCACTTCCCAGCTTTATTCTCCTCCTTGTCCCGCCTCTACTTCCTGCCTAGCCAATGGCCAATCAGTGTTTTATTTATTGACTAATTAGCAACACATTTGCCATACAGAACATCCCACAGCATGCGTGTGCTGAGTCAGGCCCCACCCATACAATGCTCACTCTGATTGTCATGCTCCTCCCCACAGTCCACAGAGCAGCCACTACATGTGGCCTTATCTGTAAACACCAGTGCGTGGAGCGTCTATTTGACAGGAGGAGTCTCACAACTTTTAAATTTCCTGCCTATTAGCATTTTTTAATTGCACAATAGGATGAGTTTCATCATGACATTTTTTCATTCAGTTATACCATGTACTCTAATATAATCATCTCCATTGCCATCTCCTGTCCTCTCACCTCCTGCCAGTCCCCATCCTCTTCCCAAATAGTTCCCCTCCTGCTTTCATGTCATTCACAGATAGACTGATGGACAGACAACTAGACAACCAATTTGTGTGTGTGCGCGTATGCATGTATGGACACAAGCATACATACAACCTAGGTTCCATATATGAGAGAAAACATGGCCTTTTGAATCTGTATTCTTTTACTTAATCTGTGAAGTACAGCCTAACAAGTTGTTTTGTTTAAATGCATTTTACAGAGAAAGAAATGAGAAGTTGGAAAAGTAAAGCTACCATCAAAACCTCACAGAGACTGAGGACAAATCTGGAGCCTTGGACACCTGCCTCTAACTGGAGGACTCATGTTCTTTCTTCTAGTCTTGGCTTAGGCTCTCTTCCCTCAAAGTTGAGCTCTGAGACAGCACACTCTTGTGATGTGTCCTTCCTTTTTACCACATTGACCCTCTGTGTGTAGTGACTCTGTAATTTTCTCAAAACTTAGCATCCTCTATAACTAGCATACAAAACAAAGAAAAAACACGCCCCCCCTCAAAAAAATACATAAGGCCATAGGCAAAAACCTTGGTACCTAGCAGAGTAAGTCAATCCTTCTCATCCCCTCCTTGGCTATGCTCAGGCCCTTTACTCTTTCACATAAATAAAGGCTCAGCCTGATCATTTCCCTAAAAAGCCCTGGTGGGATTTTGATTAGAGCAGTTTTGAATGTATATATGGACTTGAGGAGAAGTGACATCTTCACACCATAGAAGGTTCCTTTCCAATCATTCATGTTTTCTTTTAAGCTTTTCAATATTTTTCTCTTGCAAATGTCATACATGAGAAATGGATTCAATAGTAACTGATAGAGAATGTGTACATATAAGGCCCAAATGGCTCATCTTGTGTCAATATGACTTCCTACTTTCCTGGATCTTGATCAGAAACTATTCATGTTCTGTTGTTGGTTGTTTTTGTTCTTTGCTCTTTTGGAGGGCCTGCCACCCAGCTCCCAAATAAATCACACAGGGAGGCTTATTCTTAATTATAAATGCCCGGCCTTTGCTTGGCTTGTTTCTTGCCAGCTTTTCTTAACTTTAAATTATCCCATCTATCTTTGGCCTCTGGGCTTTTATCTTTCTATATTCATGTATGCCTTTTCTTTCCTTCTTACTCTGTGTCTGGCTGTGTAGCTGGTGGCTGGCCGGCCCCTGAAGTCTTCCTCCTTCTCTTGCTCTAGATCTTTCTTCTTTTCCCCAAGATTTCTCCTTCTATTTATTCTCTCTGCCTGCCAACCTCACCTATCCTTTCTCCTGCCTTGCTATTGGCCGTTCAGCTCTTTATTAGACCCATCAGGTGTTTTAGACAGGCACAGTAGCACAGCTTCACAGAATTTAACAAATGCAGCATAAAAGAATGCCATGCCTCTTTGCATCATCAAAACAAATGTTCCATAGTATAAACAAATGTAGCATATCTTAAAATAATATTCTACAACAATGCTCCAGACCTGGAGACCTGCCAACTGTGGTGATATTTTGTTCCCCAATATATTGTGCATCCTAATAAACTTGTCTGGGGTCAGAGAACAGAACAGCCATTAGATATAGAGGCCAGAAAATTGTGACACACACCTTTAATCCTAGCATTCCAGAGGCAGAGATCCGTCTGGATCTCTGTGAGTTCAAGGCCACACTGGAAACAGCTAGGTGTGGTAACAAGAACCTTTAATCCCAGGAAGTGATGGCAGGAAGTAGAAAGATATTTAAGGAGTGAGGACAAGGAACTAGGCTGGTTAAGCTTATAGGCTTTTGAGCAGCAGTTCAGCTGAGATCCATTTGGATAAGGACTTAAAGGCTTCCAGTCTGAGGAAACAGGATCAGCTGAGGAACTGGCGAGGTGAGGTGGCTGTGACTTGTTCTGCTTCTCTGATCTTCCAGCATTCACCGCAATACCTGGCTTCAGGTTTGATTTTATTAATAAGACTCTTTAAGATTCATGCTATAGCCAACTGGGCACTTGTAGGGTGCAGACTCTTGGATAAGGATGGAAGGGTTCACAATCCTGGTGGAGATAACCTCAGGAACCCCACAGTGTATTGTTGCCATAACAATATAACTCAGTAGGTGTTAGGCTGGAAAGGGCAGGCAGGGACAAGAAACTCGAGGGTCCGTCACATAAGCGGCTACTGATGCCTGGCTTGCCCTGAACACACTTGGTCCAGCTACATGTTCACTGCTGCTTTTCCCCCAGTGCAGCTGGGGGGGACCTCTGTGTCCACCCCATGCCTCCCACCCAGCCTGCCTTCCTGGCACCTGGGGCTCTTGTGCTCTGTAGGCTATGCACAGTCCCAGCTTTCTAGGAGCACTCATTCCCAGCAGCCAGACAAGGGTCAGAAGCCAGCACTGCCCTATCACAATGTTCAATGTTCCCAGGAGCTGCCTCCTGTCAATGTCTTTGCCTTCCTCCTTTCCAGCAGGTTCCTGAGGGGTAGAGAGAGATAGATAGGCTAGGAGGGGCATCGGAGGGGATGCAGACCCTGGATTACAAAATAAAGCCGTATTGAATGATTACAAAGAGTTTCGTTTTTATATTTCTAACAAGCAAACTTTCAGAATTTCTTACTCTTACATACAGAAGGGACAGATTCCCTGACCGTCACAATCCTTCATTCTCACTCAAAATTTCTACTTGTCCTTTGATTGGGATTCTGTGCTTCAACATCTCTGGGGGTGAAAAAAACCACTGAAGGCCCAAGGAATCTCACACCCCATGGTGTGTCGCCCATTACAACGTCTCCACATCAGAGCCATGATCTTTAATACCGGCAGTACTGGATTCTGTTAATTAGCCATTTTTTCTGTCTTAAACACAAGCATCTGATTAGTGATTAGATCGCACAGCCTTACCTAAAGCAATTAGGAGAAAATGCTTTAGCTTTGTTCAACAAGATAGGATCTGGAAGGCTGCATTATGTGGGGAAGAACAAAGAGGCTTCAGAAAAAAAAAAAAAAAAAAGAAAAAGAAAAAAAGAAACAAAACCATATTGCCTGTACCCTGCACCTGGCACCTAATCTGTAAATGGCAGTGGGGTTTCTGAAGCAAATGTTTCTTAAAGAAAATGCACAGAGCTTGCCTGAAACTGGGTCAGCTCCCAATTTCTTTCATCTATTCAGTAAGCACACATTGAGGCTGCCTATGGACCAATTGTAGGCTGGGTGCCGAGACTCGAACGTCATAATGAGAGTTGTGGCCTTGTCCTTGGTTTCATGTAATGCGTGTGGGAGGGGGGGTGAAAACAACCCCGCTTACAATTAATAGGCAGTCTGATTAATAGCACAATACAGAAAAACAGAGAAGACACACCTGTGTCATAGCAACTTGGGGAAGAGAGGTCCAGTGCAAGAAAGGGCCTTGAAAGACATGACTGACAGCCTTGGCAAGTAAAAGAAGCTTTGCACACCTAGAGAATAAACAAGTGTGTGAGGATGGGCATGAGATATGGATTGGGATGTACAAAGGGCAGAACATTCAGGTGAGGAAAAAGGCATTTTCAGGGACTCGGGCTTCATCTTAAAGGTTGCTATATCGTTGGAGGAGAGTGTAAAGAGAAATGAGAGGTTCAGATTAGCTTTAGGGAGAGAAACAGTTAAGGATGCAGTGAGGACAATAATTTGAGGTTCATGTGAGGAGGTGGCAAGGCCACGTTAGGAGTTCACCCAAAGGATGATGGTGACATCTACTGGGTCATGGCACCAGGAATGCATAAAAAAGATGGAGCTCAGAGAGGACATGGTGATCTGGCCTGTCATTCACCTTCTGAGGGGCAAGGCAGCACTTTGAAGCAAGTTCAAAGGTGCCTAAAGCCTGTCCTGCTTTTACTATGCCTTAGAATCCAAGCCATGTATAAGCAGCAAAGTTAGTCTTGGGGGATCAAGAAAAGCTGAGATGCTGAGCAGAGTAGGAAATGGTTTAGGAGAGGCACCCAAACAGAAAGGCCCACCAGGAGGCTGCTCCAATCACACTCAAAACACAGACCAGAGAAGAGATGGGAATAGATACCTGTTGATCAACACTGGAAGGCAGTTTTTCTCAAACCTTAAAGTACCTGTGAAGCCCCTAAGGATCTAGTTTGGAAGACTCTGATTGGGTAGGTTTGGAGTGGAGCCTGTGATCCTGCTTTCTAGCAGGTTCTCAGGTGAGGCAATGCTGTTTGTTGAAGGACCAAGCTTGTAGCTGCTACAGTAAAGTAGTAGTTAGGGGACCAGGGTTCGAGCCAGATGATCAAGAACTAAAATCTGCTGTTAGTAGCTTGACTTGAGACAATACCTGTGATTTTCAGGGCTGCGACAATGACTTACCAAGAGCTGGGTGGATAAAGGTATGAGTCATGAGTAGTTGTTTCCCAGAGGTGGAGGGGGGAGTCTGTCAGCCGGGCCCTCCTTCCTTGGATGGCTCTAAGGGAGGATGTTCCCTTGCCCTTCAAGCTTCTGGAATATCTGGCAATCTTCGGTCACCGTTAGCTTGCAGATGTGTTACTAGTTACACAGCTGCTTTCTCTTTACGTGTCTCCCACTGTCATGTTATCTTTGGTTTAAATCTCCCCTTTGTACAACACTAACCATCCAGTCATACTAGGTAAAGGTCTATTCTAAGGATTACATTTTAATTACTTCTATAAAAGTCCCTCCCAAATAGAGCTCCATTCTGAGATACTGAGGCTTTAGATTTCAACCTGATATATTTTTATTTTATGTCTAAGAACAACAGCAATTCAACACCATGTATATAAATTATTTTTTCCCTCTGCGTCTCTCTTTCTTTATCTGTGAAATGGGAAGAATGATTCTTACTTTATGGAGTCATAATGAATGAAAGAACAAAGGTAAAGGTGTCTGGCTAACTGAAGGGCTCCACTCACATAGTGAGGATTCCTAGGCCCCAGGCACTCCCACAGGGGTTCCCAGTAATGTCCCGGCTGCCTATGAGGCAGCGTCATTGCCCCCACATAGCACAGGAGACTGAGACTCGGTAAGGGAAAGAAACCTGTATAGTAATAGTCGCTATGATTTAAAACCTGCTTTTCTGTGAAACTCCTGATGTTTATTCCCACTCCAAAGGGCCCACAAGGAGGAAAGTAGTCAAAGTGGAATGAAAAGGAATCTCTTCTACAGAGTCAACAGTGGGAAAGATGATTATTATTTTTATTTAACCATGTAAGGACATGTGCCGAATATAGATTCTAGTTTCAAAGTGCCCAGAATCACAGATGAGGTGTGCAAGAGGCTCAGGGTTGGAGGGGGAGGGGCAAAGGACAGATGATATATGACGTCCTGTGGATTCATCATGGTCTCCAGCTTTTGTTAGCCTTTCCATTTCAAATCTACATTGCCGTTATTTTAATAGACCATCGAAATTCACGATCAAGTTTGAAGCTAAAAATACCTCCCTGCCATCCTAGAAAACAGGCTTTGCTTTTTCTTTTGTGGAAAACAAAACACCTGAGTGTTTTCCAGGCAACAAAGAAAGAAATGTGTAGGACGTGATGAGTAATTGAACCCACTTTTGTCTGTTTGCAATAAACATTTGCAAAACACATTATCCTTTTGACATTTCTGTTAGGATTGCTCAGATTCCATTTTCAGCGAGATCCTTGCCATCCTCACTGGGTTCCTGTAATTACCTCTTTGGAGGAAGATCATCTCGGCTCTTCGGAGGTATTATCAGTTAAACAGTTAATTCCTAATTGTGGCTGCTGTTATGTTCCCTTAGGGGAGGGAAGGAGTGGAGCTGTCTTAACCTATGGAGAAACAGCCCCATAGCAGCCAGGCTATGAGGGGGAAGGTGGAAGTTTCATGATGCTCCCTCCATCTGGTCATTCCCATGGATCACCCTCAGGGTTCTGACCTTGCTTCCCTCGCTGTCAAACTGTGTAGCCTTTGGTAGTAAAGTGGCTTAAGCACACTGAGCCTCAGTTTCCAGGTTTGTAAGGTTGGGAAAATACTACCTTTTCACAGAACTGTGGTGAGAGTATGGAACTGGGCATGCACAAAAAGCTTCACGGGGTGAATATTATATTGTCCCCTAAAGAAATGATAAATTTGATGTATAAGGTTATTATTTTGCTCCTAAATGTTAGTCTCGGAGTTGTTGTCCCCTGTTAATATGGAATCTCCTCGGTTTCATATGCAAAACGGAGCAATGTTGTGTCCATACCCTGCAGAGTATTACATATAATCAGCAACAAGCCTGCATCATTTTGTTTTCACTAATTGTGGTGAGACAAGTGAAGTGTTTCTTAGCAGATGAGCTAAATGACCATATTAGCATATTATAAGACCATTCCAATTAATATTTGTCCCAAAATATGAGTCAAAGGTGGTACCCAGAATTCATTTAGAACTGGAGGAAGTGAGGCATATTAAGCATAGATTGTTGGTGATGGGCATGGAGGAAATAGAGAAAAATGGTCTCAAAGTAGGAGTTTCAGGCACATGCAATAGGATTCAGAGAGGCAGGATATGAAGAGTGACTCAGGGTTATGATCACCTGGATTGAAAATGTACTGAAATATACGCATCAGGTGCTTATGTGTCCTGAGAGATAGGGATATATAGGCCTGTAGGAAAATGGGGAGAAAGAACAGAAGACATTGAGCTTTGTAGAGATTTCTCACTCTCCATTGCTAGTAAAGGAGAACTTCTAGGCTGAGGGGGCAGAATTGCCATTTCTGAGCATCTGCATGAATTATAATATTCAGGAGCAAGGCAGCTTTGAGCTGTTGTTCAGTCACACTAGGTAGAAATGTGATATCCAAAGCACCTGGTGATATCCTTTGCCTCCAAATGACTTACTCTGCATCCCTGAGAAGTCTCAGCTCAGTCCCATGCTCACCAAAGAGTCCCCAAGTCACAACCCCCTCCTTCTCTCCATCTCTGTGGTGAGACTTGAACCCAGAGCTGTGCATGCCCTAGGCAGGTGAGCTACACCCCAGCACTTGGTAGATGGTTTTTTAATTTAGAGAGTTGCCATGCAAAAGATGGAGCATGTATTCACTGCATGTTTGCTGAGACCTGGTGCTGAGAATCCAGAAGATAAATGAAGTATGGTCTACAGACACAGTTCTCCATCATCCAGCATCTCTCTCTCTTCCTTGGCCCTTCTCTTTTCACTTCTTTTTGTAGCACATCACAGAGGAAATCTGACTTAGTGAAGAGTTAAGGGCCTTCAACAAAACTTGTCTATCCTAATTTCTCATTTGAATGAGGAGCCAGTACAACCCAGGTAAAGAGCCACCTTCAAATTCGTGGGGCTAGCTAGAGTTTAAAAGGGTTACTTCATTTTCATTTTATTCCCAACTGTGTTATATTAATAGGAAGTCTATAAAATAGAACAAATTATTAGCTAACAGAACATAGAAAAGAAAACAAAACTAACAACAAACAAAGGAAAAAAAAACCCTGATAGTGGAAGTTGGTGACTAAAAATTGAGACATTCTTGACCAGAGGAATTTTCTGTTTATGTTCCGAGATCTTAAGCTTGATGCCAGTGCCAATGCTCAGGCTGGACTCTCCACTTCAGCCACAGGGCTTTCTTGGGACTTTAATTCACCCCTTTCATTCATCCCATTCGTTCACAATGTGAAGAGTCTAGCTGCCTGAGCAACCACCCAGGCAGATGCACTTGATTGATTGACATGTTCATCTCTCCCTATATAATGGTCCCAGACTCAGTCATCCCAGGACTCTACCTGCCCTTGGCATTGAGACACGTAGGTCCTGATTCCAAATGTCATGTCACATCTCCTCATGGCATCAAAGCACTCTTCAGAGCAGAAAACACTAACAGATGGCTGAAATGCCTTCAACATGACTTCCCCCAACAGCCTGGGAGATGCAGAGTCCTGCCTGTGGTGATGGGTTGCAGCATATGTTCAGCAAAAATGCCAAGGGGAAGAGCAGTCCCTGTACCCACCATGCCCACAGAAGGCTTGTTACAGTACTGGCTGTCCACTGTCTTTGCAGAGGACCATTTGCTATTGAAAAATATGCTAACCGCCCTGGTCACTAGCCTGGCTTCCCTGGCATTTCACCATCCTAAATGGGCTTTTATTTATATTCAATATTTCAGTAAAAAGCAGAGAAATGGGGCTTGTTTGATAATAGCCGGGCTTCTGATTCCTCTGATTCAATTTGGGCTTGTGGCTTTTCACAAAGCTTAATATCTGGTTTAACGAAGGCCTGAGAACTTTCCAGAATTATTTGCAAAATATATTTTTTATTTGTGTGTGTGTGTGTGTGTGTGTGTGTGTGTGTGTGTGTGTATGTGTGTGTGTTCATACACATACAGATTTTTTTTCTGAAGAAGTGCTATAAAACTTTAGACTCTCAAAATGGCCCACATCTCATTACAAATCACTGTCCTAACAAAGCTCCTTAGGAGGCTCACAGGAGGCAGAAAAATGTCGCAACTAGACTAAACTAAACTGAGGGGCACTGCAAGGTAACAATGTTTTTCCTCCTGATAGGAACATTAAGAAAAACATCTACCATTTATCTTCACCATAATTTCGGAAAGAAGGTTATTTCAGTGTAGCAAACCCTCAAAGAAATGCAGGAAAGCCATAAACTCAGATTAAAAACATAAATTAAGCTTTATGGAAAAAAATCACTGTTGTTCATTTTCCTCTCCCATCAGTGAAGAGTACTGTCCACTGCCCACCTGTGGACTAAGGCTTGGGAGTTCTTAGAACAGGAATTACTCATCAGCTTTCAAAGCTTCACTTTCTCTGTGACTTCTGCGTCTAGGCCAACCTGGAAGGAGTCTCTTATCCCCAAATACTCCATGCTATCACTCTTTGTACTACACCCCCAAAGCAAGGGTAGTGAGTTCTAGTAAGAATTCATCCCGCCTAGGTTCCACTGAGGTAATATGTCTTCTTTCTGCTGAGATACCAAGGCACACACAGGTTAATTGCCTCGACCAGTGGTACAAAGCCAGTCACAACTATTATGGGGATTACTGATTCTTGCACCAAGAGGAGGCAGTCGACTTCAGAACCTTAGGATGCACCAGTCTTATTTCCATTGGGGCCAGAAATCAGAGGGTCTCAGCTAACGTTCCATTTTTCAGATCTGAGGGTTTGAGACATGGAGACCTAGTAGCAGAGTCTGTTGGTTTCAGCTCTTAAAATGGCAAGCAAATGGCTACAAAATACCTCTTTTTCCTTCTGCAAAGAAGATCTGTGATTAGGCATAAAGAAAGGATTGTTGAGGAAAATGAAAAACAAGAACCTGGAAGCTTATTTTTTAGCATGGGAACTCACGAACTATAGACTGACAGCTGTGGAGCCTGCATGGATCTGGACTAGGCCCTTTGCACATGGGAGACAGTTGTGTAGTTTGGTCTGTTTGAGGGGTCCCTGGCAGTGGGGTCAATATCTATACCTGGTGCATGAGCTAGTTTTATGGAGTTCATTACCTACCGTGACACCATGCTCAGCCTTGATGTGTGTGTGTGGGGGGGCGGACAGTGGGGAGCTTCGTCCTGCCTCAATTGAATGTACCAGGCTTTGCTGACTCCCCATGGGAGGCCTTACCCTTTTGGAGGAGGGGGTGCAGGGGAAGGCTGGTGGGAGGGAGTGGGAGGAGCGATGAAAGGGTGATCTATGGTTGGTATGTAAAATGAATAAAAAAATTTCTTAAATGAAAAAAAGAAAAGAACAGAGACTGAGATTCAGGATAAAATTTAGAAATTATTTACCCAAATTTGAAGAAAATATGGAGGGTCACAGGGGTATATTGATATAAATATTTTTGTACAGCAAATTAGAACCAGAGCAGGCATCTAAATCCAGTTCTCTAGTGTCCTGGCCCAATGTTTACAGCATCATAACAGATGTTCAGTGGATGCTGCATGGGGGTACAGTGAACCGTGAAGAAGAAATTTTGAACACGGAGATTTCCACCCCAAAGTACTGACTTCTAAGCCTGCTACGTTTATTGTCAAGGCATGTTCCCGGCATAAATATACAAGTGAGATTGTTGTCTGTGGTCTTGGATACAGGACTATAATAAACCCAATAACCGGTCCATCTTATTTCCTGGGGCAGAATCTGTGCTGCCAACATTTCAAGCCCTAGACGACTATTTAATACTATTCCCAAGTTCAAAGGCTCCACTTTCCTGTTTGCTGTTTCTGAAGCAGTGGGGCTTTGAGCTCTGGTTTTGTAAGACAAGACTCCGGGCTCAGAGGAGTGTGAAAGCAGATTCCCTTTCCACTCTGATGACAAACCCATGTGAAAGCGTATCCAGGGGTAACTCAATTTTCTCTTAAGCCCACTCCAATCAAGCGTTTGTCCCCTCCAGCACAGAGAAGCAGCATCTGTGAAGGTCGCCAGTGACCTCATTGTGGCTCGATGCACGGTCAGTAATTGGTCCTCACTTGACTGTCAACTCCATACAGCTCAGTGGGCCATCCCTTCCTTCTCCACAGAGCACACTCTTTACTTGACCTCCAAGGCTAAGCTCACCCCATTCCTTTCCTCTCTGGCTTCTCCCTTTAACTCTTGTTTGCCAGCTCCTCCCATCTTCTCAGCCTCTAAACACACAGAAGTTTCTCAGGACTAGGCCATTGAATGTTTTTCTTTCTTTACCAAGACTCACTCCTTGTTATGCCAGCCAGTTTAATGACACAAATATCCACTGATTCATAAGGCCTATATTTGGTCTTCAGAGTCCTCCTAGATTCCTCCTGTCACTACTTCACTTTCCCACAGGTCTCCTGTTGGAGCAATTTCACCTCACAACACTTCTGTCATGAAATGAGTTTGTGTTTTCCTCATGCCAACCAATTCTCTAATTCCTGGCACTGACTGCATGTCCCACAATTATAAAGGAACGATTCGAAGACAGTCAAATGGAACTGATGCACAGAGTAAGGTAGAAGGAGGGGTCTGACTCCTCCAACACTCTCTAAGTGTTCCACCCACCAAACATAATCTCAGGTCTGGTTGAAATGAAGGTGTTATGCATAATAAAGAACCCCTCTTGTACCTGTAACTCAGGAAATGCCAAAGGTTGTAGGATCTTAGAGACAAAGACCAAATATGTATTTCTTAGGTCACTGCTCCAATGTTCTTGGGTCTATAAGGCTTCCTTGACTCTCTGTGAACACAGCAGCAGCCCTCTTCCATGCTCCCATGGTGGCTCTTCTCCACAGCAGCTCTCATAATAAGAGAGCCACACTCTCTTTGGTTGACATCCCTAGTAGGATGGGATTTTCACTTTCAGTTCCCTATTCCTCTCCACTACCACAAATAGCACCTCATGTAGTGGTTACTCAACAGTAAATTGGAAGAAAGAATCAAATTATCAAATGTTGCTCAAGATCTGCCATCAAAATGAGGGGACAGTACATTTAACACTACCACAGAGAGGAAACCCCAGGTCTCTGCATTTGACTGCTCTGTGATCAACACCTTAGGCTCCCTGGAGGATTTAATTACTTACAAAAATACTAGAAGTGAAATCATAGATTTTTTTTTTTTATATAATAGGGCATAGTAACTTTGAGTCAAAGAACCAGATACAAGGCCCCAGGGTTCAAATCTCAGTTGTATTCCTCACTTAACATTTGTCCATAGACAAGTATTTTAACTTGTCTGTATATCAGATGCTTTCTTTGCAAAGTGGCAAATGATGCCAGTATGTACTTGATAAAATAGATGTAAATATTAGAGAAGAGGTATTATATTTACAGTACTTTAAAAGGCTTAGTATGTAGGAAGCACCTACACACTGCCCATATTACCACACTAAGGATGCAAATAATAATCTTTTTGTTCCATAAGACACATTTGTTAAGGAATTCACCTATAGACCACAGTCAGCCAGCACTCCACAATTATGAGCTCTGTATCCAAAGAGTCAATCATGCATGGACTGAAAATATTTAATGAAAATGTGACAGTACAAACTGTAGTTTTTCTCATTATTCCCTAAAGAGAGTAGTGTAATAACTATTTATATAACATGTATATTGTATTAGTTATTATAAGTAATATATGGATGATTTAAAGTAGATAGGTGGCTGTAGCTAGAGTTTTCCTGCCTGGCCCATGGTCAGGACAAATCTCTCTCACCCGCCAGTCCTGCAGCCGCTCAGACCCAACCAAGTAAACACAGAGACTTATATTGCTTACAAACTGTATGGCCGCAGCAGGCTTCTTGTTATCTAATTCTTATATCTTAAATTAACCCATTTCTATTAATCTATACTTTGCCACGTGGCTCGTGGCTCATGGGTACCTTACATCTTCCTTGTCAGAGACACGGCTGGCAGTGTCTCTCTGCCTCAGCCTTCCACTTCCCAGAATTCTCTTCTCTCCTTGTCCCACCTATACTTCCTGCCTGGCTACTGGCCAATCAGTGTTTTATTTATTAACCAATCAGAGCAACACATTTAACATACAGAACATCCCACAGCAGGTGGCTGTGAATAGATATGCAAATGCTATGCCATTTTAAATAAAGGGCTCAGGCACCTACAGATTTTAGAATCTGTGAAGGGTTCAGGAACCAACTACCAATGATACAGAGGGCAACTATACTCACACACACACACACACACACACACACACATAGATGTATGTCACACACACACACACACACACACATACATATACACATATTTCTTTGTCTGTAGGTCCAATCTCTAGATAGACACACACATAGATGTATGTGATACACACACACATACATATACACATATTTCTTTGTCTGTAGGTCCAATCTCAGATCCTACAAGTATGGTGCAGCATTCAACTTAGATAAACTACTCACCAAATATTAATGAGCAATACAGATTTTACTTAATATTTCATAGGCATTGTGAATGAGGGCTTATTTGACATGGTACAACAAAATTATCTACAAGCTATACATTAGATAGTTTTCCTCTCCAATAAAGTTGTTCTCTGGCCACATAGCCAAGAAGTTATTTTCTTTCTTAGATCATCACCTGCTTCTTCCTTGGGATGGTTTGGCTGCTTCATCTGGGCTGTCTGTTGCTTTACCCTCAGCTCTGGTTCCTCTAAACCCCTTTTTGGGAGAAGCTCCACAGTGAGCCATATTTTACCCATATTTTATCCTCTTAAAAAATGTGTATTTTATTTTAAATTGTGCATGTATGTGATTAGATCTCTGTACTTGTGTGCAGTGCTCCCAGAGTTCAGGAAAGAATATTGAATCCCCTGAGCTAGAGTTACAGATGGTTGTGAAACACCTGGTATGGGTGCTGGGAACTGAACCCAGGTCCTCTGTGAAAGCATCAGGCATTCTTCAATGTGCAGACATCTCTCTAGGCCCTGCAGTCTGTTCTTATCATCACATTTTAAACACCTAGCAGAGGGTCTACTCACATGCTTGTATAACCTTTAAGCTATTTAAGGGAATGAACATTAAGAAGCCCCTGGATAGCAAAGGAAACTATCAGCAGGAACGTGGAATAATTCACTGAATGGAGACAACATTTGCAAACTATACATCTGAAAACTGATTAATATCCAAAATATAAGAACTTGAAAAGCTGAACACCCCCCCCAAAAAGTCCAACTAAGAAGTAGACTAAAGAATGAAGTAATTATAAGCTAAAGGGCTACGTATACAGTTCTCAAAAGAAGACAAATAAATAGCCAGCACATGCATGACTAATGCTCAGTCTCACTCATTATCATGGGAATGCAAATCAAAATCACAACGAGATATCATCTCATTCCAGAAAGAAAGGTTTATCAAAAAGATAGAAAAAAATAACAAATGTTAGCAAAGATTTAGAGAAGGGGAAACTCACTGTTGGTGGGCTTGTAAATTGTATCCATTTTGGAAAACACTATGGAGATTCCTCAAAAAAACTAAAATTAGAACTGCCATATGATCCAACAATTCTACTATTGGGTGTACATCCAAGGAAGATGAACTCGTTAAACCAAAAAGATACTTTCAATTCCATGTTTATTGCAGCACAGTGTTCACAGTAGCTCAAATATAGAATCAACCCAGATGCCCACAGAAATGAATGGATAAAGAAAATGTGGCACATACACACAATGGAATATTCTTCAGTCATAAAAAAGAAAAGAACATAATCTGCCTTGCAACAACCTGGGCAGCAAGTGAAATAAGCCAGATACAGAAAGGCAAACAACACACACTATCACTCATTTGTGGAAACCAGCAAGTCAGTCTTGTTGAAGAATGGTATGGAATAGTGGCTTTTGGAAACTTGGAGCTTTAGAGAAAGATGGAAAAAAGATCAATAAGTGGTACTAAAGCAGAATTAGTTTTTGGTCTACTTCAGTAGAGTTATTGTTGATCAAAACAATTTGTGTTGCATTTTAAAATGACTAACAAACATGCAATGAACAATATATGCACTGACCAATGCATGAGGCAATGGAAACACTTGTGCTGATTTGATTATTACACATATTATACATACTTCAAATTGCCATACTGTACCCCCAAAATTATGCACAAATATGCCTTAATTATAAAAAGAGAATGAACAATGCAAACAGCCTTTTTTAGGAAAACATCATAATTGCATACCACTAGAAGCCTTCCCTCAAATGCCTGGAACAGTTTTGGCCTTTGATGTCTCCTGGGAAGGTCAACATTGCACCATGAGCCAGCCCTGACTCACACATAGAATGCATATTTCTCTGGAAAAATGCTTCTTTTATTTTATCCCCTGTGGAGTAACACTCATCAAACATACTGGAATCCAAAGGATACCCCAAGGAGAGTTGACTCTTCATGGGAGGCCAATTTTAAGAAATGCATACACATGATTGGTGAGTGCCAGGTTGCAGCTAGCTCGTTTTGCTTTGGGGTTTAGGATGGTCTTTTCTGTCCTCACCTACAAGCAGAATTCACAACCAGTCACAGCACTGCTCTGGAGCATCAGTCTTATATCCCAGGGCTAATCCTTGGCTCTTTGGTGACAACTCCCCCTCCCATGTTCTTATCTGTGTCCTGTACTGAATCTTCAGGACACACAGCAGTTGCTCTATCGGTGCAAACTGGCTCCCAGCAGACAGTGGGTTTCCTAGAGCATCATGTACACCCAGTATACATACCATCAGTGCTCAGTGAATTTAGTCAGATGACCAAAACAGTGGAAACACACTATGTTGAGATCAGGAAAGGCAGGAGGAAGCTCCAGCTGTAACCTAAATACCCCTTTAAACGAGGAAAGCCTTGGTTTACTAATCTTTGCAGTAGTCATGATAATCCTCTCACTGATCTGTTGCAGGATTGTTGAAATGACTGAGATAATAGGTTTAAAAGGCTTTGTCAGGTAGTGAGCTGGCTCAGCAGGGAAAGATGCTCACCATGCAAACACCTTGAGTTCAATCCCCAAAACCAACTTAAAGGTGGAAAGATAGAACTAACTCCACAAAGTTGTCCTCTGACTTCCACATGCATGCAGAGACATGCCTCCTACAAATATTATGCAAATACTCACAATGAAAATTTTAAAAATGTTTTTATAAAGGCAAATTTTATTTAAATATAAAGAGTTAACATTGAGAAATACCATGCTCCATTTAATTAGGATAACCCAAAAATCAGCTCAGGAACTGTTTTTTTTTTGTTTGTTTTTGTTTCTGGAGACAAGGTCTCACTCTGTATCCTTGGCTAGCCTGGAACTCAATATGTGGAGTACGCTGGCCTCAAACTCACAGATATCTACCTACCTCTGCTTTCCAAATACTGGGATTAAAAGAGTATGCTGCCAAGGCCAGCCAAGAACTGTTATCTTAATGTCATCTAATATAAGTTAAATAATAAAGTGGTTTTAATAGGAAAGGTAGAATGAATTCATTTTGAAATGCAAATAACATTTTTATTGAGAAAATAGGCAAATATCCATTTGTGGTATATTACTACAGTGCAGCACACCAGACCAGAATGCCTGATGGGAGAGGGTAGCATGGATAGAAGGGGAAGGCAATAGGGGAGTTGGACACCTTGGCAAGCACAGAAGGAGGGGCTTTATTTCCTTGTCTATTGTCCATTGAGGAAATTATTTCATGATCTCACTGTATCTTTACACACAGGGATGATCTCATTGTCTGACAACTAAAGTCTAGGGAGAAACCTGAAGAAGAGAGATAGATGTATCAGGAGACCAGAGCTGGGTCCTTTGGGCCAGGGATTGTCTTGACCAGGGGAAATATCTGGCCTGTTGTATCCTCTACTTGATTTTCAAAATGAAGGAATGGATATGAAGCAGCCAGTAAGTAGCCGAGCCAGAATTTAAACCACAAGTTGATTAGCCCCAAGATCCTTTCGCTTTTCTGCAATCAAGTTTCTATTAGGGGTTGGTAATTTATAAAAGCTACAAGGCCAGCAGAATTCAGAACATAGTGTAATTGACCCACATCTGTGAAATAGAATAATTAGCAACCACTGAATAAATATAAATACCAATATTAACACTTTGTCATAGGTCCTAAAATTCCCCATCAGGAAAGTGCTCTGATTGGCTGTCTGTCTAAGGTGGGGCACTCGGTGTTAAGGGCTGTTCTTCTATTTCATTCTCAGATTTGCCAGGCTTCAGTATGAAATAGATAGAAATCTTCACAGACAAATTTCAGATGATTATTTTAAAACTCAGATTTGTGGATGTATAATCTCCATGATAAAAAAAAAAACCCCGAACCTGTTTCAAGTGTATTTTTTATCATCATCATCTTTTATCATCATCACCATCATCATCAACAGTATTATTGGTGAATGCATACACCTTTGAAGCATCTCCACTTCTCCATTATTCCCTGAAGTTCTCTGTGACTTCAGTCTCCCACTGAAGCACAGCCCCAGGAAATCTGGTGTCTGGCATAGATTACTTTCCTTGTCTTCCAGAGAGTCATTTGCATGCAGTTTACAGAGTGTAGGTAATACTCAGACCCAGACTTCTTGACTTCACTCTAATAGTGATGAGACCTACCCAAGTCATTGCATGCATCAATACTTTACTTCTTTTATAGCACCATTCCTTCGTCTGTCTTTACCAAGTTTGTATCTTTACCCACTGCTATGCTTTGAGTGTGTCCTTCAAGAATCAAGTATTTGAAACTTAGTCGTCACTGTCACAATATTAACAAGGGGATCTTTAAACAGTAATGACATCATGAAGCCTTTACCTCTGTGAGTGGATTGGCACCATTGTCTTTGGGGTGATGCTGTATGATGGAAGATATTCAGCCTTTCTCTCATGTGCACATGTGTACAATCACTCTCTTTCTTTTCACCAAGAGATAATATGGTAAAATGGTTCCCATTGAACGCTGGCATCTTCGTGTTCTCTGCAGCCTTCAGAACTGTGCAAGTGAACTCATGCCAATTCTACATTGCCCAACTTCAGGTATTATGTGATAGTACAAATAGAGTATCATGCTTGTGAATAGATATTTGGGTAGTCTCTAGGTTTCCATTCCTGAGAATAAAGCTGCTATGGGTATTCATATGAAAGCCACTGTGTAAATAGACATTTTTATTTATTTCAGGTAAATATCTCAGTTTGGAATCAATGGGTCATAGGCATATTTTGCTTTTGCATGAACAAAAGTTTGAAGTTTTAATAAACTGAAAGTTATAGAGTGTTCTTTCTTTGTTCCCTGATCTGTTTCCTAAGGAATGTGAGTCTATCTCGGTTATGATCCTTTGCTTATGTGCTTTCTTCTAGGGGTGTTATAGCTTCTGCCTATATGTGTGACTCTATCACCATTTCAAATGGCTTTACTGCATGCTGTGAGGGAAGGGTCTAGTCTTTTGCTATTCACACGTGAAGATTCTACCATCATCCTCCACTTCTCTTCTTAAAGTGTTTTAGCAATTCTGCTGAAAATCAATGAAGTATGTATGTGTGGATCTATTTCTGGAATCTCAATTTTGTTGCACTTAATGGTCAGCTTGCATCCATCCTCATTCAGTGTCAATTACTGTAGACTAATCATCAACTTGAAATAAGGTATTAGAAGTCCTCCAGTTTGCCCATCTTGTCCAAAATTATTTTGGATATTCTAGCCCTTGGCATTTTTTACATATATTTTATAATAGACTTGTAAATGTGGAGGAGAATAATCTTGTGATTTTCATTGGCATTGATTTGAATCAATGAAGTCAACTGGGGGAAAATGAACAACTCAAACCCACCCAGTTTTCAAATCCAGAATTATGGCTTTCTGTTGATTTGCATCTTTACATTTCTCTCAGCACTATTTTAGTGCTGTTTTGGTTTTTTTTGAGACAGGGTTTCTTTGTGTAGCCCTGACTGTCCTAGAACTCACTCTGTAGACCAGGCTGGCCTCAAACTCACAAAGATCCACCTGCCTCTACCTCCCAAGTGCTGGGATTAAAAGCCTGTTTTTAATGCAGTGTGGTAATCTGGTTTTTTCAAGAGCATGGGTAGGATGGCCAGATTTCACGTCATCAGCAGTCTAACTAGATTTCAGCCCACCGGTATGCTAGCTGGTTTTATCTGTTCTTTCATCTATTTTTCCTCTATTTCACTTGTATTTGGATTACACTTCCTCATCCATCCCATGTTATCTTTGCCACAGTACTGTTAGCTACACCTTCAATGCTAGTGTTTACAGATTTGCCTATTTGTTTTTTGGTAAATCTCTGGTGTTTACAACACATCTGTAATTTATCAAAAGCTAACTTCAGATGTTAAACCATTTCATCAACAATGTAAGAGTGTGACAGCAAGGTACTCCATGTCCTCTTTGCGCTTGCTGTAACAGTGCTAGCTCTATATATGATACGAACACCACATGTACTTTTATTTTTGCTTTAAATAGTATATCTTTTAAATAAACAATTTAAATGGCAAAAGTTTCTACTTATTTACCTGTGTATTTATCATTTGTGATATTTCCCATAACTTTTTATAGATGTAAATTCTCATTAGATAACATTTTCTCCTCTGGGAGAAAATTTTTTTTTTTAATGTTCCTTATACTTAGATCTATTGACAAGGAATGCTTTCTGCTTCTGTTTCTCAGGAAAATTCTCATGTGGTCTTTATTTTGAAGGACACTTTCTTTTTTTAAAGCATCTTAAAGGTATTCCAGTGTTCTGGATTTCAACAGATGAAAGTCTCAATGTCACTATTTTGTGTCTTAATGCAGTCTTTGTCTGAGCCTTAAAAATATATTCACTTAGAGCTGGAGAGATGGCATGGTGGTTAAAGGGGTGTACTGCTCTGACAGAGGACCTGAGGCCAGCTTCCAGTACCCATGTCAGGTGGCTTATAACCACCTGTAACTCTAGCTCCAGGGGATCTGAGTTCCCTTGCTGATGTCTACAGGCACCTGGACTCATATGTACTTACCCACATACAGACATAGACATACACATACACACTCAGTTAAAATATAAATAAAATAACAAAAATATTCATTTTCATTATTTTTTGCCGGGAGGCACTGCTGGTTGGAAGTTGCAGCCTACCCGTGGGCTGGCAGCTCTCTCCAAGCTTGGCAACATGGAGTCCTCCCTCCCACCGGCAGAAGGTACTCTATTTTCTCCCTGACCTTATTTGGAGACTTTCTCTAGGCCCAGATGCCTGACATATCTCTAGTATGGCCCTTGACACAGTTCTCTGCAGAAGCTTTTCTGCTGCTGTCCATGTGGTAAGTAGACACTATGCTAGGAGCTTCCATAGATGATAATGAAGATTTGTATTAGGAGCTTTATGATAGGACCATGATTCCACAGTTGATAACTAAGACTTGTACTAGGAGCTTTATGATAGGAGTGTGCTGGTTAATGCAAATTGGGTATTTGCCCAGCTACTGTCCCCATTCCTATATATCTGGAATAAAGCTGATCTGTCTCACTGAAGCAGTCTTCTGGAATGCTATTTCCATTGGGTTCACAGTATTCACAAAGCTCTCCGTTGCTCCTTCTGTCCCTCCCTTTTTCCTCGAAGACTGGTGGCCAACGGACCGCAAGGAAGAAGGAGACCCCATAATTTTGAAAACATTGATTGTAATGCCCAATGACATTGTTTTCTTTTTTTCTCATTGATTTTTATTTGGTTCCTTTAATATTTTGGATTTATAGTCAAACTGGAATATGTTTAAGGCATTATTACTTTTGAAAAATGTCTGTTTTTTCTCTTTCTCCTGTTGGGATTCTAACTGTATATTTATTAAGTTGGTAAAAATTGTTTCATCTCTTTTTGTTGGGCTTAGTTCATATCATTTCTGTTGATATGTATTCTAATTCCTTCATCCTTTCTTTAGCAGTGTTTAATCTGCTGAAAAGTGGATTGTATATCTCCAGGGAACTGCCTAACTCGGATATTTTTTCAAATTTTATAGGTTCTATTTTATTCCTTTATTCTTTAATCTATTTTTTTCTTATAATGCTCAGGGTTTTCTTTAAACTCATAAGTATATTTAGACTAGCTATTTTAAAGTTTACTGTTTGCTAGTTCCACCATTGCTGCCATGTCTGGGTCTATAAGTATTTACTATTTTTCTAAGTATAGGTTACATATTCCTGCTTGCTCACATGCCTTGATTCTTGGATTCCAGCCATTGTAAATGTTTAGCTATTGAGTCCCCAGAGTTTGCTGTATCCCTTTAAACAGTGTTAAAATGTGTCTGAACAATTATTTACGGATGAGCTTGATCATTTAAAGGCTTATTTTTAAGCTTCGTTTTGAAGAGTATGAAGTAGTATTAACTTTTGAGTTAATTTACCTCAATTCCCAAGGCTTGACTCTGGATGTGTAATGAACTCCTGATTCATGGCTGAAATCTGTCCACTGTTCTGTTCAGAATACAAGCTCCTCTGTGACTCCTTTGGACATCCCAGTGCCCTTGTTGCCCATCACTCAGCTACACAGGGTTTTATTCTCTGTACTTATGCACTTACATTCAGCAATGACCATAAGAGATTCGTAGGCATATCACTAGAGCTTGTTCTCTGTAGGCCATCTTCTCCAGAATCATGAGATGCCTCTACTTCACCAAAATCCGAGCATCATCTTCTCATCTGTTAAGTGTGCCATGCTCAGTGAGGCTTCAACTTCCCTCTCCTATAATCTAGAAAGTGTCTTCAAGGCAAAATAAGAGCAAGCATCCTTTTTGCTTCCTGTGTTTTCTGTTTCTTATGGATCATTTTCCTGAACAGCTTTAAAATCCCGTGTCTAAACTAACGTGAACTGTTTCATACAATTCATCCAGATTTCTGCTTGTTTGCAGTTCCAGAGTGGGCTGTCAGCAGTCACTCCTACACAGCTGGAGACCTTCCAGAAGATATATTTACAAGATACTGTTCAGAATCCAAGTTCTTTCATCACTAGCTATGATTCTAATGAAAATAAGCATTTTCTCCTCACCTCAATTTTCTCAGCTGTGAAATCCAGATTATGGGTCTGACTGTGTAGGACAGTTTTAGGGACTGTTTGATCTAAAATTGTTTCCTCCCTTGTACTTCCTACCCCATCCCAAACCTCCTCTTGCCTTCTCTTACCCCTTTCTACCACTGTTCAATAGGGGAATAAAGAATCAACAATAAAAGGCAAGAAAGCTCTGTCTGGCTTGAGTTTAGTTTCTGATGGTGATAAATATAGATACAAATAAATAAAGATGATAGCTCTGATAATTTTTACTGTATGTTTGTTTTGTTTTACATAAAGGATGATGATAAACTCTGATTTCCATGTTAATCATTCCAGCTCTAAGACAATTCCTAACAGTATGGTAATTTTAAAAGTGCTTTGGAAAGATGTAAACTTCCACAATTATATCACAAAGGTATTATATGCCACCTGTTACCGGAATAGGTAAGATGTTCCCTGTGTGCCTGCATCTGAGAATCTTCTTGGGAAAGGTTAGACATATGCGTTTCAGCTGCAACTGCTCTATTATTAATGAGCTGAAGAAAGAAAACACTTTAGTGAGTAGCAAAGTGATGCTAAGACTCAGAGTTTCCTATCCGTCTACAGCCCCCACTTACAAGCCCTAGCTGGGCATCTATGCAGACTAAGCTAAGCTATCCTCATCAAGCACGGAGACCTGACACCACCAGCCAAGCCACTTTCCATACTTCTTATCTGGCAGTCTAATCTCCCACAGTTCTTACTAATGATTCGTTCTGAAATAGGAGAACAGTTAATGCGTTAAGGTAAAGAAGCCATCCTTAACTAAATGGATGTTAGCCTGTGACACGAGGACACCATGGCTCCATCCCAAACCTCACATAACGATAACCCAAACTGGAGCCATTAGGACTCTGAACATTGGAAGTTTCCATCTCTCACATTTTAATATATACATCATGTCAATCACTAGCTAGCTCTATTTTAACATGTTGCTATTGTATACCAATCGTAATTGTATATAACATAAACATTTAATGTAAATATGAAATTTCACTAAGGAGAAAACAAAAGGAAAAAAAATGAAAGTAGTTGGATTTTGAGAGAATTTGCTAAGTATTTGTTAAACTAAAAACTGATTTCTAACTAGCATGAAGTGCACTGTGTATTCATCACTATGCTCAAAACTTCTTGAAGAAATGACTCTCTCTTTACTCTGCAAGCAAACAGATATAAAAATATACCTTTTAATATGTCCATTGATGTTTGTTGTGTTAAAAAACTAGAAAATTTAATCCCAGCACACAGGAGGCAGAGGTAAGCAGATTTCTGGGAGATTAGGTCATCCTGATCTACACAATGAGCTACAAGCTAGTCAGGAATATATAGTGAGACCCCGTATAAAAGAAAATGTTAAGAAAAACTAAAAATGAACAGATACTCATACTGTGAAAGATACAGAAATGGCTCATAGTTTCAAAGGCAGGAAAATTTAAAAAAATACTATAGTTCCAACACCACCCACTTTAAGCCTTTTTTCATTTTTTTCTCACCAATATTTTGTTCTATGCATATTTTATCTACTTGGAATCATACTATGTACACTTTTGTTACCTAGTTATTTTTTTAAATCCTCCTTATAATCTCACAGTATCATGTTGTTTTTACAGCTGAATAATTTCCCCTCGCATATTCGTAACCATTTTTTCCTAGTTATGAACTGCTGGAATGAAGGAAAAGTGCTTTATTTAGGCAACTTCAATTTAAACCACTCAAAGAGCCTAGCATTATGGGCAGTGAAATGAGACATTATAAGAGAAAGACTTTCTGAAACCCTGACTCCCCTTCATCCAATATGAGACAGGCGTGATGAGAGCAATCATGGAGACATGTATTTGGTACTCAAAACTCAGCTAAGGTTTTCTGTACCTGATTTCTTGACCAAAATAAAAATCCTACAAAATGGGGCCATTCACCTTTAATAGATGGAGAAACTAAGACCCATAGAAAACAAACCTAAATTTACCTAAATCCCACAGCTCCCTAAAAAGCAGAGGTGAGATTTAAGCATAGATTATAACATCATTCCAAAGGTGCTGAGGACCAAAGGAGGAGGAGCCTTTGCTAGAGAGAGGCCTGGGTAAGTTCTATGTAACTCAGCTATACTCTAGCAGGATCAGAAAATGTTCACACATGGCAACAGGCAACATGGAACAGCTCACCAAGCAGTCCACTTCTTCACTTAAGATGATCGATAGCCGGGCGGTGGTGGCGCACGCCTTTAATCCCAGCACTCGGGAGGCAGAGCCAGGCGGATCTCTGTGAGTTCGAGGCCAGCCTGGGCTACCAAGTGAGTCCCAGGAAAGGCGCAAAGCTACACAGAGAAACCCTGTCTCGAAAAACCAAAAAAAAAAAAAAAAAAAAAAAAAAAAAAAAGATGATCGAGAAAGCAGAAGCACGGTGAGTAACGATGCTGGCTAATCTGCAGAAATCGCTTATATGCCATTAATAGGTAACGTCCTCTCTTCAAACCAGAAAAAAGCCTTTTGAGTCTTCACTTTACCAAGGCATACTTTGGATTCTGATGACTTCAGGGAAAAACTGTTCATTCTGAAGTCTGTGGTGATTTCACTGAAATGTCCCTCAAAGGCTCAAGTATCTGAACACTTGGTCCCCAGTTGATTTGGGGCAGGGATTATGGACCATTGAGGGGTGGAGCTTCACTGCAGGAGCCTTGTGAGTTTATAGCATTGGTTCTCCCAGCTTCCTGCCACAAAATGTGATCTCTCAGCTTTCTGCTGTGACTTCCATGTTTCCTCCACCATTACCGACTCTCCCTTGGGGACATAAGCAAAAATATACTCTTTCTTCCTTAAGTGGTATTTTATCATAGCAACAAAATGTAAATAACATTGTTACAGAGACTCTTAAAAGGTTTAGGTAAACAATAGGTTCAAAAAGGCAAGCACTTAACTTTCAATGTTCTAGAAATTTGAAAAACATTGTTACTGATTCTACATGCCCCAGAAGGGTTGTAATTGAATCTGTTTTGCAGATGAGCTAGCAATCTGCAGTACTAATTCGTAGCTAATATGCTATAGAAAGTTTCTGCTTTATGTTAGCAGTCCAATGCCTGGTCAAATCCTAAGATAATTCTTCACTTACTTCAGGTACCTTTCTTTTCCTTCAACTAGAGCACGGGTGTGAATGGCAGAGGATAGCTCTTAAACCCAGAGTAAAAAAGCCAGAGCAACGTCCAGTCTACCTTTCCCACTGCTCCGTATTTTAAAGACAAAGCACATGGGAGCACAGGCTAGGTGACCAGACCAAAGGCACACAGCCTAGTGATACAATACACAATGGAGCTTGGCTGTTACGTCCGGGGCTTGCATCTCACTCCACTCTTCCCACACCATCTCACCAAACCGTGCTCTTTCACCATGATGTCTAGATTCGTGAAAAACATCCAGAAAGACTGGAATGAAATGGGGTCATTTCCTTAGCATTTACGTCACCGTTTGTGCCAATACTCAACATGTTCAACCCCTATTCAGATCTTCTTGAACCTCCTCTCTGGCCCAATATTAATAAGTGGGTAAAGATTTTGTTTTGCTTTTAAGAAAGGAGATGAGTAAAAAACAAAAGGTTTTTTATCCTACAAGCTTTTACCTATTCCCCAGAAGGCCATTGCTTTGAAGCCATACACATTGACCGCCTAATGTTGTACTGTTACTCAAAATTGGTGGCTACTGTCTTCTTTTTTTTTTTTTTTTTTTTTTTTTTTTTTTTTTTTTTTTTTTTTTTTTTGGTTTTTCGAGACAGGGTTTCTCTGTGTAGCTTTGCGCCTTTTCCTGGAACTCACTTGGTAGCCCAGGCTGGCCTCGAACTCACAGAGATCCGCCTGGCTCTGCCTCCCGAGTGCTGGGATTAAAGGCGTGCGCCACCACCGCCCAGCGGCTACTGTCTTCTTAATGACAGTGGTAATTGGGTGTATGTAACTGGAAGTCATTACAATAAATAGATTGATTTTAGTTCCAGGCCTGAACATCACCGTCTGCAGTGAGGCTTATAAACAGTGCACCGTGGGGGCAGGGAATATTCCGCATCACCTAAGCGAATCATTCAGCATGAGTGGTGGAGGACAGCCAGTTTTCTTTCTGTACGTTGGTCTGGGCACCATCTCAATACTGTGACGGCCCTTTCTAAGACTTGAGTTTCTTTTACAAGCTCGTATGTAACTTCACTGTTCAGCAAGTATCATTTTTTTTAAAAAATACTTGATATGCAGGTATGTTAAATATTGCTAATACAGATACAATTCAAAACTGGTATTAACTGGGGCTTCTTGTGTGCTCTGCATTAAGCACTGTGTTTTAAAGGCTTTGTGACTGATTTATTTATTTATTTATTTATTTATTTATTACATGTGCAAATGTATCCCCTTAGTGCATATGTGTGTTTGTGTATGTGGAGGCCAGAGATTGATGCCAGATGTTTTTCTCAATTGCTCTCTACCTTATTTTTTGAGACAGTATCAGTTATTGAGCCTGGAGCTCACCTATTGATCTAGGCTGGCTGGACAGTGACTTCTGGGGAACAGCCTGGTTTCAGTCTCCCCAGGACTGGAATTAGAGATGCGCTGCTACACCTGGCATTTTATGTAGGTGTTGTGGTTCAAACTCATGTCATCATATCAGTAAGATGAAAATTTTCCCAGCCGAGACATCTTCTCAGTACTCCCAACCCTTTCTACATTTTAAATTTGATTTATTTAGTTAGTTAGTTTTGAGTCAGGATCTCACTGTATAGTCAATCCCTGATGACCTGGGATTGGCTCTGTAGAGCAGGCTGACCTTGTGTTGAGGTTAAAGGCCTGTGCAAGCCCATCTGGATAGCCCCTTTATACTTTCTTTGAAACAGATTTTGACGAAGTTGATATGCCTGACCTTGAACTTACTCTATAACCCAGGCAGACCTTGGACATGTGGTCCTCCTGCCTTAGCCTATGAGATTATGGGCCTGTGCCCATGGCTGATGAATGACAAAATCTAACCTGGTTTAAGTTTTCTCTATGTGCTTGCCATTGTTTGACATGAATTATCAAATCCTTAGCCCTAGGAGGTGGACGTCATTATGCCCATTCAGCAGATAAGGAAATGGAAGCTGGAGACCCAGGAGCTGCAATGATTGTTAACGCTGAAGGGAGTCTTCAGCTCAGGCCACGACACTGCTGCCCACCCTTTCCCTAACTGTCCTGCTGGGAGTTGAGAGATAGCTCTGTGACACCACAGCCACTACCTGAACAGTGGGAAGTGGCTGGATGCTCAGATGTACTGATAAAATTCCATCACTGTTTCTAAGTGAGCCCATCTAAATACAGTGTACTCATGTATGACAGTCTCAAAAACTTAAATTGAAAAAAATCATGAAACATGGAAAGATCAAGCTATCGGAACTGCAAACTTGTTTGCCACTACCATTAAAAAATGATGATAGAATTTAGAGAAGGTCCAGATAATGGAAAGATAAACTATAATAGCAGGTTGGAAGAATCAATATTATTAACATGTCAATTACTTCCAATTGAGCTCTAGTTTCAATATAATTCTAATCAACATTCTAATAGGAATTTTTAAATTGACCAGCAGTATAAGATTTATGTGCAAGCTTAAAGAATGAATATTGCCAAAATAATTCTTAAAAAGAACAAAGTTGGGGGATTCAGGTTATTCTAATTTTAGGAATTACTACAAAACAATAGTTATCAAGATAACAGCATGCTGCTATATAGCGTCAAATGCATCAATGGAACACAGTAGAAGATCCAAACAGATCTGTGTATAGACGGTTGATTGATCGTCCTTGCAAAATGTAATGCTAATTTAAGGGAAATAGTCTTTTCAAGTGATTGCAGAACAACGTAAAAGGAAAAAAGGAGAGAGAAAACACTATACTATATCAATTCAAAATGAAAAATGGACCTAAACTAAAAATCTACAACTACAAAACTTCTAAAAAATGAAAAAGAACAAATACTCTTGGGTCAGGGAATATACTACTATAGGATACAAAAATCATGAATCAGAAAAGAAAAATCTGATAATACCAAAATCACAAACTTCAGATCTTCAAAGGAAACTGTTAAACACAAGAAAAGACAAATTACAAACTGAGAAAAAGATATTTGCAAACATGTATCTGTTAAAAAGATGTGTGTGCAGAATGCATAAGACCCTCTAGAACTCGACAGTAAGAGCACTGCTTCTAAATGAGGGAGAGGATTTTTCCGAGTTTCGTTTCTGTTGCTGTGATCCACTTGCTCTGTGGAAGAGCAACGCAGGGGAGGATGGGACTTCACAATTCCAGCTTACAGTCCATCACTGCAGAGAGATCAAGGTAGGAATCTGAACTATCTGCTTACACCACAAGCATAGCCAAGAGAAGAGAGAAACGAATGCATGCACACCTACGCATACTCAGTTTCCTTGCTATACATTCCCAGTACAGGATCCTCTGCCCAGGGCATGGTGCTGCCCACAGTGGGCTAGAGAGTGCCCTTTCTAGGTAGTTCAACTGGTCTGGGCCTCACAGACAGCTAGGCTTGTCCCTACTTCTTCCAGGCAGTCCAGCTACTGTGAGCCTTTTCCAGGCAGCTCCATCTGTCTGAGAGTGACTCTCAGAGGACTTTACTGCTTAGGTCATGCTTGGTGAGGGGGATATCTAGGGAATCTCAAGAGAGATTTCAGAGAGACTCTCAAGGTATGTTGAGGTTTTTTGTTTTTTGTTTTTTCTTCCTGTCTTGAAGCTTCTCTGTAGGATGGGATATTTCATCTCTTTAGAACATCTGTGTCTTATTGCCTCTCCCTCCAAGATGGAAGGTTTTAACTTCAGTAGAAATGGCTACATAATAGCTCAAGCTCTTTTATAACGCTGGTAACTTGTGCTTTCTCATTCACTGTTCAATGATTGTTCCCAGAGTGTACTCATCTTTGGCTTGCCCTGGCCTGGTCCTGAGACCTTAGAGCCAGGAGCATGGGAGGGAACAGCCTGTCCCGGTGAAGTTGTATCAGTTTTTCAGGCAACAGCATCAGGGAATTCAGGGGCATTTCTGCAGGCCTTCCCTATAGTTATGGCCCAAGAGATTACCATACCTCATTGTTTTAGTCCAATATGACCCAGGGTGGAGCAGCCCCTGGTGAGCCATTCTCTCTGACTGGTCCCTCTTGCTCTATCTTCCAATTAGGCAGGGACAAATCTATCTCATCTCTTGCCATTTTTCTCTGTTTTTCATCTGTGTTGCCGAGAGTGCCACTTTTCTTCAGTGGACATTGGTGTTCAGCAAACCTCATTTGAATGTCATCACTGCCACTTACTGGGTATAAGTTAAGATGACTTCATTCCCCTTGTTTGAGTCTGATTTTCCTAACTGGGCAGGAAGTTTTCTTCACAGGGTGCTATATGCATGTGGTAAGTATGCATATGACTGGGACTCTATTTTGCCTCACAATTGGCAGCTAGAACCCATTGCGGAGAGAGAATAAGCCATTTCTAAGAACTGCCATCAACAATGGATGCCAAGTTTCTCCTCGGGACTTTGGAAAAGGTAAAAGAACTAGCTTTGTTTTCACCACCACCACCACCCCCGAACCATCAGCATCATCCCCCCTTTTCACCTAGAACAACATAACAATAATGACAAAACCACAACAAATCCAAACAAAATTCTGGAGCTCTGAGAAGATCTTGAAGGCTTTGGGAGGATCCAGAACTCATTGTAAAGACTTATCCTGCACCTGTCCATATCTCCCCTTCTCCCCACAAAAGCAACACAGAAGATCCCTAACAGAGATGGAAGGGGACTGGGAATTCCCTGTGTGGACACCTATTCAAACATCAGACTGGCCAAGCTGCTTTTGTGGGCCATGTGAGAAGAGGGGGGGAACGTATTAGGAAGAGAGGGAAGTGGCCCCAGTCAGCCTGTCTCAGTTAGTTCAAGATAGCGTAACACACTACCTCAGACTGAGTGGTTTCAACAGAAGGAATGTATTTCTCAAGTTCTGGGGACTAAAAGTCCTGGATTGGGGCAGCATGGATGTATTTGGGTATAGACCCTTGTGGTGGTTGGAATGAGAAACATTCCCCATAAGCTCAAATATTTGAATACTTTGTCCCCAGTTGGCAGCACTATTGGGGCAGGGGGGAGGGTCGGGGGTTTATGGAACCTTTAGGAAGCAGAGCCTTGCTGGAGGAAGTACATCATTAGCCCCAGGTGGGGGTGCTTTCAGAGTCTATAGCCTCCTCCCACTTCTAGTATGTTCTCTACTTCTCGTTTGGGGTTGAAGATGTGATCTCTCAGCTTCCAGCTACCACTGCCTGTAGCTGGCGAGCTTCTCTCCAGGTCCCATCAAGCCCCTGCAGTCCCACACCCCACGTGTAAAATAATCACTCAGACGCTTATATTACTTATAAACTATATGGCCGTGGCAGGCTTCTTGTTATCTACTTCTTCTATCTTAAGTTAACCCATTTTTATTAATCTATAAGTTGCCACGTGGCTCGTAGCTTACCGGTTACCTTACATCTCGCTTGTCATGGCGGCGGCTGGCAGGTCTCTCAGCCTCAGCCTTTCACTTCCCCCAATTTTCTTCTCTTTGTCCCGCCTATACTTCCTGCCTGGCTACTGGTCAATCGGTGTTTTATTTATTACCCAATCAGAGCAACACAGGTAATATACAGAAACTCCCAGAGCAGCTGCCTGCTGCCATGTCTCCCCCACTGCCTTAGCTAGGGTTTCTATTGCTATGAAGAGACACCATGACCATGGCAGTTCTTACAAAGGGAAACATTTAATTGGGGCTGGCTTACAGTTCAGAGGTTTAGTTCATTATTGTCATGTCAGGAATCATGGTGGCATGCAGGCAGACACGGTGCTGGAGAGGAACTGAGAGTTGTACATCAGGATTAGCAGGTAGCAGGAAATGACAGTGGGCCACTAGGCCTGGCTTGAGCTTCTGAAACCTCAAAGGCTACCCTCAGTGACACACTTCCTCCAACAAGGCCACACCTACTCCAACAAAGCCACATCTCCTAATAGTGCCACTCTCTATAGGCCTATGGGAGCCTTTTTTATTCAGACCACCACACCCACCATTATGAGCTCTTCCATTAGAACCATAACCCAAAATAAACTCTTCCATAAGTTGTTTCGGGTCATGGTATTTTATCACAGAAATAGAAAAGTAACAAATACAAACCTCTTCCTAGTTTGCAGATGCTTATCTTCTTAGAGTGTCTTTACTTGATAGAGAGCAGAAGAGGGAGCAAGATCTTTCAGGGATCTTCTCAACAAGGCACTAAGCCCATCCTGTGGGTTCTACTCTCATGACGTATTTACTTCCCAAAGCCCTGTTTCCAAACTCTATCACAGTGGGGATTAGAGTTTTAACATATGAACTTGGGGGCAGCAAATTCAGTCCATAGTCCAGCTCTTACTAGAGTGGTTTGACGAAGCAGAGATAAACTGTTTTGGGTGGTGGTCAAAGGCCACCAAAGTCCAGTAGGCCTGAGCTATGTTAGATGCTAACTTTTGAGTTTTCTTGCCAGCCAAGATATTCCAATAGTAAGACTCATTGATGTGTCCTGCCAGTATGTGTTTAACAGGTCAAGCATTACTGAATCTTCCACACTGGAACCTCTAAACCCCACATCTAGCAGCTATCATAATATGGAGATATGCCTCAGAGGAGCCACAGACAGATAGTGAGGTCAGCTGCAGGCGACCAGGACCAACCAAGTTGAAGGGCTAGTAGGAAAGTAAAAATGTGTCACTTGCACCCCCTTTTCTGATGCTCCTCCTTACAGATGACCATAGGGGAGACAGGTGGGAGTGGGCCAGATCCAGTGTCTGGCTTCTTCCTCTTAATCTATTTCTCAGCCAGAATCCTGACATCATAGAAGAGGAGCATACATGAACCCCGGCATAAGGGTGGCACTGTACGCGGGTGAACTTATAAGCCCAGCCAGGAGACAAGTTAAAGGTCATGGGTCAGCCTAGGATAGCATCAAAGAATAAGAAAAGGAGATTTCTATAAGCATACTCCAAACAGGGATTAGGGGAAATTTCAGGTTTACACACTGCTGAGTTGGGATTATGTGTCTATAAAGCAACTGGTACCCCACACACTCTTACCCTTCTCACATGGATGTGAACTCACACACAGGCATGTGCATTTTAAGTATGCGATGCATACAACTCAGAATAAAGAAAATAATCTTAGAAATTGCGTTATGATTTTTCTGAGGAGTTGTAAAAAACTATTTATCCACCTAGAGAGAAGGTACTGATAGACTGAAGGAAACAGTCCATCCAAGTGCAATCTGGTGAACTCGTGAGTTGTCTGGGATTGCTAACAGATGCGTGCAAGACTCACAGGCAGTTCCACCACCAGGAAGTCCCACTCCAGTCAAATGCTTACCCCTTTGTTTTCATTCTTTTGTTTATTTTCTTTTGAACATGTCTCACTATGTCACCCTGGCTGACCCAGAACTCTGTAGACCAGGCTGACCACAAATTCATAAAGATCCAACTGCCTCAGCCTCCCAAGTGCTGGGATTAAATGCCTGTACTTCCAAGCCTGGCCTGTCTTTTACCTCTTATAGGTGATAGGTGTCTAATGAACTGCCTGAGTCTCCTAACCCTCACCTTCCCTCCAGGAGGGAATGTTGACAGGTGGGCTCTCCTGAGAGCCTTCTGCAGGTGATCACAGTTTCTCTGCTTCAGTATTCTGATGGTTACATGTAACTCACATATGGACACATCTCCACTACAGTGCAAGTAACCGTAAAAGGAAACACAACCTTTGTTTCATATTACGTAATATAAATTTGCATTTTTTATACTTATGCACAATCTGCATTTGTTATACTTATGCACAATCAAAAAACAAACAAAAAAACCAGATGGGGTCTTGTATGTACAAGTCCTTGCACAGTGCAGCTTACTTGGGCATAAACTGTCAGGTAGTTGATAGTCTGTAAGAGGAATTCAAATGAAGAAATTTCTCAGAGCAGTATGCTATAAGGTGTCCTGTACCAAGGAAACCCGCTCAGGTTTTGAATCCTCACTATGCCCCAGGCCCTAGAAGAGAACTTGCCATGCATTATTATTTCCCACAGCAGCTCTTTGGGTAGATATCATGGCCATTTACACAGCAATCCTCCCCTCCTCCTCCTGCAATTTCTTGTTCTATTTTTACTAGCTACCATTATTTGAGCTCCTACCACGTAGTACACTTGACACATCCATTATGGAAATGTACAAGGATATGACTATTTCATTGGGATGAAGTGAAGAGCGTATGCAGGTATAGATTTTATAATCAGACTGACTGGAGTTCAAATTCTGGGTCTGCCACTTGCCATGTGAACTGGGACAGGTTATTTAACCTCTCTGACCCACAGTTTTCTTATGATAACATCTACCTTCCTGAGTATGATGAGAAATCAATGAGACAGGCTATGTAAAGCACCCAGCACAGTGCCCAGCAGGCAATTTCTTTCCAGCAGACACCAGCTCCCCACCTCCTGCATATGTGTCCATGAGAGCCAGACTCCCACGTCTCACTTTCCCCTCCCTGCTGAATGTCCAGAGATACTCAGACATCACCCTGCTAGGAAGGCACCTTTCCAGACACACCAATCAGTCACTCCAGGCTTGACTACTCTCTCAATCTCCGCACACACTCACTTCTTAATCAGCTTCCTCTTGTCAGGATTGGCCTTTATTGCCTCCGCATGTTTCTTGCTCTCCTCTGAAAGGGAATTTATGCTCCCTTCCAGCATTCATCTCCCAGCTACTTCTGCTAACAGTTACTGGGGCAAAGACTTAATTTTTTAAAGCAATGTCTACTTTTCCTTGACAGCAAATTATGCCGGGCAGGTCTCCGAGGTTCCAACAACCCTTCCTTTGAGGGAGAACTGGATGTAGTGGTGGAGAGTGGATTACTCATCTCTGCCTTTGCTTCAGACTTCCCCACTAGTCTCCTCTTGGCATTCCCCTGTCAAGCTGCGTTTGTCTGTTACAATCCCTGTAATCTCACCAAGCTTTTTAGATAACTTGCACAATGTGTAGGTTCCCATTACATTCAATGACTTTCCTTTGATTTTTCCTCCTCCATCTCAGATGTATATACTTATTTGTATGCCAGCCATGTTCGTTGCCACATCATAGGGAGGTATTATGCATATCTCTGTACCCCTGTATCTCTGAGGAATGTTTCCACTTGTTGTTTCACGTGATTTTTTTAAAATCTTTGACAGTTTAATACATACATACGATGTATTATGATTATCTCTCCCTCACCATCCTCTTACCCCACTTTCTTTCCTTCCTTCCCATTTAGTCCACCAGGCTACAACCCTGAAGGAAATCACACCCTCTCCTGCAGCAAGCAAGGAAGGGATTGGGCCTTGTAGGTACCCACTCTACTGTAGAAGGGTCCAGGCTTGCTGTGGGATGTCGTTCTGTGTGCTGTGAATATGTATTGCTCCTATTGGTTAATAAATAAAGCTGCATTGGCCTATGGCAGGGTAGAATAGAGCCAGGTAGGAAATCAAAGAAAGATAGAAAAGAAAGGCAGAGTGAGGGGCAGACGCTCCAAGCCACTGTCAGAAGAAGCAAGATGTAAGAGAACAGGTAATGCCACACAGCCACGTGGCAAAACAAATTAATAGGAATGGGTTGAGTTAAATTGTAAGAGTTAGCTAGCAAGAAACCTGAGTCATAGACTAAACAGTTTGTAATTAATATTAAACCTCTGAGTGATTATTTTATAAGCTGCTGCGGGCTGGGTAGGATAGAGGAAAACTTCCCTCTACACAGGCTTGTGCTGGTATCCATTGCTGGTGTGTATTCATGACTGCAAAAGCCTGTTGTATCTGGGTAGCAGCCTTCCATGGTACCCCTCACCACCCTCCAGCTTTTCTTCCTTGCTATCTCCTCTCCCTTGATATCCCTGGACCTTTCAGGGCAAAGTGAGGGGTGAGGATTGAAATACACATTATTTCTTTATATTCCTTTTCTACTGGACAGATCCTTTTTCCCTCTCTGCCAAGTCCTTTGAGATCCTCTACCCTCTTCTACCGACCCATCTTTAAGTATTTAAAAAAAATACAAAGTCACCCCAAACCAAAAAAACAAAACACCCTCCCCCAAAACCCCACCAAATAAACACACACACACACACACACACACACACACACACACACAACAACAACTGTGGAATCTTTTATATGTTGGTCAAATACTCCTGAACATGAGGCCTGTCCTTGAGTAGTTGGTATATCCAGTGTCATTTCTATATTGGAGAAATGTGATTTTGCCTCTCCAAGCAGGTATAAATGACAGGTCAGTTGTTAACTTCTACCCTAGTGGCTAGGCTTTCATTCATGTATTCATTTGTTTTTTAAAAACATAACAAAAAATATAATAAGATCAAACAAAAACTATAACATTGAAGTTGGACAGGACAAACTGATAGAAAAAAAAAGAGCCCAAGAGAAGGCACAAGAATCAGAGACCCACTTGTTCACACACTCAGGAGTCTCATAAATGTGGTGATATTGTGTTCCCCAGTATATTGGGCACCCTAACAAACTTATCTGGAGTCAGAGGACAGAACAGCCACTAGATATAGAGGCCAGAAAATGATGGCACACACACCTTTAATCCTAGCATTTCGAAGGCAGAGATCCGTCTGGTTCTGAGTTCAAAGCCACACTGGAAACAGCCAGGCATAGTGACACATGCCTTTAATCCCAGGAAGTGATAGCAGAAAGGCATATATGGTGTGAGGACCAGGAACTAGAGCCTGGTTAAGCTTTTAGGCTTTTAGCAGCAGTTCAGCTGAGATCCATTTGCATGAGGACTCAGAGGCTTCCAGTTTGAGGAAACAGGATTGGCTGAGAAGTTGTCTAGGTGAGGTCAACTGTGGTGTCTGTCTCTCTGATCTTCCAGTATTCACCCAAATACCTGGCCTTGGGTTTGTTTTTATTAATAAGACCTTTTAAGATTTGTCTTACACATAAAGATACTAAACTTGAAGCCATAATTTATATGTGGGGGACCTGGTGCAGGCCCTGTGCATGCTGCCTCAATCTCTGTGAGTTAATACGGGCTTTGATCATGTTGATTTCGAGGTATCCTCCATCCCTTCAGGCCCTTACACTCTTCTCTTCTCATGGGGTTCTCTGAGCTCTGAGGGGAGGGATTTGATGGAGACACCTGTCTAAGGCTGAGGGTTCCAAAGTCTCTCACTCTCCTATTGGACAGACTCTTAAACCCCCATTTGTTAAAGGTTTTGTTGTCCTTGTTAATTCTGAAACAGTAAAAGTAAAATTAGGATGCCCCACTTCACGAGCTGCTGAAGAACAAGCAGCCATTGGTCAATTCCATCACATCAGACTTCAGTGCTTCCGCCCCAGCTAAAGCACTGTTATTTCTGCGAGTGGCCCTGGACAGGCTGTGCTAAGTCAAAACCTCTCTCTCTACGCTCATGAAATTCATTTATTCTTGTGCTATAACTCTTCTCATATCATGCTGAAATTTTATTTTATGGATTTGTCTCCTCCCACAAATCAATACTTGTCTAGACAGCATGGTTTCTTATACTTACAGACTTTTGGTGCCCAGCACAATGCCTTGAATATAACAGGTGCTCAATAACCTTTGTTTGGTCCTTTGTTTTTCAGAGATAGAATCTTATTATGTAGTCCAGGCTGGGCTTGAACTCAAGATCCTCCTGCCTTAACCTCTCGAGTACTGGAAAAACAGAAAATGTGCCACCACACCAGGCTTTTGATAAGTATCTCTAAACAGTTTATTTATAGAAAAATATCACGTTGCCAAAGTGGCCAGAATTCTAAATCTGAGACTCGCTGGCTTAACCATTTACCTCATGAGTTTCAGTTCCATCATGCATGCAATGAGTATCTATCACACTGTTAAATAGGATTTAAGGGTCCCAAATCTAACCTGCTCACTAAGTAAATCAAGAGCCTGAATTTCTAAGAGAACCCTTACCTAAAGGCAACCTTTAGGCACACAATGTGAACTGAGTGGTATTTAATTTAAATTTGCTGATGGATTAAACAATTTAAATATTCCAAACAGAACATCCAGAATAGAATGATAATATGTAGACAGAGTTACATATATCATCTCAAGTTCATAGTGAAAATAATCTTCCCATATGGGATCTTGAAGGTGGAGAACTTTCTCCATGACCTTGTAAATTGTTCCCTTGACTTGAATATCTGACAATAAGAGACTAGAAATGGGTACTGCTCCAAGTGAATGTCTGGGGATAGATGAGATTATTTCTTCATGAGGCACTGGTCTCCTGAGTAGAAGAACCATAAGAGCACTTATCCTGAAGACATCAGGGGTGAACACAGAGAAAACAGGTTGTGAAGACATGAATGGCCAGTCTGGTAGGTACCACAAGCCATGATTTGCTTCACTCTCGCCCTTCTGCTGGCACTTGGAAACTTGGAAACATGGAAACTTCAAGGGAGTCCTAGTTCAATGCCTTTTAGCTAACGTCAATTGAGGTTACCAAGAGGCAGTGCATGCAAACCAAAATCAGGGAAGCATGATGCCTACTAATTCCCAGCATAACTTCAACAGAATTTCCTAGACTTCAAAGTTTCATTTTTCTATAAAATACTCATTGGAAAGTCATATTCTCATGAGGATTAAATGAGATAATAATTGCTAGTTGGCTTTTAGGAAAAAAGGCTCAAGAAAACGTCATGACCAGCTGTCCACTTCACATCCACAGTGTTTACCTAATACACAGGTCTTAGCATACAACTTATGGTCTTGATTAGCTTGGGATGCCCTAATGATATTAGGAGACAGCTTCAATTTTGGGTGCTAGACCAGAGTCCTTAGATATTTCTCTGTGGTGGTGAGTTTCCTAACTCTGGTCTAGAAGACCCCTATGACTAGATTCCAAATGCAGATGTGATTCATCAGACTGGCTGAATCCTCTGCCCTCCTGCCCCAAGACCTAGAATTTTGGCTGCCGACTATGTTTGTCACAATCCAACATTTTGTCAACAACGGAGAAAGCAGAGTCATCAGACAGAGCTCCACTGTAGCAGAGTAAAGTCCTAAGCCTGGGACATGGGACATGAGGCCCAGCACAGGCTTCTTTCTGACTGCCTCTCTACACGATTGGCTCACCTTCTGTGTCACTGTGTTGCATACTTGATGTCTTCTTCTGATAGCCTGTTTCCTTCCAGACCTTTCTACTAGAGAATGCATTTTGCCTTCTTCTTCTGATAGCCTGTGTCCTTCTAGATGTTTCTACTAGAGGATGCACTTTGCTTTCTTCTTGGGACACTGTGTTTCCAGCAGACAAACATGCTATTTACTCTATACACTTCCTCTTCAATGTTGGTCTAGACCCTGCTGGGCCCTTCTGGCCCTACCCCTCTGCTGTAAATATGACTACACTTCTTGGAGAATACTACACTGGTTGATCATGCTAGTTACTTTGTGTATCATTCCCCATTGCCTCCTTAGATTGGAAACCTTGAATAACAGTGACCAGAGATCCTGTTTTATTTATCTCTGCATCCCTAACACACACCACAGTGTCTGACTCCTTACACATTTTCAAAACTCTTTCCTGCTTTAAGGAACAAAATTAACTTCCATAGTACACTTCTTAGCCTGACTTTGCTTCTTCTACCTAGGAAAATTCCCAGCTATAGACATTTGATCTATGGAAAGCAGTGCTCCAGCAGGGACCACAGTCACTTGGCTTAATAATGGTCCTCATGGGAAAGTTATACTGTTTGCTAGAGCATGGAGAACAGTGTGTAACCATCCATCCATCCAATCAGCCGACTCAACCTTAATGGTCAGCGAATGACCCACGTCATAGTCCCAACTCTGTCCTATCCATCAGAGTTATTGATTAGGGTATCAGTGTTAACATGTGCTTCACAGAACACAAATAATGTGGAATAACATGGGAAAAAAAGTTGCTGTGGTTAAGTGGGAAATGTGCCATTTTCTATTTCAGGAGACATAGACCTCATTTACTATATCAAATCGTCTGAAAAATCTACTTACTATGTTTAGCCTGGTGTTTTACAAACCTATTTGACCACTAGAACTCCTCTCTTTTGTTAAAACTATTTCCATTGCAGGGAATTAGTGTTCAGGAAACACACTATGAGAAATTAGGGATATAGGAATTCTCCTGGATAATAGCAGATGTATCTTTGAAGACAGATTTCTAGACAAAGGAGCATACAAATGTTGGTAATATTCAAAATGCTTTTAAAACTGTAAAGGACTATATATACATATATAAATTATACATATGTATAGATATGGTTGTGATTAAATTTAACTCACTCTAGAATTAATATGTGAGATAAAGTGTAATCTATTTATTTTCTATTCTAATCTGGGCTCTGTCTCAAACTCTCTTATAATGGATTGCAATTTCTAGGCAAACTAAATGTTCTATTCAGCATTAGCTCATTTCAATTCTATAATGTAGATCCTTTATAGTGGCTCCCAGTGTATGATTAAAAAAAAAAAACAATGTTCCATTTCCTGGATGGTTTCTCTCTTTCCCTACTCCTCCATGAGCACATGACACAGATGTATTCTTGGTTGTGGTGACTGAGAAGTAGCAGAGATGGCTGAACTAACTTAGTACAGCAGCCTCCATTTGCTTGACACTCTGGGCCACGACCCTGGACTGCTTGGCTCTACTGTCTCCCCACTGTGGGTTGCAAGAGTCTAATCTGGTATGCTCCTCGGTTTGGTCTGAACATTGTTACCCTATACTTAGGTCTGCTGGCTGCAGGTCCGCATCAAGATTGGTCTAACAATCATCATTTACCCCACCTCTATTTTGCCGTGAGGTCCCATGGTCTGATTTCTAGTTTCCCTTCTGCACTGCTCAACAAATGATGTTGGACCCCTCTGCATGTTCAGATGGGATAGCCCAAAAGTCTAAAGGAATGAGAACAAGACTTGCTATAGTATTGGGTCTATTTACCCTGTCAGCTCTGCCTTTGACTTGGAGAGTTCTATAGGAACACATTGCTCACCTTGTTTCTTGCCTTTTCCTTCCAAACTACCCTCAGAGTTAGAAAGAGGCTTTTCCATGATACAGATGTGTTTGAGTGGTGGAGCATTGGCCTTGTGTGTATATAAGACCCTAGGTCCCAGTCTAACTAACAAGCTAATTAACCATTCCCTTCTTTCTCTCAACTTAGATCCATTCCCCAGTGGGCAACTGTCTCTGTAGTTCTTCTAATTTGGGCTAAGAAGAGGGCCCTGCTGTCTCAAACCTAGTGGCTGAGCAGGTGATCAAGGCAACTGGAGATTTCTGTCTACAGTTTGATTGATAAGCTTCCTACCCTGCCATATAATTCTACTCTGCAAGTCAGGAGACATTAATACTTCCCCCTTTAACTTCACATTCTTTTTTTTTTTTTTTTTTTTAAGCACATTTGATTTAAGTGTGTCTTAAACAGATGGAAACTCTTGGTTCCTTAAGACAACACTACTCTAACTAGAAACCCTAAAGCATTTTCTAAATCAACATGAGAGCAAATTGGATACAGCTTACAGAAACCAGAACATGATAAAAGTGGGCGGTACTGATTTCATGGAGAAATTCAGCTTCATGTGTACAAAGAAGTGAGAGTTAACAAACTCTAGAAAGAACACAGAACATAGTGCCTTATTGGGTCAATGATATGTAATAATTCGTGTAGCTTCTGACAATTAATTAACCCCACTGGCACTTCTATTTCTCACAAGAGTTTGGAACAAACACATCTACCACAGTATCCCATAAGGTTCCCATAAAGATTAAATGTGATTAATTACATAAAAATTGTAATGAGTCACCCAAATATTAGTATCACTTTCTAGCTTGGTCTCATAGGAGACTGTAATAATTACAACTGTGCACTATTATGTGCTTTCGGTGCTATAGGAGTGTAGGAAGATTTACACAGACCAGGTCATTACACTCCTGCAACATCGTTTGAGAGAAATACTGGTATTATTTTTCCTCATTTTTAAGGATGAGGAAACCCAGTCATAGGCAGGCTAAATCATTGTTTCTAAGTCACCTGGCAATGAATGACAGATCTAAAATTCAAACCTTAGTGGTTGGCCTTTAGAGTCCAAGTCCTTAACCACAATGCCAGAGCAACCCCCATGCCCTTTGCAAAGAAGGAAATGGCTGAAAATATCCTGAGACTCACAGCTAAGGACACAAAGCAGAGTCAACATCACCCAGCAAGTTAAACACAGGGAAGCATGGGAAGGAAGTGTTGCAGTTCCCCACTGCATCCTGCCAAGGGACAGGCTGCCCAAAACACACAGATATGGGCACTTGGTTTTCTAAACTCATCCTCCCGTGGAAATCTCAGAAGCCCTGAGATCCAGAGAATGGAAGTGCAAGGGCTTCACCTCTCCCACCAACATCTCGACTTAGATCCAGTTTGTCTTGTGAAAAGAAGTTGGCCATTTGTGTCGGGGTACATTACCTTCATCTGCTCTCACCTCTATCCGTGGAAAATGAGGCAACTAATTCATTTTAGCAGCTTCTCTCTTTCTGGCTAAAATGCGTCCCCTGGTGATGATGACACAGGGAGATAGAATGTGTTTGCAGGCACTAAGTCCTTCACTGTGGATTAACATACAAAGAGCATTGCTCTCTTTCTAACCAGCTCATCCTCAAGACTGCCTGTGGGAGGAAGTAAACTATGGTTTGGTTTTGAAGCCCTACATAAGGTACCTTACTTCCTCCTGATATATCTAGGCTTGACAGAAAGGGGAAATTCAACTTGGGGAAGGGTATTATGCACGCCCATCTGCATTTATGCACACAATGGAATGTTGTTTATTTCTATCAATTGAAGAAGCTCCTCTCAGAAGGTCACCAGCTGTCATGCAAGAAAATACTCCAGAGGGTGAACTGCTGCTCCGACGTGCCTTAAATCCAAGTCCTGGCTCTACTACATACTAGCTGTGTGACCTTGGGCCAGTTACATAATCTCTCTGTGGATGAGTGTCCTTGGCTGGAACATGGCGACATTTTCACCAGAATCCTTTGAGTATGAGACAGGACAGGTGAGTGGAGGAAGCTTGTGCTTCTGTGAGCATCTTTGGGAGAGTAGCATGATTTCCTCAGCCCATCAATTTCCACTGTACCTGTGCTGTTCAGTGCTGCTCAATGCTGGAGAAATTGGCCACACTAGAGTCTGTTGCCCCCACCCCCTGCTGTATAAATCACAGGCAATCAATTACACCATATACTCCTGCAAAGCAGGGAACTGTCTGGGAATGTGACATAAGACCCAAGAAAATCCCGTTTAGGCATGACCAATGGAAAGGTTTGGACTGCAGCAGGGAAGTTGCTGAGGCCCTGAACCCAAACTGTTCTCGTGGTCAGACTGATGACATCTGATTGTGGATAACACAAAGGGAGTGGAAGTTTTCAGAAAAGAAACGAACAAGATGAGGGGTATCTTTTAGGACTTTAAAGTGGCCACAGGCTAGATAAGAGATTATATGTCAGTGAGCCAAGGAGAGCTTGAAGATCAGCTATACTATAGTATACTATAGGAATGAGTTTTATACCCTTGAGTTTTTTTAAAATCAAAACAAACGGGGTATAATGAAACACACCTATATAATCCCAGCTATGTGGAATGATGAAGTAGCAAGATTGTAAATTCAAGGTTAGCCTGGGTTACAGGGTGAATTCAAATCTAGCCAGGGCAACTTAGACCCTGAATCAAAATTGAAATTAAAAACTAAGCAAAATATACATAAGTTAATGAATACTTTTTCACATTGCAGGAAAATTATATGAAATTAAAACTGCAGAATTCTTCAATAAAATGTTATTGTCTACAATCATTTATTAGCCACAATTACTTTGGCTAAAGTGGCAGAATTGGCTAGCTGCACCAAACCATGTAGTCCCTAAACTAACAGTATTTACTCTGTGGTCAGGGAATACTTTTGCAGATTCCTGGTGTGAAGAACCACTGAACAGTGTGTAAGTGCCAGATTAGGCTGCTAATATTATTTTGAAAGCTAAATAATGGCACATTTGCTATGCTATCAGCTACAATTTTACCTGTGTCATGGATTTCCCTACAGGAGCATCCTCAGCATGTTGGCAAGGTCACAGTGGGACATGAGATCTGTTTATTTAATCACTGCTTACTGCTTTCAGCATTCATCATGAAAGAGAGTAAGGAATGGGGTAGAGGGAAGAATTCAAGGCATGTGTTGGGAGACCTTTGAGGGAAAAGGCAGAGTAAAATTTCAGGGAAGTTAGAATTCCAAGGCCTAGACTCCTGGACCCTACAGGAACTCTACAGGGCTTGCAAGCCTGAGCATCCTTATGTAGAGCTTGGCTTCACATGAACTGCTCATGTTAATATTCTGCCATCACTCTTGATCTGGTAATTGTGCCACTTGGGCTCCCAAGCACTAAAATTAAATCTGGAAATTTGTCATACACCTTCCCCATGCGGTGGTAACACAGAAGGTGGGAGCTCCAACCACCAGAATGAATGACTCGGTCAGTTCATTTGTCACCACAAGGTAATTGGGATTTAAGTTACAGTCTTGGGAAGAAATACATCACATCGCATGATCACTCGCATTAATGGCAGCCTGCATCTAATGTTCGCCCTAACCCAAACCTCCTTCATCAGAGCCAGTGACCAGGCTGCAGCATAATTTGCCTTTTTTTTTTCCTGATGCCTACCTGAAATATCAGACACCAGCTGAGATAAAAGTGATGGGGGACAGTGGTTGTGACTACCCTACCTCCGAGCTGCTGGTACCTGGCTTGTCCTTTAGTCCTTCATTCATCTATGCACAGATAAGAATTTACTGAGGACCTATCCTATGCCAAGCTTGAAAGTGGTGCTAGCAATCCAAAGGAGAATGTCATATTCACATAGCTAACATATGATTTTAAACTGAATGGGAGATCCCACATAGACTTAGAATTGTACCTCTCATTCTCTCCCTCCCCAAGAAACAGCATTCTCCACCTTCCACACATTTGCAGATGCAAATGCAGCCATTTTCACAGCTAATTTTATAAAAACAACATCATAGTGAGCCATAAACAGTGAGGACAGAAAAGAGAGCCATACTTGTTCCTTTCTCAGGCATAGAGCTGCTGAGGGAACACAGCTTTATGAAGAACATGGCTGTGATAGTGCCTGTGGGATTGCAGAAAGGTGAGAAGACACTAGGCAATCTCTGAGGCCTCCTCTCTTCCAATCCCTTTCTCTTCAAGAAGGATTTTTGTGGAATGTTGTTTAACGTCATGAGAAGGTTGGAACAAACTTTTTATATCCTTTTTAGAGAAGGAAATGAGACATGTCAGCTGTGGGATAAAGTCAACACTTTCTTCGCCTATTACCAAAGGCCTTGTGATAAACAAGACAAAGCAACCGTAACACCCAGTGTGGGAAGGTCCTCTTTCTCCTCAAAATGGAAATCTAAAGAATATTCTAGAGTATTTCATCCTAGTCACAGGGAGAGACCATTATGATGTCCATGTTTCAGCCTTGGATCAAGATTTAAGCTTAGATCTCAGATTCACCTTGAACAAGCTGAGAAACTGGATTCCACTTGGAAGGGAGCCTCAGGGGAGAAAGAGCCAAAGACCACATTTATACACCTGATGCCAGCTGTGTCTGTCGTTCCCTAAGGAGGAACTGCTGATTCAGAGGACATCTTTCTTTCTCTACTTGAGTCTCACAAAGGGACAGTGGCCAGGAAGGAAGGTAACTGCCACTTACATTATTACTTACTTTGATGTCATTTTTTTTTTTTTCAGGGAAGACCAGAACGAAGATGTTCCTACGGCTAAGATTCTGACTATTAGACAGTCTCTTGTCACACGGGGCTATCTGGAGGCAGATGCAGAGACGCATGACAAGCGAGAGGTCAGACCCTGAGAAGGAAGTGGGGATAGCAATAGAGAAAGTGAGAGAGCTGTGAGGAATCTCCCACAGCCGCTGCATCTCATGGGAACTCTGGGATAAACAGCACCCACCTAGGTCATCTGTGACAGGCCTCAGTTGCATGCCTAGTTCAGCCTCCTTCCTCACGTCACCCAGTCACTAGAGAGGGGAATCCTAGAGGAGCATGACCCACCACAGTGGGACTTCCCACTGAGGTGGGTCATGGAGGTACCTCAACTGATATCTGAACTTGATGGCCTAAGTGAGTAATTCAGGAGGGTTTAGAGAAGGTGGCACTACTCTTCATAAACTACAGTGGATCCTTCCCATGATCCCCAGGGGCGACGATAGTGACTGCTGCCTGTTGCCATGGGTGGCTGTGATCGTAGGAGGGGCTAACTGCCTGGAGCTCTGGTCTTTAGAGAAATGAATCCAGTGCTTCTCAGCCAAAGTCTGGAAGAGAGAACTAAAGCCTTGCCCTTCTGATCACTCCCTCTCCTTGGCCCTGCTGGTACCTGCCTCAGGGGAACACAGACATCAGCCAGGGAAAACAGCATGAGGTGGCATGGTCTCATGGCAGGAAGCAGAAGAGCGCACTGCTCTGATGCCAGATGCAGAGCCCCAACTATTGTTGGGTGGTCTGTGAAGGGCAAGAGCACAGAAAACAGAATTCAGTGCAGATGAAGGGTCCACAGTTCAATTCTGTGACCCCCTTCAATGCCAGTTTAGTGTACTAGACTTGATCCCTGTAGTTTGGCCAGAAGTTGGAAATGGCTCCAGGGAGAAAAAGAAAACTCTCCTGAGAGAGTTTGGTCTGTCTATGTCTTCACTGATCTTCCATACCCATATGCTAGGACCACCTTGCTTCTTTTTCCAGCTCAGCATTTCCAAACTATGCACTCAGACCATGAACCCCAAGTTAACTGTTACAATATACTTTTTTTCAAAAAGAATACCAAGGAGATTGTATTCCCTAGATTAAACTACTGTTAACTACACTAACGACTTACAGGGTTCAGAGAGAACCATGAAGCTTCCCTCCCACATTTGTGGGTGCAGTAACTTGGGTTATAAGGTAAGGTGTATTTTAGTGCAGTTCAATAAAGATTCTGAAGTCATCATTGTTGTTCTAGTGAGTGAGGGGTCATAGGAAGAAGTTCTTAGGAAGCCTCCCCTTTCCATCACTGAAATGTATCAGGACTGGGGTGCAGGGATACAGACTAGAAACAGCCTTAGAATCAAGGTTGGATAGGTGGGAGAGCCAGTATAAAATGTGGTTTCTTATCATCAGGGCATATTAAAATTGTCCAAAAGATTATCTAAAACCTACTGATTTTCCTATTTGGTTTTTCCTACCTTAGTCACAGTCATAACCATCTCAAACTGGGCCTAAAGATCTTATTCAGTTTAGCAACTGATCTCACAGTCCAGATCTTGACCAAGGGAGACCATGGAAATGTTCATTTGAACTGGCTATGGGTTGCAAATCTCCAGAACTTTGGCTCACTACCATTTACAGATGGATAAACTTCCTTTTCAACCCAGCTATGTAAGGAGTCCACATGCTGGTTGTACTCGTGGCCTCCTGAGAAGTGTGGTGGCGGCTGGCTTTATCATTGTAACTGTGAACAGCCCAGCAGCCTTTGGTGCACAGGTTAGAACCGCATGCATTTAATTGCCTTGGATGATTAAGAGTTAACACTGTTGACCCACCCAGAGGGAAATTGAAAGGAATATCCAATTAGAGGCAACCAGTCTCTTTGAAAATATCTAGTGTGCCAGTAGTGCTTAATAATAATCAGGATAATCATAACATTTCTAAACACATGTATTTATATATTTTAAAGCAGTAAGCCATTTCTCACCCTGGAAACATTATTTGCCAGAAAGAAGATTCTTGCAATTATTCAAATTGGAGATTTGTATTTTTTGTTGGTGGTGGTCCCCATGGCCTCTCTGGTGGAGGAAGGACAGAGAAAGCCATCCCAGAGGGGAAAAGAATCAATCCAAGCTGCTCATTAAAAGGTAAACCGTCAATAATTTCTGTCAGGCCTTTTTATCTTGGGCTTTAGTCCAGGATGCTCCCTAAGGCAGCATGTGGAATTGAGATTTAGAATGGTTTGTGCACCCCCATTGGTGGGAGTTTAACCCTCTGCATGCCACTATGGGTTTCTTGGCAAGGAACTGTAGATGGGCTAGGATTATGAAGCTGCTGCATGTATCTCCAGGAAGCAGGGACCTTCCCGAGAAAGCAAGAGGATAACTCAGTGTATTTGGAAATGAAACCCAGGAGAGAACAGCAAGAGATGTCATCAGTGCAGAGGGCAGTGGCCAAGTCTTGTTTATTGAAGGCTTTCATATTCAAGCCCATCATATTTGGACCTGCTTTGTAGTTATCCATGCCTGCCCTCAGTTATCGTCATTGCTTCTACTGTGATGCCTGAAGAGCGAGTATTACCTTTCTTTGCATAAAAAGCTCAGAGAAGGTAACTTTCTGCTTCAAGATACTTCCTGGTTGTATATACTTAAATATTCATGTACTAATGACATCCAAATTCATACCTGCCGTCTGGACTCTTTCTGGAAACACACATTTGCATATCCAGCTGTGCGCCTGGTATCTCTACTTGGATACGAACAGGCATCTCAAATTTAACACATCCACAGCTGAGCTCTGAGTACGAGTTACCCTGAACTCGAAGTTCATGACAACTCTATCTTTCTGTTGCTCAGCTCCCATCAGCTAATCCTTGCATCCAGAAGCACATTCCCACTCTGCTGCTGTTCTGTGATCTAACCCTTAGGCTCTGTTCTCCAAATGACTTCATTCCCTTCTAACCATGGAGCGGTGTTTTCCTTCTACTCCCAACAGAGTAGCTAATGCACTATAAGGAAACAGGGAGACCAATGCAGTGTTCCTTTGCCCCAGTGCTTCAATGGGTTCCCATTTCATGGAAGAAATGAGAATCATTGGTAAGGATCCTACCAGATCAGGACCCAGTTGCAAGTGGAAAGTCTTCTCTAAGGATTTCCTCCTTCATTCATTCACGTGGCCTATGTTCTGTCCTGTGGTTTGAACTACTTATAGATTGGGGCATGCTATATTAAAAAGGCGAATCTTGTAGTTCTGACCCCCAGTACCTCAGAATATGACTTTATTTGGAGAAATAGTCTTTTAAGAAGTAACTAAGTTAAAACAATGAGGTGCTCTGTGTGAGACCTACTCCAGTGAGGCTGGTGTTCTGATAAATGAGGAGGTATACGGACACAGTATTATAGGCATGAGGAGTAAACCATGTCAAGACAGACTGGATTGATATATCTATAATCCAAGGAAGGCTATTAGCAAAATAAAGGACCAGGAATGCAAATCACCAGAAGCTGAGGACCAGGCTGGGAACAGACCGCTCTTCATGCTCTCAGAGGGATCTAACCATGCAGAGATCTTGAACCTCTGGCATTCAGAACTATGGGCAAATAAATTTCTGTTGTTTAAGCTATCTGAAAGTGGTATGTTGTTATGGTGTGTCTATGGTTCCCTTTGTCTGAAATACTCTCCCAGTAGCCACGTGACACGTGTCCTTCTCTCCTTTAGCTGCATTCATTAAACCATTCTTTGGGCAGGTCATCGAGAATCTATATACACTTACTAATACACACTATCTCTCTTCTCACAATGATTTGTAGCCTTAAAGCATCCTTCTACTGATCTCATTTACTTTCTAGTTCCCCTAGCCACACTGTTAGCTATGTACAGGAGGGCAAGGATTGTGTTTGCTTGCTGATGAATTCCTCATACATAAGCACACAATACTCACTCAGTTAGTATATGTTGAGTGAATAAATGGGTGAATTAACCTAGCTCTCCTTGTTCTTTGCCAGCTTGACTGCTTTTATGAGTGTTTACATTCTCACTACTTCTTCCCAGACTACAGGACCAGCTCTAAACTGCCCTTCTCAAACTGGCCCCACCTTTTCTGATGTATCTTCCGACTTTCTTCTAAGAGGTAGTTTGTTAAATGTGAGGCCACTTCTTATCTATACTGACAAATCTATTGTAAGTCACCAAATTCCAGGGCTATCACATGCCTCACTACTGCTGAACTGTCAGGAAATTTAGAAATGTATTGGGTTCTCAGTCACCACCACTGCCCTTCCTCCCAACACACACATACACAAGTCATGAGACTTCACACTTACAGCTTTCTCTACTTAAGGAACTCCTATTGTTTTGTTTTGTTTTTGTTGTTGTTTTGTTTTGTTTTTGTTTAACTTGGTCAACTGTGGTCTCATCATCTGAGCTCCAGGCATGGTCTGCCTGTGAGCTCTGAGATAATGTGCTTGATTTATTTTCTGCTCCATCCAAAGGCAAGCTTACAGAGGGCAGGAAAAGCCTCCCTGCTGTCTCCTTGGCTACAGGATTTTGCTCTGCTGGTCAGCACAGGCCTCTGCTGAAGGATTTTGACATCCCTGACTGTACCGAACAAGGAAGTGCTCATGCCTTCCATTTACTTGGAATAGAGGCAGAAGATTAAAATGCACGAGACAATTAGAGAACAAAGCAAAACAGCATAAAACCAAGCACCAAATGTTCACAACTTCAGAAATACTCTTATCTGGATAATTGGCCCGTGCTATATTAGGTTCTTCATATTAGCAGTAATTAGAATAATAATGATCCATTACAATGAAAACTTTAGTTTCAAGATGCTTTCACACATATTATCTCATGTGACTCTTCTCCAATTATTTAGGGACAAAGAAGCTGTGGAGTCTCATATACCATGTCATGTAACATGAGCATATTCTCATATCATTTCTCGGCGCTGCTCCTGGCTGCTTGCAAAGAGACTGCTGCTTGTGTGAATTCAGGAGAGGGGAGTCCATGAACACCTGGAACACGGTGTCACATGCTCTCAAGGACAGAACCTACACTCCAGATTCTTCAGGCTAGACAGAATCACAGATGCTCCTTTGAAAATATGAACCTTTGAACAGAGAGTATTGGCTATGCTTAAAATACAATCTGATACCCTCTGATTTAATCATTATGATGACTAGACTTCTCCCCTCCCCCAACACACACAGCTCTGTCCATTTGTAGACTGGCAACAGTACCTGCCAATCCCAAGAGCAGAAAAGCCTCACTAGAAATCAACAGGACAATTAATGATGAATTCAGTTGAATAGACCAAGATATCACCCTGTCCATCAATGTGTTCCTACTTCTAATAAGCCCTATTTGCTGAAGCCCTAAGGGGACCCAGACTATATATTGAGCCCTGTATTAAGTGCTGCATCTCTCTCTTCACACCTTTGGACATCCATAGAAGTTGGTGTCATTACACCCATGTCTCAGATGAGAAAACTGATGACAAAGGAGGAATAGTAAATGTTACATTACATCGTAAGTGTGAAAAGGCTAGGACTTGAAGAGATGTTTATATCTCAAAGACAGTGTTCTTTTATCTTAAAAGGTTGTCCACTCGAGAATACATGAATATTTTAGGGTTCCCTCATAATCTTAGGAACCTGTCATTTCAACTGTTTCTCATTATTACTCCTAATGAAAACATGAATAATTAATTGAGGACTGACAGTTGCCTCCTGGTTCAAAACACAGTGAGTTGTAGACAGGTCTTCACTACCTGACACCATGGAAGAATGGGGAAAGAAAATTTTGTCCTTGATTATATAGTCATTTGCTTCTATTCTAGGTGGAGGAGAGGGAGTAAAGATAGACTACAAATTCATCTTCTTACTCTTAGGTGCTAGACAGAGTCAGAACCTCCAGGTTGCCTACCATGACTCTTTTCTTTGCTGGAGCTCCAAGCACCCTAGAAGCCCCCACTCAATGCTATCACATGGGTGGGAAGTGTTTGACCAAGAAGGACTTAATAAGATTTTTCCAAGGATCCCAATCCCACCAGCTTGGAAAGCTTTTCTGAAGGGCCATAACATTTCCAAGTGAGTTCTAAACCTATTTATCATCTCCCAGATTCTTCTTGCTCAAGCCTTCTGCTTTTCTGGGTCACTTAGATTCCCAAGGGGGAAATGGATAAAAAAAAAATACTGACACCTGGGGCTGGGATCCACTCCTCCCACTTCCATGATTTAGGGTTTAGTTAACAAAACTGTGGTTTCCTTCAAAACAGGACCTGTTGAGTGGGACTTCAGAGACCACTGAGGAAGGTGTGCTTGGGAGGGCTTTCTGACAGAGAAGCATTCCAGCATTCTTGTATAATGACTAGATACTTTCCAAATAGACAGTATAAAAAAGGTATTTGTGGAATAGTGTGTGTGTGTGTGTGTGTGTGTGTGTGTGTGTGTGTGCACATGTGTGTTGTATACATCCTTGTATATGTGCAGTCATGAGGGTAGCTTGGAAGAATGGAAGGTAAGAAGCTAGCATGTGGGAGGCATAAAGACATGATGTAGCAAGGTACATATTGCACAGGTAGTTTGCTCTGCCTGAAACCACTTGGCCTTATAACCTTTGTCCAATTCACAACTCATACCTGACTTTTAGGTTTTGACTGTATCAGTCCATCCAAGAAGTCCTCCCTGATGTATCAAATCTAGAACAAATTCTCCTGCTATGGGTTTCCTCCAAATTCTGCACATATAACATAGAGTAATAGGAAAGTACTTGAGATAATAATGAGTGTAGAGAAAAGTATTAAATTCAAATGAAATAGGAATTAACAAGGAAGCCCTCCCTTTACTTCCAATAACTAAAGAAATGGGCAAAAAGATGATGAATTTGCGAAGCTCACTACAGAGCATTTGGATACTTTTGGACCCTTAAAAGGCTAGATCCTCCATAGCCAGGATTTGTCCATCATCACACTCTCAAATATCTCCAACCTCAGCAGTGTCCTCTGTGGAAAGCGCAGAGCAGTGATGGGACACAGGGGAATTAACCCACAACTTTGTCCATCCAGGACCTCCTAGCAAAAGGACAGGCAGATGTGCAAATCTTCAGTTGTCCCACAATGTGACCAATGCTTCCATCACACCACACCATAGGAGCATGTAAGGGGAAGGCTAATTGCCATAGCTGGGGGGAGACTTTCAAGAATGTGTCATTCTTGCTCCTGTGGGCATGGCATGGAGGAGCTGACAAGGTGAAATGTCCACTTACTTAATGGCAGAGTCATACTGAATGAAGAGATGAACCTAGTTTCTAGTCGTGAGTCTGATCCTTTTTCCAAGCAACCTTGCCTGCTCCTCGCCCTCTTTAAAGAGTCAGTGTGGGAAGAGCTTGCTTGGAAGCCTTAGAATTCATAGATAATTCATGAAGTGTTTAGGTAGTAGGTGTCACACCCAGTGAACAATGAAGCCCTTAACTTAGAGAAATGAAAAGATCAGCAGGCTCTTCCCTCATCTAATGAAGAAAATCAACACACTGGCACTGCTTCGCTCTACACCAGCCTGCCCTCCCCTTCCTTACTGGACTTTTTGGACATCCAATTATCAGACAGCCTGGAAACGAGTTTCTTTTCTTAAGATAAACAGCCAATGACCGAAGCACAATTTATATCTATTATTTTTTCATCAGGCTCCCGTCTTGGTCTGGGCAAGGCTAAACAAGAAGAAGTGTTAGGAAAATTAGAGGTGAGGAAACAAATGAAGGTTTTACCTTTGGCATTTAGATGCTGATCTGCTCCCAATCCCGGGTGTCTCCCTATGTGACATGTCCTATGTTGAACTGGAAAATATGAAGCTAAGGATAGATACAGTCTGTAATGAATTAGTCTCGCCACACGCTGAGCTTTTAAATATTTACAAGATGGTCCTGGCCTTACTAAACCTGCAGGAAAGAGCAGAAAGGTTTCCACATGAGGCTCAAGAAGCACCCCCCATACCCTTAGCCACACCAAGAAAGCAATTGCAAGAAATTTCTAGAAAAAGATGTATTAATTTGCCAAAATCTGGACTGCAGAAATGGTATAGAAAGAGAAAAATGCTTGCTTGGATTTTCCAGACTACACAGAGTACAGCAAAGTACATGGATGAGTTATCAAGTTCATGTTTAAGTCTGCTCCCATCTTGAGAAATTATCTCATGCAATGGCCAAGAGGAGGCAATACCAGCAAACACTGGGGACAGGAATAAACACGGGGAGTAAAGGACTTCTCAAGGACAACGCAAATAAAGATTTGAACTTGAGTTGGAGCCCAAGTAGTCAACTAGGCTGCCCCACAGATCCATGTGACCTGACTACCAGAAGGCCATGGTAGGAGGGCAGTAAAGTCACTTAGATTCCTGGGTCCATTTCCCATCCATAAAATGAGAAGAAGAAGGCTCAGATGATGTTTGAGGGTTTCCCAAACTGGTTTAAGGATCGTTAGTAGATCTGGAAATTAGTCCAGTAGATTAAAACTACTTTGAGGATCCTCCCAATACTAACCAGAATTACTATTATAGAGAAAATAAATAACAACAAATATTGTCACTGCACTTGTCCCCAGACACTGTAAGAACAGCAAACTTGTTCTCTCAGTGACTCTTCTGGGCCAAAAGTGTCCGTTACTTAGTAAGCACTCAATGAATATTTTGCAAACAAAGTTTGTGGAATATTAGTGGGTAATGAACAGCACAGTCAACGCACTCAATGAATATTTTGCAAACAAAGTTTGTGGAATATTAGTGGGTAATGAACAGCACAGTCAACAATTCCGGATACTTGCCTAGGTTGAGACTTTACCAGGAGCCACTTGGGTGATGCTGAAAGGGCCGTGGTGCTGTGTGGTCTTGTTTCCCTTCCTTGCGTGTGTGGGCTCTGGGAGACTCACAATCAGAAACCCTTGCTGCCAAATGGGCTACTCTCCACTGACTCACCCAATTCACTTGTTTGGCCTCAGCCTTAAAATTTCACTTGACACAAGGATCTCATCGTCCCACCTAGCCCACAGTGAGGTACTCTCCGGTACATCCCCCCTTCACTAAGTTAAAGCCTGCTCAGTCACCGGTGACTGGAGCTGAGGCTAATACGGATGGAGTACTGGGCGACACACAGGTGGGCTCTTCATTTGTCATCAGGCTTTCAAACAGAGTCCAGCAAACGGTCCCATCTGCCTTTGACTCCCGCAATTCCCCTGATGAACGGCATCGTCCTCTCTGATAGGTTGCCACTCCCATAGATCTCTCAGAGAACTTCCTGTTGCAGAGGTTCATCCATCAGCGAGTGTGGATGAGGAGGATGTTTAATGGTGAATTCATTACTGTGAGGAATCTGTGAGTTGCTGTCATAAAATTTGCTCTCGCTATTACAGAAAGCTCTATCACTCATCCTTCTGAAAGCAAAGGATGCCAGGCTCTCTCTTGCCTCCTGCTCTCTCTTGCAGTTAGTGATGCTCATCCAAATGTGTTATTTGATTCATTTCAACACGTCTGCTGAGTGCCTCCGTGGTGCCCAGTAATGCACTACCCACAAGTAACAAACTTTATACATCCACACACCTTTGGGATGCCGTATCCACCACCACCACTGGCCCCCCCACCCCCGAGAATTCTCTTCCTTATCCTCCAAGACTAAATTCTCCACTCAGACAAACTCATTATCATCATCCTTCTGTACTTCTTTGTCTAATTTCTCTCCACTGAACACACAGATTACTGCATGTTGTGGTTTATCTTGTGAGAAAGACTAAATGAATACAGAGAGGTGAGGCACATGACAGACAGTAAATAAATATTAGTAGTCATGATAGTTGTACTAATCATTTAGAATTAGGGACCATATCTATTTTACCTGAGATGATGAAATAGGGCAGAAAGTAAGGATAAGAGCAGGACTTGGCACTGGGATGGATCATTCAAAGGAAGGGAGGAATGATCAGGATGGTTGGTGATATGGTCATTCCCGGAGCTAGTTGTGTAAGGTGAGGGGGTCAGTATTTTAGAATAATCACAGTTAACTTGATAAGCATTCTCCTGACTACTTTAGATGTCCGGCCCAAGCTTGCCAGCCAGCTTCCCATGAATGATCAAACATCAAAATGCTCTCCCACCACACCACCAGCCCTGTTTCCATCACCCAGTAGCTCTGGAAGGGACTTTCTGTTTGGCCTTTCCAAGAGGTGCTGCCTCAGGCTCTCTCTGCTCAGGCTGCCAATGTGGAGGGAGCAGGTCACACTTCTTGGCAGCAGAAGGTAGAGGGCTCCTCAGGCAATACTTGATGAGCTGGCTGCTCTTCTGGCAGCCCCACTCGCAATTATTGATTTGAATTGAAGCTGGAGCTACAAAGAGGCCTGTTTAACCCTCCCTAGCAGGACCCACCATTCACACACTCTCCGAGCCTCTCAATCTGTGCTTACCTCAAGGCCAGGAGAACTGCTTCTTGCCCAAGGCCAGAGCCATAGAACCACACTCTTCACTTTGTTTCCTAGCTGGAAAGTGGCCAAATCAAAACATACATGAATGCCAGTCCCCATCACATGGGAACTTAAAGGGGCTTCCTTTTAATTTTAAATATCAATTCCTTAATTTGTTTTTTCCCCATTATTTTGTCTATTTGTTAATCCAACAAATACCTATCTCCTTATCCTCCTGAAAAAAAGCATTTGATATTTAGAAGGACAAATCTGGAAATAGCAAGATACAACTCTCTATTTGTTGCTTTTCACCTCACTGACAAATACCCGAGAGAGACAACTTAAAAAAAGGTTTCAAGGGTGTCACACTGCTGTGGCAGAGAAAGGCATGGCCACACAGAGCACTTCCAATGACAGGGGGCCAGGAAGCAGAGAGATGGGAACGCTGGCGGTCTCCTGGATCCCTCCTTCACTTGGTCCAGATCCTCGGATGTAGGCTGATACTGGCCACTTCCAGGCTGGATCTGCACACTGCCTCTCCCAGTTAATTCTCTTTAGAAATGCCCTTACAGACATACTTTTAGGTGTGTTTCAGTAGCCTTCTAGTTGATTCTAATTCCTGCCAAGTTGACAATGAAGAAAAATCCCTCACAGGCTGTCAGAGTAGGAGTAGGAAAGAAGAGCATAAGGAGGGCTAGCATGGTGGCTGCTACATATCAAAGCCTGGGCAAGGGACTTGAAGATAGATGTGTCCAAAATGGAGATAAAAATATGCTCTTTCAAAACACCCACACAATCCTTCCTTTGCTAAAGGATCTACTAGCACCATCCAAGTTCTCATATCCATATCCCTACGTATTTCCCTGTGTCTGAGGCTTCCCTGGGCTGGGATAAGCTTAGGAAACATGAAGATATTCATTATACTGTCAACTGCTAGTAAAATATACTTGTTTTATAAGCTGAATAAAAAAGGCCAGGTCAAAATATTATATAATATTAACAATGACAGTAAGAATCTCACCTGTCAATATTTATTGGATTCTTAGTATATGTCACCCAGTTGACTAAGCATGCTTCATATACTTTCTTAATAAAATTCTTACGGAATCCTATGGGTTAGGATCTATTGCTCTTCATTTTATGAGAAATGAAATGGAAGCTCAGGGAGGCTGCTTAAATTCACTCAGTGAGTCATACAGCTTAGCCTTGAACCTATACCTGACTAATAAACTGACCTTCCTCATCACTACGTTATATAACTGTTTAAAGGGTGGGGGCTTCCGGGAAGTTAATGGGGCAGTTACAAAATCTGCAATCGAAGAAATATGTATGGAATGAGAATCAGGAACTCTGAAGTCTATCAATTCCAACTAATCAACTAGCTTCTTTGATTTTATAAGGGTGCATAAGTAGTCATTGTATTTTAATTGAGTGATTTTATAAAAATACAGAATCATAGTGCTTAAAGGTTTGTATATATATGTATATATATATATGTATATATAAAATTTTAGTAGCATCCATCTTATAATCCATCTCTTTGATCGAAATGAACCCAGGCCAGTGCTGCTTTCAGATCTGACTGCTTGACTGATGGATGTGGACAAAGTCTGAGATTTGGGGAACCTCCCTGACCATCCATCATGAAGCAGGGCTTGAAGGTGACAGTTGCATATCCCCAGCCACGGTCTTTGGGAAAACAGCACTTGATTCAGAGACGTGGTTAAAGGCATCTCCTCTGCTTTGAGAGTGCTAATCACTTCTGAAGCATAGGAAAGTGGCCCCCAGACTGGGGCAGCCACCTCCAGACCTTTTGCCACTCATTTTTAAAAACAGATTGTGTTTCTTTAGAGAAGCTGCTCTGTTTAAGCTTTCAGTTTATTTCCCAGGCTGGGATTCCATCCTCATCTGTTTTTCACCCATCCTTTCCAGAGGCCTGAGGAGTGGGTGAGGAAGCAGAAATTGTTTTAATGATGATAAGCAAAGAACAGATCCCATACCTCATTTTCCTTGATGCTTTAGAAACAGGAAGAATCAAGAACACGTTAAGAGATACTTTTTTTTTTCTGGCAAGTTCACTTGCCATGAGAGGCGGTCATCTTGTCTGAGAAGTCTGAAATGCTAAGGATGAGAAGTGTTTCATCATAACGACACGGATCTGCATTCCATTTATTTTGTGCTCCCACAGCAAAAATATTCCAGGGACTGTCATGGCGCTTTGAAAAGTGAGAAAATATTTAGCTGCTTAAATAATTCTGGAGAAAAAAGGCACCGAAAGAGAGGGGCGGAGAATAATAGCTTCACAGTCCCCCAAGGGGGTTTGAGGGGGCTCACCACTGACCTAGATTTCAGAACGGATAGCTCACCTCCTCAACTCCCCCTGCAAGGGCTACTCTTTAGGGAAAGAGTGTTTCTTTGGCATTTCCTTAATACGAATAACCTGTTACATCACTTTAGCGTGTTAGGCTTCTTTCAAAGTATTTCCACATCCATTATCTCATTTGGTCCTCTGCTCAGCCCTGTAGAGGACAGGGGCCTTGATGATTACTTCCATTAACAGAAAACGAGACTGTTCACAGCCCTCACGTGAGCCCTGGCTGCAGGTAAAAGAGCAGAACCCACAGCTGTCGGATCGGCCTCCCAAACCAGATCTCTCCTCTTAGTGGCCTAGTCTTTTCTCTCTGAGGAGGTGCACAGCCATCAGCTGCTTCTCCTACTTTCAAATTTCATTATCTTCAAAACAAGTAATTTCTATCATTTCCCCTGGGCCAATACTGTGGAAAAGCCAGCTCTGCTTTAAATACCAAAGCTAAGCAGTATCTCCCCATCTTTCGACAACACTTGGCCCAAGAAGATTTGCAAAAACTTCTGGGGAATGGATTCACTGCTTCTATGAGTTAAATAAATAAGATGCAAGGGCTGTCTGTGAGATCACCCTCCACTGTCTCTGCTTCCGAGTTCCACCACAGTGGAGTCTGGCTGTACCTCTGTTTAAAATCTGCAGCTGGGTTGTATTTCCACCCTCTGGTTTAAATACATCTTGAATGTGTCAGTATCATTGCTTCTACTAGATTAATAGGATCAGCCAAAAGGATGGCTGACATTTTTGTTGCTATAGAAACTGGTCCTGATGTTACACAGTTTGCCTTTCCTCTATTTGCTGTACATCTATCCAGCTACTGAACACAGACATCTTTTTGTTTCACAAGGAATTACGTTTAAAAAAATTAAGGCATAATTTTATCCTGGTTTCACCCTCATTCTGTAGAAAGGGGTATTAAATAATATTAAGAAGCCTCCTAGGAACAGTGGGAACTGGTGATGTTGCTCGGCAGTTTATGAGCCTCCCAGATATGAAAAGGATGTAAGTTCCAAAAATTATCCCACATCTTAAGTCATCATTTTTTCCTGCTAGAGTTCAGGACTTAAGGTTTTCCCTTAGCAAATCTCCAAGCCCAGCCAGCACACTTCACATTCCACTATGAATACCCAAGTGAATGCAGCTCCTCTTCCCTGCCCCCAACACAAGAAGTTCCTGTACAGCTGTTTCCTTAAATATGCTACCCGCCTCCTCTAGCACATCACCTCCATCGTACACTCAGGATCCCTTCCCACAGATGCACCATTGCCCCCAGAGAAAACCTCTCACACAGAATTAAGATGTTGAAGCCTCAGCACTTAATGATGTGGCTGTATGTATAGCTGATGCCAGAAGGTACACTTGAGAATGAAGGGGTAGACGAAATGAGAAATAAAGAATTCTTCCCAAATGACCAGGAAACAGAGCTTCTCCAGTCCCAACAATGGCTGGTGTTCATCCAAAGCACAGGCCAGGAGCAGCTCTCTAATAGGCAGGATCAGAGCTGTCAGCTTTCTGTTTGTCGTGACTGTGATGGAGGCAGCATGTGATAGATCAGAGTGGAATTTTGCTTCCCCACTACAGATTTAAATATAAGTTTCCCAACCACCTGGGAGGCACAAATGAACCAAAGGGACAGATTTCTCAGGCAGCCATTATGGGCTACCAAGCTTACCTGCAGCTGCTACAGAATTCCAGGGATGCAGCTGTTTTGAAAGCAGAAAGGATTTGTGAACAATTTTCTGACCAAAAGAGTATTTAAGCAAGACTTCATCATATAATAGAATGTGGAATGCATCACACAGTTTAGATGCAGAGGGTCATAATGAGGCCAGGGTGACTCTGTATTAACCACTGGAGAGAGAAAGATGAGCCAGCAATCACTCCATTATAGGGCAAATAGGAAAGCCACATAGTGCCCACTTTCCATATTTGAGAGAGTGAACTGGTAGAAGTTTAAGAAAAGGCAACAGAAGAAAAGTTAGGTGAGTCCTATGTAGTACCTGATGGGGACTTAACTAACTGCTAAGATCTCCTCCAAATGTCACAGTTCCTGTGAGGGAGCTGTTATCCTCAAATCACCTGAGAGAGGAGGAAGCCGAGACATAGCAAAGGCTATGTCTGGGTCCTAGTACCAAGCCTGCAAGCCTTGGGCTGCCTTCATTGATCTGAATCGGAAACCAGACTGACCAAGGATAGATGGCATGTACCTCTGATCATTTTTGTAGCTGGTTAACTCTCTCTAAAACAACAGAGGATAAGCTAATTAGATAGAATGAGGGTAAATTTTATTTAAGATTGGGGGTGGAGAGGATAATGTTTCATAGTACTGGACACAAAGTATCATACTGTCCACAGTAATCAAGAATTGGGACTTAATTTTTTTTTCAAATAGGAAGTGCATCTTCTTGCTGAAGTTGTTCTAATGGGCTGAGTAGTGAGCAGTGAAAGCCAGAGAAGAGTGGCTGTCGAGACAGAACAGAGACTCTTCTCATGGCCAACTCTACCAGGGTGCTGTGGTTTGGATATGGTTCATTTTGACCACCAACGGTTCATCTGCTGAAATATTGGTCCACAGGGTAGAGAGTTGAGTTATGGAACCTTTAAGATGTGAGGCTTAGGACAAGATAATTAGGTCACTGGACATCATACTTAAGAAGCATTAATGCTGATGTCATGGAATGAGTTAGTTCTGGTTAGAGCTGGTTGTCATAAAGTGGGGCCACCAATTAATTTGACTCCTACTACCTGTAAGTACAGCTTTTCTCAGCTATGTTGGTTATATAACCAGGGAACCCTGGCTAAGACACCAGAACCATACTGTTTGGACCCTCCAGCCAGCAAAATTTGGAGTCAAATAAACTTACTTCATAAAGTCTCCAGTCTCAGGAATTTTGTTGCAGGAACAGAAAATGGACTAATACAGAATATTGCTGGCTCTTCTGAGAGAAGTTCCGGAGTAACTCAAGAGGTTCGGGAGTTTCCAAGTAGGCTAACAAATTATCACTTGAACTAAGATTGTTTTATGGTGAAATGAGGTACTCTTAACAGGTAGATTCAATTAAGAAGCGCAGCTCATCAGTAGAGAGCTTGCCTAGGGTGTGTAACAAGCACCCTTAGCTTGATGCCCAGCCCTGAGGAGAAAAAGGAAGCCCATTTTCCTTCCATCAGCCCAGCCTACTAGCCAGGTAGTGACTGTTTTTTAGAAGGATTATAACAGCTCTATTACTGTGATGATGATGATGGCTAATATTCATAATATATACTATAATAATACACACACACACACTATAATAACCCCCACTGACAGAAGAATACTTTCCAATATTCTCAGGCAACACTTGAAACCACAGAGAGTATTGAACCCTATCAACAAACATATAAACAAGTTTTACAGTGCCATAGCAGTCAGTCTAATAGGTGAGGTGCCTACTAACCAAACATATAAACAAGTTTTACAGTGCCATAGCAGTCAGTCTAATAGGTGAAGTGCCTACTAACAGGCAGGCAGCATCTATAGTGGATCTTCTGGAGAGAAAGATGACTCACATGCCAAGAAGGATGCTTCTAGAGTTTTCACCAAACTATTCAGAACTAGGTAGAATTTTAAGCTTATGAATTAATTATTTCTAGAACTTTCCATGTGGTATTTTTGGAGCACAGCTTACTGAGTCACCGGAACAGTGGAAAGCAAGCCCTCAGATGAGGAGAGCTACTGTACTTGCTAATATAGCTTTAAGCATTTACTCTGTGTTGATCTGTGCAGCTCCCACAATGCTCCTAGGAAGTAGCCATTACTATGACAGCCATGTTAAGAGGAAGCTGAGAACAGGAGTTGCAAGCCATTTCTTAAGATGGAGTAGCTAAACTACAATCTGAAGAATGGTGGTCTGATTCCCCATCCCAATTCTTTGCCCTCAGCACCTGTCAGAAGAGGCTTGACATTCCAGGACATTCCAGATCATGCTAGAGGACAATGAACAGAGGCTTGCCTAGAACTTCCCTCCTGGACCAGATGACAAAAGCTGATTACTTTTTCAGATTTTTTTTTCCTAGCTGTTCTTCCAGGGTGATTTACAGAGATGCGCATCCAAGACATGCTGTCTTAAAATAGTTTTCAAGGGGAGTCTGAGAGCTTCATTACCAACTGTGGTGCAATACAGGCCATTCTCAGCCTGGGATTTATATGTGACCTCACCCATAACATGTACGAGACTGATATATATCACATATTCACTAGCAATTTTGCCCAAAGCCAGCGGTGGGATACGCCTCTTCAGCAACATTACAGTGTAACCTCTCAGAGAAAACAAATATTTATTCCCGGTGCCATTCCCTCCTTGCCCGCAGCGAATATTTATGGGCTTCATCCACAGCACTAGCCAGCAGAGACAACTCTGTGGAGCTTCAGGGATTTCATCAGCAAGCTGGGCAGAGGAGCACAGTGCTTTCCCAGGGAGATAGGAAGCTCGGAGCCCAGAGGAGAGGCTGGTAGGTGACCTGCCTAGGGAAGAACAGGAATGATACCAGGCTGTACAGATGAATGGTCTTCTGGATCCTCCACAGGACAGCAGGGATCAGAAGGGGCTAGAAAAGTGTCTAGTCTGGGCACAGTGCCCACAAGGTCACAGGATTTCCCGAGGCACACACAAATCACTTAGCTGTTCTGGCTTTCAGAAGGAGTGGACCAATTTCTTTTCATATCCTTATGACTCTTTGCTTAGACAATCTAGTTCATTCCCACTCTCTGACAAGGCCCTGGGCCTGGGAAGTCCACTGTGAGAGCCTGGGGCTGGCCCCAAAGCAAGGTAGATAGTAGATAGATCTTGCTGCTTCAAGAGGAACTGATTTTGTAAAGTTCAAGAACTCCACCCTTCAGGAGAGTCACCACCTACCTATTACCAGTTGTTCCACAGTACCACCCTCTAAACTGCATAACTGTCTTCCTCATGAGATCACCTGAGACTTGAGCACAATAGGGCCAATGATCGTTGACTTTCTCTCAGAGGAGGAGGGAATTAGGAAGAATTGCTGAGCCCACATCTGCATATCCAGGCACTTGGAAGCATTTCTGTCCTAATTGTACGTGGCCTCTGGGTCTCAGGTAGGAGCTAGGAGACATAAGCTAGGGAGAATAGAGAGAAGGGGTTTTCTCTCTGTATCAATGGAAAAGCCATCATCCATGCCATGTACAGGCCTTCCAATGCAGCTGCTTTAGGGTCACACATATTACTACCTGTAAGCCTTTACTCATATAAGTAAGCCCAATACACTCACTTCTTCCTCAGGGTGAACTTCAATGGAATCAAACTTCTGTCTGTCACTGAGACCTTATGAGGAGAAGATTAGATACTGCTTAGTCTGACACAGGAAGAAAATTTTAGAAACACTAATAGAAAAAGGAAACCCAAGTTCATTAGAAGAAGCAAGAGTGTGCCGAGGAGGGAGTGCTGGGCAGCAGAAGGAACTGAAGCCAGAGATTTAAGGTATATATACCTGTTTCCCCAAGTTCAGGTTTGGAACTCCAGTCTACAAAGACAAATGCCTTCAGAGGTGTTTGAGCTTGAGAAAGAGAAGACTCCAGTGAGTTTAAGGGTAAAAGAAGTTGCACCAGGGTAAATTTGCACTGGGAATGGAGAGGTCTTCTGCCTTTCATTCATTCACTCACTTACTCTTAAACAGTTGGTGAGGTCTCCTGTGAGTATTTCTTGACGGAAAAGTGAGTACATGATCCCCAGGAAGAGAAATTTCCCTTCTTAGTGGCATTTTGTTCCTAGGACCCTAAGTGTAGTAAAGGTAAAATTGCCTCATGTGGGGTTGATATATGACTGTTGTGAAGGTCAAGTACCCAGAAGGACAAGGCCATGAGGGAAGGGTAAGAAAACCCCTGCTCTCTTGGGAAACTTGGTACCATGTCTGTTTTCCCAGGTCTGACTCCCTCTTGGAATGATTTTTGCATGCCCAGCTGCAACTGCATGTTGAGTTGTACAAGGTACCAAGCTGTCGCATTGCAATAAGCATGACGTATCATTCCATCCATGCATGAAATTAAAAAGATGTGGTTTGCTGGAGATACAGCAGATAAACCAAACTTGCTTCTCAGTCCATCTACTTTTATTCACATTTAAAAATCTAAGAAGGAAAGGAAGGACCAGTCAGTCTGATTAATTATCCGTTGATTGGTGCCAATAAACAGTCTCAAACTAGCCACTCTCAAGGAAGCGAGGTGTTGATTGTTTATTGAGTTCTTAGTATATACTTGGTATGTTATGGTGTGCAATGCTGTATAGTATCATTAGTTCACATTTGTTGATGGACAGAGGATAGGTACATGTGTAATGTGAAAGATTTAATGGGGACCTGGAGAATACCAGAGAAGTGCCTCATCCAAGTTGAGAACATTGGGTATGGCTACTTGGTAGAGGTCATACCTAACTGGAGTCCTGCAGGAAAGCTAGGAATCAGTCAAGATAGAGAAAGAGAGAGAGAGAGAGAGAGAGAGAGAGAGAGAGAGAGAGAGAGAGAGAGAGAGAGCAGGAATCTGCATCAAGTCTGAGGAGACAGTGGGGAGGGGACAGCTTTTTGTCCTACTCTGGGCCAGCTGCATGGAGCATCTGCTATAGAGGTTCCAGCCCGAGGCTCTAGCATAGACAGTGGATTCTTGCCAGAGGGTGAGGAGACACAGTGAGCAGGCGCTGCAGCAGATGCAGCCAGTGCCTGGGGTTAATAAAGTGTCCTGTAGCCAGCATGAGAAATAAATGCTCCCAAAGCAAGTTTGGCAGCGGCTAGCAAAATATGGAACAGTGTCAGACTTTGTCTTCATGGGATAGCAAGTGTTCTGCTACTCCAGGACTGAAGGTGCCACCAAATATTCCTCTCCCAGGCCTCCTCCCCTCTCCTCCACCAGTAGAGAGACAGACATGGGGAAATGGAAGAAGATTAGTAGTAGCATCAGTGGCCTACAATGAAGACTGATCAATAAGCATTCTACAAAGGGAAGGAAGACTGAGGGGATGGCCATTTGGGTTGTTTAATGGTTTCTATTTGCCTTTCTGGCTTTGATTTTCCAGTTGGGAGAATGTGAGTGTTATTACATGGCAATGAGGTTGCTATGGTAACTCCTTATTGTTTAATATAAGATGAGCTAAATCTTAGATAAGTTACTGAAAGAAAAATTAATGCTGCTAAAGGCGAGATCTAGTGTTTGATTCCCATTTTTAAAAACCAGTTGTGCCTGTTTCCTTTCTGTAGTCTGCCCTTCTCCTACAGGCCAGCAAGACATATGAGAGTGGATGGTAGCTCAGGCCACCGTAGAGGTCAAATAAAGCACATTGGTCAGGGTAGGAAAAGTTGGAATGGGAGGTGGGTATCTGTGCCTTGTAGGACCCCAATGGCCAGAGGTGGTATGTGTACCACAGAGTATTCTAATGGCTGGAGGTGGGTTCATGTACCTTGGAGGACCCCAATAGCCAGAGGTTGATGCCTGTACCTTGGGAGACACTAAAGACCACTTTGTCTGTCTGCAAGTCTGTGGAATCACCATACCCATGCATGAGCTCTAGCTTATTTGATTAACCATTCTGTGACCTCCATCAATTAAACATCCCAAATGATTTCCTCCTATTTCAATGGAGACAGCAATGGTGTCCAGCTCATCAACTTCTGTTGGGAAGAATAAATCATTTGAGGTTTCAAGGTATTTCCCAGCAAGCCAGCCTGCTGTTTGTATTAGCAGTCACTCTTCTTTCCTTCCTCTGTGATAACAGTGACAATTATTCTACCAAGATTCCAAATCTAGATCAAGAAACACATCTCCTGGTTCCCTCTGCTCTCCCTCTAGCTTAACTATAGGGGATGCTACAATGGAGCAAGGAGGGGAGGGAGGGAGAGAGCCACTGACCAGTTCTGAGAGCTTACTTTGTTCTCAGCCTTATGTGGGGCTCCTTACTCGATTGCCTTTACATCTTACAACACGTTGATCCACCAGGTTCAGAGGACTAACACATCCCTCAGGTCTTGGCTGTTCCAAGATGGTAGATGTTTGGACATCTGATTGCAAACTTCTGCTTCTTTCAGAAGCTTGTAGTATTTCTCCTCCTCCTCTTCTCTCTCCTTTTCTTTTGGTGGCACTAGGGATCAAACCCAGGGCCTTTGTGCCTGCCGAGGAGGCATTTCTACCACTGAGCTACATCAGCAGCCTTGGTCTTTCTTCTAACAAATTTCTGTTTCATTTCCTACCCAGTCCTCAGCCTTTCTTCCTTCTACCTTGCATTCGGACCCCTCCCCTGTCCCCCATGTCATATGCTCAACAAAAGCCTGTTGACTGAAGTATTGGAATCAAGTCAAAGAAAAAAGGGAGACAAGAAAAATGAATGCAGTGGCGTATGCAGGCAGAGACTGCGTTGGCTAATACAGTGAGCTTTAGATTTCGATTGACAGCGAGGATAGACAAAGAAGAAAATGTACTATGTTTTTGACATTACTGACAATCAGGAAGAGAAAAGGGAAGGACTACGAAAATCATGGTTAAAATAAAGCAGGTGAAATCTGAAGAAAACCAATTAACTTTCCAATTATGTCAGAAGTTGTAAATTATAAGTTTTTGTAGCGTTAGAAAGGAGGCTGGGAGGATATGATGACAAACGAGTAGTTTCAATATCAGCAGAGCACACATAACTTTCATCTAATAGACAGCTGTGGTGGTAATATTATAAAAAGCATTCTGGTTTCCTGAAATTCCCTTTTAATGAATGCTTCTCAATTCAATAATTTTATTTCAGTGAATCTATCACATTGAAGGCACAGGCTAGGGAAGCCTAGCAGAGCACTCTTTGGGATAATTTAATAAATGTTTCATTTTTCCAGCCCCCTTCCCTTCATGTAATAACCTTGTTGGGGGGGGGGGAGTCTTAAATGACGGACATGAAGGCCACTTACGATGTCTGCGTACAGACTGGCTCCTTTCTTGCCAAGGTGTATTATGAAAAATTTAAGAGTGAATTATGAGACTGGGTCTGATTATTGACTAGCAATTTTATTAAACATTTAAGAAGCCCACTTAAGAAAAATGGAATAAGCAAACAGAAGGATAATCTTAGTGTTAGGTAGGATCTGGTGGCGTTAGAACCTCACAGAATGAACTTGTCTTCCAGTTGGTCCCCCTAGGGACCTGCATATGATGAAAAGGGTAAAGTCTGCTTTCCAGGGCTGCGAGTGACTATGAAGAGATCACTCATGATGTGCTCTGCAGATAGTAGGCATCTTAAAACAAAATGCCACAGTCTAGTAAATTTATAAAAAAATAAAGTTTATTTTGTTCATGTTTGTGAGGAGCAGGAAGTTAAAGTTTAGGTAGGTACACCTAGTCACTAGATTCTAGTGAGATACCTCTTGCTGGTATGGACTATCTACAGAGACCCAAAGCAGCACAGGACATCGTGTGGAGAAACAGAACATTCTAGGTCAGCTCTTTTCATAAAGCCACAGTACCGTTGCATTAGGGCCCCACCCTTATGACCTCACTTAACCTGAGTTGCTTCCTAAAGGTCCTATAATCTCCATCCTCCTAATTCCTCACAGTGGGGATTCATTCCAATGTGAATTGGGTGGGGCATCTAAGCCATAGCAGCAGACATTGAATACATGATTTTGTATGTGTCATCCCTCCAGTTGATCAGATTCATGTGTTCAATCCCACAGTTACTGAAAGCTTCCTGTCAGGGGACAAGCCCTGTGCTAGATGCTGAGGAACTAGTATTAGGAAAAGACACAATGTGTGATGGTGGAAAACTCTCCTCTCCCTGCCACCCCTTTGTGAAGCCTACCTCTGGCTCCTGAGAGACTCCTACCTCAGCTGAAGAAAGAGGAGTCCAACACTACAGATTAAAATTGTTTTGTCTGGAAAGAACATAGTCAAGCTAATGTGTTGACACCCAGAAGTTCTCACATCCTTTGTCTTCAGTGAGCATCACTAGCATGCTGCCAGTAACAGGGAGCAACACTCATGAAATAAAACACAAAGTAAAGAATAGCAGCCTCCTCTCACAGGCTGGAGGGCTGCCCCATCATCTGACTCCATACACCAAGCACCTGCTGTGCTGCTACTCTCTCCTGCTGGGCTACAAGGAACACACACACACACACACACACACACACACACACACACACACACACACGAAAAGGCAAGGCAACTGAGACAATGAAGACTGCCAAGATTCCAAGATTATTAAGATTATACAAGATCTCAAGATTATTCTGTAAACACTGGCAAATGACAGGATTAGGGATTAGAACCCAGTAACTTGTCATGTGCAGATTCAGTGATGCAGCTTACATGCACTAGGCATAAATAGAGTACTAAACATTGGAAACTCCTGAACCATGATGAAGATAACATAACACCATCCATTACAAAGTGTACTTACTCCATATGAAACATTGTTGAATGAGGCCCTGATCTCCAGGCTTTGCAACAATCTGTGAGGTACTCTGTCACTTTATGAGTAAAGAGGACAGGCATGTTGGAAACTTGCCCCTGGAAACACAGCAGAGTTGGAGCTAGGTTTTTGAAACCCAGCCAACTTAGTCCCCAGACCTGGTCTCCTCATCCACTTCCCTGAGACTGTTGTTCTTTACTTTGTGTTTCATTTCGTGAGCATTGCTCACTGTTACTGGCAGCATTCTAGTGATGCTCACTGGAGACAAAGGATATGAGAATGTTCTGGGTGTCTAAACAGCATCTCTCAGCCTTTATGTGAACAGATATGTGAGTATATGTCTCCTTACATACACAAGGAAATCAAGACCTAGCCCCTTATGCAGGAAAAGAAGCCACATAAGTACCCAAGGCTGTCCCACTGAATTATTTACAAAATTTATTGTTGGATGATATCTGTGCATGTGACTCTTCAGGTGGTCTTTAACTCATAACACTGATCTATGACACCTACATTGTTTATGCAAAAGATATGGTTTATGCTGAGCACATCTTCTCTACCCAATGGCTGAGATTCTGGTGATTATCAAGCAGAGGGTGAGTATATGTCCAGAGTCCATATAATCCATGGGTATAGCCTAGAAGACCCTTTCTAATAAAGCAAAGCAAACAAAACCATTAAAATTTCAAAAGGACTCCCCTGGGTCCCAAATAACATACAAATGCTGTTTCTTTGTATGACTGGGATAAAGTGCCTCCCATGTGACCCCCCTGAAAGAGAGGTTAGGAAGGCTGAACTTGGATTCTTCCAGATTCCACTTATGGTTTCTCCTACATATCCAGCTGCATGTTCTTGCTGTACCTCTGTAAAACATCGTAGTCCTGAATGTGATGATAGGTTGAGATGTTCAGTCCTGTGAATTCTTCAAGTAAATCATTGGTGTAGCTGACTTTAACCTCCTCCAAAATATTTCCTTATTCATAAACCACAAAAAGTCTTCATATAAACCAAATAGTACATGTTTCTTTTATTTTTTAATTATTCATTCAATAAATACCAAGGAACTCTTGGAGGTGGGGGTCTCTGCTTTGCTTTGGTGAAACAAAGGACAGAAGTAACATAGGCTCTTCCTCATAACACTTAGTCTATGTAAATCAGTTCACAGATGTGGTCGATATATTGTGTGCCCCAATAAACTTATCTGGGGGTCAGAGAACAGAACAGCCATAATATTAAACATAGAGGTTAAGGCAGTGGTAGCATACACCTTTAATCCTAGCATTCCAGAAGCAGAGATCGGTCTGGATCTCTGTGAGTTCAAAGCCACTCTGAAAACAGCCGGGCACGGTGACACATGTCTTTAATCCCAGGAAGTGATGGCAGGAACAGAAAGGTATATAAGGCATGAGGACCAGGAACTAGAGCCTGGTTAAGCTGGTTAAGCTTTTAGGCTTTTAGCAGCAGTTCAGCTGAGATCCATTTGCATGAGAACTCAGAGGCTTCCAGTCTGAAGAAACAGGATCAGCTGAGGAACTGACAAGGTGAGGTGGCTGTGGCTTGTTCTGCTTCTCTGATCTTCCAGCATTCACCCCAATACCTGGCTCTGGATTTGTTTTTATTAATAAGACCTTATAACAATTCATGCTATACACAGGAGAAATGGATAGCAATGAAATCATATACACATTCACACCCATGTGACCTGAAACACAGATCGGAGGACCAAGCCATCCAGGCTATAGTGAGCTTGTATGATTTACAGACGAGTGTCTCGGAAGGCTTCACCGAGGAACTGACTCCAGGCAGGGCAGGTGTCTGAAGGACAAGGCAAGTGAACTAGGTAAAGGAAAGTTAGAGACTAGAAGAACAGGACTTACAGGGCTACTTCTCATCTCTCTTCCTAGTTTAAAAGCTAGGCTGAAGCATGGAAGGAGTCAGTGAGAATATACCAACACTATGGAGCTGTTTGGCTATGAGGACACATGATGAGAACCTTAGGTGTATGGGAGGAGGAGTCCTTGGAGACATCTGGAGACTCTTTGTGGGGTAGACCTTGAGCCCACATTTGAAATGACCCATGAGAGTGACAAGCAGCTTCTCTGTGTGGCTGTGTCAGATGCTGGCAGAGGATGGTCACACCTAGAGCATCTTAGCCAGTCCTGATCTGCCATGGTGAAAACCAGGACATGCTGCCATTGGATAATTGTAGCTTGCCTGCTGGAATGCAGATGTTTAGTCTTTGAAGAGGATTCAATTTGTGGAAGAGTGAGAGGGAAAAGACAGAGGGAGTCAAGTAACTTTCAGTCTTTTATCCCTCTCTCCTGAGTCTTTGGCTATTCTATGGATTGAAGTATGTTTGTCCATATTCCCAGAGGAACTTGGATTTTCATACGAGAAGTATGTCAGGATGGGTTGAGGTGAGCTGCTTTTCCCTCCCCATCAAAAATTACTGAAACTATAACCATGATCTTATAGGGATACAGGCATACAGGATTGCCCTTCAGAGAAGGAAGCTGGGTGATGTTAACATGAAAGGGAAAGAAAACAAGCCTGGAAGGGACTTCCTAATTAGTAGCAGCTGGACCTATGCTCACTGACATTTTCTGGAATTTTCCCAAGTCCGGATGTAAAAATCTGCCCTGCCCACGTTTCCTTGGTGGTTGCTACCACATATTTTGAGTAGGGAGTCCTGCTATATTTCACCAGGAAAAGAACAGATCAAACACTACATGCCAGGTGTTCCTCTAGCAAAGTTGGCTTATTGTTTCATCCTGAGAGAAAACCTGGAAATGTTTAATTCCTATTTTATAGACACAGGAATAGGTTCGTTAGTGCATTTTGCATAAACATTGAGTGTTACACGGCTTACATCATTTCAATTAATTCTTAGAGTAAAGGAATCTGTACTACATGCAGGAGAAAATATGCATTCATTCTTCCTGTGTCTATATATCCAGACCCCTTTAAGAACAAGGAACTTTCTTAGACTCTGTTGAAGTAAGTTGTCCTGGACTCCACAGCTTATGACTCAAGAATGAGAGAATGAAAAACAGAAAGATTAATTCCAGGAGCATATAGCAAGACATAGCATAGAATAAATAAATGAGTGAGTGGGTTTGGTGAATTAATAAATAGAATAGTTGGTGAATTGAAGAGCAGGCTAAAAGTAGAAACAGCAATATATTCTCATGAGGAGAGCTGAATATTTTCAAACTCATTTATAGCCCAGCCTAACCACAGGAAACTCAAAACATCATTTGGCATGGACAACAAAAAACCATCAAACTAGGAAGGGCAGTAAAATGAGGAAAGAAACTCATTTTGTTTAGACTTGTTTTAGCTATGGTTTAACACAGTTTAGAACTGTGGCCATAAAGCCCTCAGGAACAATCTAATGTGCTTGAAAGTATCATATTAAATTACATTTCATTACATTTTGCCCACATAGCATAGTGATATCTGTGTACAATATTTGTAACAGAATAAAAAATATGGCTTCTATTTGCATCCTATTAACCTATTGAAAATCCCAAGCAGAAGATGATGAATTAAATTTTTGTGGTGTAATGGATTAGAAAACAAAATGTGAAAATACAAAGTAGCACGAAATAACCACATGACTTGTAGCAAATCCCGTAATAGTGAAAAGATTTTAGGTTCCAGAAAATTCTCAGAGTTTTGTCCACAGTTTCACACTGAGATAAGGAATGCTAGTTGGAAGTGCAAAATGAAGCTTTAAGGAAACACAAATTTTGTTGTTCATACTTCAACTATTCTGCTAAGAGGAATGATTAGCCTAAAAAGAAAACTACATGCATACTAAATAATGTGAAGAGAAGGCTCCTGGTAACTGCCTTCGTGAACATACAGTATAATCAATGAATAATTATTGTAGAATTAGCTACAGTTTTAATTCATTCTCTAAACATTAATTAACTGTGTTTCAAGCACTAGGTTATTTAAGCAAAGGTACATAGGAATTCAGCAGCAAGTTGTCTGTCTCTTCAAATATACCAGTCTATGGGGAAGTAAATGCAATACAAACTGTATGTGCATATGTAGGAAGAGTATACATACAGCGCTTCATAATGATCACTCTTAAAACATAAGCACATATATACATATATATACACACACATACATATATACATACATACATACAAAGTACGCATGGATTATACATATAGCTATACTGTTATATGTGAATATAAAATATGATGAAAGCTATCATGAGGAGCAGAGGAAACAGAAGTTATGTATGTTGGCCAGGGCCAGCTCATTCCCCAGCCCCTACTGGTCAATGAGAGTGGACTTCAGAGTAAGCCAAGCTCTCCTCAAGTCCGTTTACCCTATCCTTTACTGAACTGGAGAAAGTTATGATGTCATCTGATGAGGTGTCAGTTCTGGTGGAGGACTCCCACTGTTTTAAGGGAGGAAATCCATGCTCAATCTTGAAGTATGACAGAGTCGGGGGAATTCTCCGACTGGTATACCTGTGAGGAAGGAAGTGGCTAGACTGTAAGATGGGAATGACACACACACAATCCTTGACAAAAATCACTCTTAACGTGATTTTAGATTCTATGCTCAGACCATATGGTAATGGACTTATAAGTTATCAGACAATATTGGCTGGGAACTTACTGTAAGTCAGGAACTAGGACTAGGACTTTATAGTCAGAATCACAGACAATTTTAAAACCATGCTTTATGGCAGTTAACATTGCCTTTGCTCTTAGAAAAAGACACTAAGTCATGGAAGCATTGAATAAGTCTTCTAACATCAATAGCAAAGAAACTTCCCACCAATTTCCAAGCATTGGAAACCACAGACTGCCTCTGAGGACTTTAAGGTAAGAAATGAGGCCCTGAGAGTCTGGATAGCTTGCCCAATGTCACCCGGCGTGTTTTAGGCAAAGCCTGGACATGAATCCTAATCTCTGGAGGCCATGTCAACTCCTCCACCAATCTTTCAGACTGCCTCTCCAGACTTGCTCCTCCAGCTACAGCCTGTGCAAACAAGGGAGATGGTGCAGTGATAGAAGTGATAGATGGTGCCCAAGAGCTATTTTAATAGCCCTGCTGTTTTGCTGGAGAAACACAGATGTTGCATTTTGCTCCTCCTGAAGCCTGCAGCCGGGTTACTGCTCAGGCAGCCACCAGCTGCTGCTGTTTCCAAGATACCCAAAAAACAACCAGCTCCCAAGAACAGAGGGAGGACTGACAGCCTGGGCTAACAGAACCTGGTGACCTTCTGTAGGAGCTAGTAGGAGCCTTGGCTAACACAGGTGCTAAGGTGCTGTGTCCCTCTGGGCCAAGGAGCCAAGGAAACGAAAGGACTCCCTACCCTCTCTGAGACCACTGAGAGGAGTATGGATGCCTCATGAGGATGGCTGACTCTGTTAAAGTGTCGGGAAGAAAAAAGAGTGGGAGAAAGTGAAAAGAATTATTATTTACTGAACAATCACCACCATGACACTTGGAGCCTAATGAGTGTTTTCTCATTTAATTGTTGCAACATGTCTGAGACACTTTGATCTTATTTTACAGAACAACAAACTGATATGAGATGAAAACTGTAATATAGTGAATCTTTGACAAAAAGGGGCTTTTGACTGTGATGGGAAGAGTCTGTATTTGTAGCAAAGTGGCAGCAAAATCTATGGTGTCCTCATCATTTTCCTTCTGAGAAAATAACTGCCTCCAGAATCCTGTGGATGAGTCACCCCTTTTCCAGGTCACTCTTTCCTGTATGCTCATCATCTTTGCCTCCAACTGCTCATGCTCAAAGGCTTCTGAGCACACTCTTTGGAGAACGAAGGAGAGACTGAGAAAGGCAAGGACTGAGACTCGTCCTGAATCCATTTTTGTAAATGTGAACCTTTTTGCAGGAAAATAAATTTCCCACCTATGGTATCTCTGCAGCTTATTTGGCATCCCCATCTCTTGATTATCACTGTGGGTTGTAATGTACACTCTATTAAATGGGCAATAAACACAGCGAGGGTTATTGCTGCATATAATAGCTAACAGAGATCTTGTCTTTCCCCCTCTGAGCCTCCTATACCTCCTCCTTACATCCTTCTCTAAAGGAAGAGTGGGAACACACCCTGCCTTGTGGCACCGTCTCATCACTGATTTAACAAACTGACCACCTCATCATAACACCCCACAAAGATGCTTCTCCCTAGGATCTCAATTTCAGAAAACACTTCCCCAATCCCCCAGCTGGTTTTTAGAATGTACAGAGTGTTCCATCTAGGGAGTGGACTTCTCCATCATTTTCACGATCCCCATCTATTGATGACAATATGCACATCAACCCCCAAATGTCTCCTAATTCATGATCACAATCCTAATATAAAGCTAACAGACTTTTCTCTCTTCTAGTTTTAATATTTTCCTTCTTCCACTCCAAGGTCCATTAACCAGGTAGTAGCAAGAAGGGTCTTTTAAAAGAAAAATCCACTTTCTTCTTAAAGCTGTCCAGTGGAGGTTACCATGGCCATCATGCAGGGCTTTCCTCATTGGTTTTTATTACGTATCCCTAACTCTCCTTTGTGTATGTGAAGCATCTCTGCCACTGTAACCAGGTTCTCATCACACTACTTCACTCATCCAAGTAACTTCCTCTGTCCAGAGACATGTTTTTGTTATTGTTTCTTTGCTCCAAGTCAAACTGGATCTTATAGAGAGTATGTGGATGTCTAGATGGTAGGGTTGGAAGGATTCCCAGCCTAAAGTGTCTTTCTCATTCTAAATTAGATCACACGATGTCCCTAATTGAGACCTTGCCCTACTCTCTATTGCTACTGCTTTCAGGAAAATTGTCCAGCTTATTGTAGTGGCACATAATGTCCTTATTCATTTGATATATGACCACTATTCCATCTTCATCTTTCCATTGTGCCACCTGTATGCATGTTCCATTCATCTCTCTTGCATTTAATAGTTGAGAAATATTACCTACTATCGCCACCAGCAGCTCAGCTTCCACTACCTCTACCCGTACCCCATCTTCATCACCTTCAGGATAGCTACCTCTGTCCCCAACCATCACCTCCGCCTCTCCTCTACTCCAAACACCACTATTACTATGACCTTGCTGCTCTTATTAACTCTACCATCACTGTCATCAATGGTATTTGTTTATTCTATGACAGACACTTACTATGCCTTTACATATTTTGTCATATTAAGTACTGAAGCATCTACAATCGCTGGAATTGGGACAAGCCACCGAAACTGCATAGTCCAGACCCAACATGTTACTTACAAGAGTCAGCATCCTGGGCTGCAGGATCCCTGTGTCGCCACCTCCCACTACGTTCTGTGTCCCACATCTGGTACTTGCTGTGCTCTTCCCATGTCATACTCTTCCCTTTTGATCACTTCATAGAAAATGCCCATTTTCCCTATAAGACCCTGATACCCTTTTCTCTACCCCTTCAGAGAGACCTTTGTTTCTGGAATTTTTGTATGCTCTTCCATCCAACACACATCACATCATAATTAATTATCTATGTTCATTGGAGTCATCCCTGTAAACACTGAGTGTGAAACAGAGAACATGCCTCACCTAAAAGCTGCTGTTTGGTCTGGGCGGCTGGCTGATAGGGTTTCAGGATGTGTCTTGTGGGGTTACAGAGAGATTATGTATCAAGTTTGTGGAAGGGTTCTGGGTATTTAACAAATCCTCAATAATTATTAGATATAATGCTATTAGATTAAGTTTTAATTAAATAGTGAATATCCCCGCAATTCTTGTTAACTGTATCTTGTTTAATTTATGATAATAAGGAAAAAAATACAAACCAATTTGTGATTAAAATACCTTTTAAAAACATGCAAACAGGTTTGAGAATTTATGAGTGCCCACTGAATGCTAGAATTTATTATTGCCCTTTACAATTGATTCTAGGGGCACATAACAAGGCAATATTTAAATAACTTCATTAACTATCATGTTGGCAATTCATTCAAAAGAAATGATTAGAAATACATGTAAAAAGTTTGATCTGCTTATTAAGAAATATGTGAAATGTCTAATAGCTGCAACATTAGATTCCATATTTATTGACTTTTAATTATAAGACACAATTTGGAAAATCCTAAATATTAATCAAGAGAATCTACATTTCATGGAATATTCAGCAATTACAAAATAATATATTTGTCAGAGAGTATCCAATGGTCTCAACTAATGTTTTTTGAAAGTCAGGGTACTGAATAGTTCAATATTTAGTTTATTTATATAGTTTAACTCCAATATTTCTTAACATTTTCATGGAAGAAAATGCAGCAGAAAATCTATGGTGGATTTTCTGGATTTCAGAATTGTAGGTAATTTAAATTTTCATTGAGTTTAAAATATGGTCTCAAATTTAAATAACAGTATAACATCTAGGAATCAGAATCCAATAGCTCATGATGAAAAGGTCTGAAAGGGACAAAAACGTATTCTTCTAGAATGTAGGAAGGGAAGACCCCTCTTCAATATCCTCCAAAGAAGGATATTGAAGAAGATATAGCACGAGAGGCATCCGTACTTGGCTTCGGCAGTCTGCTGTTTATTTCCTATCCCTGTGTCTCAGATCCTTCAACTGAACAATGAGCCAAGTTGGCACTTGGCAGAGACCTATACAAATATGAACTCCTTTTCTTAAGTCCCACTTAAGCACAGTTCCAAGATCCTCCAGGGCAGCAGGGTTGTTCTGCTGGCAATTGTCCTAAATGCAAATCAGGCATTAGAAACCTTAGGCCAGGAAATAATAGGGGAAAAAAAAAACTTCAGTCTAAGTGCATGGCTTAGCCCTCTAACCTGTTAAGGTGGAAATGAAACCCAGAATTTCACTAAGTGACTTTGATGGTTCTTAGCCATGATGCAGTGGAAGAGTTCAAGGACCATGCCACCATTGCCAATGACTTGAAATGCCCCAAACTGCCTACCCTTCTCCGATTTTCCATCCTCATTGAAGGAGACATGGAATGACTGCATTTATAATTAGTACTTTTTGTCATTTAAAGTTCACCAGATTTGTAGGCAATTATTGGCTAAAAAACATTTATTATTTGCAATATATTATTAGTTTATTATGGCTCATTGCTTTAAAATACTTCGTTTAATCCTTTGCAGGTCCTTAAACACAAATATGGCAGCTATTAGCAACCTCTTCAGTCAGGCATAAAATTGTACCCAGAGGCCTCATAAACAATAGAGTGCTTTGCAAAGATTAAATCAGTGTACACAGCTGTGAAGGAGGCCATTAGAAAATGCATTATCATTCTGTTTTACTGTTACTTTGTGTGCTACCCTGCTCCTGCCGATCCATCAGCTAGCCCTGCCTCTGCCCTGTGAGCGGAAGAGCCTCAGCATTATGCCAGGCAAGAGGCAGGCCCCAGGAAAGGTGCAATCTAAGCCCTGTGGGCAGGGTCAAGGGGACCTGGATGATGCTGGTCAAGATCCAGCCTGGACAAAGCACAGAGACCTAGAAATTACTTCTTCAGTAAGAAACAGGCAGGGACCAAGACTTCCTGGAATCTGCTAATTCAAACAAAGTAATTACTGTCTTGCTTGCTTCTGAGTCTTCACTCAGTGTCTCCCGTCCCTAGAAAGAGAAGGGAGGAAGGAAAGCTATCATTTGTAAAGCACCTGGCACGCAGTAGGATTTCTCAGGTCCGGATTTATTTATTTAATGGAATACATTTTGCAGACAGTGCTTAAAGCCACATGGAAGAGTTCAAAGGGGCTCAGTGTCTGGAAGGGGAGGCGTCATTAAGACACATCTAATACCACGCAAGAATGCAAAGCTCCCCACAGAAGGGACATCTGAGCCACGTTTAAAAAGATACAGGAAAAGGAGAAGCAGTGAGGGGATGTGGAGTATGGGGAACAGAGAGAGAGGTACAGACAGGCTGTGGGACTGCCATGTGAACATCATGGAAGTAAGAAATAAGAGGGCATCTTCCTTTGTTATGTTCTTCCAGAAACCTTGCTACATGTATGCATTCATTTACAGAACAAAAGCCCCCTTCTGCCCGGCTTCCAGTGCTGACTGTACGTAGTATGCCTTATCCTGTGGAGACAAACAGTACCATGACAAGAATGGCAATTTTAGATTACTACCCTGTGAAGTTGAATTCTGTTTTATTATTATCTCATCAGGTGGTCTTGGTTAAGTCCATTCTCTAAACTCTGCTTTCCTATCTGCAAAACTGACCATCGGATTTACATAATATATAAAAAAGCATGGCATGTATTCCCTGTCATGTATCAGAGCCTCAAAGTCTGTATTTTCCTCCTTCTGTCATCGGGCATTAACTCAAAATTTGTCTTTCCTGGAAGCTTCCTAGAATTCACTAATTTAGTAATCAACTTCAGACAGGGCTCTATCCTATTAGAATTGTGCAGAAAGTCTATAAGCTGGAACCATTGAAAAAAGATCAACTAATCTGAAATAACTTGGCTTTCTATCCTGCATACCCAAGCACATCACTAGGCACCTCCAAGCTCTTCTCTTCCCATAGGGGTGCACATTCTGGGACCTGGGACACCTTATTACAGGGTTATAGGAGGAAATGGGAAGGATGGCAACACTTGACCTTTCTAGAGCCATCTCCTTATTACTTGGTATATAGAAGAAGCAAAGATTTGGTGAGGTTTGACCTGTTTAAGAAGCCCTTGAGCCCTTCGATATTTGAGGTACAGTTTCCTCTAGCTCTTTCCTCACACACCATCTCCTCATTTGGAATTCCTCAGCATCCGCCTTGCCAACTTCCAGGAATGACCTGGTCCACCCTGCTCATTTAAAGCCCCTTTCTTCCTCTCCCCATCCCATTTGCATCCAACATCCCGCAAGGACTAATCCATGCCTCTGCTTTCCCTAGCATGAGGTGATGGACTAACACCAATTGATCCACCCATTTTCACCCTTGTCTTCCCAGTATTTAGGAAAAAGCACACCACTTTGTAAACCTCTGGTGAATGAATGGATATGACTCTTCACATTCAGAGTCTTCCATATTGACTAGCATGGTATTTGACAGGGCTATAGGAGAATGATAGCTACCTCAAGAAAAAAAACCAGAATTTTCCTGTCCTTCTTTTCTGAAAATTGGGTGTTAGAAGCTAGAGGAGACTCTATCATTATAGTCATTTTTCGCAATATGCACTTTGTCTCTTGATTCTGCCCATAAGATTGCTTGTCCAGTGTCCTCTTTCAGCCAGTTATTTTTCTATTGGGCCTCCTTCCTTGCTGGCTCCATGAACCAACAGACTGACCCTACAGCAGTGTCATGGGGCCTCCATTACATTTGGCTGGTTTCAATACTGGGAAACTCTGTGAAGGATGTGAAGGGTCCAAGAGGGAACCTGGAGTAGTTCTCCCTCCTTCCCCACAGCTTTAGAGCCTCCTCTGCAATAGCTGTGCCCATCCAGAATGGCAGGTGGCTTCTTCACAGCAGACTCTCACCTGCTCAAACAACAGTGGATTTCCAAATTTGCTATTTTAGAAGTTGAAATGGCATCATTTTCCTGCTATTTCAACCTTAGGGGAATCACTGCCTCTATTCATTTCTCAACTCTGTTCAAAGCTTTGTAAATGGTGCCTTCCTTTTGCTTCCCCACAGACCCATCAGGGAAGAACCATTCGCTCTTCTCTGCCACTTCTGGAAATCATACATGTTTCTCGAGGTTAAATATGAATGAGGAAAACAAACATGAGACCATGAAATGGAGGGTTCGTCCAATGATGAGCAATACTTTGGAGAAGTGGCCCCACTCACAACCTGAAGGATAGAAATACTAAGGATTTAATTTTGTACATGTTGGGGCTGTTTAGGGGCTGGCAGGATGGACAGGTAATAAGCACAAGATCAAGAACAGTGCTGGGGAAGAGAAAGGGATGATGGATTTTTTTTTTCAGTCTTGCATCTGATTTCTGGTGGCCATAGAGAAAGGGTACTCTGTTGTTAGGGAGACAGTGAAGTCAAGTGGGAAGAGAATGAACTCTGCAGAGAAGGGAGAGATCTGACTTAAGCACATGGTAACTATTGCTCAATCTGGAAAGTGACACTTTGTTGAGTTTTTAATGTCTGCATGACGGAATTGTGTGTGTAATGGGATAGTTACATAAACATACCTTCACAATTGTTATGTAAGCAATACCATGTATGGATGACAAAGAGAAACATTGACATACGTGAAAGAGCCTACCACTGTGATCCAGAGAAAAAGATCACGCTGTGTAAAAGGCATCAGCTTTTCTCTGATGCCCCGTTGATGAAAACATGTCAAATGAATAAAAGAATGGATCCTCTTTCAATAAACCTTTTGTTATTTCTTACGTTGAGCTAAAATCTTTCTATAACTTTTCCTCACTGGAGTTAGCCCTGGCCTCTAAAGTCAAACAGAATAAATCAACTCCCTCCTTTAAATGAAAACCCTTCACATATTCCTTGTTTAATAAATTGAATAAATAGACTCCACTTTAATAAATTTGCCCTAGGCCTCTGGTCCTTTGCAAGGCAGGCCAATATAAATGAAGATGCTGTCTGCACAGGAGGTGCTTTGTGGACCACATGACTGCTATTTTGTCCCAGAAATAGAGGGTTTTGTGGGGTGAGGGGGTTATTTAAAATGAGCCAATAGTGTTGTTCAGAAATATAAGCATTGGTCTTTCTGAAAAAAGTCATTTTATAACATGATTCTTTAAATGTAAAATGAATTAGAAAAAAAAATCCATTCTTCCTTTCCTTCTGTGTTTTCCCATTCTGTATTCTTTTATTTAAAATGTTTTGAACGCCTATTCTGTACCATACACTCCATTCTTCGCACACTTCCTATCTCATCCAGTGCCTTCTCTGGCTGAGACCTAATATTTATTTCCATTGTGCAGGTGAAACAAAAAAATCTGGGGAATAATTAGCTATAAATAACAGGGCTGAAACTTGTTGCCAGTTTGGTTTAACTAGTAAGTTCTAGTGTATAATTCTATCTATAGAAGAAAATGAAGTAGTCAGAGGCAATACACATATACAGCATTAGGTCTTAGGGGTCTTCTCATGTAAGGAGGAAATGAGATGAGCAAAAATATGGAGGTATGTGAGAATTTGTCTGTTTTGGAGAATGGTCAGTAGTGAGGCGTGTCTAATGCACATGACACTTAGGTCTTGAAGGAGATGGGAGGTAGCAAAAAAAGCCAAGCAGGCTGGGCTTTACACCACCATAGTGAACTGGCCTGAGAAAGGACCATCATTATTTCTCTGGGTTTTAAGACAGGTTTTATTGACTTCAGTGCTCAATGCCCTGGCCACCTACCCACCAATACACTGCTATTACTATAGGAACTCAAGGGTTATTTTTTCAAATTCACCTAAGATTGGCTAAAAGATGGATATTCAGCTTTTTAATCACTAGAAAAGAACAAAAATACAAAGATAAGCTAGCTTGAATAAGAAAAACAGGAAACAAAGGAAGTCTGAAGAAAATATAAAGGAGAGAAAGTATAAAGCAGAGAGACAGGAATAAGACCTCACATATCAGTTATGACAGTAAATATAAATGGTTTAAGTTCCCCTAATAAAAGATAGAGTCTTTCATACTGGGTTAAAAGCAAAATTCCACCATATGCTGCTTGTAACAGACAAACAGTAAAACAAAAACAAGAAGAAAGAGGGATAAGGTTGGCAAATATTTATCAAACTCACAAAGCAAACACAGGGAAAGCAGCAACTTGCCACAGTTAAAAGTGAAATTCATGCCAAAAAAGCATTATGGGAGACAAAGAGGGTTATTTTATATTGATAAAAGGCACACTTTTTAATGAAACAATGCAAGACATGCTGGTAACCAATGGCAGAATAAATACAAAGCCAAGATGCAGAAATGTAAGGAGAGGACAAAAATTAACCTTTCTTGGTTTCTTGATACTGACTGTGACAACAAAAAGATGGAATTATATATTACCTTTAATAAGGTGTAAATATAAAAATTATAAAGCTACTTAAAGCTGACCTGTTTACCATGTTCTGGGTAATAATTTGAATATTGACACGAACTATTGTTTCATTGAATATTTAACAGAGATTATTATGTGGGGATAAATTATTAATCCTGTATTAGAGCTCAGGCATGTGTGTGTGTGTGCGCGCGCGAGCGTGCCAAACACTTAATAACCTATTTCTTTTCTTTCTTTTTTTTTTTTTTTAAGAATCCTCATGATTTGTGGACTTTATCTGGTGTGTATAGTAATGTGATACTTATCTGTAAATCAAAGGAGAAAACCACACAGCCACCTGGAGACATGAGTTATTCCACGAGAGTTGCAGCCTTGTGATGAGGAATCTGAGCTCCTGGTGTTAAGAGGTCCGGGCCAGACAGAGAGGGACTGTTGTATTCAATGAAGCACCAAGAGCCATGACTTAGGTAGAAACAACAGCACAGGATGATCAGGATTGTCTAAGTCAGACAGGTAGCAAAAAAAAAACAAGGCTGAAGGAACCTTGTATGTTGTTTCTGAACTATACCAAAGTGAGGAAATTCTTGAGTCAGATGGAGTGAGTCAGGCCCATAGGGCCTTGGTACTGTGCCAGCTGCACCAGAAAGAGGAGACGCTACCTGCCCTGGTACATGCTCATGAACACCCCCAATGCCACCACCATCCTTGTTCTCCATCTGCCTGTATGTATACCTGTGAGCCTGTCTCTCTTGACCGTACTAACATACCAAGACCCTTATAAGAGAAAATATGAACCCAGCATTATGACATCTAAGGAAATAAAGCATAGCATCCAACAAAGGTCTGGAAATTGAAAACAAGGATGTAGGGAGTGAGAGAATTCAGAGAGGAAACAGATCTCTCTTGGGGACACACAGCACTGCAGGAGAAGGGCAGGGTGGAAACCCAAGTTTAAAGGCTTTCTAGGCTAGTACAATCAAGATTTATTTTTTTAATCATTTTATTTTTCTCATTAAAAATAATATATGCCTTGTGGATAATTTGAAAAGTTCCAACCATGCTCAAAAATAACATCTGGTAACATCTGGACTTTTTTTTTTTCCCTCCCAGCAATTTCTTTTTCCTGTCTGAGTATAGAGATGCGCATGTATGCATATGTGCGATATTATAAAAATGAAATGAGAAATGTAATTCATGTTGTATATTCTAGTTTACTCCTTATCATCATTCCATCATCACGGTTGTGGAAAGGAGAGACTTTATGAAAGAAATGAGTTTTAATGTTGCTGAGGAAGTGAGATATAGACAGCAGAGTTGACCTTGAACTCTGAGGTGTGAGCGTGCTAGTGGGGCAGCCACCATGAATGGGAGGAAGTGGAGACAGCCAGCATCTCTAGATGATGTTCTCACAGTTGCTCTAAAGAGAAACAGGGGCCGGAGTGGGGATGGGGGACTAAGACAGAAATTCCTGGAGAGATGAATGTGGGCCTGAGCCTGGATTTGTGTGTCAGCCCAACCACTCACAGCAGATTAGCCAGTATCACGTGGCTTCAGTATCTCTCCAACTCTCCTCCTTCTTACTAGTTTGATTTGTACCATTACTAGTTTAAAAAAATAAAAATGAGGCTTAGATATGTAAAAACAGTTGCCCAAGGTCACACTGTAAAATGTGAATAAAGTTGGAGTTAAGCTATTGTTTTTCGAAGGGAAAGTTCAGCCATTTATAAACCATGATAGCTTATATAATTAGCTCATAGTATCTAAAAGGCAAAGACATGCAGCATAGCTGAAATTCTTTCTTATTAACCTTATTAAGAGCCTCATAACCCTTCCTCACATCGTGCAGTGCAGGTGCTTTGTAATGGAGAGAGCCTGGGCTACTGGGTTGTACTGTATCTGTTCAGTTCTATGTTCTGTTCAACAGCATATGGCATATCCATCCTCAATGCTCTCCTCCCCACCTCCACCTCCCAGAATCTCACTTCCTGACATCATTTTCTCTCATTTGACTGAGTGGTCTGACCTAGAATGTCTGTGCGTGACTTGAGATTTAAGCATTCCTCTTTCAACTCTCTGATAAAAATCTTTTCCCTTTAATAATACTCCCAGTGGCTTCTTGCCCATTCCTTTTCATTTCTGTTAGGGACTTTTAAGTTTAGTTTGCCATCTACACCGACGAGGTCCCCAAGGCTTAGCTTCAGAGACCGGGCTCTCTCAAGACCAAATCAATTCCAACATTCAATTAGGCTAATTAAGCTTAGGTTGCCATCAATATATTTCTTAATTATGGTTTAAACATAGGTAAAACCTAGAATTGTTCATCAACAGCCCTTAGCCTCTGCTAAAAGCAAGAATCTAGTGCTAAGAATTCCCATGAGTCAAATTGAGGTTCTGACAATAGTGAGAAAGACCACATGTGTATTTGCATAGGATTTGCATATATCTACATAGGTTAGTCTCTTCACGGTACATTTCCAATTAAAATGTTATTATTTTGGCCTTGAAGATGTTGTTTCCTGATTCTCCTTTTCTCTAGTACCGTTCACAACACCTGTTCACTTGCATGTAGATTTCTGCATGGAAGGACAACAGGACGGTATAGAGAAAGGACACAGCCTGCAAGGAGAGCCCCAAATGTTAGCATACACACCTGAGGTGTGCTGGCTGTTGGGAGGTGACCCCAGAGACTAGAAGGTCTGAAGATAGAGAATAGCTGCAGGACCCAGCAACAGAGCAGGATTGGATTTAGACTGAGTGTCTGGACTGGTCTCCATCTGGCCTTCTCTCCTAAGCTCTGCCCTTGCTCCCAGATGAAGCATTTCTTTTCTTTAAGTAAGCTTTTCTTCCCCCTGGGTCCTGCTGGGCCAGATGACACAGGGCTATAAACCCAGCCCCAGCCTCTCTAGTGGCTGAGGCAGGAGGCTTACAAATTTAAAGCTTGTCTGAGCTACAGCATGAGTTTCAGGCTAGTCTGGAAAGCACTGTGAGATCCTATCTCAAAATAAAAAGTCAAAAAGAGGCTAGGATGCAGCTCAGTGGTAGACCACCTGCTTAGCATGCACAAGGCCCCAGGTTCAGTACCTAATACCACAGCACAAAAGAGCAGAAAAGAACACTGATGGACTAGTCTTTCTGGAGGTCTATCCATTGTATTCTCTGGCTTCCAATGTGTCCCCATTGCTGGTGGTGTGAGCGAGAGCTTCAGGCATGGTTTGTGTGCAATTCCTCCATGACAGCAACTGGCATCTCTGGTTTTATCTCTGGCATGCCCTTTGCATCATGGATTGTGCCCTGATCTGCCACACATGGCTGACTTTCACTTTGTCTTCATTCTTACCTCCATGTAGCTGTCACCCTCAAAACACCATACCCCAGTAATGACCACCTTGACACACTGGTACTCTGCTCTGAGAAGACTGGGAGGGGCCCTGAAGCAAGATCTTTGGGACACCTCTGTCCTTTCTCACCCTTTTCTCTCTTGATATATGTCAGAAAAATTAGATTTCTCCTCTGGAGGGGAAACTAGGACTCTTGCTCTAAAGCAAGACATACAATCTAGAAAATTCACTCTTCAGGGCCTGGAAAGATGGCTCAGTGGATTAAGAGTCTACTCTTCCAGGGAACCCAGCACACTGTCTTGGTTAAAAGCACCCAATTTAACTTACAACTGCCTGTGACTGCAGTTTTGGGGAGTTTGTCACCCTCTTCTGCCCTCCATGTGTGTCTGTACATACCTGGTGTACACGCATGTGGGCACACACGCACACACACACACACACACACACACACACACACACACACACACACAATATTGAAAATACAGAAGTTTGTCCTCCAGCATTCTCCTTTCTCCACTGAATGGCCTCATGTGACAACAGCCTGTCCTTCACTGAGATGTAGAGAAGGCTGCATAAAGAGTGACAAGGGACTAAGGCAGAAAAGTCCTACTGGGGTTCCCTTAGTATATTTCCACAAAGTCATATCCCTGTCCATCTGCACCGCTGCCCAGTTTCCCCCACGCTTCAAAATCGTCATTTCTGAAGGTTCAGTGTCATGCAAAACATTTTAAAACAAACTTGACATGCTTTTCCTCTTGGTGGCCTATCTTTTGTTCCTACTGTGCCCACCGTGAAAGAGGAGGGCAAGCGTAGCTTTTTCAACCCTACACTTCAAACCCCGTCTGTACTTCAAAAGATTCTCCAATTTCCTTCCTCCCTCACTCAAGGGGGCGGGGGATCCCAGGCACTCTGAGGATCCAGAGTGACCTGTGGTGGCAGTGATGCCCACGCCACCATTGGCAGCACAATAGAGAGGGCCCACTCAGGAGTCCCACCTTCTCCCTGCTCCCCGTTACTCAGCAGTATAGCACAGTGGTCCTTCTTGAAGTCATCACAAGTAACACCCCATACACATGAATAAACTCAGGCGCCCAGGCTACCTTTCGGTCCTGGATTTCAGTTGTCACACACTTACGTGGACAAGAGGTAACCCCATTTCTCTTCCCCAGCCCCCTCCCTCTGGTTTGCTTTCCCCCTTACATTTGTTATCAGCAGACATAAGTAGATTTACCTTTTTTTTTTTTTAATGAGTCTATTGCCTGTTTAGTTCATTGCCAAATTCCTGGCACTGAGGAAAGTGATTGACATGTAGTCTATGTTCAATAAACACTGGTCAAATGAGTGAATCCTAGTATTTTTACATTGTACTGAGTGTAATAATTAGCTACTTGAGGACTGTGGCAATTCACTTTTTTTTGGCAAATATGGTAAAAATAGACTATAATTAATTACAATCTATTTGTCAAATAGGGTAAAAACAATAGAGTATAATTAGCCACAAATTTTTTTCCTCTACTAATTCTGAGAAGGGCAGGCCAGCAGACAGAAGCTCTGTAGAGCTGGGGTGACAACTGAGTAGTGGGTTAAAGAAGGGTTATGAGACCACAACACTCAGGAAAGGATTCTAGCTACATAGAGGGGGCAAAAGAAACTTTCAGGGAGGAGAATGAATGAAGACCAAGAAATACAGGGAGGAGAAGGCAAATGGCAGGATATTATTATAAGCCAATGATGTGCCGAATAGGTCCATCGGGTAAAGATTTGACAAGCAGATTTGAAGATATTTTTGCTGCATTTTGGGTAGCATGATTCTCTCACTCAAGAAAATTGTCAGCGAAAGTTTTTATTTGCTGAATATGATACCGTAAGAAGAAAGCCATTGAAAAAATAAAGAAAGTTTCTGATCACAGCCCAAGAGTGAAGCTGTAGGTAGGACAAACAGTCCATGCTTAACATTCAAGGGAATGAGAGCCAGGAGAGAGGTATACATCTGGGATCCCAGCACTCTGGAAGCTAAGACAAGACAACTGCAGCTTTGAGTCCAGCCTGGACTACATAGACAGCTCAGTGATAGCCTGGACTACATAGACAGCTCAGTGATAGCCTGGGTGATACAGAATGACTGTTTTCCAAAAAAAAAAAAATGAATGAATGAAACACACTGACAGTAGAAACTTAGAGAGGTAGATGTTGGCTTCAATTAAGAATTTTTAAAAATTATTTGGAACTAGAGTGAATTTTCCTTTTTTTTCTTTTTTCCCCCCAGATGCAACTAGGTGACCATCTCACCAAAACTTCTGTAAGAAAAATGTCTGCTGCAAGGAAGACATTAGGTCATAATGAATCCTCCATGAGAGGCCAGAAGGTTCTGGTGGCTATGCTGGGTAACAGGGGTCCAGCATGGAGGCTTCATTGCTAACCAAGTTTGAATCCCAGCATCTCTTTTTCAGCTGGTACTATCCACTCATTCACTCATTATTTCATACATTCCTTCACCCACTCAACATACGTAAACATTCAGTGCATGCCACACTCTCAGTACTGCTCTGCTTCCCTAAAATCAAATTCCTTTGAGACCATTTTCAGGTTAATAAAATTCAGATGCTATTAGAACTCTTTAGACATTGAGACCCTGATATGTCCACAAGCTGAGATAATTACCAGGGTACCATTGGGTACCCTGAGGTGTCTGTAAGGCACCATCATGGAGCCTATTGCCTGTTTCTACAAGGGAGAGGATGAACGTCAAGGTATCAGAGGGGATGGCAATGGAGATGAATGAGGCACACTCCCCAAGTCTCCTTGAGCAACACACTTCCTGAACGAAGCTTAACCTGATCTTCACAACAACGTCAAGAAAGAGCATTTATGGGGTGATAACATGGAGGATTCTAAAACATTAATGGTTTGTGCAAGATTCTAAGCACAGTTTGCCTGGATTTGAACTCCTGGTTCTTCTGCCAATGACCTCCTCCCGCTTCTCCCCTCTCTCTAACACACCTAGGCTGCCCAGATGTTTGAGACCTGGTGGCCTGATCACTTCTCTAACTCAGTTCACTTGGTACTAGAGTGATTCTGCTCAGCTCCACAAAAAGGGGAGCAGGAAATCCACATGCTAGGAGAGCATGGCTGGGATCATGATGCCCGAGACTGGGACTTTAAAACAAGGGGACCCTGAAAGTGGCCTCCGATGTGAATTCTTTACATGGGGTACTAGCACTCATATTTTCAACACAGATTGAGGAAGGCATGAAAGACAAGATAATGCTTTTTCAGCTCCCTGTAGAACAGCAGTTCTCAACCTGTGGGTCACAACCCCCTTCTGGTCACTTATCAGAAATACCTGTATATCTGATATTTGCATTATGATTTATAACCATAGCAAAATCACAGTTATGAAGTTGCTATGATATAATTTTATGGCTGGGGATCACCAAAGCATGAGGAACTATATTAAAGGGTCACAGCATTAGAAAGGTTGAGAACCACTATAAATGTAGATTATGATGCTCACTGAATTTCTTGTATTTTTTATTTCTTTTTTTTTATTAACCAAGAGAAGGATGGGTCTATTATTACCTCTACTTTGGACAGTGAGTCCTAGATATAGGTACTGAACAGACTATCAGAAGACACAGAGTTCACAAGCTGAAGCGAGTGGTCAGTGTGGGGTAGATGGCAGGAACTAGCTCTTCACCACCAATGACTAAGCATCATCTGTGTACTAAGCATTATACTACAGATGACTGATTTGGGGCTTTTAATGAGAAATCCTTAATATGTGATAAAGTTAAGATCATAGTCCAAGATTATAAGTATTTTTACATTGCTTTACATTGCTGCAGTTCTGCCATTATAAGATTATTAGGATGTTCACACAGAAAAGGCCTTAAAAGTTACCTGTTACAAGGTTTCTGTTTGAGTCTTACCAATATAGGAATACTAGGCCTACAGCAAATAAAGTAAAAGTAACTCCTTTTCACACACACACACACACACACACACACACACACACACACACACGACAGAGAGAGAGAGAGAGAGAGAGAGAGAGAGAGAGAGAGAGAGAGAGAGACGAGAGAGAGAGAGGGAGAGGGAGAGGGAGAGGGAGAGGGAGAGGGAGAGGAGAGGGAGAGGGAGAGGGAGAGGAGAGGGAGAGGGAGAGGGAGAGGGAGAGGGAGAGGGAGAGGAGAGGGAGAGGGAGAGGGGAGAACATACTAGCCACAGAACAAAATTAAGCTCTTGGATCTAGTAAATCTTCTCTCTCTCTCTCTCTCTCTCTCTCTCTCTCTCTCTCTCTCTCTCTCTCTCTCTCTCTCTCCTAACCAATGAGCTTTATTAGGGTTCCTTACAGGAATATGGATGAGAGGTTACTTACAGGAGCAGAAATGACTCAAAGCCTATAGTGTTACTTTTCAGAAATCAAGCCAACTTCATGACACATACAGTGTTAATTGGGAGCCGAGTGTGGCTTGCTTTTGTGGAAGTGTCCCCAGCGTCACCGGCCCCCACATCCGAGTCTGATTGACAAGTATTTCACTTCAAAGTCTGTTTTTAAAATCAAAGGGATCCTCGGGGATTGTTTGTCCCTTACTTAAAATATTTAAAAGTTACAGCTCCATGTGATGAAATAACATGTCCTGGGATTCCTGGTGGAGAAGGGAATTGCCATTAGCACAGTGAATTCCACAGCCCTCTTCCACAAGGGCATGGAGGAGACGACAGGTGGATGAATTCCGGGTCACTTTCTCAGACCCAGCTTGGTGTCAGGCTCCCAGACATAGAACTGGTTTCTAGTGGCTCTGTGATTGTTCTGAACTCTGTGAGGTTGACAAGTGATAATTAGGGTTCAGATGTCAGAGAAGAAAGCCACCCTCATAGGTGCTAATGACAGGCACTCTCTCTACCCCCTCACCTATAGCCCCTGCGCCTTGCGCCTTGCTGTTCTAGCTGCTTCTGGGAGGCTGGGTTGGAAATCAACAGTTTTGCCTGGCTGATGTGACTGGATGAGTATATCTCTAGTTACTTTCTTTGTCTCCATGAGCGCCTCTCTGCTTGGCTCCCTGAGGTAAGAAGTCAGCCAGAAAATGCTCAAAAGGCACTTTAGGATGTGCTTTCTTGGAGTCACCTGATTAAGGAAAAACAGGTGGCACCTCTCCTGGGAAATCCCCTGCGCTGAGGCACTGTGACCCCAGGGACAGATGCCAACTACTTCAGTGGTCAGCACCCTGTGCTTAGGGTATCCCAGCGGTCCAGTGGACGCTTCCACAGGGCATTGCCAGTGGAGACAGCAAAAGCCTAGGGCTAGAGCTGCCCAAAGAAGGAGATGTCTGCCCTGTTCTGCACGTTGAGCTGAGAATCCTAAACTTAGGCCTACTTCTTAGTCTGGATCCTGAGTTATCTATCCCCATCCGTCTGCCTGCTGACTTGTTTCTCATCTCCCTGGCTTCTGAGCCCACACATTTGCTTACATCTGACTCCCTAGTGAGTGCTTCTGACTCGTCATTCAAGGCAACCATTTGGAACCATCCTTCCAGTTAGAGCTCCACCTTCCTCCTGTATGTGTGTATGTATGTATGTATGTATGTATGTATGTATGTATGTATGTTGCTATTATTGCTATTAGTAATGTAGTAAACATATATCCTATGTTACGGACCCTTGATCTTTCAGACATCGTAATAGGCACGTGATATACATTGCTCCCATCCTTTCAACAACTTTGCAAATAAGCTGTGTTTCACTCGTTTTATAGGTGAGAAGACTGAGACTCAATGTCCTCAGAGATGGAAAGTATGAGACCAGAAGTCCATGACTACCTCACTTCAAACCTGAGAACTTGGCACAATGCTGTCCACCTCACACTGATCATCCTGGTCTGTGTGTTCTCGGCTTCTCCAGCCCACCTGGTTAACACACTCCCTGCATCCCTTCCATCTCCCCTGGTACTTGGCTTTCTTAAGATTATGCATGTAACACCTTTTCTCAGGTGAAGAGAGAGAATAAAGTGAAAATGCAGGGTTAGGGAGAATAGCTGGACTTTAAGTTTCTTTCACAAATTCAACACCTGCATGAATGAAAAAGTGACATGAAGATAAAGGCCCTCGGTCAGTCTCCAGTGCTTCTGACTCTCCTCTAGTGAAATCCCTCAGCCAGGGGTCCGGAGCACCTCTGACATGCAGAGTCCAGTCTTTACTCTCTTCTCATATCACCATATAAAAAGGGCTTTGGGACATTTGTGCCATTGTTCAGTTGAAAGAAGCAAATGAAAAAGAAGCATGTCTTTCTTTTGGTTGCTGTGACAAACACCAGGAGAAGTAGCGTAATGGAAGGGAGGTTTGTTTCACTAACAGTGGCAGAGGCCCAGGGTCACCTGGCTCCACGGTCTGGGGCCTGTGGTGGAGCAGAATCAGGGTGATGGAAGACGGTGGAGCACAGCTGCTCATCTCATGGCAATCAGGAAGAAGAATGAAAAACAAAAGAGTCAAGGGACAAAATATGTCTTTTGAAGCCATGTCATCAATGAGCTACTTGCTCCAATTAGGCTTCACGTTGTACTTTCCACCACATCCTAATTATGTCACATTATTACATCATCAAGAGATTAATGCCTTGATTAGGACAAAGCCCTCAGGATCCAACCACTTCCTTTAATACAGGAGCCTTTGTAGGGTATCTCATATTCAAGCCATAACAAGGTCCTTTGTTTAAAGACCAAATGATTTACTAATATAGAGTGCAGATAGCTGGATACTGGTCCCTTAAAGGCTTAGATTTATATATTTTAATAATGTATCCTAGAAAACAAAATGTACTCCAAAGTGAACTGACATTCATTGAATAACTTTTTAATAGAGAATAGTATATTACAGAATATTATGCATTCTGCAACATCTATCACATTCACAGCATTCCTATGAAGAAGGCACGACTACCATTCCCACCATCCAGATTAGAAAACCGAGGTTTAGAGGGTCATGCAATTTTTCAGAATTACAGGATGAAGAGTCTAGTGTTCCTTCCCTCAAGGCTGCCTCATGGAGCACTTTCATTCTCCATTGAATCCAGGAAGCTTAAAACATCCCACACAGTGTTGATAACACAAGGATGTATGCTGATGGCTCCCACTGGTTGCTAGGTAACGTCTGTTTGGCACAATCTGGTGAGTACCCTTATGGCCTTCTTGCCAACAAGAACTGGTAATTGAGATGGCAAAGAGGCAGGCACACTTGCTTGCGTAAGAGCAGGCCGGATTTCTAAGAGTCAGGAAAGTGTCTTTGGATGATTAGGATGTCAGGGTCCAACAGCTTTGCAATGACAGCGTAAATATTGTATGCTGGATGGACAGGCACCAAATGGGGATACTCCATGCTGCTGCGTAATGAGAAAGCTGCCCATTTCTGAAGACTTCAAAAACAAATAAATACTTCATGTGCCAGAAGGAAGAGCCAAGGAAAGACCTGTTCCAAATGGAGATGGCGAGTGCCATTTTCTCACAAATCTGAGATCTGAATGGTAATGCTGGGTAGAGAGCAAGTTAGTTGGCTGACCTCAGACATGTCAGCCTGGCATTTGGCCACTTCATGGGGTGACTAGCTAGGCTAAAACAGTAGAACTGTGCAGCTGTAAAGCTAAGAACCTATTCACACTGGTTCAAAGACAGGAGGTCATGTTGTGATATAAGGCACTAGAGAACAATGTTTCCATAGCACTTGTCCCCAGACAATGTCTAAGCAGAGGCCCACTGGTCACAGAGTATGGGGGTAGCATGCATGGACTTAACTCAGATCATGTCTCAGATTATGGCAATTTGTTTCTTGCTATAACAAAAGTATTAGAATTTCTAGTTTATAAACCATAGGCATTTATTTCTTACAGTGCTAAGGAACTCTGAAATCAGGATGCCAGTATGGATTGGTATGGGTGAAGACTCTTTGCCACAATAGAACAGCCAGATAATTCTATGGCCACTTATTAAAAAGTGTTCACCCCATCCATGAGGATTGGACCCTCAGGACCTATTTACCTCCCAAAGAACCAGCTCTTAAGGCCATCACTTTGGGAATAGGGTTCTAGCTTACAGCTTTTGGGAAGAGAGAAATAATCTATACATCATAAACCCAAGTTCAAGGCACCACTCCTTCAAGATTTTTGTTAGGCAAGCTACCTAACACCTTTAAGTGTTTTTTTCTCATTTATCAATTAGAGACAATATTCACTCTAATCATAGAGGTTGTTGTGATAATTAATTGGAGTTATGCCTTTTAAATATTTAATACAATTGATTGTACATTTTGATGAAAAATAACTTATTATTATATACATAGTATATATATGCTGTGTAATGTATATGTCATGTTACGTTACGTTACGTTACGTTACGTTATGTTATGTTATGTTATATTGTTGTATCTCCTACCAGGATCCCAAACTTTCCAGAGCAGGAGATATGTGATGCCTACAGTTTCTCTCAAGACAGTTATCATCTCTCCTAGAACCTAATCATGTGACTATTCTTTCTAGGCTTAACCACTTTCAGTGATAGACAGCTCAACAGTTTATGTATCAGCCAATTTCATTCCATTTATTGAACAGAAATGGAAAAATGCTTCACTATGTTCACATTCTTTAAGTTTTCTACTCCTTGGTCCAATTCTGCCCCCTAGGACCACAGAATAAAATCATGCCAATTTTTCTGGAACTCCTATCATACACTAAATTTAATTTGAATCTAAAAGAGTTGTTCACTGTCATTAGTTTGGCAATGACCATTTGAAGGAGATATGTTATCTTTATTATCTGGATTAGCAAATCAGGGCAGCATCTTTCATGTGTTTGGTAGACATACTTGAAATTAGAGTTTGTCTCAGGCAACTAAAACTTATTGAATATTTTCACTGTTAACATTAAATGTTCTAGTGTCTAGAAATATAGAAGAGACTGCAACAAATCATTTCCTTTATGTTAAATGCAAAGGAAGTTGAAAAGGCAGGTCAGAAAAAAATTTCCCCAAGATTACTGAATTGTGCAAAATTATTAGACATACGTACAACACCAAATAAGCCCATAAAGTTGATGCTCTACCAAAGAACAGATAAAGATGAAAATTTCATGGAAATACACTAGAAATTCTTATTAAGGGATTATGAGGTAAAAGAGCATTATGATACCACTGCACACTTTTATATTGACTAAAATTAATCATTCTCACAACATTAAGAATTGGCAAGAAAGGAGACCAACAGGAGTTCTCATACACTATTAGTGGTAATATAAAATGGTCTAGCCACATATGGGGGAAAATCTAGCAATTTCTTACTACATATCCTAAACTCAGCAATTTTACTTCCTAGATATTTGTGTGAGGAAGATGGAAATACATGTCAACCCAAAGACTCATGTGCAAATGCTCCTGTCTTTATTAGGAACCCCAGGAGCCTCATAAAGGTTCAATGGGTGTGTGGATGAATTAATTGTAACACAGTGATACAATGGACCTAATCAATGAACACAAATGAACTACTGATGAACCTCACTATATCTTTGAGAGAAAGAATCTGGACAAAGATTTTTACATTGTGTGGTTGCATTTCTATAAACCACTGGACATAAAGCTAAACTGAAAGAAAACACAGCAATGATCACTAAGCATGCTGGGAGTGGGATGTGTAAAGGAGGTTAGATCATAAAAGAGAGAAAATTTAGTTTATGAGTAAATCTTTACCATTTTCACTGTGACAGTTCCTCAGGAGTGTGTGTATGTGTGTGTGTGTGTGTGTGTGTGTGTGTGTGTGTGTGCACGCGCGTGCGCGCGCACGCGAGTATATGTGGTCATCAAATTAAATATGGTTTATTAAACATCACCTAAGAGAGGATCATAGGTTAAAAGTGATACATGGGCTTTGGATTACTAGGTGGTCCATGAAAGTGCCAGAGAGATAGTGGAAGAGCAAGGTCTAAAGCCAGCGGGACCTAGAGCAGAGCATCTGTGGATAGGGTGATCATTCTTCTTCTTTTCATTCATGTGCACTGAGCTCCAGCTCTATGCTAGACACTCTTCTAGAAGCCTGATATCTGGCTGCAAACTAAAGATAAGATGGCTGCTTTCCAAGTACCAACATGTCAAGGGAGCGAGAGGAGTAACCAGTAATACACACACACACAGAGAGAGAGAGAGAGAGAGAGAGAGAGAGAGAGAGAGAGAGAGAGAGAGAGAGAGAGAGAGAGAGAGAGAGAGAGCTGTGACTTCAGGTGGTGACATGTGTTAGGAAATAAAGAAAAGTGTCAGGGCCAGTTTGAGAATGGGCAGCTTGGGGAGCCCTCTGAGGAACAATCAGTGGAAATCAAGGGTGCTGAGTGTGGAGGAAGACTTTCTTAGGATAAAGGCAGAAGTGTTCAAAACAAGATGTATCGAAAACAGTAGAGGTCCAGCTCTTATTGCTTTCTCCCAGGGTCCGTGAAAGAATCTAACAACCAGCTGGGAATCTAATCTGAGGGATATTCAATGAATCTAAGCACACTGAGTTTGTTAGTCCATTCACTTTATTCTTCTAGTTCAATTCTACCTACACAGCTTCTTTTCTGTTCTCATACTTAGCTCCTCTCATTCCCTCCTGCTCTCAGTCCCTTCTGCTGTTCTTTCATATCTATCTAGTGCTTTCCATCTTCCTTCTCCTCTTTATTCCACCAAGCATGCATATCTATATCTATATCTATTTCTATTTCTATATCTATTTCTATTTCTATATCTATATATCCATTCATTAGTAATATGTTAGTGAAAACTACAAAGTAAACTCTCAGGGACAAGTATTCTGAGAAGAGTCACACTTGGCAAAGAGTCACACTTGGCAAAGAGTCACACTTGGTCAGCTTGATTGGTGACTGACAACAGCTGTAGGTTGTAAAAAGTTCTCGCTATCTCTTAAAGGGATAGCTACAAGGGTTACAAGAGAAATTAGACCAATGAGAGATTTGAGGAAACGGCAAAGAATACATGTACTATTTTATGTGATTAGTAATATCTAGGCATGGTAGTTAGTTAACAGCCTTTTTCTGTTAATCACTTGAATCTCAAGACCTATACATAATTAGTCTACTGAGCCTAAAATCTTGCATTAAAAACTGGTGTTGAAATAAATACAAAGTATTAATTGTTTCTTGGGTCAGAGTGGGGAGGTGCTGGTGGAGGAAGCTTAGGGTGACACAGGTGCTATTGATCTCTTGAAGGACTAAGATACACCAAGGCCAGACACCTGCACTATCACTTCTGATTCACTATAATTCTTCTGAAGGGTTTTGATCCAACAGGTCCAGGCACCTGCAACTCCACTCTGTGAAAGTTCTACAAGGACACTTTGTCTGGCCAGTTTTGCCTTGTCAGTGGCTAGGGATGGAGAGTAAGACCTCTAAGTGTCTACAGTCACATGGAACAAGAGACCTAGTATGAAACATATTTTAGAATGTTTCTATTCATAAAAATTGTACAGTTAAATAAGAAGCCATCTTCTAGATGATCCACAATTATGTGTGCCCATAAGATTGAGATGCAATCATGAGATTACATGTACATATAACATGGAAATTCATGGTAAATGGGGAGATATCACAGCTGTTGTTGCACAAGAAGTTTACGACAAGAGACACCCAATTCATTCAAAAGGCAGTAATTCCATAGTACCTTGCATGATGGTTTCCTCTAATAGAACCCTTGGTTCTGATAGGTTGACCTTCTGAGCTGTATACTGTCACCTGCTGTATACTCCCATGTCTTTAGCTACCAGCAGCTCTCAATAAAGATGCAGGGCAGTGGGGTTGGAATCATGAAAACAGTAACTTACCTTTTTATTGGAACCTCCCGGGGTACCATAGAGTTCTTAGGGTAACTCCATGAGGCAAGCAAGAGTGTTATTCTTGTCTTATAGCTGAGCAAAGAAAGACAAGCTATTTGAGCTGTAGAAACCTGCAGTCAGTATCCTCTGAGGAAGGTCTTCAGGTCCACCTGCTCTTGAGACCTCTGATTCTGAGCTCATGAGCACCCAGTAGACAGCCTGGGTGTGACTTTACAGTTACCTGCACAATATCTAATCCTTTCCTTGCTTATTTGCAAACTTTGTAAGCCACGACAATGCTACACAAAAAAAGAAATCACTCGGAAGTGCTCCAGAAGAATTGAGTTTGACATTTTGTTTCAAGCTATTCCTGCTTAATGAACAGTTTCTTTATGGAAGAGTTGGAGAAGGCATGCATGGTGTTCACCTGTGTGAATCTCAACAACAGCTTGAGGTTCTTGAACATCTCAACAGAACCGTATGTCTTCCTGAATCTTCCCTCTATCTTTTCCATTCTATAACCAGAGTAATCCCTTGAAAAGGCCAATCAAATCCCCATAGCTACCCATCCTGATTAGCTACTTGACAAATAAACCTCATCATGTCAGTGGCTATAGTGTGCTTGCTGTTCATAAAGAAATCTCATCCACACAGAGATGTGTGTCACTCACGGATGAAAAACCATCTCCTTCCATCTTGCAGCCCTATCATTACCTAGAGTCTCATAGATGATTCCCTCAAGGAAGTGGAAATGGTCAAATTATATAAATTAAACTGAAACAAAATAGACAGAGGAGCCACACCTGCCTTTTCATAACCTTAATCTGATGAAAGGCATCATTTCCGTGTACATTCCCTGGCAAGAGACAACCAAAATTCCAGCATGGAGAGGGGGAGGACACTTGAGGCCGTACCCGTAACCCTACCTCACTCCTAGCTGAGGGGCTATTGTGGTTATTGGCTGCTAAAGGAGGGTCAGTGAGGTTTCTTCATGGGGGTAGTCCCAGGTAGGGCCACCATGTTCTAGTGGACAGCCCCACACTCATGCTTGTATATAGACAACACAAATTGGACTCATTAGGGGGGTTAGGAGCGAACCTGGGAGGAGTTAAGAGGAACAGTGGGGGAAGACTATGTAACAAATACATTGTATGAATGGTAAAACCATATTGTATGCATGTATGAAATTCTTCATCCAATTAATAAAAATGTTTTTAAAAGAAATAATCCTGTACTTACCCATAGTAACCCATAAGGCAAGTGTGGAGTAAGGAGCACAAAGTTTGAACAGGCACTAGCTAGCTCAGAGTGCATCCTTTTTGCTTAGGATCCAAACTGTAAAGTAACGTCTTGAACATACCCAAGCGGAACTTCTATCAGTTGGCCCCTGACCTCTACATCCACCTAGTGTCAGGGCATTCTGTTGATACTCAGTCCACACTGACTTCACAGGCTTAAAATTTGTGAGCTCCTCTAGTTCACTGAGTACCATCGCGCCCACCCCGTCACCCCACCCCCACCCCCGCCCTACTAACTTCCACAGACTTATCATGCTGCTCCTCCAGGCCTCTGTATCTTTTATCCTAGCTTTTTATGTTCAAGGTGTCCATCACCACATCACCTCCCAGAACTCTACCCTGCATGTCAGGAGGAATCCCCACATATGCGTACCTGTTTATCCAGTATGCAAAAACCAATTGGAGTCAGCCAATAGAAACTGAACACCCAAGTCTAAGACCCACCAGTGCATGAACTTGACCAGATTGTTTTCCATTGTCCATCTTCATTTGGTTTGTATTGCATAACAAAACCCCAGAGACCGTACATCCCATGGACAATGAGACTCTCTGAAATCCAAGCCCAAGGTCCTGGCAGATTCAGTGTCTGGTTCAAAGATGATGCCTTCTTACTTCGTCCTTGTGTGGTAGAAGGGACAGGGCAGCTCTCTGAAGTCTCTTTTTTATAAGGAACACAGTCCCAGTCATGATGGCAGAGACTTTTAGTACATGACTTTTGTGGACGACACAAAAATTCCAGTGAGATCACTTTTTCTTTCTTTCTTTCTTTCTTTCTTTCTTTCTTTCTTTCTTTCTTTCTTTCTTTCTTTCTTTCTCTCTCTCTCTCTCTCTCTCTTTCTTTCTTTCTTTCTTTCTTTCTTTCTTTCTTTCTTTCTTTCTTTCTTTCTTTCCTCTCTCTCTCTTTTCTTTCTTTTTTTGCTACCATTGTAGCAAAAAAATAAATAGTTATTACTCATTGATCATTGATGATAATGGTGAAGATTAAATGCTGTGGTACATGTAAATATTTAGTAGAATCTGAGATATGATAACACAACTAGAAGTTAATACTGTCATCCCCTTTTGTAGACAGGGGGTAGCCTCATAAACATTTATCTTCTTCACCAATATTCTTCCAGAGCATTGCCTGGTGACCCTAGGTGTTCATGAGTAACTGTGGTATAAATCCATGCTCTCTTTTGCCTTCTTAAGGAAGTGAGTACTCACAGACGGCCATTCTCTTTGTCCTACTTCATGCTTGTCTATTAGTGGAACAGAGTAGCAGAGTTAGCCTGGTTCTGGGTAACTCAGAGGAAGGTCTGTCTCCTCTCCTCTCACACCTGAGTACCCTATCTGTGACAGGGGACTATGTATCTTACACTTTACAGAATATGATGCCATCCAGAAGATATTCCATAAATGATCAACATTGGTTTTTAAAAGTGGGGGGGGGGGGTTGTGAAGGATTCTTTGTACAGTGGAATAGGAGCATCAGGTCTCAATTAATACTGCACGCCCTGCCTCCTGGTTCCTCATTCCTCCCATCCCTTAGATGATTTCAAAGTCATGATATTAATGGACCCTCTGGGCTGAATACTGACCCTCTACCACCATCATATGAAGCATCAGGAAGCAGGCAAAGCTCAGGAGCCCCACTAACCAGGTCACTACCTGCTCCCACCATGGCTTCCCCAGCTTGCATCTTCCTGCGGGGTGCTGGACAGAACAGGGAGGAGAGGTGGGCTGCTGATGAAGGGACCACAGCATCTCCTGAAAAGAAGGCTTTTACCTAATTGCAAAGGAACACATCCTGGTGGCAGACAATAAATGGTGTGTGATGCTTCCACGAAGTGAGATGGATGGAGCGCTCTGCTGCTAACCGGCCCGTAACCAGGGTCATTAATCACACCCGCACATCCACTGCTAGTAATGGACTTCACCCTGGGAAATTCCAACTGAAGGAGCCAATGGGTTAAAAGGAAGGCCTTGCTTGCTATGGAAATTCAGGTATCTCTTGGGATTGATGCTAGGCATTTGGCACCCCTCCTTCACTGAAAGGCCCTCTTAATTGATTTTCCCTCATGTTCTCTCTGATCTGTCAGGGAGCTTCCTTGTAGCCCAGCCTGCACCCTGAGATGTGGACTGGACTGCATGAATTACTAAGGAGTGACTAGGGCACCAGGAATTTCCCTCCTCCTTGTCTGAGCTTAACAGCCAAGAAAAGTAACTAAGCCACAAGAGCACCTCTTCCTGGTTGACACACCCCACATTCCTGAAGCCAGATCTGGGTAGGACATCATCAGCCTGCCCCCATTTGCTGAATGCATGTGCCATTTTGTGCCATGGGCGCTATTTTTTGCCCGTAGCTTCACCACACTAAATTCTAACAACTGACAAGGTACTGGGCTGATGCGGAACTCTTTCTGATAGAGAGACTGAGATCCAGGGAGGTTGAGTGAACATTTGCTCAAGGTTACAGAGATAAAGGCAGTGGTGGGCAAAAAGCTCTGGGACACTGAACTAGACAGTCAGGGCTGATCCAGGGAGCATGTCCCCAGTACCCTGATCCTAATCTTTTCATCCTTCAGGACCAGAACCTGAAGTTGCCCGAGTCTCGGCCACAGCCAGCTCTCCATTCCGCTCTCAGTCAGCATCAGAAAGGTTTAACAGCTCTGGTGTGTTTAAAATAACCGTGAAAAGTGGACTTTCATTTTAAAACACAGTTAAGAGTCACACATTGTTACTGGTGAGTTAGGTCCGATAAATATTGCTTACTGTGGAGGTGGGGGGCAAGGGAAGTGGAGTGGTGCTCTGATCAACTTCCCTTCCACGGAAGAAGCAAGCAAGTGATTAGGTAATTTGTAATAAATTCCTCAGCTGTGTAGTGCTTCTGTAGAGACACTATTTACTTAATTTGATTAAGAAAGAAGAAGCCATCTGACACCCCCTTTGCGTGGAGGCACAGATTTTTATAAGAGCTGAGTGGTTCTGAACCAGAGGTGGTAGGAGAGCACTTTTGGGTCATCAGAGGTTTCTCATGAAAGAGCCTGGGCAATTAAACTGATTTCTTTTGTGTTGGGAAGTCATTTACGACAGAAAGTTTTTACGCTGCTGTCATTTCCTCACTGGAAGCTACATGATCTAGAAAAGGTGGGGGTAAATTCCTCCCCCAGTTTGTCATTCACTAGAGCTATTGACAATTTAGGTCAGACAACTGTGTCTTGTGGGGCAATGTCCTGTGTGTGAAGGGTGTCTTATAGTATGTCTGTCTTCCACTTACAGCATGCAGGTAGCATCCCCCAGTCACAACCAAAACGTACCTCTACACATTGACAAGTGCCATTTAAGGGAGAAGATTGGTCCCTACTATGAAGTGCTGTGCTAAAAGACTGAATTCCTTAAGGGTCTGGGGTTTGTGTTTATCACCATGTTAATCCCTAGGCTATTAGTACACCTGACACACAGAAGACATCCAGTAAGTTTGTCATTTAAGTAAATTAGCATAGTCAAATGCCACATGAAGCCTTCCCAGGACATATTCTTCCTTGTCCATTCCCATGGTTTTTTTTCATACATCAGCGTCTTGACTCTTCCATCCAAAATGTTTTCCTCTTCCATTTTGGTATATAAAAAACCCTTCACGGGGTGGGTTAGATCACTGGCCAGTAAAGGTATTTGCTATCCTCTCATGCAAGCCTGAAAACCTGTGCTTCATCCACAGAACCCACATTAAAGGTAGAAGGAGAGAATCGATCTTACAAAGTTGTCCCCTGACCTCAACACGGGCACCTTGGCACACACAGACACCCCTGCCAACACACTGTACACACTCACATGCATGTGTGCACACACTAAAAAGTACACATGAGTAAAAACCCTTCATGGTTATTTCCTTCTTGTGTCTGTTCAGTGGTCATCCTCACCAAGCTCACCTTGCTCACTCAGCTGGTGCACATCTCACCTCCACAACCTCCCTTACTGCCAGCTCTGTTTTGTTTAGGGAATCCTGCATGTTCTAGGTAAGACAATGTCATCTGTTAGCTAAGAGCTGGGCTCTGTTGGAATCATAGCTCCAACACTCACTAGGAAATGACTTATCTCCTTGAGATGACATTCCAGTTTACAGAAGGCCACAAAAATCTCTTCAGAGATTAAATAAGAGAACGTTTTTGCTGGGTATGGCCACATCCCTGGCACTAAAATTGAGTCTGTCATTCTTATTATTAATTCTCCCATTAAAAAGCACTTCCCTAAAGATAGAAATCAATTCTTATTCATCTCTGCATCCCTTGGATTCAGGTTTAAGCACACAAAATGCTGTGGGATGTCTTTATGTACACTATGAATATGTGTTGCTCTGATTGGTTGATAAATAAAGCTGCATTGGCCTATGGCAGGGCAGGATGGAGCCAGGCAGGAAAATCCAAGAGAGATAGTGAAAGACCAAAGGAGAGGCAGGGGAGATGCCATCCCGTCGTACAGGGAGCAGCATGTAATGGCACACAGGTAAAGCCATGGAACACATGGTGGCATATAAATTAATAGAAATGGCCTGAGATTAGTTATAAGGACTAGCTAGCAAGAAAATTGAGCCATAGGCCATGGCTATGCAGTTCATAATTGATATAAGCTTCTGTGTGTTTACTTGGGTCTGAGCAGCAGCAGCATGACCAGGGTGGCGGAGGGAGGGAGTGCGGGGGTGGAAAACTTCCAGCTACAACAAAAGAAATAGATGCTTAATCTGAGAGATTCTTCAGGATAATGGAATCTGGGATGCTATATGTGAGAGAATGGATGTAGGATGAGCGGGAAAATACAAAAGCCAGAGGGTAGAGATGGCAGGTCCCCAAGCTGGAGCAGCACAAGTCACACGTCAACCAAGCCTGTACTCCATCTACCCCCTGAGCCACCTTCCTCAAGAGGGGTCCAGGGCAGCTCTTTCTCTCATGGTTGCACAACTGTGACAAGAGTCTTTCTTCAGCATGTGGGAAAGCTAATTAGAGCTAATTTATTTTCTTCCCTCAGAACCAGGATGCCAGGTAGACCCTGCTGGAGGTCTGTGCTGCAGAGAGAAATGTTTTTTATTATATTTACCCATCTGATTTGAGAAGCACAATCATAGAAACCCAATCATAGCTGTAATAACACGCTCATTGCCTTGCAGTACACTCCAGCAGCTGTGTGATAAGCCTTCTGTGGCTCCATTAGCCTTCCTCTTCTTCATGAAGTCTTCTCAGACTATGTTCCATGCTATCCCAAGTCTCTCTGAGGTAGCAGGGAGGGTGAACCACAGTGCATTGCAGGCTGCCACACTGTATGCTAGGACAGACACTTACCAACCCTAAACTTCTGCTTCCTCCTCTGTAAACTGAGGTGACAATTTTTTTTCCTAGTTGACTTGATATGAAGATGAAATGTCATGCTGTATGTAAATGATATATCTACAGCCAAGTGCATGCAGGAGGTAGACAGAAACCATCAGCCTGGGTCTATATGCATGACTAGGTATTTGCTGCAGAAAACTGTCCCTGAACATGATGGTAGACTCATTTCCAGACAAATTTCAGAGGACAGGCACAGTGTTATGGGGAGATGGCTGAGTGCAGTCAAGGGTCTGCTCTGGGAGATGAAAAGAGTTCTGTGACATGGCATGCTAGAAAGGCCCAAGGGGCTGAGGCATGGCACAGACCCACGTGGGAATTTCTGCTCTGAGTCGAGGGAAATTCACTTGACCTGTCTAAGTTGTTTTCTCGACTGTAGTATGGGTGAGACTGTACTCTATATTCACAAGGATGTTGAGAAAATGGATTTTACATTATGTGTACAGAAATACACAGTACCTGATAAAGGTAAAGTAACAGTATAGAACACACAGCGAATATACTAAATGCACAAATTTTGTATGAGGAAGGAGAAAGAGCACTAGACAATAAGACATAAGCCTGTTTGTCAGTATCTACACTTTGCTCATCTGAAAAACTCCTGGATTCCAATTGTATCCTATCATTTATAGAAGGTGATTGATCCTAAGATCTGAAAACTGTTAGAATACATAACATGGTATTAGGCAAGCATTTTGTATGGACCCTGAAAAGAGTGGAGCATTCAATAGATGGCTGGCAGTAATATGAGCAGATCACTGTAAAGCATCTCTTAGTGTTGAATGTGGGCTTCCATCCAGAGCGGGATGTCCACTGTCCCTGGATCCATGGAAGAGTAGCAGCCCCTCATTACTGATGTGGAGCTGGGGAGGAAGGATCCACATTACAGGCAAGGGTGTGTATTTATTTTGTGTCTGATGACAAGTGCAGCCTTGTTTGATGACAGTCTGTTTTAAATGCCTGTATTTTGCCTCCATTTTAAGATTTCATCTTATTTTTTTATATTGTATTTTGTTTTTTTTTTCTTATTCTGTTTCCTTTTATATGGCCAAAGGACATGTTCCTAAAATTATTTTATGTCTCATACATTCTGGCTTCATGTGGTTTTAGAAAAAGGCTATTAAAAACTGGTTAGAATTTTGTAGAAAGTGAAGGGCAGATCCTGAGTGCAGGGCCTGAGGAGTCTGCTCTGAGCAGGCCACTAAGAGTGTGACAGGTCACACTGCTGATGCTTCTTTGCATGAGACCCATTTATAAAGAGCCAAGACCTTCAGCCTCTCAATTCTCTCCTCTTCCTATGCTGGGCTACTCTGCTCCTTATTGGTCCCAGTTGAGACATGCTTCCTGCAGGTAGCTCCTACTAAGCCTTTTTGCCACATCATGGCTGCCTCTGGGGGACCAGTTAATAGAATGTGGGGGAGTTGTCCCTGGAGCATCTCTGGTCTGTAGTTTCAGAAGGCTAGATACTACACAAATAGGGAGATTTTCATTCTCTCTGCAAACCCTGAAACACAAAATGTAAGACTAGCAATCTTGGGTGCCAGGTAGTATTTCAAACCCTCTAGGTGAGTTGACTTAATTATCACATCAACCTTGGAGAGGAAAATGTTATTACTACACCTATTATTATAATACCTGTTATTACTATACTTTCAGAAGTTGGGCGCAAGACCACACAGCCAGTGAGTGAGCTTAGGGGTACAGGCATGTACCTCCAGAACTCTCAAGGTTTCATTAACTACTCTATTAAACTTCAGAAGCATTAAATGTATTTTGCAAGTTAAAAAGGAATCCACAGCAAGTATGGGATTCTAATTATTGTAACTTGCTCCAAAATTTAACCTATTAGATCCACAGTTAAAAGTCTAAAAGGCCACACTGATCATAAGGAGTGTCACCTGACCCCAAATGCAACTTGCCCTAAAAATGACAACATTTAGCACACAGCCTGTTATCACAAAAATCAGAATGTCATAGATTCTTTCTCTGATTCCCTTTTCCATACTGAGAAGTGGAGTTGTATGTGTGAATGTGTATATGTTTGTAAAAGCGTGTTAGGAGTAATAGCTCTCCTATGTACCTTCCTTCTTACACATTCACGATATAAGTGCATGTTCATCTGGCAGATATTGAAGTTTAATTGATTGATCAATAACTCCATCCATCCATCCATCCATCCATCTATCCATCCATCCATCCATCCATCCATCCATCCATCCATTCAACAGGATCTCAACACTTATAGTCCTATTGCCTTAGGTGCCTGAGATAAAATGATGAGCAGACAATAGTAGGTCTCTTCTCACACACCCAAAGCATAGCCTGTAGGTCTAATCAGGCTCTGTGGCACAGGGCTGTGACCTGAGTCATACACTGTATAGATGGGTGATTCCACCTTCCTTGTTCATATCTATATCATAATCTGAAGCCTAGGGGTCTTTTAAAAAAACACTAATTTTGCATGTGTATATGTGTGTAATGAGTGTTCCTGTGTGTTCACATGTATCCGCTTGCGTTTGGAGGCCAGAAGCTGACATTAAAGCATGAGTCTGCTTCAATCACTCCCTACCTCACTCGTTGAGGCATGGTCCCTCAGTTGAACCCAGGGTTCACTGATATGTCTAGTCTAGCTAGCCAGCTTGCTCCAGTCTCTACTCTCAGAGCACTGGAATTACTTGAGTGGCAGAGGAGCGGGGGAGTTCCATGCCCATCTGGGATTTCTATGAGTTCTGGGGATCTGGTTTATGGAATTCAAACTCTGGTCCTCATCCTTGTACAGGAAGGCCTTCATCCAATGAGGAACACTGCCAGCTTAAGAGTCTTAAGATGAAAAAGTATTAAGTGAGATGCTCATCAGAATACTGATGACAAGTGGTTATTTTAGATCTTTTAAAATTATTTTAACAGTTAAATAATAAAAATAAGTTTAATATTTTTATGGTCACAATGTCCTCCTCCTTCTTTTCCCAAAATTCATATGGTGAAACCAATTCATAGAACTCCAGTATTAGAAAGTAGTTTTTTGTGAGGTGATTAGCTCACAGGGTGGAGTCCTCACAAATGGAATTAAAGCCCATATTAAGGAGGCCCCAGAGAGTCACCAAATACCTTGTACATTATGGAAGCACAGTGAGAAGGCATCATGAAATACAATGAGACTTCATCAGAACACATATGCAAGAGCCTTGGTCTAAGATTTTTCCAGCCTTGGTCTAAGATTTTCTAGCCTATGAAGCTGGGAGAAATATCTTTCTTTTGTTTATAAACCATGCAAATGCTATTTATATATTAAAATGTCTTCATGTTAGCCTGAAGAGCCCAGACTCATGGCTGTACACTAGGCACTAGGATTTGGAATGCAACACAAAATAAGGCCTGTGCCTAACCTCCAGTGTGTCTGTGGTCAAGAAATAACAAATAGGTGGATAGCTAAGACTTAGAGTTGAGAGTATGATAAAGGGCTTGCAAGAGTTGTGGGAGTACAGACAGAGGGTGAATTGATTCCTTGTTGAAGGTAGTATAGGCAAGGAGAAATTTTGGAAAATCCTACAATTTGAACCCAGACTAGATGTTTAGGAAAAGGGAGCAAGGAGAAAGAGAAAAATGGGACATATGAAAAAGAGACTTTAATTTTGTTTTGTTTAAGACAGATGTTGTGGTGTGCCTAAGAATGGCTCTCATAGGCTCATATATTTGAATGCTTAGCCATCAGGCAGTGGCACTATTTGAGAGGGATTATGAGATGTGGCCTTGTTAAAGTAGGAGTGGTCTTGTTGGAGGAAGTGTGTCACTGGGGGGTTGGCTTTGAGGTTTCAAAAAGCCCACACCAGGCCCAGGATCTCCTTTCTCTCTCCTCTTAGATTATGGATCAGGATGTTGCTCTTGGCTACTGCTCCAGCACCAAGTGTGCTGCCATGCTCCCCACCATGATGATAATGGACTGAGACTCTGAAACTGTAAACAAGCTCCCAATTAAATGCTTTTTTTCAGTGAGTTTCCTCATGCTGTCTCCTCACAGCAATCAAACAGTGACTATGATAGAAGTTGGTACCAGGAGTGGGGTGACAGGCCCATGACAGGCCTGACCATGGTGCTTGTTGGAGGAATAGGGAAGACTTTGGAACTTTGAGCTAGAAAAGTGGTTGGATGTTTTAAGTGGGGGGCTTAATGGGCCATCCTAGTAAGAACACAGAAGACAGTAATAAGGGCAATGTGAACTGTGGGAGCCTAGCTCAAGAGGTTTCAGAGGGGAAGAACACTAAGTAAGTGGCCTAAAGACCATTCTTGTGATATTTTTGTAAAGAATGTGACTGTTTTCTGTTCTTGTCCAAAAAAAAAAAATCTGCCTAAGGCTAAGTCAAAGAATTTTGAATTAATGGTATTGGCAGAGGAGATTTTTAAGACAGCCTAGTATTGATTGTGTCACGTGATTATTAGTAATGACTCTTATGCAGAGCTATAATGAAAATGTGCAAATTCGACAAAGAGAACTACAAAATATGCAGTTTGAAGAAAAATGTAGCACCAGAAAGTGTAATAGAGCTAAGTCCAGTGCTCAAAGAGATGAAAGGTTTAAAGAAAAGCCTGGTGCTAAATGGAAGAAAAAAAGAGGGGGTGAAGTGGGGAGAGTGATGACTTCAGGTCAAGACCCACCTAGGTAAACTTCCAAACTGTAAAAAGTAATCAAAGGGAAGCTTAATCCAAAAAGGGAACCATTAACCATAGAAACCTGTTGCAAATGTAGTTGCAAGAGAGAGTCAAATTCCAGTGCCATCAAGAAGCAGAACTTGGTAGCTTCAGGCATGTGCCAGGGGTGTCCCTGTTGTGTGAAGCTGTGAAGGTGAAGCCTGGATTTCACTGGAGACCCCAAGATGTCAGAAATGGGATATCTACCAAGGAGAGCTGCAGACTAGGTGTGGAACCAGCCAGAATGAAAGAAGTTTGTTGCAGCCAATACAGCTGGAAGGAGCTAAACTTTCTGGTTTGGGTTGTGTTGTGTTTTGTTGTTGTTGTTTGTTTGTTTGTTTGTTTTTTCGAGACAGGGTTTCTCTGTAGCTTTAGAGACTATCCTGGAACTCACTCTATAGACCAGGCTGGCCTGAAACTCACAGAGATCCATCTGCCTCTGCCTCCCAAGTGCTGAGATTAAAGGCGTGTGCCACCACCACTGGGCAAGGAGTTGGAATTTTAAAGGTGATCTTTATTACATAAGTAGACTTGAAAAATTGAGAATAATTAAAAAATGTATTGATCCATCACTTAATAGGTAAATATCAATGAGTGTATAGAGATACAGTTGTGGTTTTTCTGTGTATGTATAAAATGCTACCTATCTATCTCTTAGCTTCTTTGTTTCTTTAAAAAATGAGTAAGATTTGCAAGATCACCACAGTAACATTCTTGAACCAGAGTTTGAGTACTTGCCATTCATCAGTGAGAACCCCAGAGTGCTTCCCTAAACTCCCTCTTCTCTTGTTTCCTCATCTATACAATGACTCCAAAATAGTATCTTCCTTACTAGGGCATCGTAAAGATGGAGTGAGCTCACTACAGTGCCTGGAACACAGCTCTCCACATGGGGTTTGTTATCACCTGTGCTTTCTCTGAGCCCTAAGGTCATCAGCAGACTGAATACTCTAGAGTCCTATGTCATATGAATGATGGTTTCCCCTGTATTGCATCTGAGCAATCTACATGAGTATCTTTGACATCGCTTCTTCGGCACAGATGAAGAACAGAAAGCTTGGGAGTCAGTTCTGAGGAGATGAGAAAATGATTAAACAAAGACAGACCATGAGAAACAGCATCCACAGAATGGCAGGACTCAGAGGCAACTGTCGCAAGATATTAATGAGCAGGGAGATCTGGAGAAACCTCAGCAATGCTTTCTGAGAGAGACCAAGAGCAGTAGCTGGGGACCGCCACAAAGAGCGATGATAAAGGAGGGATGACAGGTCCCAGCAGGCCTGGCCCAAATGCAACACAGAACAAGCCAGCCTAGGCAGAAGAAAGCAGTGTGTCTTGTTCAGCTCCTCTGTGAGGCTTTCAATCAGCACTAGCTTCCTGGCAGGGTGAGACAGGGCTCCAAACATTACAGGTTACTCAGAAGTCACCAGAGAAAAATAGATGAGGAAAGCCTTGAAGAATGAGCATGGTCTCTGATGGGATGCAGTTACCATAGAGACCACTCTCAATGTTAGCCAGGAAGGGCAGTCCCTGTCCTCGGAGTAGTTAACAAGCTATTGACCAAACATGAAGATACCAGCAGGTGAGTGGAAGGAAGCCGCTACATCATAGCGGACTGTGCTAAGATCAAACAGAGGAGCAAGCAGCCATAAATCAACCAGGCCACTGCAGACATCGAGTCAAGTTCAAGAGAGCACAACAAGATTCTAACCTGCTATACACAGCACAGGGAGGCTGTCCCAGAGGCAGGTGCGCAGAAGAGAGATGCTCATGTTTGCCCAGACTTGCTTAGGGATTTAAAACAGGATTAAGACAAAACAGAACGGCACCACTTGCAGGCACACAGACAGTAGGTAAGGATGTGGGAAATGCCAGTTGAGAAAAGCATGCAAAGGCAATGAAAGGGAAAACACTTCACAACACATTGCCCAACACTCGACAAGCTGAAGACACAGCAGGGGGACCCAGCTTCCAGAATCAAGCACTGTTGTTGATGGGTAGTGAATCAAGATTCCAGCTAGGTCTTTCTGAGGGCAGGCTTTTTGTTCTTCTACCAGGCTGCCTTTACAGGTAAGTATTCAAAAAATAAAAGCAATGACTTCCTGTTTTACTTCCTATCTCTGTTCCAACCACAGGAAGTAATCACAACGGAGCCATTCACTGGGTAGCCAGTCAGCCAGGTCCCTGCAGTCTGAAGACCTTGAATTGTGCCTTTTAGAAACAGGTCTGTTTGCGGAAGTGGTGGATTAGCATCCAAGATCCTTCTAGCTGCTCTGGAATAGCTGGCCCTACTTCCTGCCTCCCCTTATTCCCTGGGTTATATTTAAAATACCGAATCTCGTTTTACACATTAAGCTCTTTCAATCCCAAATGCCCTGAACTTTATTTTCTGCTTAACCAAACACTATGGTGCTTCAAATCTCAGCTCACGGTCCATATCATTCATTCATCTAGTCATTCATTCATTCATTCATTCATTCATTCATTCAACAAGAGCTCATACTTGACAAGTGCCCAGAATACCCTTTGTGAGTCCTTCCTCAGCACTTTCTAACCCCCTACACACCTCACTAATCCGAGGCACCTGCTCAGGGCAGGATGTATGTTGATGTGTCTGTCTAGCTCATTAGAGTTTAGATTCCTTGAGGGCAGATTGGGTCTTACTCACATTCTAGCCTCTTTTCTAGAATTAAGCACATAGCAGCTGCTCAATAAATATTTATTAAAGAATGAATAAAAGAATACATGAATGAACTGCATTTCAAATTCTATCCAGCTTCCTGGATTCTGAAGGGAATTCTCCAAGTCATCAAGTGGGCTTGGGATGAACCGTTCTCATGTGCATTACTTAATAAAAAGAGCTCTGGGTCAATTGAAAAATTTAAAGTCAATATGAAATTGATCCTCATCAGCACTTTCTCCTCCAAATATATAGACAAAAGGACATTTCTGAAACATATGTATTAGTGTTGCATTTTCTGCTCCACAGGCTCAGCAATCGTTGTCACCTCTAAGTCCAGTTCTCATTAATTTATGGGGCATCCAGCATAATCAGCAATAGACTTCTTGGCAGCATAAATTGGAGACTATGCTAGGATTCGAGCGAGTTCTAAGTTGCAAATGAGCTATTTCCTTGCATATTTTCCCTTAGAAGTTACTGAGCACAATTTTAATGATGCTGAAGGCCTGTAGGCAGGATGTTCAAGGACCCTCCAAGATTCTCAGCCAACCTGACCCCTCTACTGTGCAGGAGAAAGAGTGCAGACAACCCAAATAACACATGGATAGCACCTTCTCCATCCAGCTTAACAGATGTATAAATATAGATATGCCCGGGAGGGAAAAAATAGGAAAATAGAACTTGTTGCTGAAAGAAACATGATGCCAAGATAATCCCTGGGCATGTGTGCTCTTCATGGACGACTGTGATGCTCTGTGGGGACTGGTGCTGACAGAATTAGGAAAGTGACTCTGGATGCCGTCCTTGTCCTTCCTCTTGATTTGCAGCACTGAGATGTGTCGTAGCCCCAGAACTCCTGAACTAGCCACACCCAATACTAACCCAGAATTGTTTTGCCTCAGAATGTCTCTCTTCAAACCTTTAATCAAGGACATCCCTGCTACCTGAGTTGGTACACAAGCAAGGTAGAGGCCTGGGTTGCCCATACCTAACCCGGAAAATTTTTGCTTCAGAATATCTCTCTTAGAACATTTAGGCAAGGGTGTTCCTACTCTCAGAGTTGGCACACAAGCTGAGTATAGAGTGGGCCTGCACTGCCCATACAAAACTGAAATTGTACAGAAAAAGAGATGGAGAGAGGTCCCAGGAGTAACTCTCCACATTATAGCTGGGAGTTCCAGGCATAGTCTCCCCCAAATAAAACTCCAGGTGGTCCTAGTGTTGAGTCTGGGGAAAGGTAAGGCAGGAGATTGGGGGGAAGCGTGCAAAGGGCCAAAAGAGTTGAAATAAGAAAGGAGCTTTTATCCCAAAGTACACCCCTCTGAATTATTTAGAGGTCCCCAGATGGATATGTATGGTATTTATACATACATATACACACAAATGCAAATATGTATATATACATGAATATACATCTACACAAATGTGTATGAATCACATATTTGAAGATATTATCATATTAGTGCAACCCTAGTACTATACAGAAAAAGGTATCCTTTCTACTTTTACAAGGACATTCAGAGCAGTGGTGTTATATAGCCAGAGCCACACAACAAGTAGACAGAAATCCAAGATCTGAACCCATTGCTTCTTTCTTGAGTTTTTAAATCAGTGACCTTTTGAGACAAGGTCTCAGGTATCCCAGGCTAGTATAAACTTGCTAAGTAGCTGAGGGTCTCCTTGAACTTCAGATCCATCTTGCAAACACTGGGATTACAGGCATGTACCACCCAGCCAGTAATTGTTCTAATTGTGAAAGGCAATTGAAGTTGAGACTTGTGCTTTCCAGCCCAGGTGAGCAAAGTGTTGTGCACACCGTATTCTGTATAACCTTTGATCTCCACGGTGTCCTCTGGTCTCAAACTTACTGTTTCTTCCTTTCTCTTGATACAATTGTAGGATATTACTTGTTCACATCCTGAGATGCTAGGGACGATGTCTCTATGTGAGTTGGGCATCCAAAGCTCTTCTTTTTACTTTGTTAAAATTCCTTTTTAATTATCTTGCTTTTTTGGCATTGTCTCTGTGTATGATCTGCTTGTGTATGTGTATGTGTATGCATGCTTCCAGGCATGTGTGTTTATGCATGTGGAGGCTTGAAGTTGACATGGAATGTCTCCCTTAACTGTTCTACCCATTATATATTGAAGCAGGGCCTTTGTTGAAACTGGAGCTTACCGCTTTGTTTAATCCGGTGAGTCAGCTTTGTGCCACGGATTACAGGCAGACTACCACATCCACTCAATTTCTATGTAAAATCTGGGAATCTGAACTCTGATCCTCATACCTGGGAGGTAAGCCGTTTACCTGGTGAGTCATCACACTCACCCTTGTCTCACTCTTCATATTTACAAAAGCTATACCAGATTTAGAAGAAAACGCACGTGGCGGCAAACAACGGAAAGGTGTTCTTTTCCCCCTCTGGGGAGAATTCCCTCCTATGTTAATGCAGTCTTTCAGTCTTCATTGGGTGTCTGTGATCACACACCTGAGCATATGTTTGCAAGGAAAGGATTGCTTCAAGATCCTCGTTCCTCTCTTCTGTCCATATGTCATTAACAACATTAAAGAGCCTTGAGAAATCAGTTTTCTTTAATTACTACCTACTCAAAGTGGTGGAAAAAAAAACACTGAAACCATTTTCTCATTTGTGAGAGTTTACTTCTTGCTCACTTTCAAACTTCTGAAAAACTTTATGGAAATGGATTTGTTTGCTCGCAAATCTTTGCTATTTCTATTTTGAGGATGCAAGACTAGAAGAGGAATCCTGGGGTGAAAAGTTGTATTACCACTGAAAGTGCTTCCAGATACTTTATGCTCATGAAATTTTCAGCAGAGCTTCCTTCCCACCCTGGAATATCATACCTTCTCATGGGGTCCTTTGATATGGTCAGAAAGTTTGTGTATGTTTTAATAAGAACCAATTGTTGAGACAAGAGTATATCTTTGTCACTTATTCTCTGGGCACATAGCTAAACTGTATTTGCTGTTCCTTCACAATTAAGTGGATTCTATGGCTGACCTCCAGCCAAGGGAATATAATTAGAGGGGATGAGTGCTATGTTCAGTAAGATCCCCTCCAAACACATCAAGTGGGATTTTCTTCTTTCTATCCTCTTCTTCAAAAATACCTTAGGAACATGAGAAGATGATGGTAACATAAATAAGGCTGGAAAACAAGCCAGTTCCCCAGTGGGTGCACCAAGTGGAATAATATCCTGTAGTTGTGCTAAGTCTAAGAGTGGGGAGGGGTATCCATTAAGGAAGCTGACTTTACTCATCCTAACTAACATCATGAGTTTTTGATTCATTCACAGGTCTCCAAACCCAAGAGCCTCAGCTGATGTTTTTAGCTTCTCACATTCTACTGGCCAGCATGACTTTTGAGAGATTTGTGGTGCTCTGTAGACTTGTGCCCAGCTGAGTGTTCATTCAGCATTAAAGGCTATCTGTGGGGGTAAGCTGACATGTGTTGAAAGAATCAGTGGGACCCTTAAGAACTTTGAATGCCAACTTGCAGCACTTAAGATCCATTTCACCATCTGAAGAAGACCACGCCCTTGGTCTCTGCCTCTTAGTGCATGTGAGAGCTTTTACCCTACAGCAAGCCCGTTTCATCTGTATATAACACATAGACACAGAAAAAGCCCAGTGCCTGGGCCCGTCCTCCACAGCAGGCTGCAGCTCACAGGAATGCAGAGAATTCACTTCTCTTCCCCTGTGGATGCTATTCACAGTGTGCAGAATGTAAGCTGGGGAAACATCTTACCCAATCAAAGAATTCCAGAAGTGGACCCATTGTCTTCCTGGTAGCCTAGAAGGAGAAAGCCATTCTTTCACTGCTCATCCTTTACTTTGTCCATTGATTTGGTAAACACAGAGAGGACTACACCTGTATAAGGTAAGGTTGGAATTACAAATCTTCCCGATCCTGGGGCTTTTCCTTGGGTTGTTATCTCAAGCCAAACTGGTAGCATGAAGTAGAGGAGGCAGAATGACCAGGGGTCTAATCTTATAGGTATCTCACTATGGTGGCAGTCTAAGAATATACAGTTACACAGTATTATATTGAAACAACACACCTGAGCTTTCAGAAAATGTCCCTGCCCATGGGGCTGTCTTGTGGCATTGTGCCATACAGTCCTTCCATTATCCCATTTTAATATCACTTATTGAATATTTTCCCATGATTAAAATCCTCATTTCCTTTCTGGATGTCAACCTCTGCACTTCCCATAAAAACTTCCCTAGTTTTATATCACCCATCCCATCAGAATGAAGAAATCTTTCTTCCATCACAGGATGCTATACAGAGTTGGTTATGCCTTTTTTGTTTGTTTGTTTTTTGAGACAGGGTTTCTCTGTGTAGCGTTTTTGCCTTTCCTGGAACTCACTCTGTAGCCTCTGTAGCCCAGGCTGGCCTCGAACTCACAGAGATCTGCCTGCCTCTGCCTCCTGAGTGCTGGGATTAAAGGCATGTGCCACCATCACCTGGCTGCAGAGTTGGTTATACCAATGTCTGTGTTGGGACCTCAGCTATTAAATCTTCAAACCAGAGGCACATGTCTCTGAAGTCTTTTTAAGCCTCAAAACTTTATTTTATTTGCCAATAAAGCTGAACATTTTTATGTATGCATATTCATAAAATAACATATAACTCTTTTATGTTTTTTAAAAGAAAAGTGTTTGTAAAAATTTCCAGATCAAAACATCAAATTTCAATCCAGTATATTTTGATAACTGATAAAGCACTCTAGAAATTGTATATTTCTTTTCAATAAAATTCCAACTCTTCTATTTGTTAAGTTCTCAAACATATAACAAATGGTTTTAAAATATTAGTGGAGGGGTGGAGAGATGGCTCAGTGGGTACAGAAATTGCCACACAGGCATTAAGACCTGACTTTGAATCCCTAGAACCTACATAAAATCTGGGCACAATGGCAACATCTGTAAATCCAGGTGCTCATGCAGCTGGATGGGAAGAGAATCCTCAGAAGTTCATCAGATAGCCTGGCATGCCGACAGACAGCAACAGAGAATTACTGTTCCCAAACAAGCTGGAAGAGGAGGACACACATCCGAAGTTGTCTTCTGGCTGCCACCAGTATGTCATATGCATCTATATTCATACACATGAATGTATTCCCCATATGTACATATGTGTGTGTGTGTGTGTGTGTGTGTGCAATATTAGTGAAAATATAATAAGAGGAACAGAGTTTGAGCATCAATGTAGTTGCTTTAGCTGTATATTCTAGACACAACTTATGCCTTTGGGTCTCAGTTTCTCCATTTGTCAAATGGCAGTAGTGTAGATATTACTTCTCAGGGTGACTGAGTAGATGACCTCAGGCTACATGGAAATTCACTTTCTACATAACAAAATACAAGTCTGTCATATTATATGAGTGAATCTCTATTCTAAGAAATATCTACACCACTATTGGATTAAGCATCTCAGCTTCTCAGAATCATGTCCAGCTAGCTATATTGTTTGTCTCTCTGTCTGTAAAATAATGATGAATCTTTAAAAATCCTCATACATCTCAGTCCTAACTGTCTTTGATAATACTGGAGTGGTGTGCTGGCTGGTTTTATGAGAACTGACACTAGAGTCATCTATCTGAGAAGAGCAAGCCTAGACTGAGAAATTCCCACACCAGATCGGCCTGTGTGCAAGCCTGTGGGGGATTTTCTTGATTGAGGATTGATATGTGAGAACCCAACTCACTGTGAGTGGTGCTACCCCCAGGCTGGTGGTCATGGGTGCTGTAAAAAAGCAGGCTGAGGAAGCCATGGAGAGCAAGCTAGTAAGCAGCACTTCTGTGTGGCCTATGCTTCTTGTTCTGCCTCCAGGTTCCTGCCTTGAATTCCTGCCCTGACTTCCCTAGATGATGGACTGTGAGCTGTAAAGTGAAATAAACTCTTTGCTCCTCAAGAGTGCTTATGGTCATGGCATTTTATCACAGCAATAGAAACCCTAACTAAGACAAGTGGCTACCTTCTTCAACTAAGCACTTGCTGTACACATAGAATGAAAGGATTGGACAAGCACAGGGTCAAATCCCAGCTTTGTAAATGAACATTCATGTGAGCTTGAGAAAATTGCTTCCCTCATGGGACCTTGGTATCCTTATCTATAAATCAGTTAGATAATGCCGGGACAAAAGGGTGTTTTGAAAATCAAAATGTAGCAACCCCCTTAGGCATGCAGTCACAATACCTCACATACAAAAAGCACTCAGCAGAAATTAGTGTGGCGTTCACTCTTCCTCCTTTTCTCTTGAGCATCCAAATGCTCAGATTCCAGCATAAACCTTAGTGTAAGCACATGTGGGGGTGGATGGGCTGCTCCTAGCCAGGTAATGTCAGAGAATGGCTGAACTGAAGTCTCCATCCCAGTATCACAACTGGCTCCATCATGGGCCTCTCACCCACTGCGCTTATCACCACACGACTTCACCATGAGCGTTTAATATTTTTTTTTTTATAAAAGGAAAGATTATTCTCAATGATGCATGCGATAAATATGCAGGCTTTAAACCTTTTAGAAATATTAAAGATTTTACCGCTCAGTGTTTGACAGACTTGATTAATCCCTTCCACACAGAAATATTCAGGAGGATAGCTGTGGTTGGGTTTTAAAGCTCTGAGAGTGTTCTTTGATAAAGGCAAAGAAAAGGTAAAGGGCTTTTAAAAAGAGTGAGCGATTCTCCTGCCACACAGAATAGACAAAGAATTTGAAGCCCCAGAATGCTGCGCAGTGTGGCAGCGAGCTGGAAGTCGGGGTGGGGGTGGGGTGCAGCAGAGCTATGTTTTAAACCTTTCTCCTTCTCAGGAGTTTTCCAATGAAAGGCACACATCCAGCTTGACCATAGGATGAGAAGTTAAGAGATTTCTTCTCCACTGGGTTCCAAATGGATGTGGGAAAGGGAGAGGGGGCAGGGCCAGTCAAGGCAGCAGAGACTTCAGAGATAAATGAAATGGAGAGTCCACTGCCTGCCTCCTTCCTGTACTTCGGTCCACAGTGCTATACCTGCATACATCTCTCCAGACCTCAGTTTAAAAAAAAATATGCATGACCAAACTGTTTTCAGTTTGTTTTTCTTATCACAATTATTAGCACATACTAATTGCACAAATTTATAGGATTCACTGTGATATTCCCAAACACACGTGTGTCATGCACCCATCATAGCCATTTATCTACCCTTCTCCCTTCCTCTCCTTCCCAGCATGCTTTCTAATCCTTACTGGTCCGCCTTCTATGTTCAGACCAGGGCATTTCCCCTCCACTTTTTATCGATCCCCTCTAAAGAATAGGAATAAATTTTGACGACTTGTTCTCCATTAGCATCCACCTAGCTTTTGTATATAATACGTATCTATTACTTAGAGAGTTGTGTTTAATGAATACAACTCTCTGAACAAAATAAATAAATAAATTGGATTTAATAACTGCAATCCTCTAATGATGCAGGTAATACAAACACTCCTACTTAAGGGTGATGCTTTAAAAATTGGCTAGCAGAGTCTATTCTCTCCATGCTAGGCTAGAAAAGAAATTATCTCAGAGACTTAAACAACTGTCCCTTCAAGTCCAGCTCAAACCTCCTGCAGTAAATAGTGTGTGCCCTCACTCACAGATCAGCTGGGAATGGCTTCCAGCTTGGCTTCATTGCTCGGGGAAAGTGGCTTGCCTACTTCTTAATAGGTACCTTTGATGAAGAAGAGGGGGGCATGGAGGACAAAGGAAAGTACCCCAAAGCCAGCACTTTGTTCCTTGGTAATGTTAGCCAAAGCTTTGAGAATGAGTGGCATACCCCCCTAGCTAAATGCTGGAGGAGGATGACAAGGGAGAGCTGGGAAGCATACATTGCATACCATGCTACAGTGTGAATTCATCTGTGAATTTCCACTGTGATGCCCGACAAAATGCTGGCTCCTTCAGGCAGCCACCTCCACAGACCTCTTTGTACCCCTACCTGCTCTGAGCTTTTCTTTGCCACGCAGGTCCATCTGCAACCCCAGCCCCTGTTCTATTTTTATGAGAGCATTTCCCCAACAGGAAACACCAACATATCTGCCACAAGATATTATGGGGGCAAAGGTGTAATTCAATTACGTGACTTAATCAATTCAAATGGCTAATGTACAAGAATCTCAGGATGTCATCCAGCTTTCAACTGAGGGGGAATAATTGTTCCATAATTTCTTAATTCTCCCACAAGACAGTTTAAATTAAAGGATGTCAATTTGCAAAGCCAGGCTGCATTGTATTCTTAAATTGGGCCTGAAATAGCCACATGAAGCAGGGTAATAAGGCCAAGAGCACTGCCCAGAGTGCCTGGTGCTGTGCAAAATTGTTTAATACGGTCAGCCCCTTTAATCTTCATATCTACTGATGCAGAAAGCAGCATATTTCTGTCACTTATGATAAGAAACATTACTTTTTAAATTCCTTGGTGAGGTCTACAGATCTTAGGCAGCCAAGATAGTAGGACTTGCTATTTTTGTTCCTGTGAACATTTCCTTTTCCCCTCAAATTGGTTTTATTCTAATCCATTTAGTTTCCAATCTAAGTGAGAGACAAGTAACCTGAATGGAACCACATGGGAGAACAAAGGCATGCACCTCACGGTTCCCACTCCTGCTGCCCACTACCTCAGTCAATAGTCAGTGATTAAACAAATGAGAGCCCTGATGTGTTAACTCTGCAGCCAACAGTGAGTTCCAGAAAGAGAGAGAACAGAGAAAAACAAAATTAGAGAGTACCAGGGGCCAAAAGGTGATTTGAAATATTTTTATGAAAGAACCAAGTATTGTACTCACAAGTATCCTAAAAACTGGTTTAGTCAGTGTGTCCAAGCTGCACAGGGTGATGCTAGGGGAGGCGAGTCCCCAGGATCTGGATGAAAGGGAATTCAATGAAGCTCTTCTGAGATTGCCAGGGCCACAAGTCAGGAATCATGGAGAAAGGGCAGGGAGCAGCTGCAATGAAAGAAATCCATGTCAGTTTTGAGAGCAAACTACAGAGGAGAAGCAAGGACCAGGGTTGAGCTAGTCACAGCAACAGAGCTTGTAGTAAGTGGTTGGGAAGGGAGGAGGCCTGTTGTCCAAAGTGGAAATGTGTACAGGTTGCTGAGCCTTGGGAACTGCACTGGGATTAAGCAAAGGGCTGGACTATGTGGAAAACACATGAAACCTCAAATGTTTGTCAATGTCTATTTCAAGATTCTAGACTGGGTGATACACATATAAGCCAAACCCCCAAAAGCTACACATTGTACACTTTTCACTTCATGAGTCTATCTGTGAGAGTAATAAGTAATACACTGAGGTGAAGGAAAGATTAAAGAAGGTGTATATTTGGGGAGTGGAGAGATGATTCATTAGTTAAGGGTGTGAATGTTCTTGCAGAAGACCTGGATTTGGTTCCCAGCACTGAGATGGGGGGAGGGGAGCACAACCACATGCAACTCCAGATGCAGGGCATCCAAAAACCCTCTTCTGAACTCTGTGGGCACCTGCCCTCACATACACATACTAACATACACATGTACAAATAATTTAAAAATAATAAACCATATTTTAAATGCATGTTTTAAATCTTGGCAGATGTTGCCAAATGACCAACTTCAATGGTTGTAATTGTATCCTCTCTTCAGCAAATGTGAAAGGACTGGTCCAGATCTGAACTCTGTGAGAAGTCAGGAGATAAAAGCCACAACTATGACAATACTTAGGTTACTATTTCATGAATGTTAGCAGCATTTTAAGTGCAGGTTGCAGTTATTACATGTATTAATCTATTTGTTAATTAACAGCAAACCACTGGTAGGGTTATTATGATTATTACACAGATAAAGTGACAGAAAGAAAGATAACTTAGAACACACGTTTGTGGTCACAGCTGTTAGAGGAAGAGCGAAGATTCCAGCCCTAGCACCCGGGGTCCTTATTCCAAGCTGCATGTCTTTACTGACAGCTCTTACTCCAAATGATGATGTATTTTTGATGATGTGTGCTCTAACAGGTACACATGGATAGGAAACCAGGGGAGAGGGATGTATAAGAAACTGAACAGGAAGCCAGCTCTTTCCATCTTGATGAAAGGACACACAGGTTAGTAAGTAGAATTTTGAAATACTGGGCTAAAGGGAATGATAACCAAACCCCAAAGAAGAATGTGTCAACACATTAACACATTTTTCTTACTTTTTTTCTACATACTTTATGAGAAAAAAATGATTCTACAAACACTGACAATATATTTAAAGGATGAGCTACAAAAATGAAAGTTTGGTGTGACCAAAAGAACCGGGCTCTAGTTCTCAGCCCATGGTCTACCATTCCTTAGCTTGGTGACCTTAGAAAAGCTGCCTCAGTTCTCTGAACCTCATTATGTCAATGAAAAAAAGTGAGTTTACAACCTCAGGAAATTTTTTATGACAACTAAATATGAATAGTGCCTGCCATTCAATGGGCATCATGATCTGTAAACAGCTCCTGCCTCTCTGCTTGATCTCATTCGTTCCCATACAGACGCCCCACTTCAATCAAATTGGTCTATTTGCTTTTATTAAACATGATGGAATTCTTCAGTCAGCTTGCATTTCTGCATCCTGTTCTTTGTTTGCTGCAATAATCATTTTGTTTCCCCAAATCTTCTGTGTGTGGATTCTTCCCTGAAGCCATTCACGTCTACATTAACTGCCACTACTCTACAGGGTTCCTTTGCCACTGACCTCAGATGTACACTCCTCTATCTCTGAATTCCATAGTGCCACTGGATGCTAGCACTATGCAAAAGTTAGTTACCACAGTGCCAGCAGTTTGCACATGCTTACCCGTGTACCAGGCACCGTTCTCGATACTTCATACACTTTGTATCTCACTTAAACTTCTCCACAAATCATGTGTGCTGTTGTCCTGTCTAGACACAGGCATGCACGACTGTCACTACTTGCACATCTTCTCTGTGTGGCTGGACTGAAGGTCCTTGAGGGCAGAGACTAGGAGCATGATGTTTAAAATTGTAGACTTTAAGAGTAAACAAATTTTGGTTCCCATGGATGCTGACTCCAGTGCCTTTGCTGTTTGGCAAGTTACCCAACTTTGCATGAGTTTCCTTTGTGAAAGGGGATGCTTATGATGCCTGTTTCCAAGTGTCATCAGAAGGCTCAGATTACAGATAAGAGAATCTAAAACAGTGCCAGACTGATGGGGATCTTGGTGAGTGTCAGCCCATATCATTATCATTTTTTATAATAATAAAAAAAAGCAAAGGTGTGATTGACTCAGCCATAATGTTCTGCCCCTGTGATGGTTGAAAGTGAGGGAGATTGAGTAGAAGCTACACCTTTGGAAATTTGCTGTTTTCCCAGGTTGATAAGTGTGCTACAATACTCTCTTCTATGCTGGGTAGTGGCAGTTAGCTGCAGGCCCTTGTTAACCATGGGATTAGAAGAACAACAACCTGAAATCTACAAGGTACTGAATTTCCAAGACAGGATGTTTGGTGAATGGGTAAGTTGAGTGCATTTTCCACTCTGAATGACTTTGCTGGGAGGCTGTAACCACCCTGTAGGTCAAAGTTTCTAACAGGTTTTCATCTTAGCTTGCACATGTTACAGCCTCTGCCAGAAGTGCCTTCTCCCACTGTTTGCATCTTTCCACCATAAACAGTGGTGAAGAAGTCAAGACCTAGGGCTCCAAGATCTAGCCCCAACAGATCCGGGCTTGATGGTCCCTTTTCCAGAGAGCCTTGCCTCCACTGTGCCCTCTACTATCCCTGGATTTTTGTTGTTGCTCTTGCAACAGGGTCTTACACTATCTGGCCATGACTGGCCTGGAATTTACTATATCGACCAAGTTGTCCACAAACTCCCAGAGATCTGCCCATCTATGCCTCCCGAGGGCTGGGAATAAAGGTGTGCACCTCTGTACCTGGCGTTATCTTTGAACCCAATTCTCTTGCACCGATGCCCCATGTGTTACAGTTCCTTGTTGCAATTCTTACGCAACACCAAGTTCCCTGAAAATAGAGACTTGTCTTAATCATCAATCCCTGATACTTCACACAGCACTGACATAAGTGGGTGTCACTAAATGTCTATTAACTGAGTAAGCCAATGAACTAAAAATAGATAAGTGAATGAGCAAAGAGGGAAAGCCACCAAATCATAACTTACAACTAGATAATTCACGGAAAAGTCATTCAATCTGACAATCAAAGCGTAAGAAAGAAACTGTACGAAAGTGAAATGCTTTATAAAAATAGATGGCCGGGCTTTGCAAGGGACCAGTTGTATTCCTATCAGCCATATATTCCCACATCAGGCTGCCAAGCTATTGAAGCTTTAGCAATAACCATTTTGAAATGCTAGATTCACCACCAATTCTTAAACTCAGGATATTGACAGACACACTGTTTGGCTGCTCAGAAAGAAGCAGAGCGTTATGGAGGGAAAGTAATAATTAACTCATAAGGAGCAGGGCAAGTAAACATTCTATTAAGAGGGGAAAAATTCCAAATGAATATAATCTCCTTCCATTACATTATAAGCATTAAAATTAATAGTGTTGGCTTTTCTGTGGCTTGGATAGTCATTGTATTTAACAAGCTGAAGTTAACTTCACAGAAAAAAAAAATAAATTAAATGTACCGGTGTCTCAGGAAACTTCATTTTCTGAGTGAATAGCCAAGTTGATGCACATCACCAGAATGTCTGACAATCAGTTTTCCATACTGGTGTGTTCTAAATGGGAAAGGAAACCAACTCTTCATTTAAATTATATTGCAAATCACTTCTTGCCTGCTGAATGGCATTCAGCTGCAGTAGGTGGCTTTCACCGTAGGGCCCAAACCAAGACACTGGATGATTAATGCTAATTTGAAATGTTTTCTTGGGTGGGGGGGGATGGGTACGTTATCTTGGTGTAGAAGAGGCTGAGGAAATTTTATGGTGGGTGACTGACTCGAAGGCCAACAGCATATTTACCATCAGATAAAAATGCACATTCACAAACATACCAAGACAAGTCAATTATTCCCCCATTCACTGCTCCCCGGGTCCTTTGTGGAAAGAAACCTATTTATACTTCCCATCAAATGGATACACAGAGTCATAGTAAACAAGCCCCCAGTCCCTCTGTTCTATATTTTATTTCCCAGGGCACCTTCCATTGTGGAAGCCATTAGTTTTGGTCTTTTTGTTCCCGATTTATCAAGACAGACATTCTGCTAGCCAGGTCAGTTTTATTTCCAGATACCAAACAGTTCAGAGACACAAGGTTTGGCTATGTGAAGGGAAACAAAGCAACAAAACGCACTTTGTAATCCTTTGGCCAGAGTGACTAAGGATCTGGAGTGATAATGTCATAAACATAGGCAGTTCATAAAAGCTTATTGCTTCCTACACAATATAATCCAATCAGATCATGCAAAAATAAGGAAATTAATCTGAACTAATATGTACCAAAAATATAATTTAACCCCAGCCACCATACATCACTTCTGAAACCAACATATTCTTTGCAAAGAAAAGAATCCTCCTTGTGGGTCACAGATGTGAGTAGATTCTTCACTTCATTGTTAGCAGCTTGCTCCTGACAGCCTTCCCCACATGGTATGCTCTCTCCATACTTGGGCATCCATGGCAGGGTATGCTGTTGAGGGCATCTGAACTCCCATGGTCTGCCACAGAAGCCTAGCTCTCTTCTCTGTGATGTCCTGGCTGTGTTTGCTCCCCTTCCTGAGCTCCAGTTTCCTACTGTGCAAGACTGTCATGTGGATTTGGGGTAAACTACCCAGCCACAGAATGCCTGTCATAAGCAGACACTCTATAATTGAGAGCTATTATTGCAATGTCCTTAAAATGAAGCCTGTTTCTGCACTTATCAGTGTTTTTCTACCATGCTGCCCTGATGATCAGTGAGTAGTGCTTGAGATATTGGTTATCAGTACATCTAATGGGCTAATTTATATATGCATAAATAGCCCTGTGCCATAAGTACACATTTTCTGTTATGTGTGTTTAAATCAATGTACTTCAATAGCTGAAAGCTCATTTCCATGTGGGGCTTTGACCTTTAAAATTACTGAATGTGCTGCTCAAGTGACAGGATCCTTTCTGTACCCGACACTGATTTGCAAAATTAGATGTCCAGAAGGCTAAAACATAATTTTTGAGAACAAGACAACAGTCTAACAAGCCTGGGAATATGCCATTAACCCTGAACACAGCAGAGTCTTGGTGATTATCAAGGGACTAGACTTCTGCCTCGGCAGTATGTAAAGCAGGTCACACCTTTAGTTAGGACAGCCACCCGACAAGCTTTGAGAGGAGGCCCAAAGCCCAGTGGCTCCCTGAGCCTGCACATGCAGTGGAGTCTGTTCTCCAGTTGACTGCATTTTGACGTTACTTTGGAACAATTTCAAAGTGCTCTAACCCTGACCTTGGAAATTATAGTCTATGTGGGTGGAGCTTGCATAGGGGACATTTTTTCTCTGCAAACTCTACAGCTATCACATGATAGTTGGGGTTGCAGACAAAGTCAAAAGTAGAGGAATATGTGGATTGGCTGATGGTCTTTAAAAAGCAGTGGCCTTCCTCCTAAAAAGGCTGAGAGGTATGGCCGAATCACCCAGAAAAACAGGATGGGAAAGGGGAAAGAAAAGATTAGAACAGGAAGAATGGGAAGGAATTTTGATCAGAAAGAATGGGTAAGTCATACTTAGGACAAGAGTGTGCCTTGAAAGATATGGAAGGTTTGAGCCAGAGTTCTCTGGAGGCTCTTGCAGATATAGCTTGAGTTATAGAAACAGAAGCAGAGTAAGCCAGCTCCTGGGACAGGTGAAACTTAACAGAACTGATGGTGTGCACACCACCTCCACGGACTTTGAAGGCTCTTAGGGAAGGTGGCGGCTCCTGGGAAGGGATGCAGACAAACTGAGGAAGGAGTTACTACAGTTGCCAGGTCTGTGGTCCCACGTTTTCACCTCTGACACTCCATCACAGTACCTGCCTCCAGGCCTTTCTGTGCTTTCCTTTTTTTTCTCCCTGAAAAGCCCTTTTCTCCCCTGCCACAGAAACATCATCAAATGTCACCTCCAAATAAGTCATACATGAGTTCCCCTGGAACAATTAACGGCTCCTTTGTTTAGCCAATGTTATTTCTCTCAGACTCTCAGTGAATTCTGCCTGGTCCATCTCATTACATCATGGCAAATGCCAGGCATCTACACGCTCTGTTCTAGGTGTTATTCTCCATTTTCACCGTTGATTTTTGCAACCATGCTCAACATACAATATGGATGTGGGAACTATTCTTTAGGGTCTGTAGCACTGCAGTAGACATCTGGTGCTTGATTCTTGCCAACACCCCTTTGTGTGTAATTGGAGAGCTGTCTCACCCGGTACCTCCTGCAGGATTGTGGAAAGAGCTATCAATCACAATGACTAGTCAGTGTCTGCTGGCTTTAGGGGTTGACATGTGTCCTGGTTAGTTTTTGTCAACCTGATACTTTCTTGAGTTATGTGGGAAGAGGAACCTCAACTGAGAAAATGCCTCCATCAGATGGTCTGTAGGCAAGCCTGTAGGGCATTTTCTTGATTGATGGTTGATGTGGAAGGGCCAAGCCCATTGAGTGCTGTGCCATCCCTGGACAGGTGGTCCTGGATGGTGTAAGGAAGCAGGTTGAGCAAGCCATGGAGAGTATGCCAGTAAACAGTGTTCCTCCATGGTCTCTGCTTCAGTTCCTGCCTCCAGGTTCCTGCCTTGCCTTTTTGCCCAGGCTCTCCTTCATGATGGATGACAACTGTAAGGTGAAATAAATTCTTTCCTCCCCAAGTTGCTTTTGGTTATAGTGTTTGACCACAGCTATAGAAAACCAAACTAGGACAACATGTGAAACACGAGGTACCAATAAAAGTTCTTCTATGAATGCTGAAGAGAAGGGGATCAAGACCTATAAGGACTTTACTTTAGAACTGCTAAAATTATTATATTTGTTACAAGGATACAGCATCCGTGGCAGGAGTAAACAGGGATAACAGTTAGCAGAGAAAGCTAGAATCAATAGATGACTAAGGAGAATGACCCAGAAAAGTCACATTAGCACCTGGCTATAATTTGGCCTATACCCAGCATTCTAAGACTGCCTAGCTGCACATGCCAATAAAGTCATGGCTTTGCTTACATTAATTCGATCCCTGCCCCTGTCAATGCAAGTTATCTGGACCAACTCAATCATATTATAACAATGATTCTGATAAAATGCCCTTGTCATTTCAAAGATACATTTGATTGTGCTATTAAGAAGTCAGTGATGCAAAGAATATGTTTGTTTTAAAACAATGGTTCCAAGATTGCTTAATATGCTCTAAGGGATCTGTAGAACAGTGAAATTAGAGATAAATGAAAGAGAAGTACCTGGGGCTCAGTCTTTCTTTTTAAGCAAAAGAAACTGTCATTATTCTGTTTCATATATTGAGATTTTATGTATAACTAGTTTTTAAAGGGGGCCCTATTCCCTTTAAAAAGGTGTTAGACTGATGTATTAAAATAAAATAGAATTATATTTTAAATAAAAAACTTTCTGCACATAGAAGTTGGGCTGAAAACTGCTGTGCAGAATGATTCATCTGTGAGGGATCTGGGAACTGGGGAGTTTGCAATCAAACAGGCTGCTAGAGACGTTAGACCAAGGGAGACAAACACTGTCCATGGAACCTGTAGGGCATCTTGTCCACAGACTCTGTGGCAGGCAATAGTCTCAAGTACATGCTGAATATGAGAGAAGAAAGTTCCACTTGGAGAACAAGACAAGTTTCTTAGGTGAGCAGACTCAGGAAAGCCAACCATAAGAGACCACACCCTCAGAATGGGTTACAAAGAATAGCTTTAAGTTCCAAGTCCAAGTCATACTGAACTCTCTGGCTTCCCCATCCCCCATGCCTAGTCCTGATCTTCTCAGCTACCTTCCCATAATACTCTGGCCTGGTTCCTCCCCACTTCATTTATTTTTAGGACTCATTTCCTCTGAGGGGACATTTCAGGACTCCCCTCCTCTACTTACCCTTCTCTCTCAGGCCTCCCCGTGGTCACCATGCTGAACTTTCTCCAGTACAATATGGCTGAATCACTTCCCTGCTTCTGTAAGCAAATTAAGTTCAGTCCCCACCCCATGACCTGATGGGGACATATCCTGCCATCACTTCCTGCCTCAAAAACTACAGTGCAAAGCACAGACCTAATTCATTGCTCTGTTTTTCACAAATGTCTTCTCCCTCCTGTGGCACACAGGGTCAGCCTGGCCTCAGGGCCACTATGCTATACTACAATTTTGAAAACTTGGCAGACTAAAATTACCAGGGGATCTAGCTGAAATGCGGTGTACTAACTGAGTAACTCTGAGGTACAGAGGAGATTCTGTAGCTTGTTGGCCAAGCAACTGGGGCTTGAGAGGAAGGCAGTAGAGAACCCCCTGAGTGCCCACCCCATTCTCATGCACTGCAGTGGGAAAGGCACCTCCTATGCCTCTGCCTGAAGTCAGTTGATAATGATAATAGTAATTAGTGTATATGGAGTCCTTAAGATGACCCAGGCTCTGCTCTAAGTGCTTTCATTTATTAACCCATCCAATCAGCAGAGACCTTGAAAGTAAATCACTCTTAGTGTTCTGAAGCCCAGGGGAGTAACTTAGCCAGGCCACACAGCAGGTATCATGTAGAGGTGGTCTTAAACTCAGGCAGGTCATCCCTGAAACCTCCATTTTTACCTTGATGCTCCTCTCAATGATTAGCAGTTGACAGTGTATCTGCAGTGCTTCTTAAGATGCCCCTTTCCCCCTATCTGAACCCAAACGATACCTTGGGAGGATTAAGCACTTGCTGTCCCTCCTCACTACCTGGTAATCCTCTCAATACTAGGATCCTGTCTGTGGACCCAAACCCCGGGTACCTTTGTAAAAAATCACATGTTTCTGAGTGGGTGAAAGTATAGACATGTCCCTGGAACTGAAATTTTAGGCAGTTGTGAGCCTCCTAACACAAGTTCTGGGAATATTCAGGCCATTTCTCCAGCCCACCCCAAAAGACTTCTGACCCTGACTTCATTTCCATCCTGAGGAATATAAAATAAAGAGCAAAGTCAGTGATAAACAGCTCAGAGACAGCGCAGACAGAGGACTCAGGTAAACAGCATTTAGAGTAGGGCCAGAATCTGGTAGAAAGGGCATTTGGTTCTGGAATATTGGCACTGTGGCAGTGAGGTAGGGGTGTGCTATTTGATGCAGGGTAGTCAAAGCAGGCCTCTCTTAGCTCTAGCTCATGTTGAGACCACAGGATAGTGAATGGCCAGCAAAGTGTATTGCAGACAGAAGGACTCTTCCCACACAAATCAAGTCCCTGCTCCCAGGGAAGGTGTAGCATGTTGAAAACAGTGATGTAGGCCTAGGAACTCAGTGCACATAGGACCTGCTGTCCACAGGGTAGCCTGGATCTCAAATCTTAGTACAAGAGGAAGACTCTAGAAATGTTTAAGCTGTCATATCTCGTCTGCCTAAACATCCCTCTGGCTGCTCTGTGGATAAAGGTTCTTAAGAGCAATGGGGAAAGGTAAAGGGTCAGCCATCGGGGGTCGGGTTCCTATACAAAACAGAGTGACACCCAAGAGCTTGTAGGATAGGACAGGGAGGGGGGACAGTCAAAATTTAAAACCTGATCAGACAACAAGCCTACAGGACAGGATTTAAGGCAGAACGCATGCCAGTGTAACTAATCACAGAATGTGCAGCTAATTGCAGAGTGTGCTGCAATGCAGACTTCCTGCCCCCTCTAAATGTTCACACAAAGGCTTGCTATGTTCTCACCTTCACCAGAAGTGCTGAGTGTCACTCCAAGAAGAAATATGCAAAACACAGTGGCCCTTTGAAAGTAGGGGTGGGGAGAGGTAATGATGAGCTGTTTTTCTTTTATTAAAAAAAATAAGTGGTTTTCAAATGACAGGTCTATGGATGGCTACCAGTAACAAGAGCCCACATTTGCAGGTGCCAGTGGGCCAGATCCAGTTATCCCAAGCATGATGCACATCCAGTCATTCATCCACACAGAGACCCTTGATGCTCCCACCATCCCACCACCACAGATGGACAGATGAGGAAGCCAGGAATGCACAAATAACTAGCCCAGGTTCACACAGCTGGTTAGTGTTAGAACCTCGGCACAGAAGGCAGGCTGGATAAGGAATGTGGCCTTAATCCAAGTATCCTTACCTCAAGAAACTATGCAAAATAAGAAGTAAGCTCTGGCTGAGGAAACTATGAACTGCAATGCATTCCTAGCATAACTCCCAGCATAAAATACTATGCCATGTCTACTACATATGCATCACAGAAGAGGAGCTCATAGGGAACTCTGACACCCACTGCCACTGGAATGCAGCAAGGAATCAAAATCACATAAAAACCATGCTCTGAACCAATGGAGTGTGTAAATGCTCCGCAGGCACAAGCTATCGTTAGCACACTATCATTTTAAACAGATTTTTACACAATTTTGGAGTCTACTGAAGAGTACCAATACTCAGCACAATTACCCAAATCTTATTTTCCTAAAACAAGAGAAAGAACACTTCAGAAGGCGGCATTCATGAAACTCTACCTGTTACTGGCCCTAAAACATAATGTGTGAGTCAGCCAGGCTGATAACTAGCAGAAGGTGGAGCCTCTGAGGCCTCATTCCCATTAGCAGTCCAAGGTCAGTACCTATCACAAGCTGGGGGTTAAAACAGGTTCAGTAGGATGGCAACTGCCTTGAAATCCTTGCTCCACAGAGTAGTAGCTGTGTGATACCTTGGTGGTATCTCTTAAATTTTCTGTGCATCAGCATCTTCATGGGTAACCCAAGGTGAGATTACCTACCAGGCATCACTCTTCTGCATGCTTCGGGAGAGGTGGAAGGCCCTGAGTCAGTGTGTGTCTAGGACATACACTCAGGAACTGAAGTGGAGCTGGCTGCTACTATTGCTGTTACTACATATTGGTAGACGGAATCTCAATAAGGCCGAATGTAGGATATAGAGAGATCAAGCTTAAACTGACTAGAAAGCATGCTCCCTACTAGCTGGTTTTCATAGGGCTAGAAGGTATTAATTATGCAGCCTGCTGGGGGAGAAAAGTTATCAACAGTCTTACCCAACATGGGATCTTGTGTACATCAGTAACAACATGCCAGTTAAACTGTACAATAGTGGCATGTCTATTTGGAGGTAACCAACTACTTTGTATTTGGATTGAAGGCCTATTCCACAGGAGGTAATGGCACACCTGCTAATCTGGTCAAAGGGTCATTGCAAGGGAGGACACAAATCATAGAGTGGAACCCGCTACTAAGTGGTCATGTTGTGAAATTGCCTTCTAAATATTTATGTTTCCACTCATAGTCTTGGTCACAGAAGTTTCTTTTTGCAGTGGGCAGCAGTCACTGCAGAGGCTCAAATGGATCAAAGTGCTGAGAATAACTGGCTGTCAGTGCTCAGCACTGAATGGAACATCTTCATCAATACTCTTGCCAAGGCTCAAGGACAAAAGTGAAGGAAGAGGCAGAAAGAGTGTAAGAGCCAGGGGCGGTGAAATGCTGTCTTCTGGAAGTGGTACGGCTATTGCACTCACAAACTCACACCAACAAGACGAGATGAAGGCAGTCGAAATTCCAGCATAGATGGGAGAAGAGCTCTGTGGGCCTCACGCCTTATTGAGGAGTATGGACGGTTGACAGCTACTGGGAATCGTGCTTCTTTGGGAGTGTGGTCACTGCTACATTGCCCACGCTCCAGTGGGTGGCCCTACTGGATGTGCAAATATGGGCAGGATTAATTTGGAATTCTAGGTTATTTTAGAAGAATGAAGAGGAAGAGGATGAGAAGGACAGGGAGGAGAAATGATAATGACATCGGCATCTACAGGAAGTTGGGATGAACTCACACTGGGAGGAGGATACAGGTAGAATTGAAGGAAAAACTTGAGGGGTAGATATAATCATAATTCTTAATTGTATACATGCATAAAATCATAATTGTATACATGCATAAAATCCTCAAAGAATAAATTAAGCAATAACTGTGGACTGTAAGAAAAAAAAAAAAAAAAAACAAGACCAAATAAGTTACAGAGCACAAAAGGCTTAATATGAAAACAACCAGCTCTTTGATAAATATTTTATGTAAAGTATGTTCTTTGCCAATAAACATTGAACAGAAATGACTTGATTGGGAAATTTGAGGGAGACTTCCAACTAGAAGGTTACCTTGACTAAGGGGACCATCTCTAGACCACATAAGCTTCACTAGTTATTAGCTGTGTGATCCTAGACAGGATTCTTGACATGTCTGGGTCTTAGTTCTCTCATCTCTAAGTTTCCCAGTTGTATTGAATGAGACAGTATAGACACACCCTTAGAGTGCCTACCTCAAAAAACAAAACAAAACAAGACAGAAAGTGGAAGCGGAGCTAATCAAGAAAAGAGGCTAGCAGCAGCAGGAGGGGACAAGAGGTATTGGGGAATATAATCAAAATACATTATATACCTGAATGAAAATGCCACAATGAATCCTATTAGTGTGTATAATTAATACACATAAGGATAAAATCATTGAAGAAATGCGTTTCTGTAAGAGTTAGCTATTGTGATTATGCTATTGTTGCTTATTATTATTATTATTATTATTATTATTATTATTATTATTATTACTTTGGTGGTTTCCCTGTGTGTGAATTTAAGAGGAAATCAAGAATCTATTGAAAAATACGTCAGTTGTGGGCTCTGGATTCCAAAGAGGAGAGAGCTATCGCCGCCCTCATTGCTATGTAGTGCTTGGGCCATTCATAGATGCCTAAGAACTATAGGCAGGCTATGTAATGACATGCAAAGAAAAAAAACATGAAAGAGGAACTGTGATTTGATTTCCTGAAAGTTCCAGAAAATGAAAGAAAAGTATGACACACGGTGTGTGGAAAGTGCTGTTCCATCCCTCCTGGCAATTAGTGCAGAAAGGAGACAGAGTGCAGCGTGCTGGCAGATCCAGGAGCTCCTTTGATGGAACAGAAAAGGATAATATATATTTTCACCTTCAGAAAGGTTAGGTAATTATAAATGTATTCTCCTTACTCATAATATTTTAAGCAAGTAATTGTTGCCCATGGGAAAATGTTTAATTATTTCTGACGAACAACTGTGGCCTAGAAACACTAGAACAAGGCAGGCAGAGCGTAGAAACCTGGGCCTGGTTCTTAATTGTGTGGCAATCTTGCCTTTTCATTGTATGTGAGTAAAGTCTGCTATTGATTTTTCTCACAATTGATTTCACAATTTTTTTTCTAGTTTAGCAACAGAGGGGCTCTCCAATTAGCTATCATATTCTGGACTCACTAGATTAGAGGCTGCCTCCTGCCTTGGTGACAGAAACCCCATCCCTTTCAAGGTTGGCTGCCCAGCCTAAGCTTTTTTCTGGACACTTCAGTCTCCTCATAACTGGATCCCTGTCCTCCTTGATCAGCACAGAGCAATATATAGCAAAACCACTTTTTATGCTAAGGTCATCTGACTCCTTACCCAGTCCCATTGAGAGAGAGAAGAAGTAGAACGAACCGTAAGGAACAGAGCCCCCCACACCAACCCTGCCACCACCATCCTGAATTATACCCTGACAACAGGTCCTGTAGGAAGAAAGGCTTTCAAGAGAAAATAACGGAAGGGGCTGAGGAGAGAACTCAGCATGGCATGACCTCGCCATTGGATCAGTGTGACCTGGCCTCCAGTCTCCTCTAACAACGCAATGACTATTGACCATCGTATCACAATCCCACACTACATATACAGGGAAAAAATTTCCACAGATTAAGGATCTTTTCCAGGACAGAAGCTGAATGGAGACTTTGATGCATCTCATTTTTGAGCTTACTACCTTCAACAGCTGGGGCATTCCCATATTTTGTGGGATGGACTGAGTTTGAGGTAGGATGGAAAGACAGGGAAAATGATAGGGCACAGGAAAGGGAAAGAGCCCCTCCCCCAGGATCCAACTGATGACTCTGACCAGCAGAGGAGCAAAGCCTTCCTGCAACTGCTGCAGGCCTTTCTCCCACTCAGCTGTAAAACTTCAGTTTTCTAAGAATTTCACCAGGAACCATATTTACAAGAGGACATGTACTAAAACGGGGCATGTAATCCTGTGAGTCCCAGGTTGACCTTATCAGGTTATAATTCCAATCCAGGAACCTCCAGAACCATCTTAGGCTCTCACTCATCAAATGAGAGAGATAAAGGAAAAAAGATGTTTCTCAGCAACTTTTTGAGATGTAACTTGAGAGCCACCAGCTTGGTGTATGTGGCTAATATTAAGACAATCCGTTGTTCAGTCTTTCTTTAGCAGCCAGTATTGGGTGTATCTTTCTGAGTACCCCTTTTTCTCTTAACTTGCATGCTTAAAACCTATAATAAGATATATTTAATAAGCTCTGTGTCATATTGGCTAGTCCCGAAATTCTTTTCTACGTCAAAGCCACAAACAGAATCCTGGTTTAGCCTGAGTTGATATCCCTAAAAGATTAGGAGAATGCTTCAGGCTGCTGAGGGAGACAGCAGAAGCTGTGTCTCTGTCTCCTCATTGCTCACAATGCCTAGGATGTAGAACTAGCTGATCTTTGATGCTTAGGGTCCCCTCCCCAGCTCTGTCTGCGTGTGCATGTGTGTAGTTTAATAAGACAAGAATTTAATCTTTTCACAACTATTACTTGCCACTTAAGGATAAGATAGGATTGTGATAGGTGCAGGGAATATAGGTATCAATTTACTCCAGAGCCTAAAAACAAAACAAATAAACAGACAAAACAAAACCAACAAAAAACAACTGGACAACATCTGCTTAGTGGTCTTATTCATCACATCACCAATACACATGTTCTTTCACATGTGGAAATTTCAACTGCTTTTTAACCAGATCTCCCTGCTTCTGGAAGACATTCAAACACCGGCAGTTTCTTGCAAATGTGTGAATCTTATGCCTTTCTTTCCTTTGTAAAGTCTTAAATAGAGAATATGTGATTTTTAAAATTCTCATGAAATAGGAGTCATTTCCCAATTTCATCTAGGTGTGAAGTTTGTGTCCTAAACCAACAGCATGGAAATTGCTTTGGATTCTGGGGGAGCGAAACGAAGTGTGTGATCTAATTCCATTGTTCAATTAGGAGGCCTTAGGAAATTCACTTATTGTGTGCCTTTCTAGAACTCTATTTCTAAGGAACACAAAGAATTATAGCATTTGTTATATAGGCTGATATAGAATTAGTGTTCGACCAGATAATGAGCAAAGCAATTGAATGTAGCTAGAGTTTTCCTGGTCCTGCCTGGCCCATGGTCAGGACAAATCTCTCTCACCCGCCAGTCCCACAGCTGCTCAGACCCAACCAAGTAAACACACAGAGGCTTATATTACTTATAAACTGTATGGCCGTGGCAGGCTTCTTGTTATCTAATTCTTATATCTTAAATTAACCCATTTCTATTAGTCTATAAGTTGCCATGTGGCTCATGGCTTACCAGTATCTTAACATCTTCTCATGGCATTGGCTGGCAACATCTCTCTGCCTCAGCCTTCCACTTCCCAGAATTCTCTTCTCTGCTTGTCCCGCCTATACTTCTTGCCTGGCTACTGGCCAATCAGCATTTTATTTATACAGAGCGATAGCCACAGCAATTGAAGGTATCACAGGTGATATGAGATGCACCCCACACCCCACTGCTTTAACCTCAGACATCACAAATGACACTTTCACTGCCACACATGAAGGACAGACCACAGAATCCCTGAAGTGCCCTGATCCTCTGCCTTGCATAAAGCTACCCAAGGAATGAGGACTAGAGGACCAAAAAGAAGGGAGGAACAGAACTCAGGACCAAATGATGTTTGTATTCCCGTTTATTTTTATCATACTTCATGGTGTTGTTATTTTTTGTTAGTTTCTTGAGACAAAGCATCACTCTCTGTATGCCAGATTTGGGACTATGTAATCCAGGTTGGCCTCATCCACCTGATATTCCTTCTTTCTCAGCCTCCTGAGCACTGGAATTCCAGGCATGAGCCACCACACTTGGTCCTATATCCTCTTTTATTTTAACCCTTGCACAATGCACAGCATTTGTTTCCTATACCTGCCACCCTAACTGGAGGAGTATTTGCTCTAAATGCTTCAAGCCCTTGTCCAAGCATCTCCTCCCGCTTTGTCGGTGGCCTCCCTGCCAAATGACCAGTTCTAAGGGAGGCAGAAACTATGCCTTCCAGTCCACCGAAAGATTGCTTGCTCCCAGCACCGAGTATGTGCTTTAAAATGCTTCTTGAAGAAATGATGTTTTTCTTGAAGAAAACCAATTTATGGCTCAAAAGCCACATATTAACTATCTCACTTCACTTCTTTATTACCCACACAGAGAGAACTATTATTCTAATTTTTATGAGTAAGAAAGTAAGGGTCTAAAGAGAAAGGTTAATCTGTCTGTGAGCCAGGCTAGGAGTTGGATGTCAAGTTTGTCCAGCACCCTTCTGTACATGACCTTCTTCCTTGCTCTTTCTAGTCACCTAACCCCTCAGGAGAAACTTCAGCAGTGCCTTCCTTCCCTCCCCCATACCTGCTGTGGGATCCCAATTAATAACGGCAAAAAGCGTTTGCCATTGTTCTAAGGAGCTGGGGAATCAATGTGTTCATTAGCACGCTCCCCCCTCGCTGTAATCAGCTGGGAAGAGAAGGTGCTGGGGCCCATTCTCTGCATTTCTCTTCAACCATCTGTGACTAAAAATGTTCTTTGAAATTCACTCTTCTCAAGTCCTCATAATTACAATCCCATCTCTTCTCTACCTCTCTTCCCCACAGTAATAACAGCCCTCATCATTGCCAACAAAACTCCAGCAACCCTCCACCTCCCCCCAAAACCCCTGCCCCTTCCCAGACCCTCCTAGGAAGCAGGGGTTTCGACTTTATGCTTCTGGTGTGGACTCGTGACTTGTGAGTGCAGACTCTCCACCAAGGAAACAGATGCAGGCTTCCCTCAGAGGATAAATATGTACTTTTCTGACATCTCCTCTGCAAAGATCACTTCCCCCCCCCACTTCCCTGAGGTATAAGCAATGGGTCCAATTTAGCTAAAACCCCAAGTGATGTGATTTTTGGGAATCCACTGTGTCCTCTGAACTCACTTGGTCTACATAAAATCAGCCATCTCAAATAGTAAAACATCCTTTTCATTCCATAGAAAAGGAAATCTGCAGAAAGGCTGCAATTACAGCACAAAGAACACCTGAATGCTCCTTGCTTGGCTTCACCAGCTGTTAAGAGTGGCCATGTTCATCTTATCTTTTCTTCTCTATACCTGCCCCCTCCTGAATCCACTTGATACAGATGGCAATACCATTATTCCTCACCCTTAAATTCTTTAGCATGTCAGTTCTAAGAATAAGACCATTTTCCTAGCTAGCTACAATACCATGATTCCAGTCAGTATACCAGAGAACTATTATCCAGTGCAGAGTCTAAATTCAGATGTCCCTAACTGTCCCAATAACGTGATATGTATGTCCCCTTTACAGACAGGATTCAATCAAGGAAGGAATTGTGTTTAGCTGTCATGTCTTGTTATCCTGTAATGGGAACCCGGTTCTCAGTCCTGTCACCACCATATTGTCAGTTTTGAATACTGTATTCCGGTTGTTTTGTAGAATGACCCGCAATTTGAGTTGTATGATTCCATTTAGCCCTGTCATCGGGGATATTACATTATCAGTTGATGTCTGCCAGATTTCTACACTGTAAGGTTGTCTTTCCTTGTGTGGCCGATTAGAAATCAGCATTATTTGAGAGCATATCTGAGACCGTATGGGTATTCTCTCCCCCAACTTTGCACAGTGCTGTGAGCATCCACTGATAATTCTTGTCTGATCAATTAGTGTAATAGAGGTTGCAACTGTGGTTTCCTGGCTCTGCCATCCCTTGTACACTGGGTGGTTGCTCCTGTCAGTAGAGTTTTCCCCTCTGCCCACAGTTTCTAGTGTTACTCCAAGCATGCAGATTCCTCCGTGTACTGTTGTTCAGTGTGTTATACTCTCTCTGCCGTTAAGCTTTCTCTTGCTCAAATTAAGTATCCTGAAAGAAAGCATGAACCTCTGGGCCCCTCTCTAGCCTCTGTCATCAAGGACCTCCTGTCTGACCCTTGCTGTGCATTTAATTCTTTCACTGCCTGAGAAGTCACCAGGAGGTGTCAGCAACCACAATTGCACATTTCTAGCTTTTCTCTCCTGCAGATGGTGAGGCCCCTGAGGATGAGTGGTAGCTCTCTCCTCCCCATATCCCCAGCTCTTAGCAGGTAGAGGGTGCTCACTAACTATTACAGAGTGATTGTTTCAAGTAGGCATAAAGTGGCAGCTAAAAATGTCAGTAAAGTTTTATTAAAGGACCAGCTTGGAAAACTTACCTTTACAGACTACTTAGGACTATGCTGGGCCTCTGACCATGTACCTCCAAACAGTCATATCAGCTCAGACTTTTACAGAAGATGCAAATAAACCTGGCTGATACTGCACCCCAGTTCTTGGTTCTGTCTCTTACAGCTGAACTTATATACCAGTGAACATATCCCCCTGTGTACCGTAGTCTCTAGCTATGTTGGGGAGTTCTGGTTCCCTGAACATGCTATCCCAGTGCTTCTTGAAGAACCCCCTGGGAATCTTCTTAAAATGCAAATTCTAGGGCTGGGGAGATGGCTCAGTGAATAAAGCACCTGCTTTCTGTTCAAGCATGGGGAGCTGAGTTTGGATCTCCAGTGCCCACAGAGAACCCATGCACGTTGGTGCATACTTGTAACCTCAACACTGCGAGGTGGAGACAGGAGAATTTTGGGGGTTGGCTAGCTAGCAAATCAGTGAGCATTGGATTCAGTGAGAGACCCTGTCTCAAAAAATGAGTTGGAGTATAGTAGAGAAAGAACATGGACATTGATGTCAGGCATGTCCGTGCATAATACGTGGGCACACACACACGCATACATAAATTACACACACACACACACACACACACACACACACACACACACACACACAGAGCAAATTCTGGCTTATCATATCTGACCTGGGGCCAGAGGTTCTGTATTCCTCAGAAGCCTGCAGGTGAGGCTGGCTCTCCAGGTCTCAAGATGATACCACACTTCTGATAGCTAGGCACTGTAGTGCTCCTACCCACAGGCATTTGCTAATGCTATTTTTTTTCTAGTGCCTCGAATCCTTGACTTTCTTTCAGTATAAAGTCATAGCTCCTCAAGAGGGATGTCTCCTCTCATTAGCAACTGGCTTATGAGCACCTACTCTGTGCATTCCTATCTTAGGTCCTAGGAACCATAACTTTACAAAATGAGACCACACCTGTCACATACTCTGGTGGAGACAGACTATAAATAAACCAACAAGAAGGTAACTGAAAAGCATGGTCAATGCTGTGGAAAATGAGGGGGAGTGACCAGCACAGTGGTTTTCCTCAAGATTCGTGATCAGGGAGGGTCTATGATAAAAGAGATCATTGAACAGAGATCTAATAAAAACCAGGGAGGAGCAAAAAGCCAGCCTGTGAACTGCTATAAGGATACAGAGCATCCCAGGCAAAGGGCAGAGCTAGGTCCAAGCCCCAAAGGCAGCAAAAGTGTGGAATGTTGATGTTCTTCAGATAGTGAGTGATGGCAAAGAGCTCAGAGAGAAGGAGGCAAGGTTGGGGTCAGGGTCTGGCCTTGTGATGTGTTACCATTTCATTGGAGCTGAAATTGAAAAATCACTGAAGAGTTTTGAGTAGAAGAATGATTGCATTTAATTTATGTTTTTAAATGATCATTCTGGCTGCTTTGTGAAAAATGTATAGTAATAAGAGCTAATGATAATAGCTAACATTTATTGATTGTGTTTATTATATACCAGGCATCACTGAGTGCCTTCCTATATTAGCTCATTTAATGCCCACAATAACTGCATGAGCTAGGTACTACTATTGCTCTCCTGTTACAGATGAAGAAATAGAGACAAAGAAGCATTAAGAAGCTTGTTCAGAAATAGGCATATGACTCTGAGGTTAAAAAGTGCTTGCTGCACAAAGGAGAAGACCTGAGTTCAAGTGCCCAGAATTCCCACCATAGTCAGGCATGGTAGCATGCATCTGTAATCCTAATACTCCAATGGAGAAATGAGAGGTTGAGACAGGGGAATCTCTAGACGCTCCCAGGCCAGTTAACTGACCATAGGTATTAAAAAAGAAAAGCAAAAAACAAAAAACAAAAACCTTCTATCTCAAACAATGTAGAAGATGAGGGCTGACATCAGAGGCTGTCCGCTGATGCTCACCCATGCTCTGTGGCATGTGCACACCACATTCATATAAATACACACACACACACACACACACACACACACACACACACACACACATACCTTACTCCATTATGTAGTAGCTAATATGTATAAGAGTAAGATTTGAACCCAAAGGTCTGTCTGTAGCACCCAGCACTGAGCCCTCTGTGATGTGCAGAGGAGCATGGAGGCTGAGCAACTCCCTAGGAAGAAAGCTCTACAGCCCAGTTGAGCATGGCTGGTTTGTACTAAGGGGAAATGGGCATTATAAGAACTATCAAGGACCTGCAAGTGGGGGTGAGACATTCAAGGATATGAAGAGATTAGGCTGACTGCTAAGTGTCAAACTTGAAGAAGACTTGGGGTTGTCTCTTTGTTCTGGGAGAAGAAATCCCAGGGAAAAGGACACAGGGAGTGAACTGAGTGAGATCTGACTGTGTGAATGGAGATAGGACCTCTGAAGCACAGACATTCATCTAGAGTTCAGGGTAGAAGTCTGGGCTAGAGGTGTAAACGCTGGCATCAGCAGTACATGTTGGACCCTCAGCCACACAGTGAGTGTGGGTGGGGAGCAGGAGGGACTCTGTATCCCACAGGGTGGGGGTCACTGATATAAAGGGGAGAGGAAGAAAAGAAAGTCACAGCCATGTGGGGAAATGGTGGCCAGAGCAAGGGGAAGGAGACCCTAGAATGTGGTTGGAGAGGACAAAAAGACACCGATGCTCATGAATAGAACTCAAGCTCCAGGCAGTCCAGTAAGAGGCAGATGGGTAAGGATGCTTTCTATGAGCCACAGGATATAATGGAGTCTATCACTGTCTCAAAACTTTCCACCACCACCACTACAACCCTCCATTTCTTAGTAACAACATCCCAATAAGGCACAAACTATTTGATACCAAATCTAATTTTCCAGTGTCTGTTACAGTAAGTATATCTAAGAAACAGGTTTTGCAAACAAAAGTGCTAAGAGAAAGTTCTAGAAAGAATCCTTAAAGATAGCAGCTAAATAGGAGCAAGTCCTTTTGTCATCCACACTACCCAGAATGTGACTTGGAGGGCTGGTGTGCCAGCAACCACTGGGTACATTGCAGAGTTTCCACAGGAATGTTACCCAGTAGTAATAAATGAATACTTACCTACAAAACAGGTTGTACTCTAAATGTTTCATACAGTTCAAACTATTAATTCCAAATGATACAATAATAAAATAGCAAAAAACGTTCTTAGTTTGCATGAGACTACAAGGGCATGAAAAGTTTAAGTAGCTTGTACAAAATCCAACAGCTGGAAAAGAGCAGAACCATTGTCCTAACCTAAGCAGTATGACAGAGCTCTTGGCTACTTTGCCATACTTTTCGAGATGGAGATTTGTGGTGCCAATAAACAAAAGACTGATGAGGGTAGGTTTGGAACCCACCATAAGCAAATGCTCCAATCGCAGGCAGAAAGTCAGAGAGCTTTGCTCCCCAGAATTATGGTCTGGCCAGGCCAGAGACTGAAAAGTAAGCATGCTGTGAGAGTGACTATATTGAGGGTAGTGGAATCTACTTGAAGAAAGGAAGAAGGTGGGCCTTACTATGATAGGACTATGGGCTCCTCTTCTCCATACAGAGGCCCTGCGTGGATGCTGACCAAACCTTGTCTTGATCTACAATTCTGAACTTCTCTTGGTGCTCAGTAATTATTTGTTGAATGAATAAATGAAGAGATGTGTGTGTACCAGCAGTACACATATAAAAGTAAGATCATAATATGCCTATATGAATATTTGCTAAGCAAATGATATTAGGCAAAGCAATTACCCTATCTTCAGGAAATGGAAGGTTAAAACACCAAACTAACAATACAGCAATAATGCTATTTTATAGTTACATCATATGTAAGTAAAGCAAAGTACAACTGTTCCATATTATTGGATATTCTGGGCCCACATTCTGGGACTTTGAGGTACGTTGGTGGCATTTTCCATGAAGACCTAAGCATGACGAAGCATGTGGCTGCCACACTGAGCATATGTAGGAGAGGCTGTTCATCATAGGAATCTGGTCACTATGACTGGTTCAGTTCTTCTTCACATCCCATAAAAGGTAAGAAAAGCTGGTAGAAAAGGGATCATGGGGTTCATCAGAGCCCTTCAAAAACTGCTCCACAGTAAACTGAAATTTACCAGCACACAAACTGTCAGCTTTTGTGTTATCTACTCTAACCTAGTTCATAGTAACTCAAGACGTCCCACTTTGGAAGAGCGATGCTGTACTAATGATTATCCTGCACTGTGCATCCCCATGCATTGTACAACATTCTAGTCAGCAGCAGGTAACTGTGGTCCCTTGAGATGACCACGGAACTGGAAAGACTCTAGCAGGGACTGCCCTAGAGGGCATGGTGTATTCATTAAGTTTATGATGATGCTGAGGTAATCAAGCCCGATGCACTGTTATACACAAGTGAAGTACTCTGATGGATAGTATGTAACACTTTACAATCATGAGGCACATGATACTGATATATGTGTATATATATATATATATATATATATATATATATATATATATATATATTTCTGACATTGTACTTACTATCATCACAGTGGCCTCCTTCATAAACACCACATAGACTATAAAAGAACTCTGGTTGTTCAGCAGGCACCCATTTCATTCTCCTCTGCAGCAGTGATGCCATTACTGCAAAGTGATATAGATGCTGAGTCACCTTAAACAAGTTTGTAAGCATCCTGTGGATGTTTGCAGAGTAGTGACATTGAATTGTGCACTGCTTAAACCATCCCCATCACTAAACGGTACATGCGTGTGTATGTATTAATGCAGTTAAACCTCTCACAATCCTACAGAGTAGATGCTCTTTCTAGCCCTATCATAGGAGTAAAAAAGCTAAGGCTAAAAGAAGCCAGTTCCCTGCCCTAGCTGTGGGAGGCGGTATCAGCAGGAAAAGCTGGTGAGATGGAGGCCCCATCCACGCCCCATCTGCTGAAATGAAGCTCTCGGACTACAGTACTATTTCTCTTTGCTTTTAGCAACACATTTTGAGACCTATGTCCTGCAGGAGTGTACCACTGAGTCCTCTTTTATGATGATCCTTTGGCTTTGATGCCTAGGTCACCAGCACTATGCCCTTACATTAGCCTGCCTACCTCCCTGACAGGATGCCACTGAGAGCCGCTGGACAAGCAGATGTTGACTATTGCTGGTGAGGAACTGCTGAGATGAAGCAAGGAAGGGAGAGTGCTGACCACTCCCCACCCCCAGCCGACAAGCAGCCAGTTCCCTCTTCTCCAGCAATTACTGACACTAATTAGCAGCTTTCTGCAGATCTGAGCAGGAGACTGACACAGGCGCCATCCCTGCCTTATACACTGAGCATTCCAAGAGAGCACAGCAGAGTCCTGGGAAAGGCCCCTGTCCAGGCCCTGTCTGGAAAGAACTTGGCAGTCCAGAAATGAAGCAGATTGGAAAGAGTGGAGGGAAGACCTCAAAAATGGCACCACCAGCAGGGTGGGTTCTGCCTCCCGCACCAAGCAGTGGTCTGGCTGCAGTGTGCTTCAGCTGAGGCCATGGGGTTTCACCATCAACAATTGTCTGGTGTTAGGGGCCATGGCTGGCTGCACTGAGGCAGCACATGGCTCTGATTCCTGAAGCCAAGTCATTAGCCTTCTGACCCCGTTCCTGGAATTATCTGGGAGAACAAGGTAGTTGGGATCCAGCTACTTACTGCCCTGTTCTTCGTCTAGGGAAGCACCTTGGCTCCAAGCCTGTTTCCATTCCCCCACTCAAACATGTCTGATTTCCAGGATTCAGAGCATGTCTGAGTTTAGAAGACTTCAATGCTGAGGCTCCCTGGAGACAGAGTGCAGGTGTTTCTGTGAAGCAAAAACTGGAGGGCTGCACGCTCCATCCTTAGCTCTGGCTCTTACAGGAATGTGACCTGGTGTGACTTATATCCTTACTCGGGGTCAGTGGTCACCCTCAGAGTGAAGGGTCACCTTCATGACCTTGAGCATCTCTTCTGGTGTGCCCACTTCCACTTGACTATGAGTCAGTAGTGTGATTACTGAAACTCTTAGTGAAGAAAACCCAGAAGATAATATAGAATTCTAAAATAAGCTATAAATGTATAGTCGGTTTTTATACAAAAGAACCAGGAGTTTACTTTATTTGTTCTTTTTCACTTTTTTTTTGACACAGAGTCTTACTACATAGCTCAAGCTAGCCTAAAACTTGCTATGTACCCCAGGCTGGCTTCAAATTCATAATCCTCTTGCCTCAGCCTCCAGAGTTCTAGAACTATATCTATGTACTGTCACCGCCAGCTCCTGCTTCATTGGTAATGTAAAATTCAACTACACAAATGCTTCATACTCCTGAATATAAAAAGTGAACAAACAGCTCTATGATTCTGTATCTTGAGGTTAGAGGAACAATGAAAGGGGGTGGGGGATGGGGTGGAGAAAAAGCAGCTATGAAATTGTGATTGCCCATTGCAGCTATCTGCAGGGTAATAAATGTTGCTGAATCTGTGTCATTTAGCAAAAAAAAAAAAATACTACAAAGAAAAAATATTGCAGGTTTAGTATCTTAATTATGTAGATTTTACATTCAATGCACTCTTGCCAAAATAAATTGCGTATATTATGTAAAAAGCAAATGTTAATTAAAACTGTATCTTGATAGCATGCTTGGTTCACAAGACATTCTGAGCATATGAGATTATATGGCACACATTAGCTACAATCAACGCAACTGAAGGTCCAGGTCATTTTAGTGATTCATGGGAAGCCAGACAGTGTTGGCTGGTCCTGGTGTCTGACAGCAGAGCCTCACATATTTA